>NW_026606118.1:25505000-26196250 GCF_029834395.1 Sorex fumeus
GCTCAGGAGTGACCCTGACAGCTACTTGGGGGCCATATGCAGGGCCAGGCCTTGAACGGGGTGAGTTGCATTCAAGGAAAGTGACTTTCCTACTATCTTTCTAATCCTGTTTTGGACAAAAATTGAAATATGCTCTGAGAATATATACCTTGTTATCACAAATTAATAAATTTGATAGAAAATAAGCATTTAAAGACTTTCTAGTAGCATCCCTTTGTACCACCAGAAATGCTTTGCTTCCTTTTTTATTTTTTTATTTTTTTGCTTTTTGGGTCACATCTGGCGATGCACAAGGGTTACTCCTGACTCTGCACTCAGGAGTTACTCCTGGCGGTGCTCAGGGGACCATATGGGATGCTGGGAATTGAACCCGGTTCGGCCGCGTACAAGGCAAATGCCCTACCCGCTGTGCTATCTCCTAGCCCATGCTTTACTTCTATCTGCCCTCACTTCCCAGCAATCAACAGCTTGTCTTTGGTCAAATCTAGAGACACAAAGTAAGAACATATACTATTAAAATTATTTGAGGAATGTGATTTAGAATATTATTAATAACAGCGTTATGTACATACAACGTTTCAACACTACACCCTCCACCAGAGTGTTTCACTTTCCTCCCGCATTATCTCAGTGCCCCCAACCCCAACCTTCCAACATCTGTCCCTCTGCAATAACTACTAAGTTCTGTATACTAATTCTCATGTTCTACTGTCTTTGGCCATTAATTAATCATTTACTATGTCTTTTTATAGCCCACATATGAAAGAGACTATCCTATGTCTGACTGACTTCAGTCGGCATTACATTCCCCAATTCAATCCATGTGATATTAAATTACATGATTTAAACTTTTCTTATAGCCAAGCAGTATTCCATTGTTTGTATCTACTATAGTTTCTTTATCCAGTTATCTGCTCTTGCACACGGGACTGTTTCCAGATATTGACTATTAGGAATAGCGTTGTAATGAACATAGGTGTGCAAATAACTGTTATGAATAGAGTTCTGAGTCCTTGAGGTAGATGCCAAGAACTATGGTTCTTTATATCCTATGGAAACTCAATTCTAGTTTTTTTGAGAAATGTCCATATTGTTTTCAGAGAATGTCTATTTTTAATCCATTAATTCATGTGTGTGTCTCTCTAACATAATCTGATGAGAGCAATTGGAAATTTCAGTGATCACTTAAGGATTCATTTTTCTTGATTAGAATATTTATTTGAGAGAGGCCTTAAAACAAATAGAGATGTTACAGAGGTCCTCTCTGACTGACTTGTCTCAAAGATAGGTTTCTACATTCAACATAAAATATACTCCTGTAAAAAGCACATTTTAAAGTTCGATTGCTACAAAATGAAAAAGCATACAGCTTATGAAATCGCAAACTAATCTGAGTTATTGTTCAAATAATCTATAATAATTTTCTCTCCCTTATCTGTGTACATTTGTATGTATGCATTTGCAAGTGAAAATTAATTTCCGAAATTTAAACCTTTTTCTTTCTTAGCAAAGGACAAGATAATTTTCCATTTGCACTGATAATTTAATATGTCTGAAATTTGCTGTCCTTAATTTTTACTACTTTCTTTACAGTTCCCCTCACCTTGTTTTGTTTCTTATGTAACTAATGTAACTATGCAATTAATAGATCAAAAACTAATTATTCTGATATTGTGTAAACACTCTAGGAATAGCTAGCTCAGATAAAGTAAAAAATTTCAAAAAAAATAAAAATTGGTCTAAACTTACATTTTCTCCTTTTCAAAATGTAAGTCAGAAGGAAAAAATTATCAGTGCAATTGGATAGAGGTTTTGTTGGATGAAAATAAAAGCTACTTAACTAGATCTTTCAGCATAAATTCTTAATCTGGGTTCAGAGAAATAGCATAAAGGTCAAGGTTATTATTTTACAGAGAGTTGACCCTAGTTAGTTCTCCTGAGAATCACTTATGTAACCACTTAGGTATAGAATCAGGAGCACCTCAGAATCTTGAGTACCTCTGGGTATATTCCTCAAATTCCAATTTTAAATAATTTTATTGATATAAAAATGTGGAGGTTAAATTATATATGTCTTAAGTTTAGATAATATAAGTATACAGTTGTTAAGACAATGTAGAGTGATTAGTAACATTTTCAAAGGAGTTGGTAGTCTCTTTAATATTACTACCAAGTAGAGTGAGCAAAATAATTAATTAGTACATAATTTCTTATATTTTTTTAACTTTTAAAAATACTACAATAGTACTATGTGTCCTAAAAATATCAGTCCTTAAAATATTTTAAATATGATATTAAAATGAACTCAAAATAATATTGATTTTTAAACGTATTTTTAATATATTTTTATTTGTTTAGGAGGGGTTGCCACACTTCACAGTGCTCAAGGCTCTCTCCTGGCTCTGTACTCAGATGTCAGGAATTGAACCTGGGTCAGCTGTGAACAAGACAAATGCTTTAACCACTGTACTATCTCTCTGACAAACATGTTTTCAATACTATGTACTTAAAGTCAATTGTGTTTTGGAAGCCACATCCAGCTATTCTCAGGGTTTTCTCCTGATTCTGCATTCAGGGATCACTCCTGGTGGGGCTTAGGGACCTTCTGCAGTGTCAGGGATTGAAACCAGGTTGGCTGTATACAAGCGAAACACCTTACCTACAATCATACCTCTCTGGCTTTATTGTCAATAAATTTAAAACTACCAAATGTGTCAACTTATAATTTCTAGATTTTTTAGTCAAATTTACAACATTAGTCTGATATTGAACTGAATTAAATAAATTGTTTTTGGTAGAGAGACAACTGCAAACCAAGAAGAAGTAAACTAAAATGTTGATCACTAAATATTTTAATATTAGTTTAATTTATTTTCATGTATGTAACTGGTGTATATCAGCAAGGCTGGCAATTTCCTTTAAATATTATACTTGCTTATTGTGTTAAAGTATGCTAAAATTCTACTAACAAATATTCATAGAATAAATAGCTTCTAGTTCATTGATCATAAAACATTTACTCCTTTTGTCAAAAGTTGCAACTAATTTAGATTATTAAAGAGAAAACTGTGAAAACAATAAAACAATCATAGTCTATTTTGTTTTTAAGGGATTATTTCGATTTTTTGTAATGTTAATTTTAAAATAACAGGAATACAGGTTCTGTATAGATGATTAAATTAATTTGAAAGATAAGACTATAGCAGGAGTTTCCTTTGTCATTCAAACCTTTATTAATTTAATGTGGTCCCATTTCTAAATTTTTATTTTTGTTGTCTTTGTTACTGGCAACTAGACATCAGAAATCACTGATGATACCTCTATGGTCCATATCCTAGAGAGTTTTATTCATTTTCCTCAATATATTTTATGGATTCTTCTCTAATCTTGAAATGTTACCCATCATGAATTAACTATCTTAAGTTGTGTAAAATATGGTTCCAGTTTCACTTTTGTTCATTTGGTAAACCAGTTTTCCCAGTGAGGTTTTTGAAGTATTTGCCATTTGCTGTGTCCTTTTTTTTTTTCTTTTTGTGTCACACCTGGCGATACACAGGGCTTACTCCTGGCTTTCCATTCAGGAATTACTCCTGGCGGTGCTCAGGGGATCATATGGGATTCTGGGAATTGAACCCGGGTCAGCCGTGTACAAGGCAAACGTTCTATCCGCTGTACTATTGCTCCAACCCCTGTGGTGTCCTTCTTTGTCCCACTTCATGCAACCAGCTCTTTGTCACAGATTAACTGCCAAAAATCTGTGAGTTTATCTTTGGGCCCTAAATCTGTTTCACTGCTCTAAGAGTCAATATTTATTCTATCACTACACAGTTTGAATTACTATAGATTTATAATATAATTTAAAGTTAGGAAATACAATGGTCTACCTTCTTTATTCTCAGATTTGCTTTGATTATTCAAGAAGTTTTATGACCTCATACAAATTTTGTAGAGTTCTTTTCTAAGTTCTTGAGGAATGTCAGTAGAATTTTTATGGGAATTGAATCTGTTTAGCACCATATGTAGAGTGTTTATTTTGACATTTTGGCAAAATAAAAGACATCTCCTGAATGGAGAAATTATTTTCACCAAATACATCAGAGAAAAGGCTAATAGCTAAGCTACATAAAGCTCTCATGAAGTTCAGCAGAACAAAGCAATGAACCCATCATAAAAGACAGGAGATAAACAGACACTTCTCCCCAAAGAAGACATAAGGGTGGCGATTAAACATATGAAAAAATTCTTTATTATCACTCATTATCAGGGAAATGAAACCAAAACAACAATCAGGTACCATCTCACACTAGTGAGAATAGTATATGCTCACTAGTTTGGAACAACACTAAAAAATCTAAAGGAAACTTATGCTGCAGCAAAAGGAATCTTCATTCAATCTTGGTGCCAATGTCACCTGGTTCAGTCACTATAGATAGCAGCGTGGATTTCCTCAAAATAGTAAGAATAGAACTCCCATTATAACTCAGTGATTCTACTACTTGGTATCAACCCTCCAAACATAAGAACATTCATTTGAAAAACATATATATGTGGTGATGGTTGGGGCGGGGGGGCTGGAGCAAAAGCACAGCAGGTAGAGTGTTTGCCTTGCACACAGCCAACATGGCTGACCCAAGTTCAATTCCTCCGTGCCCCTCAGAGAGTCTGGCAAGCTACCGAGAGTATCTCACCCCCATGACAAAGTCTGGCAAACTCCCCGTGACATCTTCGATATGCCAAACACAGTAACAAGCAAATCGATGAACAACGGGAGGATAGTGACAGGGACAGTTGTATGTGTGTGTGTGAGTGTGTGTGTGTGTGTGTGTTCCTTATAGACTTAACACAGGATTGAAACAATCCAAATGTCTGAGGCGAATGACTGAATAATGAAGTTGTGATGCATAATGACATAGTGGTATAAATATACAATTGTAAGAAAAAAATGAAGTTTATGTAATATGTGTGGATGGAATTGGAGACTATCATGTTAAGCAACGTTAGTCAGAGGAGACAGGACAAGTATCTAATGATCATATTCATTGTGGAATATAGGAGAAACAAAGAAATAATATTAAATAATGACAATACTTTAGTTTTAGTTTATAAAACCTAGTAGTGGGGGGAAGAAGAGAGGTGAAAATAAAACTAGACCAGAAACAGCGCAGGGGCAGTGATGTAGATTCATGGCAGTTTGGTGGTGAAGGTGGGATACAATGACTTTCTAATTCTGTTCTTCAATACTATAAACTTCAATAATAGTTCAACAATTTTACTGAAACTATTAAAAATTAAAAAACAAAAATAAGATTAATAATTTTTAAATTTATTATCTTATAGCACAGATACATAGCTATCTAAATACTTATATTAAAAATTTAGGAAGAACAATTCAAAGATTTATAAACAATAAAAAAGATTTAATGGGAAACTATAAACGCAAAATTTTCATGGCAACACAATTTTTTATAACAAGAGCCAAATCAGGTATTGTTACAAATTAACGACATAGTAAAGCTCTTAAGTGTTGTTTCTTTAGAGTCACAATTCTCAATTAGAAATACAGAGAGATAGTTTCCTTGCATGAGGACAGTCCAGCTTCAATCCTTGGAACCAAGCTCCACAATGAGTGATACCTGAGAATCACTGTAGCCTAGAGTAAGCACCTGAGCACTGCCAGGTTTAGTCAAAAAATAAAAAATAAATATGCAAATAGAGTATTTGAATCATGTTCCAGCCAAGACATTTTAAAATAATCTCCTGAAAGCAGATGTTGTTACTGTTGTTACTGTATTTGGCATATCCAATACGTCATGGGGAGTTTGCCAGGCTCTGCCATGCGGGTGAGATACTCTCGGAAGCTTGCCGGGCTCTCCGAGAGGGGCGGAGGAATTGAACTCGGGTCCGTCATGTTGGCTGCAAGCAAGGCAAATGCCCTACCAATGATCTTGGAAAAATAATGCTTTACTCAAAACACTTAACTTCCCGTTAGTCGTCGATTTGCTCGAGCGGGCGCCAGTAACGTCTCCATTTGTCCCTGTCGCGTGCTAGTGTAGCCCAATGGCATCTGTTCGCTCCGGGAACATGAAGGGCTCAAACTGATCGTTCATGATCTTGACGAAGAAGTCTGACCATCTGGTAGGTGGGCGGCCACACAGTCTCTTGACATCCCGAGGAATCCAATCAGTAACAGCTCTAGTCCAACGGTCGTCTTTAAGTCTCATTACGTGACCAGCCCATCTGATTTTCGACACCTTGGCAAATGAGACAGCGTCCCTGATCCTTGATCGTCGACGGATGTCAGAACTCCGGATTCTTTCTCTCATTTGAGTGAAACGTGATATTCCAAGCATAGCTCTTTCTATTCTTCTTTGGGAGACCTGAATAGCATTCTCATCTTGTTTGCATAGGGCCCAGGTCTCTGAGGCATATGTTAATGCAGGAAGAACAGTGGAATCAAAGAGATGTGCCTGGAGCCGGAGGTTCTTCGTCCTCTTAGCTATTTCTTCGACATTCTTGAAGGCGTTCCAAGCCACTCTCTTCCTCCTGCGCAGCTCTGGTGCCAGGTCATTTGTCATGTTGACCTCTCGACCTAGGTACACATAGCTGTTGCATTCGGAGATGGTCGTTCCATTGAAAGTGAATGGGGCGTCAGGAACAAGGCTGTTTCTCATAAACATTGTCTTCGTAAGATTCAGCTGTAGTCCTACCTTTCCACACTCACGGTCAAAGTCAGCCAGCATTTGTGCCGCTTGGCTGATGTTTGGTGTTATTAAAACAATGTCATCAGCAAAGCAGAGGTGGTGTAGTTGCCGACTATCTATCTTCACTCCCATACCTTCCCATTCCAGTCGTCGCATGATGTTCTCGAGGGTGGCACTGAAGAGTTTTGGTGAAATGGTATCACCCTGCTGCACCCCTCTCTTGACATCAACGATCACTTCTTTGTAGAATGGTGAGATCCTGGTAGTGAATCCGCAATACAGCTCACGGAGAATCCTGATGTATTGGGCTTGAATGCCCTGATTGGCTAGGGCTTCAATGACCGCTTCCGTCTCAACAGAATCAAAGGCCTTCTTTAAATCAATGAACGTTAAACAGAGCGGCATCTTGAACTCCCGAGAAACCTCAATGAGCTTGGTTATTGTGTGGATATGGTCGATGGTGCTGAATCCTTTGCGGAACCCGACTTGCTCGCATGGTTGTCCTTCATCTAGTGTTCTGCCAATCCTATTTAGGATGACTCGAGTGAACAACTTGTAGATGACAAACAATAGGCAGATCGGGCGATAGTTGCCAATGTCATGGATGTCTCCCTTCTTGAACAGTAGTACAGTCCTGCTGGTTTTCCATTGGGATGGAACCTTGCATTCAGACAGGTAGCGAGTGAAGAGCCGAGCCAGTGTATTGATGAGTACTGACGGCAGGTTCTTCAGGTGTTCAGGTCTGACCTTGTCTGGGCCGGGTGCTGTTTGTTTCTTTACCGACGAAATGGCGTGTCAGATTTCGGAAGGGAGAACGTTGGGAACGACATATCCATCCTGTGGAATTTGGTATGTCGGCAAGTGGACATGGCTATTGAAGAGATTTGAGTAGAAGTCATGGATAATCTTCTCCATTGCCGTTCTGGAGGATGTGATGGATCCATCAGGATGTCGGAGGGCAGTCATCTTGGTCTTGTAGTTGGCGAAGGACAGGCGGGCCTTACGAATACTTTTCCCGGCTTCTGCCGCATCTACCAGTACTTCTGCTCTTCTCTCTTTGAGGTCTTCCTTGATCGCATCTCTGCACTGCTTTGCGAGCTCGGACATTAGCTTACGGTTGCCTGAGGCATGCGCCAAACCACGCTGGCGAATTAGCTCAAGAGTTTTCGAAGATAGGCGATTTTTTGTGGCTATCTCTCTCTTGGCGTTCCTCGCACATTCATGGAGGTGCTGAACCAGTCGATTGTATTCCTCGTCAATGTTGTCAACAATGGCATCTTCCCATGTTGCTGCAATAGTACCAAAGAGTTCCCAGTTGGTGGTCATTCTGGGAGTTCTCTTTTTGAACTTTGCAGCCCTTCTCCCCGCTCTGTGAAGTAGAATTTTGCACGAAGGAGACGGTGGTCCGATCCCGTTCGAAATTTTAGGACAACAGCGACATTAGTCAGGCAAAACCGTCGATTGAATATGATGTGGTCTATTTCGTTGTGGAATTGTCCACCAGGAGACTCCCATGTCCATCGTTTAGATTCTGCCTTCTGGAACTGTGAGTTACCATGAATGGTCTTGATCGACATGATGAACTCAGACAGTCTCTCACCCTGTTCGTTCCATTCTAGGCCATGGGTCCCTATGTGAAGTTCTTCAGCTGATCTTCTCGGTCCTATCTTGGCATTAAAATCACCCACAATGATCTTGTAGAAGGTGTGGTCTTCTTTATAGAACTTCTCTAGGTCCATGTAGAACTTCTTGATTTCTCTTTCATCATAATGAGATGTTGGTGCGTAGACAACGAAGATAGAAACTGCAGGCAGTGAGTCACATCTATTCAAATGTAAACGTCCAATTCGGGTTGTTAGGCATTCGAATGAATCAATGCTCTTGGCCAAGTTTGTGTTGACAAGGACACCGACGCCTCCAACACCTCTTTTATCGCATGTTCCGAGGAACAATTCTTCTCCAGTGTCGAAAACGGCATGGTGAGATTCGTGCCTTCTTGTCTCGGTCAGACCAATGATGTCGTACTTGATCATTCGCGCTTGTACCATCAGGTCCTCGCTGGATGTATCTGATGCTAGCGTACGTGCATTGAAAGTACAGATGATCATTTTTGTCTTCCTTCGTTGTGGCAGCCTAGGTCGGCCTTGAGATTTTGTCGGCCTCTCCTATCTCATCCTTCTCAGTGCTGCCATGTCGGTGAAGCCTTCAGGGTCAGGTGAATGAGACCAGTTGTAGTTACTGGTTTCGGCTTTACTCAAAACTGTGTATAAACTTGTCTCTAAAGAGCTTCCATGAAAATTCAAACCATGAGTCTAGACTTTACACCTCAGTGAACAAACTTTCCTTCTTTGCTCTCAGTGCTTTTTCTTTCCTGTGAACTGTTTCAGAAGTCTAGATCATTAAGAGATACTTTCAATCTCTTATCTTTGATATTTATATTTATATCCTTAATATCTGGGCTGGGGCGAAAGCACAGCGGGTAGGGAGTTTGCCTTGTATGCAGCTGTCCTGGCTTCTATTCTTCTGCCCCTCTTGGAGAGCCCAGCAAGCTACCGAGAGTATCTTGCCTCACGGCAAAGACTCGCAAGTTACCCATGACGTATTCGATATGTCAAAACAGTAATGACAAGTCTCATAATTTGTTGTGAGACATTACTGGTGCCCGCTTGAGCAAATCAATGAGCAATGGGAGGACAGTGCTATAGTGCTATCCTTAATATTCATAATATCATCACTTACTCGTTTACTCACATGGCTCTAATTTGACAAACAAAATAAAACAAAAACCTACATCTAAAATGCCTATATGGTTTGTGGTCAATTTTTCAATGATCTCCGAGTTTCTTTTGACTGTGACTTGTGAATTAATTTGTTGGATTCCTTGACTAAGCTACTAAGCAGCTTGAACTCTGAGCTGGAACAATAGTAGAGTTGGTAGAGCTTTTTCCTTGCATGCAGGCGACCCGGGTTCTATTCCTCCGTCCCTCTCGGAGTGCCCCGCAAGCTACCGAGAGTATCCTGCCCGTACAGCAGAGCCTGGCAAGTTACCCGTGACATATTCGATATGCCAAGAACAGTATCAACAAGTCTCACAGTGGAGACGTTACTGGTGCCTGCTTGAGCAAATGAATGAGCAAGGGGAGGATAGTGCTACAGCGCTACAGAGTTTCAGTCTAAACTTTGACTTCATTTCTCTCTTATGGTTGCCATAGCATAAGCACATAGTATAGCTTGATGATACAGCACTAAAATATTGTGATGTGTTTGAAAACCATATGAGGATATTTTGGCTGAAAACCTATATTGTATAGATCTCTGCTATTGGATTTATAACCCTAAAATGTCCTTGCCTATCACCTACAATTTGGACATGTATCTATTATCTTTGTAAATTAAAACCTCCCAGAGTGTAGCTCCTAATATCCAAAGATCTGTGGACAATTAATGTCCTATCTTCAAAAAAAGAAATCTTGGCACAATTTAATTCAGGTACAAATGGAGGCTTGACTAAATTAAAAACAAGAAAACAATAGTAATCGAAGCACTTGTGTCCATAGGGGGGAAAACGTGGACTGTTTTCTTCTGTTATTTCAAATCCTCTTTGTTTCAGGTATTTTAAGAAACAGAAAAAGAGGAAAACTTCTTAGTAGAGTTGGAAGACTAGCATGGGATCTGTACTAAACCATAAAGTGTATTATTTCTGCAACAAATTATCATAAATGTAGTGACTTAAAACAACACAAGTTTATTATCTTGCAGTTTCAGAGGTCAAAAAGTTCAAGATGCATTTAACAGAGCTAAAATCAAAATGTTGTGAGGTTGCTATCTTATATTTCTGATACGTGCAGAAAAAACTATCTCTCTGCATTTTCTGTTCTATAACCTGCCTGCGTTCCTACACTTGAAGCCTCCTTCCATCTTCAGAGCCAACCAATTTCCAAGCTTATTTCGCATCCAATTGTCAAATTTCTCATTCTTGAACTCTGATTCCTTTTTACTTACAAAGACTCTGTGATTTACACTGGACCATCAAAAAAAAATCTTAAAATCAGCTGATTAGCAACCTTAGCCCCATCTGCAATTTTAGTTTTCTTTTGCCAGGTCACTGCACATTCATAGGTTTCAAGAATAAAGAGGCTGACATATATGTGGGACTAAAATCTATCATGAATGTCAAGAGGCTCGTGAAATTGCATGATGGTTATTGAAAATAGAGTCACAATCAACACTGAGCTTTTCAAATTGAATATGCTCTCTTTAGAAAAGAATGTTGTCTTTACATTCCTACCTAGCTCATAGGTCTATTACAAATAAAATTTGGAAAATAAAACTCATGAAATAAGAAATTTGGGTTGAAATAGCTTTATTGATTCCACAGACTTTTTGGATTAGGAACGCAATTTGTTAATTTTAATTTTGGATTTAGAAACGTAGCACGAATAATGTTCATGATCATTCTTTGAGTATAAGCGTTACATTCTCAAATGTGTGATCAGCAAAACCTTTCATGTTGTTATGTAGACATAGCCCTGACAATGAGGCAATAAATAAGAAACAAGAGGTAAAATTTACAAATACTGGAACAAGTGGTATGGGGAATTCCTTAAATTAAGCAATGGCACAAATCTAGGTAGCTCATTATGCCAGAATATCAGAGCTTTCTCTCTGCTTACACTAAAGAAATAAAATAGACCCGAAGCTAACTTTGCACCTAAGTTAAATCCTATTTGGATCATTAGGCACAAATCTCTGTTTCAGTATTATGTTATGCAATACTGAGAACAAATGAAAATGACCTAAGTATCTGCATCAGAAAACACCTGCTCTTGGAAGATGAACTATAAATCAATAATAATCAATTACAACTAACAATTTTTTCACCAAGAAGTTCTTTGAGATTTTCACCTTTCTATTCCCATCAGCCCCATTGTATTATATTATAAATATTTACTACTCAGAACCTGTTCCATATTTTTAAATACTTTGCAATCATTCAACTTGCACTTTATAGACTACAAACATAGTTTTACATTTGTCATCTCTTTGCATAGAGCTGTATCTAAATATGTAAAACTATTAGTTTACTATTAGTTTAAAAGTCTATAAATAAAAGGAAAAATAACGGTGTGCTAAAACATAAATGTAAAGACTATAAATATTAGGAGAAAAAAACTTTTTTAGCTTTATCTTCCACGGAAATATTTTCTAAGATGTTTCTTCATCAAGCCAGCCCTGGAGCATATGTGCTATGTGAGGATCTTTGAGTTCCAATGTGAAATAAATCTTTGTAATTCTTTCTTGAAATATTCCAAAGAGTACCTAAATATTAGGTTCTCAAGTGTGAATAAAGGAAAGTTATGAGGAGTTTAATTTTGAAATAAAATTATTATATATCACAATATCACCTACAGCAAAACCAATACATGATATTACATTTATATTTATTTGCAGTCACAAATATATTAAAATTTAATTTACTGAATTTGTAGGAACACTTATCACAATAAAAGTGACCCTATGACAATTTTTAATAAATATAAATGCATATAAAATAATGTGTACATATAAACCTCAAAGAAATGGATAAATTCCTAGATTCCTATAGCCTGCCAAGGTTAAACCAAGAAGACCTGGAATACCTGAACAGACCTATCACCATCAAGGAAATTGAAACAGTAACAAAAATCTCCCCAAGCACAAAAGTCCTGGCCCAGATGGATTCACTAGTGAATTCTTCCAAATCTTTAAAAAGGACTTACATCCAATCCTCTTCAAGCTTTTCCACAAAACTGAAATATCAAAAACACTTCTGAACAGTTTCTACGAAGCAAATATCACCCTAATACCAAAAGCAGACAGAGATACCACAAAGAAAGAGAATTACAGGCCGATATCCCTGATGAACACAGAGACAAAGATACTCAACAAACTATTAGGAAATAGAATCCAACAACTCATCAAAAAGATCATACACCACGACCAAGTATGATTCATTCCAGGGATGCAAGGATGGTTTAACATTTGGAAATTGATCAACATAATCCATCATATCAAAAAAAGATAAAAAGCACATGAATATAGCAATAGATGCAGAGAAAGCATTTGACAAGATCTAGCACCCGTTTATGATGAAAACTCTTGCCAAAATGGGTGTAGAGGGGACTTTCCTCAACATAGTTAAAGCCATCTACCACAAGCCTACAGCAAGCATCATCCTCAATGGGGAAAAACTGAGAGCCTTCCCCCTAAGATCAGGGATGAGACAAGGATGCCCACTCTCTCCACTGCTGTTTAATATAGTACTGGAAGTACTTGCAATAGCGATTAGCAAAAAAAAGATATTAAGGGCATTCAGGTAGGAAAGGAAGAAATCAAGCTCTCATTATTTGCAGATGACATGATTCTATACTTAGAGAACCCTAAAACCTCTACCAAGAAACTCCTAGACACAATAGACTTGTATAGTAAAGTTACAGACTATAAAATCAATACCCAAAAGTCCATGGCTTTTCTATATGCAAATAGTGAGAGAGAAGAAAGTGACATGAAAAAAACAATCCCGTTCACAATTGTGCCCCAGAAAATCAAGAACCTAGGAATCAGCTTAACTAAGGACGCAAAAGACCTGTACGAAGAAAACTACAAAGTGCTACTTCAGGATTGTCACCCATTGCCTCTTTTGCAAACCACAACAACCAATAAGAGAGAGAGAACAAAAGGGAATGCCCTGCCACAGAGGCAGGGTGGGATGGGGAGGATGGGGTTGGGAGGGATACTGGGATCCGTGGTGGTGGAGAATGGGCACTGGTGGAGGGATGGGTATTTGATCATTGTATAATTGAAACTCAAGCACAAAAGTTTGTAAGTCTACAACTGTACCTCACGGTGTTTCACTAATAAAAATTTTAAAAAATTAATGTGTATGGATTAAATGTCCCAAGAAAATCCTCAATACATTTTGCAATATATTTAGTTCTCATTGAAAAAAAGATAAAAGAGCTCAGAACAATAGTACAGAGGGCATGGCATTTTCTTTGCATATGGCACACCAGGTTCAGTCCTCACCATCCTATATAGTCCTCCAAGCATCCCTGGAGTGATTCTAGAGCACAGATCTAGAAGATAGTCCTGATCATTGCCAGATATGGTGCCAAACCCAAACCAAAAAACTCAAAAGATATAATTAGCTAATACAATAATAGTTGGAATTTGTGTGTGAGGGTGAGAGCACAAGTAGCAGTACTCTGAGGCTGCTCTTGACAAAGGGCTATAGGTTGTCCTATGAAGCTCAGAGAATCAATGATGCGAGGGATCAAACCCATGTCATCAGCATCGAAGGCAAGTGCTTCAACCGCTGTACTCTTTCTCCAACCTTATTTCAGCAATTTTCAGGGAATGGTAGCATCACAGAGACTTGCTATAATATTGGCTAAAGTTTTAATCTACTAATATGATTCTCAGTCCGGGGCCCCTTGGAGGGGAGCGGGTTGAGTTTTCCTCCCCACCCCGACCAGGGCTCTGGCAGCTGAAGACCTCCAGAACCAGCCACCACCATGTTGAGACCACTCTATGCACACATGAAGGTACTGGCAGAGGAACAAAGGTGTGCGGGTCCCGGGGCTGAGATCTCCAAGCCTACTCGGATCAGGGCTGAGCATTCTCCACCCAGATGATCCAAATTCCAGTAGGTAGGGATCACACCCACCAACTGGCCCCCTGGCGCCATGTAATTCCATCAACGGCCAAGACTCAGAGACTATAAAACCCAGCTCCTGGAACCTTATTATGACATCTTATTATGACATCTTATCATCTCATTACTACTTTGAACAAACTGGCAGGCTACCCAATATAACCTGCCCACACGGCAGAGTCTGGCAAACTCCCCGTGGCGTACCCAATATGCCTAGTACCAATAACAATGATAGGTCTCATTCTCCTAAAGAGCCTTGAATATAGCACTTTCTTAAAAATCTCAGGGCTAGGATGAAGGAGACGTTACTGGGGGCTGCTCGAGGCAATTGACAAATAACAGGAAGGTCGTGATTCGTGAGTATGATTCAGTCAGGTACACCTTGCACATGCTATTATTATACTGTCCCTTTTCTCTCAGAGATCATAAGTGCTATCATAACTAGTTCTAACGATCATTATTAGGCATTCTAAAATTTAATTCCTCTAAAATACAAAATTGGCCTGATTTATTCATGTTGAATAAGTCCCAAATGAATATGTTACCTTAGCACATAATTTGCAGTTAAAGAAAGAACACATGGTTTAAGCTCAAAAGTGAGCTGCTAAATATCCATAACCACTTAAACCAATCCTTTATATTCAATTTATAATCCAACATAATAAATTAAATCAAATTTTCAAAAAGGCTACAGAAACAACTCTAGTGATCTGAGTTGTATATATAAATTTTAAACTGCTGAGGTGGTATTGAATGTAGCATTAGAGGGAAAAAAACTTTTGCAAGGAAAGCAATATTTATGAGTTATAGTAAAAGAACAATTTAGCCAAGAAATAATTTACTTTAACATCATGATTTGTGTATCAGCTTGGGCCTGCCCCTACTGAACTTGGCAAATTGTTCCCTTCAGATGGCCCTAAAATAAACCATCTCACTTCAAATTATATTTAAACAAAGTCTACATGGAAGATATTATGGTTCTATAATGAAAATTTAAGCCTTTTTTATTAACATAATCTAGCCCCCAAACTGACTTTGATGGAAAACAAAAAAATGATAATGAAAAATTAGTGCACAAAATACCTCAAATTCGAGAGGGAATGAAAAGGGGGCTGGAGTAAAAGATGGAGTGTTTGAGATTGGCATCAACTGCAAGCAGATTGAGAATTCAAGTAAAAACTGAGCAACATTTTGCCAGTGTGTGACCAGTCTTATTAAATAGCTTGTATGTGTGCGTGAGAGAGAGAGAAACAGACAGAAAGAGAGACAGAGACAGAGAGAGACAGAGACAGAGAGAGACAGAGAGAGAGAGAGAGAGAGAGAGAGAGAGAGAGAGAGAGAGAGAAAGAAAGAGAGAGAGAGAATTTCCCTGATTACTTATCATCTAATAGTCAAGTCATTTGGGAAACATATGTTCTGTGTTCTATGCCATGTGACTTTGTACATACTATTCAATCTCTCTTGGCCTCAATGCTCATATATAATTATTTGATACATATCCAAAATGTACTTGCAAAACTACTTGTTCTGAATTTTAATTAATTTGCTAATGTAAATGAAGGAGAAAATGCTGAGACTTGCACTTAATGGTTTAGATTTCAGTAACCTAGCTACATGACAGAATCACCACCTGTTTTCTGTATCATTTTCAAAATCTTGAAAAATATGTACAACTAAGATTATAAATACCCAATACCCCCACCTTTTCCATCTTAGTTAAGATCACATGAGATGATCAATTTTAGTTCCAAGAATTGTTTTCTCAAAGAAGCTTTCTCTGTACCCATCACTTCCTCTCCACAATGCATTAAAAATAAAATAAGATCCCACCCCATTAGTTAAGCAAAGATCTGTTCCAGAAGAATTGCATAATTAGAAGAGAGTTATAAGAAATAACAAGTGGCTAGAGAGATAGTACAGTGAGTAGGGTGCTACTTTGTACATGGCTCAGAGGGTTCAATCTAATACCACACATGGTACCTCAGGCGTCATCAGAAGTGATCTTTGGGTTTGCAGAGCCAGGAGCAATCCCCAAACAAGGCTGGGTGTGTCCCCCCCAAAGCAAAAACAAAGAAGAATTAGCAAGAATTAGACTTGAAGTCTTAAACTACCTGATTTGAAATTTTTGTGTTCTTAGTTCTGTGAGCTTCCGCCACTTAAAATGTTTCTTCTAACTTTTTCTTTCCTTTTTCATAAAATAGATTTAATCCCTGTCTCAGGAATTCTACCAAAATTAAATGCAGCAATAGAATTTAACCTTAAATACTAAACTAGCAAAGAATAGCTATTTAATATTTGCAAATACTATGATTTTAAAAAGCATGCTAGTCTGTAGGATAACACTGTTCTGTCCTTCCTGCATAACCTCAGGAATAGTTGATAGTTTTATTGGACTGAGGAAAAGAGAAAAACACCTTAAGAGGTATTTTGCCCTTGGGCAGTCAGGAAGGGCTTTCTTATGTTGATTTGGCTACCTGACTGGGTAGAGTGTTAGCCCAGACTAGAAGGGAGCTGGAGAAGGAGAGAGCAGGGCTGAAAGATGGACCACGGGGAGACTAGTAAGGAGAACCTGTGCTTGAGAGAACCTAGGCCCTCCATAACATAAATTTCTTCTATGGGATAAACTTCCTTGAAATAAACTGCTACAAAGATCAACCGGCATGTCCCTCATCTCTTCCTTCTTCTGCCCTTGGCCAACAGCCGTCCCAGTCCAGGCCACACACAGGGGCTCTAGGGCACCGAACGCGGGTGGTGAGATAGAGCCATCCAGAGAACCCGTGAACACACAACCTTCAGCGTGCATAGTTTTTTTACACTAGTCCAGAGTCCTAAAATTTTATAATATTGCAAGCCATTTATAAGTTAATGAGAAATGTTAAACAGAATTAAAGCATATTAGCCATAATATCTGTCCAATTATTATAAAGATGTATTTCAAAGTTCTATGTTCTTACCCTATAATCACATAAGTATGGCACCAAAAATCTAAAATGTGGTTTTTTCTGGAATTACTTTAAAATTATCCAAAAAATACAAAAACAAAAACTAGAAAATATTTTCAGAAGGTTATATGTTTGCTTTCTGATTTAGAGCAATTGTAAGATACCAGAGACTGTAAAATACCATAGATTATCAAATGTATTACAGAAGTCCTGTAGTTTCAAATATTTCTATATCATAATCAATACTTTAAATATCTTTGATCATTCAGAAGCATCTGTAGCAGGGAACCGGGCTCCTTTTTTTTTTCTAGGTTTCTCTTCTAATAACTTTCCTGCTTCATATACATTTTCCCACTCATAATTTAATTGCTCTCCTTCCACAGAAATCCCACCTTTCTATTGAAGTCTTCTCTCATCCTTTTCTCTTCTGAACATCCGTAATCCTTTATTTGTACCTATTACGTTAGAACTCATAGTTTCCTGCCTTGCATAATGTTTATATTTCCTTTGGTTTTATCTCCTGTAATGGAGTGCCAACTTTTGCAAGCATAAAAAGTACTTAATCAGTTTTGGTATCACTGACAATGCATACAGGATAGGAACTTAATGTATATCTTCTGGTCAAATAAATAAAGCTCCTTGTTTTATTTATTACTTGATTTTTACTAAATTATTGTTTTTTGGGCTGGAGCGATAGCACAGCCGTAGGGCGTTTGCCTTGCGTGCAGCCAGCCCGGCAGAGCTGGGTTCAATTCCTCCACCCCTCTTGGAGAGCCCAGCAAGTTACTGAGAGTATCTTGCCCTCACGGCCAAGCCTGGCAAGCTACCCCAATATGCCAAACACAGTAATAATAAGTCTCAAAAATGGAGATTTTACTGGGCCTGCTCGAGCAAATCGATCAACAACGGGAGGACAGTGTTTGTTTGATAATTATTTCTAAAAATTTCAAAAATAGTTCATTATATATAGCAAAATATTATTCTCATGGTAAGTGAGGTGAAGAGCTGATCATTTAATCAAAATAAAAACTAGAAATATATTCCATTTAACTTTTTCTTGACTGAAGATGGTGGTCCTTGAGAAGCTATTCAACATATGGCGTGGAGGGGATGGGGTCTGGGTCACACCCAGATGGATTACTACTGGCTCTGTCTCAAGGTGGGGCCCAGGTCTATATGGGATGCCAGTGTTTGTACCCAGATCAGCAGTATGCAAGGCAAGCACCCTTCCAGCTTTAGGGTGCTCTCACCTCTCAACACACACTTTTCCTGTTAATGAATACATCATCCTCTAAGTACAAAAAGGTTTTTTAATGTTTCTCATTTTGCAATAAGATCATGAGCTATGTTGCTGTCACTGCCACTGCCATCCCATTGATCCATTGAATTACTCAAGTGGGCACCAGTAACTTCTCTATTCCTTCCAGCCCTGAGATTTTAGCAGCCTTTTCTTATTTGTCTTTTCCCAGCGATTAGAGACTCTTTCAGGGTCAGGGGAATGAGACCTGTTGTCGTTACTGCATTTGGCATATCAAATATGGCACAGGGAACTTGCCAGGCTCTGCCCATGCAGGCAGGATACTCTTGGTAGCTTGCCAGGTTCTCTGAGAGGCATATATTTATATATTTTTCTCTATGATTTGTTTTGCCTACTGTCTGAACCCCATCAGATATGGTGTAGTAATAGTGGAAAATGGGTAGGAAGTGTCTTATAATGTGTCTGGAAAGTTGCCTGGAGCATGGCAGTGGTTGGGTAGTGGAGGTCGGCTGCCAGGGCTGAGTGCCTTGGGGTGGGGAGGGCTCTCTCCCACCCCACAGTCTGGCATGGAGTCCAGTGGCATGGTTCTGGGACCCTCCTT
The DNA here is from genome assembly GCF_029834395.1 of Sorex fumeus. Lineage (NCBI taxonomy): Eukaryota > Metazoa > Chordata > Mammalia > Eulipotyphla > Soricidae > Sorex > Sorex fumeus. The sequence goes on from NW_026606118.1 coordinate 25,524,196, forward strand.
TTGTACTCCGTCTGGAAGGAGCTTCCATGAGTTCTGAGGGGTGGCCCATGAGGAGATTATCTGATGCTGTCAGGGTGTGGCTTATGGGTGTGATCCCTGAGTCACCAGAGACTGGAGGAAGCAGGCAGAGAATCTCTGTTCCCAGGTCCCACTGAGTTCAGAGTCCAAGGTCACAAAGTCCTGCATTATCTGGGTTTCATGCGGCTTCAGTCATGCTCATGCGTGAGGCTCGGCCTAAGCATCCGGAAAGTGGCCTGGAGCATGGCATTGGTTGGGTAGTGGAGGTTCACTGCCGGGACTGGGTCCCTTGGGATGGGAAGGGCTCTCACCCACCCCACATCCTGGCATGGAGTCTGGTGGCATGGTTCTGGGAGCCTCATTTTATACTCTATGCTCTATATTTTTCATTTTGCAATAAGATCATGAGCTATAATGAACAAAAATGTTATGCTATCTGAAATGACATTCCACAGGGTACAGCAAAGTACTGTGCAGAAACTCCACCCTATTTGTAAAAAGACCTGTAAGTCTGCGGTTTGATAAATGCTGACAAGGGACATGAAAACCATAAATCAAAAACAAAGGATTGTTTCTTATTCAAAGCTTTGTGGTAACCATAAAATAATCATTTTTTGTACTCCTCTAAGCCTCAATTCCCTGAGTGATACAGAGGATCAAGCGACATGTGAACACACAGAGAGTAATGTACTTGCCATGTGCTGAGCCAATCCTCATTCTATCCTGGAACTGCAGGAGTGATCCCTGAGCACAGAGCCAGGAGTAAGCACCGAATACCACTGGATATGTTTCCCATAATAAGTTAATTAATAAAATGCATATTTTTTTCTCAGAAGATAGGCAGGAAAGTGATAAGTGTATAGATAATTATCTCCCAACAGGTACTACTTGTTGATTCCACCAAAACAGTATATGGGACTTGTTCACTGGTCACTCGTATTTTTTATTTCATAGTTTTTTGCTTTAAGCACTATGATTTAGAACACTTAGTGGTAAGGTTTTATGGGTACAACATTCCAACACCACAATCTCCATCAGAGTAGCAAACCATAGGTTTGGGCATCAGGACATGAGTTATAACCTAAAGTTATCTCTAACTCTAAGTTGCTAGAAACTTTCTTAGAAAAAGAAACACTTTTTTGCAATATTTTTCTACTAGCTAAATGTAGTCTTTCCATTTAATTCAGCCCAATAACAGCTTTGTACTTATTTTTTACATGCACATTAAATTTTTTTTCCCTTTATTTTATTTTATTTTTTTAAAGTTGTAGATTTACAATTTTTTGTGCTTTGGTTTCAATTATACAATGATCAGATACCCATCCCTCCACCAGTGCCCATTTTCCACCACCATGGATAATATCCCTCCCACCCCCATCCCCCCATCCCCCTGTCTCTGTGGCAGGGCAATCCCCTGTGTTCTCTCTCTCCTTTTGGGTGTTGTGGTCTGCAAAAGAGGCATTGAGTGGCAAACATGTTCAGTCCATAGTCTACTTTCGACATGCATCTCCCCTCCTGGGAGGATCCTCCAAACATCCTTTATATGGTGCTCCCTTCTCTATCTGAACTGCCCTTTCCTCTAGGATACCCGGCTAGCCTCTAAGTTATGGAGTAATCCTCCTGGTGCTGATCTCAGCTATTCTTGGGTATTAATCTCATACTTTGTTACTTTATATCCCCCAGATGAATGCAATCTTTCTATGTCTATCCCTCTCTTTCTGACTCATTTCGCTTAGCATGATACTTTCCATATTGTACCACTTGTATGTAAAGTTCATGACTTCATCTTTTCTAAGAGCTACATAGTACTCCATGCACATTAAATTTGAGCCTAGAGCATCACAGTGTGTGGTCCAAAAACCACAGCCCCCCCCCCAAAAAATACTAATATAATGACTAATAAAAAATAGCATTTCAGGTCAGGGAGATAGTACAGAAGACAAGGCACTTGACTTGTATGCTCCTGACCCATATTTGACCTCCAGTACTCATGTGGTACTGCAAGCCTGACAAGTGATCCCTGAATGCAGAGCCAAGAGTAAGACCTGAGCAGTTAAGTATGGCCCAAAAGTCAAAAATGAAAAACAGAAAACTAGCGTTTTAATACTCATTAATTAACTACCATGAAACACATAGCACTTCACATTGAATAGACCTAAAGTTTACTTGTGAATGTGAATTATAAAGGAATCAATTCTGAGTTGCTGCTGAAGTCGTGAAAAAAAAAAGGGAAGTTATATAAAATGAAACAGAATGTTTTAATCACGGATGCACATGGGCATGACTCATAATACCAGGTAAACAGAAATAGACACTAGAGTTCTGAAGGATGTGTGTATGTATTCCTAGTAACTCTACTGAGATGTCTTTTTCCGTATTGACCTAGTGTTTCTGGTAGTTGAAATAACACCTAAAGGAACACACCATTATGTGTAGCCCAGTTATTACCTAAATGATCTCAAGGTGGGGTGGGGGAAGGAAGGAAGGAAGGAAGGAAGGGGATGCATTTTCAGTCATAGCAGCACTAACTTTATATGATGAAATATTCACAACTCACACACTAACACATTTTTAAAATTCATTCATGAAAGCATATTTCCTGCAGACCTTTTTAGCTTCCATTCTTTTTACCTTAATCTGAATTCATTATGCACATGAAAAGGACATTATTTGGGGCCGAAGCGATACTACAGAGGGTAGGGCATTTGCCTTGCATGTGGCCCGCTTGGGTTCAGTCCCTGGCATCCTACATGGTCTCCCAAGCACTGCCAAGAGAAACTCCTGAGTGTAGAGCCAGAAGTAACCCCTGAGCATAGCTGGGTGTGACCCAAAACAAGAAAAAAAAGACATTATTTTCATTTGCTTCTGCAACCAAAATAAAAAGCAATTGTAAAAACTTAGAACAATTTATCGATGTTTTCCTTATCGGTCCATCTTTCCTAACTATAATACTATTTCGCTCTTTGAGTAAAAAAAGAGTAACAGATTGTATAATTGTTTCAAATATTTGTTATAGTTTTATATATATATATATATATATATATATATATAGATAGGTGGTTTAACTTTTATTTTATATCTTTGGCATCACCCAAATGTTTATGTTTCTGAAACTAATTATCTTTTATTCTAGAATTCAATACATTGCCTAGATACATTTCTATTAGGACATCATTCTCATTAACTGCTACATAATAGTCTATGTTGTGAATGTAATAGCAGTTACCTTGGTTAACTGCTCTCTTCAAACACTCAAGAGAAGGAAGGTACTATGTTCTCATCTGAGTTTTCTGAAGAATAATATATTGTAATTTATATTAATAGATGAGTTAGTGTAAATATTCAATTTTCCCAGATATTGATGTATTATCTAAAAAAGCAAACATCATTATATTAACGATTGCTCCTTTTCATACTGGATACTATGCGTCTTTCATAATTTTTGTCAATAGGGTGGCAATTTATTAGTCTGTATTTAATCTGGTATATCAGTGAGAATGAGTATGTTTTCATATCTCTGTTGGCTCTTGCATATCATTTCTGAATTGTTTACTTATAAATCATAACTATTACTTGCTTTTACCTTCTGATTTTTGGATATACTTTACTAACTATTTGTGGGAGTCCTTTTATATTATTATTAACAATCTGTTATCTTTAAGGATGTTGCAAATAATTCATCTAATATGCTTTATGTTTTAACTGTAGCATAGCTCACTGCAAAAAAAAAGGCAAAATATTTTATTCCTACAAAACACTCTCAAGTGTTTTTATTGCTTTCCAAATTTAGAGAAGAGTCTCAGAATTAATTGAGTGTTAGTAAGTGAATAAATAAAATAAGAGGGGCTAAGGCACTAAAAAAAACCACACACACACACACACACACACACACACACACACACACACACACACAAAGAACAAAAGAGAAAGAAACCAACCGCAGGTCCAATAAGGTATAAAATGCCAATGAGGATTATGAAAGACACATCAGTCTGATAGTGCTTTTCTCCTAGATGAATCCTGTTAAGAGCATTATGACTAAAGTAAAGCTCTTTTATCTAGGGAAGAGAAAGGCTTCTAATAAAGAACACAAATCTATAAATAATACTAAGATTATTTTTGCATATGTAAAGAAAATGTAAAGAGAGATGCTATTATTGGGCTTAATTATATCAATTAAGTGGAAGGGCTACATTTGATGGGTACAGAAATATTGCATAAAGAGTTTTTTAATGAAAATTTCTAACAATTTAGATTTAGAGACAACTCAAGGTCATATTCCATTTCTTCGGTTCCCAAACCGTGATCCAAAGAGGATAGTGGAATAAAAGCTCTAGGGGTCTCTAGTTGCATAATAAAAAAGGAGATTAAAATTAGATAAATATTAAATAAGTTGTGCCTGGAAATTAGGACAAATGATAAACGTTTCCACTTTATTTTATATCTTTCAAATATTCAAATATTTTATGACCATTGGTATCAAATTGTTATGCATGCAAAAATTTTTTGAGGATAACTTAATTTTTCCATCCAATATGATCACATGCATTTGCATTCTCATTGTAAAACCAGGGTCAAATTGTAACAGTTCAATAATATCTGCTTTCTTAGATTAAGTGAAAAGGAATCCACAAGAGACTGAAATATGTAAGGGGTGTGATTGTAAGACTACTGTCTTTTGGAGCTGGTAGAAATAAGATATGTATCTCTTGAGGCCATTCCAGAGATGAGAGATATTTAGTGAATACAAACAGATAGCCAGGTTGCCCACATTTCTCAGCTATAAACATTATGTTGAGCATAGCTGGGTTCCATTATTGCAGATAGGCTGTAGGGCAGTGATCTGGACCGGCTTTGTTCTCCCCAGTAAGAACTGATGCATTTCAAGTCACTAATCAGCATTGTCTGTGCATTTGCTCAGCTAATCTTCTGGCAATGTGCGATGAACAATCTGCCTATTGACTGTCTCAGCAGTTGCTAGCCCCTCCACCCTCACCCCATGTTGATCCTCATCTACTTTCTGCTGGCTGCTCTTTTTTTTCCTATAAAAGAAGGCAGTATAAAAAGCTGGCCATTCTCTTCCCCTCCCCCAAGGCACAATTCTCACCCTCCTCGCTAGTTTTCTAGTCTCTTCTGTGATTCCTTCTGGAATTCAAAAAATGCTGCCCAATTCTTAGCTTCTACTTGGATAATTACTGAATTTCAGTCACCTTGAGCACTCTTCAAACAAGAGAAGCGGTTCTACTGTATTTCACATCTGGATGTGGATGTGCTGAGAAGAACTAATTCATAACAAATAGGGACATTTTGTTAACATCTGTCATCACTTCATCCAGAAAATAGTTGTGATTAGCACTTTGTATTTGGAGAGAGATCAGGCAGTCAGAAGATAGTGACCTTCATTTCATTGTGATAAATACATGAAATTGTCTGTGGATCTTCTTAAAACATACCTTTAAGAAGCTTTACACAAACTCTCTGGATTGCCCATTAAAAAAAATTTCACTACCAACCTTCTAGCAAGAATAAAAGATTGAATTTTCTGACACCCAGCATAATTTCATTTTAATAGAATTTGTAAGAAAATTTATCATATAAAATGCAATTAAATAAATAATTTCTAAGTCTACTAGCCCAACACAAAATATTATTCCATGTACTATAAAGTTTGACTTCATCTGTTCATATAAATCTGCAGGCACCCAACCTCAAGCAAACACCCATTTGCTAGGGACAAAGTTGGAAAAATCAATTACCTGTGCTTTTTGACTTAGCTTCAGTTTCTGGAAAAAAAAAAACAGCAACATTCACCAGAACAACATGACTTAATGATACATAACCAGTGATACATACATAGAAACACTCTATGCAGCTGCATGTGCACCAAAAGTAGAAGGAAAAAAAAAAAAAAGCCGAAATTCTGTCAAGGCAAATGAACACATACCACAAAGGGATACTTGCTCTTGGTGGATCCTTTTCTTTCCTGCCTGTCTTTCCTTTTACTCTCTTTCTTTAAAAGAAATAAGCATGTGAACATCACTTTTAGTTCTGAAAAGTTTCAAAAATAAATATATTCTATTTGCTAATAGCATAATCTTACGGGCGCAACCATTGTTTAAATACCCAGAATTTCTAGACATATTTAATATTTCATTGTCACTCTCACTGTACTCCCATTGTTCATTTGTTCATCGATTTGCTTGAGCAGGTCCAGTAATGTCTCCATTTGAGACTTGTTACTGTGTTTGGGCATATTGAATACATCACGGGTAGCTCACGAGACTTTGCCCTGCTGGAGAGATACTCTCAGTAGCTTGCCTGGCTCTCCGAGAGAGGCAGAGGAATCAAACCCAGGGTCGGTAAGGTAGGCCACGCGCAAGGCAAACGCCCTACCACTGTGCTATCGCTCCAGCCCCATTTAATATTTAATATTTAATGCTCATATATGAGAGCTTATTTGGAGGTTCTAGCAGGGGAGCGCAGCTACTCATATACCCTCTACCGAAGACGGGTCCATCTCTATTCGGGGAAGGCCATCCTCTTCGACCGAGCACGCAGCTTCAGGAAGGACGCACATGGAGCCGTGAGGGAGGAAGGGGAAATCCGCCTAACCAGCATGGTGGTAGGGCGTTTGTCTTGCATGGTAGCCGGCTGAGCCAGGTTCAATTCCTCCACCCTTCTCGGAGAGCTCGGCAAGCTATCTAGAGTATCTCACCCGCACAGCAAAGCCTGGCAAGCTCCCTATGACATATTCGATATGCCAAACACAGTAACAAGTCTCACAGTGGAGACACTACTGGGCCCGCTCGAGCAAATCTATGAACAACAGGAGGACAGTGCTACAGTGCTACAGTGCCCATATATGAACCCAAAGTTTTTTAAGGATTGTCTCTAGAATACCTGTACTTCTGCTCTGTAGGGATTTAAACAGATGAGAATTTAGTTCCAAACTTAGTAAAACACATCAGACGTTTTTTTGCAATGCAGGTTATGTGTCTAGGATTATGTTTTTGTCTCTCCAAATATCCTGCTTAATTCAATAACCTGGCACTCTCCTGAGCATGTGGTAGAGTTATATAAATTTTAAGAAGTCAAAGAAAGAAGCAGCTGAAAAACAACAGATTGCAGATATAGCTACTATATGTACTATGCCCCCACAACATTTTACCCATCTCTTTTTGTTTTTTGTTTTTGGACCACACCCAGTCGTTGCTCTGGGCTTGTTCCTGGATATGCACTCAGGGATCCCTCAACCAAGCAGGGTTCCGGGATCGAACACGGGTCAGCTAAATGCAAAGCAAGCACCCTACTCACTATACTATCATTCTGACCCAGATTTTGCCCGTCTTTTAACAAAAGGACTCACAGTGTATCACAAATTTTGTACATCTGAGCCTCTTCTCTGATATAAAGCAATTTAAAATTATTTACTTCTTTTACCACAAATCAGATGTAAAATGTGATAAACTATAAGTACACTTATGTATGAATGCATAAATAAAAATTGCCTTTGAAGTCTTAACCCAATATAATGCCCACTATACAATATAAAGACAATCCGCTTATTTGATTGCAAGAACTAATTTGTGAATAAATGTAAAAGAAGGGGTACTAAACTGCATTTGAATTCAAATCTTTTTTACTACAATTCTCTTTCAACCACTACCTATTTTCTTGTATTTTTTTCTTCCTAACACCTTGCAAGAAATGTTTATATGTACTGTCTCCAAGCAGAAGTGTCCAATAACACCAAAAGTCATAACAACTTATATGGTTCCAAAGAGGAAAATAACAGATTGAAAAACAATAGCCAAGTAATATTTTAAAACAACCAGGAAGATTTGATATTTCCCTTTGAGAATTCTGTTATTCAATGTCCTACTTAAATGAACTTGGGAGACTTCAGCGGAAGTGTCCACACAAACAAACATACATAGGCCAACAGCAATCTCTCAGATGTTATGCATCGCCTATAAAAACTGATGCAGTTTCTTCTTGATGGAACAGCGTGAGAGGTTTTCTATAAGCTATAGAGAAGTCTATTAGCCTTGGATTCTGGGAAGTGCATGTGGTTCTTGCCATGTACACACTTTCCAATCTGCCCACTCATCTGTTGTTTGGTTTCTGAATAAACTCTATTTGTTGAGTAAATAACTAACTGCTTTTGTTTGAGGTCAACAGCTTAAAGAAATAAAGCAAGATTTCAAAACCTATAACTCATCCACAGAAGTCAAGAACTCGAAACTTCTTATTGTGATATTGGCTGCTTTTTCTTATTTCATTCTGCTTTTCTACACGCAATGTATCAGTTTTAAATGATACTTGAGTTTTTCAGCCATCTCTGGTGACAATGTTATCAAGGATTTACTATCCAGTCATCTTGGTACTTGGTATGACTCATTTTCAAACTTTTTCACCTTCTGATTCTGTATCATCATTTCAAAAATAAATTCAATTTTGTACAGTCTGTGCTAGACTTCGTTACAGAAAAGTGAACTCCTTAGTCTACAGCGTGGTTGCTCAAGACATGAGCTCTTATTAAACCAGCAACACCTCCAGCATTACATGGTCAGTGGACTTACTTGAGACGGTTCAAACAGACTACCCCCTTTAATGAAATTTGTCATTATTTAATGGCCCTTGCTATCAAAATGTTGAGAGTATCAAAGTCAATACCTTCTTAAAATGTAGATTAAATTCTTAGTTAAAATTGATATTTTTTAAGGTGATGTTATATAGGAACTTGAGTCTGGTGCCTTAGACCACTCAGCCATCCTGACTCACAGTGGGTAGGGCATTTGCCTTGCATGCGGCCGACCCAGGTTTGATTCCTCCATCCCTCTTGGAGAGCCCGGCAAGCTACGGAGAGTATCATGCCCACACCGCAGAGTCTGGCAAGTTCCCATGGTGCATCCGATATGCCAAACACAGTAACAACAAGTCTCACAATGGAGATGTTACTGGTTATTTGCTTGTTCGCTCAAGCAAATCATTAAACAATGGGACAACAGTGCTATAGTGCATCATATAGGAATGGTTTTACTTCGATAGGCTGGTGGCAGAAAGAGTCTATTTGAGGGAATAGAAAAACTGTTGCAATGTTATTTGAAAATAAATAAATAATGTATCAGAACTACTGCCCAGTATTATTTTCTATGCTTGGTCGGAAAACCAGCAGGACTGTACTACTGTACAAGAAGGGAGAGATCCATGACATTGGCAACAATCGCCTGATCTGCATATTTTCTGTCATCTACTAGCTGTTCACTTGAGTCATCCTGAATAGGATTGGCAGAACACTAGATGAAGAACAACCAGGCGAGCTAGCTGGGTTCTGCAAAGGATTCAGCACCATCAACCATATCCACACGATAACCAAGCTCATTGAGGTTTCTCTGGAGTTCAAGATGCCACTCCGTCTAATGTTCATTGATTCAAAGAAGGCCTTTGATTCTGTTGAGACAGAAGTGGTCATTGAAGCCCTAGCCAATCAGGGCATTCAAACTCAATACATCAGGATCCTCCATGAGCTGTATTGCGGATTCATTACCAGGATCTCACCATTCTACAAAGAAGTGATCATCGATGTCAAGAGAGGGGTTAAGCAGGGTGATAGATACATTTCACCAAAACTCTTCAGTGCCACCCTCGAGAACATCATACGGTGACTGCAATGGGAAGGAATGGGAGTGAAGATAGATGGTCGGCAACTACACCACCGTGAGTGTGGAAAGGTCAGACGTCAGACTACAGCTGCATCTCACAAAGACAATGTTTATGAGAAACAGCCTCATTCCTGATGCTCCAATCACTCTCAATGGAACAACCATCTCCGAAAGCAGCAGTTATGTGTACCTAGGTCAAGAAGTCAACATGACAAATGACCTGGCACCTGAGTTGCGCAGGAGGAAGAGAGCGGCTTGGAACACCTTCAAGAGCGTAAAAGAAATAGTTAAGAGGATGAAGAACCTCCGGCTCTGGGCACATCTCTTCGATTCCACTGTTCTTCCTGCATTAACATATGCCTCAGAGACCTGGGCCCTATGAAAACAGGATGAAAACGCTATTCAGGTCTCCCAAAGAGGAATTGAAAGAGCTATGTTTGGAGTATCACGTTGCACTCAAATGAGAGAAAGAATCTGGAGTTCCTACCTCCGTCGACAGTCAAGAATCAGGGATGCTGTCTTGTTTGCCAAGGTGTCAAAAATCAGATGGGCTGGTCACGTAATGAGATTTGGAGGTGACCGCTGGACTAGAGCTGTTACAGACTGGATTCCACGGGAAGTCAAAAGACTGAGTGGCTGCGCACCTACTAGATGGTCAGACTTCTTCGTCAAGACCCTGAACGATCGGTTTGAGGCTCTTTGTGTTCCTTGAACGAACAGATGCCATTGGGCTACACTAGCACGCGACAGGGACAAATGGAGATGTTACTGGCGCCCGCTCAAGCAAATCAATGATTAACGGGAAGTCAAGTGATCAACTGATCAAGAGATGCTTGGTCAGGTCTGCAAAGAATAAGAAATGGAATCTTTAAATTTTTATTTATTTTTAATTATCTTTTTTGTTTGAGGGCCACACCCAGTGTGCTCAGTGCTTACTCCTGACTCTGTGCTCAGGGATCACTTCTGGTGGTGGAGTACCATATATAATACTGGGGAGTTGAACCAGTGTCTGCTGCATGCAAGATGCAAGGCAATTACCTTACTCCCTGTGCTGTTTCCCAGCCCCTTCAAATTTGCTATTGACAATAGCACTGTAGCACTGTTGTCCCGTTGTTCATCAATTTGCTCAAGCGGGCAACAGTAATGTCTCCATTACTGTTGAGACCTTTTGTTACAGTATTTGGCATATTGAATACGCCCCAGGGAGCTTGCCAGGCTCTGACGTACAGGCAGGATACTCTCGGTTGCTTGCCGGGCTCTCTGGGAGGGACAAAGAAATCGAACCCAGGTTGGCCGCATACAAAGCAAACGCCTTACCTGCTGTGCTATCGCTCTAGGCATTGACAATAAATGAGAAAATATTGAAAACAGAGTCAGTGAAATTTCCTAACTTGTTCTTTCTTGAGGCAGATTGGGAGTCCATGTATACAAATATATTACTACGACCTAGAGAAAAGGTTTTAGTAAATTTAGTCTCCAGATATGCCTATTTTTAAGTATTAAAGCTCCAATACTAATGTTTCATCAGGACATAGAAAAAAGAAGTATTTTACTATTACAAGCAACTCTACTAGTATATGAATGGAGAAGTGAGTAAGTAAACCAATAAACATTCTTCACAATCAGGAAGCAAGAGTGGGGAAATATCCACATTAAAGAGTCACATCATTAAGTACTTCCTGCCTAAAACCTTAAGAAATGCTAGAACTGAGACCTGAGCAATAGTAGAACTGACAGGACTCTTGTCTTTCATGTGGGCTACCCATGTTCAATTCCCATCACCTCATAGGATCCCCTGAGCCCACCGAGAGTCAACCCTGAGCACAGAGTCAGGAGTAAGTAAGTCCTCAGTACCGCTTGGAATGCCCTTCTATTAAAACCCCAAAGTAAATAAACTGGATAAATAAGTGCCAAAACTGAGAGAAGATTATATATACGATTATAAGTAGCTAAAATTATACTTTCAAAATAAGATTTAAGATATAGATTTTATTAATGGGAAAATAGTTAAAATTGAACGGGAGAAATTTACACCTGTTTGAAATAATTTAGAGAATCCTGCAACAGCAAAAATAAAGTACTCATGAACTTAATGTTACCATGGGTTCAAAAGACTACTGTAAAATAAAAGAACCCATTGGAGAAATGGAAAGCAGAAAAAAAAATTGAAAAAATTCTGAAAGTGAAAATTAAAAATACAAAAATAATGTGATGCAGCCAGAAACTGGAAGAAACCTGAATGCCCAAGAACAGATGACTGGTTAAAGAAACTTTGGTACATCTACACAATGGAGTACTATGTAGCTGTTAGAAAAGATGAAGTCATGAAATTTACATACAAGTGGTACAACATGGAAAGTATCATGTTAAGCGAAATGAGTCAGAAAGAGAGGGATAGACATAGAAAGATTGCATTCATCTGGGGGATATAAAGTAACAAAATATGAGATTAATACTCAAGAATATAGCTGAGATCAGCACCAGGAGGATTACTCCATAGCTTAGTGGCCAGTCGGGCATTCTAGAGGAAAGGGCAGCTCAGATAGAGAAGGGAACACCAAATAAAGGGTGTTTGGAGGATCCTCCCAGGAGGGGAGATGCATGTCGAAAGTAGACTATGGACTGAACATGTTTGCCGCTCAATGCCTCTTTTGCAGACTACAACACCCAAAAGGAGAGAGAGAACACAGGGGATTGCCCTGCCACAGAGGCACGGGGGATGGGGGGATGGGGGTGGGGGGATATTATCCATGGTGGTGGAAAATGGGCACTGGTGGAGGGATGGGTATCTGATCATTGTATAATCAAACCCAAGCACAAAAAATTGTAAATCTACTACTGTACCTCATGGTGTTTCACTAATAAAAAAAGAAAAATTAAAAAAAATGTGATGCTCTTTGTACTAAGTTTTTAAGATAAATATATTTCAGTATTATTATCATTGTTGTTGTTCTTGCCTTTTTCATACAGAGAGTCAACAGAGGTCTATTTAAAAGAGTTAGGAGATGAACTTTGGAACCAGACTACTTAGGTTCAAATTCCAACCTAGCTCTGTGTTCTTTAGAGGTAACCAGTTTGTGTCATTTCCTTATCAGTACAAGAGAGATCATTATAGGTCAACCTGAGGATTGGATCAATAAATGTAATGCACTAGAGTTCACCATAAACATTTCAACAACTTTAGTTACGCTGAGTTTAGACTCATATTTCAATCTCAGTGCTCCTCCATAGTCTAGAGCTCTGAATGAAGCAAACACTAGGCTTGCACATTTCAGGAAGAAACTGGGAAGTCATGTTTCCATTTATGTCTATCTTTCATCACGTAATATCGCAAATTATAGCCTGATCTGATGTCATTCAAATTGGATTGATGTCATAGGAATGAGACCAAGACACAATCCCATTGTCTTTGTTTTCAAAAGAATAAATTCACACAGTTATGTTTTGCCAGTTTCAAATATAAGTTCTTGAATTTTGAACTCTCCTTTATGTTTTAAAAGGTACTTTAAAAAAGTAAACCCACCCATTTGGTACTGGATTGCCATTTCTGAAGCTGCTTTGCTAAGACAACATCATCAGTCAGTGAGAGAATGTGTCAGTAGGGGCTTTCCCTCTTTTTCTGATGGTCTATGTTTGTTTTTTCAATAGACACTGAGCTTTAAGTAAACACAAATTTTTATTTGAGAGAAAATGTTTTCAAGTTGTACACAACCTTTGTTTTCTGAGAATGTCCATTTTATTTTGGTTTCCAAGTAATAGAAAAAGAAATAAATCACTTAAAGAACACATTTATTTCTTGCAATAAAAAGGGTCAAGGAAATAGTAAAGCAAGGCATTTACTAAATAAGTGAAAACTCTACAAGCTAAAGAGTGAATATATCTATGCAAGCAAGTCACCAAAGAAAAGGAAAGAGAAAGAATAAAAACCCAAGCACAAAAATGTGTAAGTCTGCAACTGTACCTCATGATGTCTCACTATTAAAAAAAATTAATTAATAAAAAAAATTGTACCTGCCTTAAATAAAAAAAAATGGCATTACATGGCTGAGAAGACTAAAACAAAAACAGAAATAGAATTGGTCTCTATTTCTCCAAAACCTTGCTTCGGGTTTATGTTCTGTCTTCTGAAATAAGGAATTTGAAATTCAACATGAAAAGTGGCAATGCTCAAATTCTGCCAAATATACTCACTAATTAAGTTCTAAAATGTTGACATCAGTAGGAGATTCACAAGCATGTGGAAAATAACTTAAGCCCTTCTAATTACTGAGAGAGTAACCCTGATTGTTATTTTCCATGTTAATTTAACAACTGCTTCTAAGAATCAGACATAAGACTCTCACGCTTGCCTCATGCCGGGCGGCTATATCCCGTTATATCACAAACTGTCATTCACACATCCCTCCCAGTCTCTACAAAGCTGTCTGCAAGTTGAAGTTTTAATGAACACAGTTTAAAGAGCCACAGAATCAAGTGGAAGGTTGGCAACCATCTGTTGAATCTGTGCTCCATAGATAGACAATCCTCACCATTTAGAAACTGGAGAGGATTGTTTTGCCGTGAATGGTGTGAATTTCCTCTCCAGGCAGTCCAAAAGCACAGATAATGACCACGTTGTACTGAAGGGGCCTGGCCTAAAAGCTTTGGGACCAGAAATAAAATCATACATTGTATTCCTTCTTGAGAAGGTCAATTTGCTTTATGCACACTATCTAATCAATTCTCAAAGCATTCCATTGAAATGAGGGAGAAGCAGCTACAATATTCGCTTTACAGATGGATAACTTGAGGCTCAGAAAGGTTAAGCAGTTTTTCCAAGGTCACATTAGGCCATTTCCACACAACTGCAATTACCTGGGCAATGTGGGCAAACAGAAAAATACAACGAAAGCAGACTGTTTTTGCTTAAATAGAGGCCCTGTACCTGAATCTTGATTAAAAAAAAAAAAAAACAAGCATCGCGGCCAGAATTATCCAAATAAGCTGGCCTATATGCCCTGATTCTCCACATGATTGACAATTTTCTATTCAACTTGAAAGTGGAAACAGGCAGGCAAGGGAGAGAACAGGAATGAGGTCACAGATCTGCTATTTATAGGATATCAGCTACCACACTCAGCTGCCTTTCAGTTAAGGTGAATATCGAATGTAATTTTCTTTCTCCAACTCCACGCCACTGAGAAACTACTTTCAGAAAAGGAAATTATAGAATTTAATAATATTTCTTGTGACATGGTGATTTGCTTTGTGACGGTCTCAGCAACGTTTACCACATTTTCATCTGGGCTTATTGACCATAAATAAAAAAATGCAGTCGCATTCTTTCTTGCTCCAGAGATTTTTTTTTAATATCTAGCAATAAAGATTCCACAGTTGTTTTTTTCTCACCTGCAAAACATTCATTGAATTTGCAAAGTTCTAACAAAAAAAGAATACCAGGGGAAATGATGACAACATAGTATAGTCATTGAGAATGTAAGGAATCTAAAGAAATCGAATGTGCCTGCTTGACTGCAAGAGTTAATTCCTGTGAAAAATACACTTCCTCGCATTTCCTTTGGCTGAGCTTGGCCTGAGACTTGTGAAGCCTTCAGACAGTGAGCAGGGGGCGGGCCGGAAGCCACTGGTTCTTTTGATGTAGACTGATGCATGACAGCAAACCCCTGTGCTAAATATCAAGTTTTCATTCTCTTCTGCATTTCTCCCAAGTCATGAAAAGAGATTCCTTTGGCCCAAATACACAGATAATAGTCCTAGAGCGCACCAAAAGTTGCAGATAAAAATGCCTCGTGTTTTCTGTGACTCACCAACCGTAACCAAAACTAAACCAGCACGTTGAAAAAAAGAGGCTTGAGTGAGATTCAAGACTGAAAAATAAAGGACCAAGAAACCATAGAGGAAACTGCCCAGGGAGTGTCTCCAAGCCTCTAATTTGGACAGGATTATAGTAAGACAAAGGACTAGGAACCCTTTACCTTCGCTCCAGGGAAAAGACCCTGAGTCTGGGACTTCCCAGCCAGCCTGGAGCTGCTACAGTGAAGACTGACCAACTCCTTAGGGCCTGCTATTGGTGTCTGCCCTGACTGGGCCTGGAATTCCACCCTGGTGTTTGGGCAGCTAATAATCTAAAAAAAAATCCTGTTAAGCATGCAGATCTACAGCCTCTTCCCAGACTAAAAGGAGGAATGTCTGTTACTGGTGGGTCTAGAAATCTGCACCGGAACCAGAACCTCTGATAACCGGAAGTGGTGAAGTTTCTTGATATTGCCACCCGGAGGGTGTCCAGAACGACTTGCATCCCCGGGGAAGTCAGAGCATCAGTAGGAACCCCACATTTGATGGTTGAAAGGGCCGTCCATTTCATGCATAATTCCATGGAAACATCTAAGAACAAATCTAGAAGATATCATTTAAAAAGACTCCTCTCCCCCTCCCCCCCCCCTTTTTTTTTTTGGACTGGCAAAATGAAAGAGACGTTAAACCTGCTTCAATAGTCATGGTTGCAGCTGCCAGTTTGGAATTGTCATTGGTTTCACAAGGCAAGATTTGGCAGAAAGGATCACAAGGAAACCTTTTCAACCCTTTCAAACCTTACATGGAAGAGCTGCTTCTATAGCAGCATGGTTGATTATGTGTGTCTGTGCGTCTCACGTGTCTCCTTCACTGACCAGTATCTTCTGTGCTCTGCCCCTCCCCCCACCATATGCCATCTTTCTTCCTGTGCGCTCACTATTCCCTTTGTGTCTCTGACAGCCTCTCCTTTGTCCCTCTTTTCCCATTATCCCAGCGACTCTCAATACAATACAGCTTACAAAGAAGATAACTCATTGGTGAGACTATTGACCAATTTAGGGGGGAGGAGACAAACAAATAAAAAAAAATGTTTACTAAATATTTTTAAACATTTCAGAATTTACTCAGCACCTTTGCTTTGTGTCATTGACTTTCACCACCATGTGGGTAGTATTCTGTCTGGTGAAGATACTCCGAGTATAAGTAACTTGTTCAAGGTCACACTGTGGGAAAAAGGCAGAGAGCCTTTTTCTGAAAAGGCTGAAACTTCTGCATACAAGAACCCAGCTCTTTCCCCACCCTATTTGGGATAAGAAGGACTCCTGGAACTGCTCAGTTTTTTATATCATTGAAATGTTCCAGTTTGATACTCAGGTTTAACAAAATTGATTATATGAAGCCACTGGACTGTAAACAGGATTCAATTTATCCGAGGTAATTTGTCCAACAGTGTGAAGAAAATCTTTTTTTTTTTAATTTCCATTTCTTAGAAAGGGGACAAAGGAAAAATTAAAAAAGAAGAAATCCTACAAACTTGTGTAAGAAATCATTGTTCTGCATCCCCCACACTCTCCCAGCTTCTTCAAGGGCTCCTGGTGGCCTTCCAAGTTGGTGCAGTGAATCTTTATACATTTTAAAGTTCATCGTTTCAATCAACAAAAGGACACTACTCAACCACCCACACAGTTTTAGTTGGGAAAATGCAGCATTAGCTGAAACATATCACAGAACAATGTGCTGTTGCAACTCTTCTGTTAAATTAGTTGATGTAGTTAAAGCAACAACTGAGAAACTATTATGTGTAGGCAATCACGCCAGACAAGGCATGTAAAGAACCATTCGAGAAGGCCAATTTTCTAAGTTAGCTACAAAACTTGATGAAATAAATTTGACAGCTAACTCTCCCCCTGTATTTTACAACTTGTATTTTACACAATAGTAGAGGCTCTGAAGGAGTTCCAAAATTGCACTGCTAACTTCTGAAGCAGGAGACAACAAATACAAAATAAGAAGGGGGGTAAAAGGCAGTAGACTCTCGAATGTCAATGCATTGTAAAGCATCATTAACATACTTTTCAACACATGTTATCAGGTCATTTTCAAAAGCACCCTCTCCAGACCAAAGTATAAGATTTTGAAGTGGTTTAGGAAGAGGAAAAGAACTTAGCACAATTTTAATTTGCATCGTTTATTGCCAGCTTATAAAACTTGGAAGTTCCAAGGAAAGTAGTAGTCCAAGGAATGATATCTCCTTAAAAGCCTGTGACAAAAACCTTCATCGGAGCCAGACTTCTGTCTCACTTTCCTCCAAAGAGAAACTGTCAATGCACGAGACTGGGTGTTTATTTATTTGCTTGTTTTTCTTTCCCTCAGTTCTAAGTATGTTCCAACCTTTCCTGAAACTAAGGCATAATACAGAAGCAGTCATCTCGTTCAGCTGCTATGGGCAGCATGGATTCTGAAAAGTCAGCAATATATATTTCCTGCTTATGGAGGTCAAGAGAAGCAGTGGCTATAAATGTAAGAGAAATATTTGACCCAAAGGAGAAACTTAATGACAGAGTGGTAATGCAGATGTTAAATGAACTTTACTTGGATTTTATATGCACAGGATGCTAAATTAGTACTTGTATGAACTTGGGAAGAAATTACACTGTGTGAATTAGCCTGCCCAGCATTCTTACCTCTAGCCCATATACAAGTTTAGAAGGTGATGGGCTCAAAAGGTTCTTTTTTTTTCCCACTGAAATTCACGTAGGTATAACCTTTCCCATTGCACTTCCCTGGTTTATGAAAATAGCATTTGACACTGTTCTAAAGCACCACCTCAGTATGCCTCCATCATGGATTCTTTTAGGTCACACTTGTTTATAGGAATTGGGTAAGAGGGTGTCAGATAGTGAAATCATTACATAACCCAAAATCTTTGTTCTTTATCCCTGTCCTTTCTTCATTACGTTACTTATCCAGGGTTTCTGGACCTCCAAAGTGCCTTTGATCTGATTTCTGACCCAATATTCTTGCTTCTGAGGGAAAAAAAGTAAAGCAAATGACTTTCCAAGAGATAGCCTGTATTTTAATATAATTCTTTATGCAAGAATTTACAGAAGAATTACACCAATGGTGGCCATAGATGTTGATGAATTTGAAGGCTTTCCTTGGAGCCTCTTAATATGTCTATGTAGATGGCCAATAACTCTTTCCTGTAACTCCTATATCTGTTGACATTAGATGTAGACAGGGACTGGCTTAAAATTCAGTGTAAAACTTTTAATGTGGAAGGCAGAATATTATCCCATTTTGACTCTAAAGAAAATAACTTTATATGGAATTGTTTTATAAGAAACTGAAGAATCATATAAGATAACAAAATATTCAAAGAAATATACAAAGTAACTATGTAATTCGGTTCCTGTACCTAAAACAATACCTTTAACTTAAACCAAAAATGATGAGTTACTTGAGACTCAAATCAAGAAGCTTTTGGTGGAAAAATATTGGCATTTCAATATCAAGCTGACTACAGTAACATTGTACCCCTAAAACATACACATTATGTAAACATTACCTAAATACAATTTAAAAGAAATATCTTATAATTGATATAATACATATTTAGTACTTGCTCTCACCTTATGAATGCAAAGAAATTTTTTGTTGACTGTGATTGAGACAGTGGCTGAAAATCCCCATGAGAATGGTCATTCTGTATAAACATTGCCACTACATTAGACATTAGGGTACTGAATCTAGGTTATAATTGTTCCTCTCTGGTAATTCCCTGTGAACTATACATAACAAAAGGAGCCAGTAGACAAAGGCAGAGGAAAATGTTGAAATTTCTGCAGTGAAGGTCAAAGCATGTTTATGTGGGTGTTTATAAATGTTTGTGTTTAGCATCTACACACAGATGTGAGGGTGACCCAGTTATATGGCATCTGAAATCACTGGGCTCACTGAGAAACACAGTTGTTCCTTAGGTTATACTCATCAACCTCGTCTTCACATGGGTTTCCTTCAGAAATTCTGTATTTGGTCAAAGAAGAGTTCTTAGATCACCTTTGAGGATCTATTGCCAGGTACTGTTAGAGATTCCAGTACTGTTCTTGTTTTAAATTACATCACAACTCCATATTCTATGCATTTTTTAAGAGACAGGCATCCAGAATGAAAATCTGCATGTTGAATCATCACATAAGGTAACACTGAAGTAAATTATGGAGGTGGGAAAGACTTGTCATTCTGTCTACATCAAAGCCTCTCTCTCTCCCTCTTTTTTTTTTCTCTACAGCAGACTTGCTTTTAAGAGTGTGACATTCTTTTTCCTTTGCTTCTGGAGAAACTAAATTAGTCATGAGACAAGTTGTAAACTTTTGTTCTTCTAGTTATAGTTTCTCTCTACTTCCCAGCACATCCCAAATTTTAATATCCCAAATAGAATATGGAATGCAAATTTTATCATAAACTGTGCATCTGTGAACTAGCAAGCAGAATTTTCATCAAATACTACAGTACCATGAATTTTGTTCAGTACAGTCTGTATTTTGAAGCCTTATACTAAATTTTATATTTGGAGTCACTGTTTTTCTATAACAGACTGTGAATGGCTAGGAATGTCCACTTCTCAGAAAAAGAAATGTTTTAAAGTATATAAAATAAAATACATGAATCACAAACCAATAAATTATATTAGAGTGTCATCAAAATTTTGAAAAAAATGTTGCTTTATTTTTTAAGTCTGTGCCTGTACATATAATTGTATTACTATATTATTAATAAGTTTAATAATTTAATTATTAATAAGCCTAATAAATACTATTGTATTCATATTGTGATAAATACTATTAATAGGTCTAATAAATACTATTAATATTATTAATAGGATTGACTACTAATAAGTTTGATAATTATATTATTAGTCGTATTATTAACAAACGGTTTGATGCTCTTCGTGTTTCTGGAGAGAGCAAATGCCATTGGTCTACACTAGCACACGACAGGGACAAATGGAGTTGTTACTGGCACCTGCTCGAGCAAATCAATGAGCAACGGGATTACAAGTGATACAAGTGATTATTAATAAGATCTAATGTTAGGCCCATTAATTATCCTCATTTGAGGTTGTAAAGCACAGATACCAGTTGCATTATATGCCAAAATTATAATGTAGGAAGAAAGTATCTATGATCATTATCACTATCATTCATAAGCTTACAACTACTGATAATGCTACTGGGGTATTTTGCCTAAATTTATGATGAAAGGAAATGTTAAATTTTCATCAGAGATTACTGAAAATTATGGCACACTTCCCCTTTTCAGGTTCATGTGCCCCTGGATTTTATACATGAACCACTTGTATCTTTGTGACTCAGCTCAGCCTTTGTTCCCTTTACTTAAAATTATCAATAATTTTTATGTAATATTCTTGTTCAATTGATTGGCATGTAAGATATAATGTCATCTTTGGTTTTTGCTTTTTCTTTGTCTTTTTAACTTTTTATAAAGATTCATATTTTGGTAATAACTTTGCTTTTATTTAGTTTGAAATATTTCCTTACTTTCATTATTGCTGTTGATGCCATGCTCTGGGGGTCAAATACTTGATTCTAGAATGAAGCATCATACTATGAGAGCCAGGAATCTCACTGGACAAATCTGCAGGGTGTTTCAGAGAATCTAATACTTGGTCTCAGGCAGACCAGGCATGTGATGTGTCACTGAGCCAAACCCTGGGCACCTTTAAAAATAATTTTTAAAATTCTATTTGTTATTACTAGGTCTCTTAAATTTAGGCATCCCTTCTATATTCAACATATCTATGAGTCTTGCTGGCTGACTAATTCCTTGAACAAGATATCAGAACTTTGAAGTTGATAAAATCACATCAACAAACATTTTTCTGATATGTGTCAAAGGTCTGTGGCATTTAATGTACAAACATTGTGCTGTAGAAAACCTTGAAAGACTGAAGTCTCTTTCCTATAGTTTTTTCCTAAATCCTCTTCCCTCCTTCCTAATTTAGCCAGTGAGGAATTGTACTTATAGAGGTAAGCACTACTGGGATTATACAGATAATTATGACCTCTTTTGTCCAGATTGTGAGATTGACATGCTATTTATTGTGCAAACAAGGCACCTAAAATATATTTCTTAAACTCAAAGAATTTATCTATTGCCACCAATATATATCGACCACCTCAACCCGATATTTTCTTTCTATAATATTTGTCTAATCACAAAATTTAATCACATAGTCATGATTTACAGTAGTATACTCATATTTATGTTCTAGTTACAATGCTACTGCTCCACCATACCATTGTCCATTACCAGTGTCACAATATTGCTCAATCACTATGGTATTCATATCTGAACTGCTGGTTTATCTCAGAGTGCTCAATCCAAAGATGAATTTTTCACATGATATCTCCTGATTTGTTTTCATTTTAATCTTCATCTCTCACAGCATGAAACTTCCAATATTCTTAAAACCAAGCTTGAATTTTAATAATCACTTGTTAACATTAAAGCATTTTTCCCTGCAGCAGTATTTTCTTATTCTTTGTCTTTGAGCATTTTCAGGAAGCTTCATTTAAATTTTATTTTGGAATTTCAGTACTTAGTTAAGCTACCCTTTCATTTAAAATCATCTCTTTTTTCCACACATGGGCTAATTGGAGAGTTTCTAGAATAGTTATGCTTTTATTAGTTTTCTATGTTATTGAAATTTTTTAAATAAAATATTTAGTCTACTAAGAATTTCTCAATAAAATGCACAGATATTATTTATTTAATCTATTCATGAGGGAAAAGATACAGATAATAAAAAAAATTGTAGATATTAATGAAAAAATATTATCTATGAACAATAAATATCTCTATAGCCTTAGGACAATATTTGGCAACTAAAATATGGTGTCATATTTGTTTTGTCCCTCTTTTCATACTTTGCAAAAAATTTTTATATAACATGTTCTGTTATTGTTTTCTTAGCACTATTTACTCTTCCCATTCATTTATTCTGAACATATGGAAGTCAATTAAATTATATATTAAATACAGTAACTCATTATAAAATGTACCAAAAGAACATTGTGGAAATATTGATACAACTGGTCATTTAATAGTTTATTCATTACTTTTCTACTTCTGTTCATTAGAGCAGGATAATAATGTCATAGTAAGAAGCTAAAATGCATTTCTTTTCTCTTTAAATTTTTTAAATTTTATTTTATTGAATCACCATGATATAGTTACAAAGCTTTCATGCTTGAGTTTCAGTCATACAATGATGGAACACCCATCCCTCCACCAGTGCGCATTTTCCACCACCAATGTCCCCAGTTATCACCCCCCCCCCATTCCAGTCCTCATTCTGCCTCTATGTTAGATAATTTCCCCAATACTCTCTCTCTACTTTGTGGAATTATTTTTTTTGCTCAAATTTTCCCACCCCCATTATTCAAGTCTACCTGCCAGGGGAAGACACTAGATAATTTATTTTCCATTGCTCTATCTGTGGGCATGACAGCCGGGCTGCTGAGCAGATGGGGATCCAGGGAGGGACAGCCCAAGTTCCACTGCCGCCATGTGGCCTGGAGATTTAGTTCTGGAACCCACATACCTGGGCCTTGCTTGTAGAAGCTCTTTGTCACTGCAATTCCATCTAGAGAAGACAGAGAGAGTGCACCTGCTCCATCTGGGATCCCCAGTGAAATTGGCTCATTATGGTGCCCGAAGAGATCTCCGGCACTGTGGTGTCTTCCAGGACTCACTGCTATGCCTCACTAAAGTGCATTTTCAATGCTAATATAAAGAAGTGTGTATGTTTACTATTTCCATTTTGGATTCTTTCCTGTAATTCAATTTTCCAGATTCAATTTTCCTGTAATAGTGGCCAAAGAAATAGGACAGCAAGCAGGGCACTGATCTTATATGCAACCAAGATGGGGTTCATACCCTGCCCCACCTACAGTCTCATGAAGACTGATGACTGCCAGAGTGACCACTGATTGTAGGACTAGAAGTGGTCCCAAAACAAAACAGACAAAATATGTTCACTGTCATGAACTGTCTAGCCATCAAAATTGTCCCACAATGGTCTCGGTCCTTTATTAAATAATATAACACTTTCCTTTCGACATATTCAAAGACTGCATTCTTGAAAATATTGGATGTGAAGGAGAACACTAATAGAAGACGGACTCCCACCAGCCTTACACATTACCCCCAATTGCACAACATACACAGATAGTGTATCAAGTTGGCAGATTCATTATTTTTGCTATGCTTCCAAGAACCAGAGTTATCATTTAAATAAACATAATTAATTCAAGTATAAAATTTCCAGTCTCGGTTAAAATGAACACAATATTGCATCAAATTTTAAAACAGATAATATGACAGTCACAGTTTTAGGATTCTAAGAAGTTGTAAAGTTAAATTTAGTGATAATTAACAACCATAAAAATGTTTAAAATGATAATTAAAATGATAATTTACTTGACTGTAGCATACAATTTCTTTGAGTGTAGTAGATGTGAGTATACTATATTCAAGGAAATGTTTTATCAGATGATTGCTCTAAGGGAATTCTAGTCCTAATTACAGATCAGCACAACAGCAACAATGGTCTTGAAATAAAATGTCCATCTCCAAAAATGACTATCAGGTCTATAATTCCTATATTGAATGTCAGCAAAGGAATCATAAATATTTGCTTGTCAGATGTAAAGATCCTTGTTATAGCAAATAACTGGACCAAAGAGATAGTACAGTGGGTTAGGCATTTGCTGTGCAAGTGGCAGGCAACTTACACTTTTTCCTGGCATCCTACATGGTTCCCTGATCCCTGCCAAGTGTGATCCATGAGCACAGAAACAGGAATAAGCCCTAAATAACTGCCAAGAAGTAGTCTAAAAATCAAACCAAGCTGCTTGATTTTGTTCTTTCATGATGCTGAATAGCTGTGTCCATATACCACAGCGGCACTGGGTTTGGTGTTGGAATTACATGCTTGGGGAACCATTAGCAATAGTATTGTAAAAAAACAAGAATCTCAATTTCTTAGATAAAATTAAAAATTGCTAAAAGAAAATCAAACTGAGTAAAAATAGAAATAACCTTTTAAACCAAACTGCATACTGATAAAATCAGTTGAACAAAGTCTCTTGTGTTTCTACATAAATTAGAGTAATGAAAAAACAAGCATGAACAAAATATCCTATCATTTAGAACTACATAGGTACCCAGAATTGTGTACTATAATATGACAGTTGTTTTAGTTTTGGGGTTCTTAAGGGGCCCCCTCAGTGGTGCAGAACACCAGGACCATTCCAAAATATTTTAGAGGGCATGTGGTGTCAGGAATCCAGCCACAAGCCTTTTCATCATAGGGATGCACTCCAGTCCTTTAAGTTATTCCCATATGAACCCTAATTCAGATATGGGATAAGCTATAGAAAGAGATTTCAATAAAAACATCAATAATTAGATTTTCTACAAAATGTGCTGGTACATTAAATTCTGGCCCAGTTACAGTTCATGTAAAATCTTAGTGTATAATCTTTCCACAGACAACAACTATTTAAATACTTGCTCTAAGATAATATAACACAGCTTATGTCATAAATTAGAAAACTCAATAATGCATATAATTAAATACCGGGATGTCCTTGCAAAAGTTCCAAGGGGAAAAGTCACTCTCTATGTAACTAGACACTGATACATCCACTTTGTGACTAAAAATCCCCCAGAGCTGGAACTCCTTGCTTGGAACTCCAGGTCAAGCTTGTACTTTCCATAACCCGACAGAGGAACCTCTTCTGTGGAGTGAACTCACAGCTGCCAAGTTTCAAGAGAATGATGTCTGAAGTCCATTCCAATTTATCAAGATGCCATAAGAGATGCATCTACTAAAGGACCAGTTCACTATTTGTAATGGTTTTGTGGGGATTCCATCTACTATTTCTTTCTTAGAATGAATTAGAAGAAGAAAGGGTTTTAAAAATGAAGAGGATGCTCAAAGGCACCATCTGAGTTGGCACTGTGTAGGCTAAGTGTATCATTGTCTTCTTCAGTTTCTGAGCAAACAGCTATATCTCTGGAGAGAAGACAGTCAAAAATGGCCTTAACCCCCACTACCTTATTTAATAGTTATTGTGATCTTCTTTAGATATATACAGCATTTCAAATATACAGTGAAATATTGATATCTAGGTACACTTAGGCTGGAGTGATAGCACAGCGGGTAGGGCATTTGCCTTACATGCTGCCAACCAGGCTGACCTGGGTTTGATTCCTCCACCCCTCTCAGAGAGCCCGGCAAACTAGCAAGAGTATCTCGCCCACACAGCAAGCCTGGCAAGCTCCCCATAATGTATTCAATATGCCAAACACAGTAACAGCAAGTTTCACAATGGAGACGTTACTGGATCTGCTTGAGCAAATCGATGAATAATGGGAGGACAGTACTACAGTGCTACAGGTACACTTTATATCTTTTTTCCTGATTTTTCAATTATTATTATTGTTTAGTTTAAGTTATACCCTGCAGTGCTCAGGATTTACTCCTGGTTCTGTGCTGAGAGATAACTTCTGGTGTGCTGGGGATTAGCAGTTAGTGCATATCATACGTGGAGCTGTCCATCCAATACGTGTAAAACAAACTCATCCATGTGTAAAACAAACACCTTTATTGTGCCTGTGCTATCTCTCTGGCCCAAGACATATTTATTTATATAATATTTTTGATATGCACTTCTTTGCTCTAATCTTAGAAACTTCCAGGTTAGTGTTTTACTCTAAGGTAAGGATTGTTGGAGGACTTTCCTTTGAATATAATCTATTTCTACACACACACACACACACATACACACACACATATATATCTTCATATATATAGCCTGAATCATAGCCAAGATTATATTTATTTACTTATATTTAAAGTTATGCAACTAAGGACTGGAGAGATTGTATAAGGGTTAAGGCACTTGCCTTAGTGTCACGATAATTAATGGAGTGACTTGGAAAGTCTCATCACCTAAGGTAGAGAGCCATGCATTCCTCTCTTGATTCTCATCCAAAAAGTAAAGTGTTACATCAATCATTAGCATATTTCTGATGTGATTTTATGCGGGGCTCCTGTACAGCCTCCCCTGCCCCTCATTTGCATTCCAACTTCCTTCCTCTGCAGTCACCTGGGGTCTATCTTCTTGTAGTAGCTGGTCAAAATCACCTTCAGGATTAACATCTTCTACTGCCTTACCCACTCACAACGCTGCTTTCTCAATCTGTCCTATGTCAATTTGCACATGGTGACATATTGCTAGGTTCACTACTTCCTAACTGCCTTGTTTTTCTAACATTTCATCATCGTGAGAATAAAGATTTTCTTTGGAGTTCTTTTAAACTGACCCCTTCAGTCACCTGAACCCCCACTCCCAGCTCTACCTAATGCTGCAGTGGCATTAATTCTGTGCTGACTGCCTGACTAATGAGAAATTGTTTTAGTACCACTAAAGGAGGAAGTGAAGTCGACATAGGAGCTGTTAGATATATCAAAGCAACAGGGAAAAAAGAGGAGAATCAAAGAAGATGAGGAAAATACCCTTTCCCTCTTCAAAAAGGCAAATGATTTATTTGCTTCAGCCTCACAAGAAATACAGATACCTTTCCCTGTGGCGACTTTCTGCAAATAGCGGTAGCAAAGAAAAGTCGGAGATGCAAGTATCAAAGCAGATGACAGACAGGCTTGAAGAAAAAAGTCACAATAAATCAATAGGTACTTAGAGTTACAACGAAATAAAAGCGTGCAAATGCAAACATTATTTTCTACTGTATCTTATTCCATTATCCTAAAACATCCCTCATGAAAAGCTTTATTTTTAAAACGTAAATGCCTGCTGGGGCTCATATTATTCAGCATGTTAATTTAAAAGATTAATAATTCCCTAATTTGTGAGTAAATTCTTTGTTAGCACAAGGAAAAAAATCTATAATATCATAATGGAATAAAAATATTCTTCACTGATTAAACTTGAATTAGTAGAGAGAAAAGAGAACAATAGACAATTGTTTGTTTCTCTGTCCCCTAGAAGCCCTTGAAGAAGTTTTTCCATTCTTACATTTCCCTACGGAAAGACACTTATTTCAGGAATGTGTTTCTATCTGATGGAAAAGTATATTTTTGTTACAAGCGAATTACACCTACAAATGAGTATTTAAATTGTGGACTGATTTAGAGGGGAATTAGTAAATAGGATTCAAATTAGGGCAAAATAAAATCATCATAGACAAATTAGAAAGGAAATCACACCAGGATGTGGAATAGAACTTTACTAAACAATAAAAGAGAAATAGCTACATGATTTAAGTCTTCTCATTTAAACAGAGCCCCATTAAAACTTGGTAAGTCTGAGACAGCCGGAACTTTAATGTTGTATAACGTATGTGATTAATATGATCTGATGCATGAGGAAGCAATTAAAATATTTCAGAAGGATTACTAAAGCAGCTACTTCAAAGTTTTGCATTAAAATTATGTTTGAATGTCTTATTACGATAAGAAAAAAGTTTAATTTTGCAATACTTTCTTAAAAAGCATCCTGGCAAATGTTTCTTATCAACATAACAGTGGATTCATGTTGATGTTTTGAAACTTTTCAAGGACATCATGACACTCTAAGAGATAATTATTTTAATTGAATCACTGTGAGATACACAGTTACACAATTGTTTGTGATTGGGTTTCAGTCATACAATATTCCAACACCGATCCCTTCACTAGTATACATTTCCCAACACCTGCCCCTACCCACTGCCTCTATGGCAGACCCTTCTCTCTCTCTCTGTCTCTCTCTGTCTCTCTCTCTTTTTCTCACTCTCTCTCTCTTTCCTTTTAGGCATTATGTGATAGCACAGGGGTAGGGCATTTGCCTTTCACACAGCCAACCTGGATTCGATTCCTCCGTCCCTCTCGGAGAGCCTGGCAAGCTACCGAGAGTATCCCGTCCAAAGGGCAGAGCCTGGCAAGCTCCCTGTGGAGTAGTTAATATGCCAAAAATAGTAACAAGAAGTCTAACAATGGAGATATTACTGGTGCCCACTCTATCAAATCGATGAACAACAGGACAACAGTGCAACAGTGCTACAGTGCTTTGAAATATAGGTACTGAAAGGCTATCAATACCTTTACCTATTTCAGCATGTAGGTCTTGTCCAGAGTGATCATTTCCAACTACTATTGTCATATGGTCTCTTCAAAAAGATCATTCTTAGCACTTGCAAGTCACAAACCATAAACAAAACTCACATAAATAAGCTTCAATTCTCTTATATAGCATGCTTCAATTCAGAGAAAATTAAAATGATTAGAGAAAATTCTAAATTGTAGCACGAAAGCACTGTCCTCCCGTTATTCATCAGTTTGCTCAAATGGGCACCAGTAACATCTCCGTTGTGAGACTTGTTGTCACTGTGTTTGGAATATTGAATATGTTACAGGTAGCTTGCCTGCCAGGCTTTGCCATGCAGGTGAGATACTCTCTACTCTAGAAAAAGTCTAAAACCCATGAAAATATTTAAAAGTTAAACAGAGGAAGGTCTTAAATGCAGAAAAATAAAAGCTGCTTACTAAGTGTAGCTCTTTAGAACATTTTTCCCCCAGCCAACACTTAGAGAACACATGAATGGCAAAGAATGGCAGTAGGTTTTAAGATCTTGGGAATGAGTTTTGTAGGGATTTTGCAGCTCAGAGTGATACATAATTTACTTAGCCCAACTTTTACCAAAATGAAGAAATAGTAGTGAGAAGTTACTGGGGGGAATTCCAAAGTGTGTGTATGTGTGCATTGTGATGTTCAAATGACTGCAATAATCTTGATGACTCTAGCTTAATTATAATCTTGGAAAATTCTCTAAGAACTTGACATAAAACTTATGAGACTAATTGGGGTAAGTTAATGGGACAAATATCAATAAACTCGTGATCCCAGTTTGGTTATGAATAATAAAGAAAAAGTGGAGAGAATCAGCAGGAGTAAAACATAAAAAGAAAAAATAATTACTTCAAAAACCCAGCACTTGCTGGCGCGAATGTGGTGAGAAAGGGACACTCCTTCACTGTTGGTAGGAATGCCGACTGGTTCAGCCCTTTTGGAAAACAGTATGGATGATTCTCAAAAAACTAGAAATTGAGCTCCCATTTGACCCAGCAATACCACTCCTGGGAATATATCCCAGAGAGGCAAAAAAGTATAGCCGAAGTGACATCTGCAATTGTCTGTTTATTGCAGCACTCTTTACAATAGCCAGAATCTGGAAAAAACCTGAGTGCCCGAGAACAGATGACTGGCTGAAGAAACTCTGGCACATTTACACAATGGAGTACTATGTAGCTGTTAGAAAAGACGAAGTCATGAAGTTTACATACAAGTGGTACTACATGGAAAGTATCATGTTAAGCGAAATGACCCAGAAAGAAAGGGATAGACATAGAAAGATTGCATTCATCTGGGGAACATAAAGTAACAAAATAGGAAACTAACACCCAAGTATGGCAGAGATTAGTACCAGGAATTTTACTCAATGACCCGGAGGACAACCACACATGTTAGGGGAAGGGGGAGCTCAGAAAGAGAAGGGAACACCAAATAAAGGGTGTTGGGAGGATCCGCCCATGATGGGAGAGCATGCTGAGGGTAGACTGTCGACCAAGCATGATTGCCACTCAATGCCTCTTTTGCCGACCATGGCACTCCAAAGGAGAGAGAGGGAAATGCCCTGCCACAGAGGCAGGGTGGGATAGGGGCTGGGGGGGGAGGGGATGCTGGGATCCGTGGTGGTGGGAAATGCGCACTGGTGGAGGGATGGTTGTTTGATCATTGTATAATCGAAACCCAAGCACAAAAATGTGTAAGTCTACAACTGTACCTCATGGTGCTCACTATTAAAAAATAAATAAATATAAAAAAAACCAGCACTATTTACTGATTGAGATTTTATTCTATTCATTAAGTAATTTCCAGATGTCTTATTTCTGAATTAGAAGATAAAGGATAAGAGAGACAGGGAAAGAGAGAGAGAGAGAGAAAGAAAGAGAGAGAGAAATGAATGGGGATAGAGGAATTGGGAAGTCTGACAAAAAGAAATAAAAACTAAAAAGCATCTGTTGCAGAAAATAATGCTTTCTTATTTAGATAATATTTGCCATGCTTAAAACTAAGAGCAGAAATAAATAATCCTCTAAAATTATATTACTAAGATGAATTTGGCCAAAACTTAAACTGAATCAGATTTGTAAATTTGAAAAAAAAAATGAATTACATTGCCCATAACTATAAACTCCTTGAATTTAGTTAGCACTAGACATAACATATTACAAGAAAGGCCATTTGTTTTGCTGTTTATAGCCTGAAAAGTATTGGATATCTCCCAGGAAATTCCAGTCTTAGGAGGATTCCAACAAACATGCAGGAATGAGTGGCTCAGATTGAAGAGCAGATTGGAATCAGAATGTGGACAGTATTCCAAGTCCAGAGTGTCTGATTTTTGAGATCCAACCTTTATTCATGCAGCCTGCAACAGCAAAAGCGTTTCTTAATGAAAGCTGGAGAAAAATAGAGACAACTGATAATCTTGACTGAGGGCAGAATTAAAATTAAATTTACCACTTTAACATACTCTATTTTTTATTCTGAGATAAATGGTAGATGGAGGGACCTGAAACATAGCACAATGGGTCGAGCCCTTGTTCTGCACGTAAAGAGCTCAGATTGATCCCTGACAAAGCTTATGGTCTCCTTAGTACCATCAAGAGGGACCCCTGAGCACAGAGCTAAGAGTAAACCTGAGCATTGCTGGATTTGGGCCCCAAAACAATAATTAATTAATTAATATAAAATAAACTTATTTTTCTATCTTATCCTAGTCCATAAATTTATAAAATGCTGATGCAAGTATATAATAGATTATACATGTACATATATGTATACATATATAATTTTATAAAATGTTTTATATAATTTTAAAATAAAATTTTGGTTAAAAATTCATCTATTATGTATAAAATTACTATAATGTACAACAAATGCATCTTAAAACATATTTATGACTAATAAAAGCAGGTAATCCACATTGAACCATCTATTAGCAGATTATTTCAGTAATACAAGGTTTATTATTAATATATAGTACAACCCTTCCTTTTTACTCTTTAATCTTAGCCCTCTTAACTTCTTTAAGTAGTGAAATATCTTTCACATGGAAGGTATCCAATAAATGAGGTTAAGTAACTGACAGGTAGGTCGGTGTAACATTAGAATTACCTTTTTACAAAGAGATGCATTAAGAAGTAATGGAGGTCAGTCCTGCAAAGCCTGAGTAACTGGTTCTGATATTGGCAAGAGGTTGATTTTGACTAATCTTAAAAGTCGCTTGCTACCAACACATGCAATTTTGACTTAGTAGAGTCAATATCAGACATAAGAAGACAAAATGATTTCAATCAATATTGTGACACTTCAATCACTCATTAGTGACAAAGCCTTTTAAGGTTTCCAATCATTCCCAGTTCTCCATGTACTCTAATTACAAAAACCTGTTTACAAGGAAGTTACCAGCCACTCAATTTTGCTTTACTGTTATCCACTGATTGAAGGTAAAGGAAACTTACTGGATTCATTAATTTCACTTGACAACTTATATATAAAACTCTAGAGAATTTGTCATAGCATAAGAAAAAATGAAGTTGACGTTATTTGTTAACTATTTCTTTAGCATTTCAGTGCATTTTATATTTACCTTGTTTGATATTCTTTCTCACACAGAAAAAATTCTCTCCTTATCTTTAATATTTGCATTTTTTTCATTTTTATGATTCCACTAAAATATAATAAAAAATGAATGAAGAAAAACTGGATAGAAAGTTAAAAGATCAAAATATAAGATTATTCTATAATCAGTTGTATGCACATACTAAACTTTTTAATTAATATAAAAAAGTTAAACAATATTCTAAATAAAATTTGAAAAGAGTGATTTTCCTTTCACTGATCTCATTTTCTGAAAGACCTTGATGAGGTGGTTACTTTTTTAAATAGCTATTTTATTATCCATAAATGGAAATGATAATATTCACATATCATTTTCCATGGAGAATATTCTATACAAAATAATTTTAAAGTGCACATTTTTATTATATCATCTTAGTTTTATTCTTAAAATTTGAAATATGATATTCAGTACTCATAAAAAATAAATATAATTTTGGTTTTTTTGACATTTCAAAATGATTATTTTATGTTTTAACATACTTGACCTAGTATTACTATTTTCATTTAGGGAAAATGTCAAAGAGGAAATAGGAAAAAAGAAAATTCTGGATATTTCTGGGCATAAATTTTTATTCCACGTCTTGATTTTTGGAACAAAAATCCTTTGACACAGTAAGATAATATTTAAGTTTCATTTTCTGTTCTTTTCCTTTTCCAAGATATGAGGTTGGATTGTTTAGTTGGCCTTTTATTGCTTCCTAATGTTGGACCCCATTGCCATGTACAGTCCTTTCAGCATTGCTTTTGCTCTGCTCCATATGTTCTGATAGCTTGGGAGGTTATCTCAGTGCTTTTAGCAGTCTGTATATATCGTTGTCTCTTGCATTTTGATATAATGCGTCTTGATATCCAATTTTCCTTTATGGGGTGGCAAACTCAGTGGTCCCAGGAACCAAGACAGGCTTCATGCTCAGGCCACATGAGTAGTGCTCAGAAATGCTAAGCTGGCATTTGAATGCTAAGCTGGCATTCAAACCAAGCATGGCCTCAATCTCATGCCAGAAAAAGCACTTTAATATTTCTACTATCTCCCGGGTTCTTTTATATTTGTCTGAGTTTATTCTGTTTTAAACTTTTGTGTTTCCTAGATTTTAGTATATGTTTGCTAACTCCACAATAAAACCCATTTAAAATCGCATTAAAAAATTCAATTACCTTGGAATCAACTTATAGAGAAGATGAAAGACATACATAAAATAAACTATAAGTTACTATTACAAGAAATAGAAGATGAAAGAGTAAGAAAGATTCCATAGTTATAAATTAGAAAAATTAACATTGTTAAAATGACCAATTTATCCAAAAAACTGTACAGATTCAGTGCAATTGCTATAAAAATTCCAAGGATATTTTTGATATTCATAGAATAAATGCTCTAACATTTGTATGAAACTATAAAAAACCTGGCTAATGAAAACAATTCTAAGAAAAAGGAAGATGGGGGCATTATGATTCCTGACTTTAAGTTATGTTGTAAGTCTATACCAATTATAAGTCAAACTGTTAGGCCAGTTGAAGAGAATCGAAAGTCTGGAAACATCCCTTAGGTATATGGAGAGTTAATTTATTACACAGGCATCAAGAAAAAAAAAGAATGAAAAGGGAAAACCTCTTTAATAGATACACTGAGAAAACGGGTTGGTCTCACACACAAAAGAATAAAATTAGATCACTATCTAACACCATGCACATCATTAATTCAAAATAGATTAAAGACTTAGACGTTAGACCCAAATCCATAAAATAAATTGACTAAACATACACAAAGTACCCTGTGGTTGATGGGGTTTAGGTGATTTGATTTTATTGTCAAGGAAAAAAATAAACAAATGTAATTACACTAACTAAAAAGATACACTGCAACATAAAATATTCCTAAAGCAAAGACATACTACCAAATGGCAAAAAAAAATTTATATATCATAGTTCTGTAAAAAAGTTAATATATAAAATATACAAGAAATTCTCCAAATTCAAGCAAAAAAAATGGAGAACCCAATTTTTAAAGTGAGGAGAAAACGGAACAGAATTTTTCTAAAGAAGACATATAAATGTTCAAGAGACAGTTGAAATAATACTCATATTCACACATTGTCAAGGAAATACAAATCAAAGAAACAATAAGATATTATATCACATCAATGAGGATGGTTTTTATTGAACAAGTGGAAACAAGTGCTGGCAGAAATGTGGAGAAAAATGAATTATTATTGAATACTAGCTGGAAAGCTATCTAGTTCAGGTCTATGGAAAAGTGTATGAAGTTTTTTCAAAGAATTATAAATAGAAACATCATAAAAACAACAGTTCCTTCCCTACATATCTATCCCAAGAACACAAAAATACTAATTCAAATAGATACAATGCACACTTATGCTCAATTATTCTATTTACAATAACTTAGATTTGGAAATAACATGTGTCCTTTTACAGACAAATGGATAAAGACATTGTGGCATAGATACACAATAGAATGTTATTTCTTTGAAAAACATCATCAAATGTTGCATTTTATTTTCTATTGTATCTACAATGTGTCGTGTTCGGCACAGTAGTCAGGAGGAGAAAGGTGGAGCGATAGCACAGCAGTAGGGCTTTCACCTTACAAGCGGCCAACATGGCTGACCCGAGTTCGATTCCTCCACCCCTCTCAGAGAGCCCGGCAAGCTACCGAGAGTATTCGATATGCCAAACACAGTAACAAATCCTTCATTATCTTATTTATTATTTATAAGGAAATAAAGCAAAGGAATAGAGATTCTCCAATGTGAAAAAAAAAACTTTTTATACTCTGAGATCAGAACTAAGGTTACAAAGGTTGGGACACTGACAAGGAAGGGCTCCATGAACTGTGGTGGAGGGATTTTTTCCATTTTCAAGATGGTTTTGTATGGTTTTGTATCTCTTATAACTTACATTTATATTACTGTAATCTATTGTTCTCACTATAAAAACCTTTCTTATGTCTACAGGAACTGCTGATGAAAAAATGTACAGGGGATTCACACTAGCTTTGCTGTTCAATCTCTGACACCTGAGCACTGCTTGGAGTGATCTCTGAGCACAGAGCCGGGAGTAATCTCCTGAGAACAATGGGGTTTGCCCACTCCCTACCCCAAAATTTAGGAAACAGGTTTATATTTACTACCAGCAGAAATTTTACACCCCCACATCCCATCAGAAATGCAAACACTATCTTTGGTGGCCATAATCATTACTATTCAGAACCATATTTAAATAAGGCTAGAGACTAGAATGTGAGTATTTTGGGAATTCAGGAAACTACAGGTAAAATAAAATGTCTTACCCCGTGTGAAATGATGTTATTGGTGTTGGTTTCATATGTTGGCTATGGGAAATAATTTTGCTATAAACATAGGGGTGCAAATATCCTTTTGAATTAATGTTTTCCTATCCCTTAGGTGAATTCCTAGAAGTGGTATTGCTGGATTGCATGGAATTTCTGTTTTTACATTTCAGTAGGTTGTCCATACCATTTTCCATTGAGACTACACCAATTTACATTCCTTCCAATACCATTTCAGAAATCCATTTTCTCTGTGTCTTTGCCAACACCTGTTTTCAATCTTTCTGGCATTAGCCATCCTTATAGGTGTAAAGTGATATCTCATGACATTCTTGATTTGAATTTCCCTAATAGTAAGTGAGGTCAAGATTTTTATGTGTCTCAGGGTAATCTTCATGTTTCTTTGGAGAATTGTCTGCTCAAGGTTTTTGCCCATAGTTAAATTGAATTGCTACATTTTTGTTGCTGTTGATTAGTAGGTTGTTTATTTGATTTGGATATAAATCTCTTGTTAAGCATATGGTATACAAAAATTTAACTTGTTAGGCTGCTGTTTTTGGTTTGGTGGCAGTAGTTTCTTCTGTGAAACTTTTTTAATTTGATGTAGTCACATTTTTTAATTCTGAGTTTTGTTTTACTCATGATTGGTGCTTCCAAGCATAGCTCTGATATTGATGTCTTGGGGTGTATAACCTGTTTTCTTTTATGTGTTTTATGACAGCATAAAACACATAATTTTACTATTGTATTTAATATTAGAGTTTTAGGGTTTTTTTTCATTTTTTTACTTCCTTTTCTCTTTTCAGGAGGGCAGTGGTTATTCTGAATTTTCTCAGGACCATTTGATGACACATTTTATTCTTTATTACTTGGACTTGGCTTTACTGCAATAGATTAGATGTATATGTCAGAGTGGATATATTTACATACTTCTATATATACTTCTATATATACTTCTAGACTCTCAAGTCTACTTCATTGGTTGGTGTGACTGTTTGATTCAATGCCATACTGTTTTAATTACTATTGCCTGACAATGTAGTTTGCCCTAAAATTCCTGAGGTCAAAAATTAATCATTAATAAAACTAAGTGAAATAAACAATAAAATGAAAGAAATGATTGTTATTTTTGTTTCTATTTTCTCATAATTTCTCATTTTGTTATCTTTTGTTACTTCATACAAAATTTTAATTGTTCTCATGCAATGATAAGTGTGATTGATTTCTTGTTATCCCTTTAACTGGTGACCAGATATTGAAGTTGTGGTTACATATATATATATATAATGAAAATGTTACTATTTCATTAAGAAAAGAGGAAACCATGCTTTCTGGGACAGAATTCCTGGAGTCTAAAGTGATTAAACTACATGAAATAAGCAATGAAATGCATGACAATGGCTGAAAACTTTCACTCACATGTGGAATTTAAGAAACTAATGCAAATAAAATGACAAGACTAATAATACTAACTCCTAGACTCCATGAGATTTCTGATGATTACTCGGGGGAGAAAGAGGAATGAGTAAAATGGTCTTTTTTGGTCATGAAAGGCCCCTGAATTTTTTATGATGGGTACAGTGAGTCTTAGACACATGTAGAGGTATAAAGCTATACTATAAAATTCTATTTATAACTAATCAATAATAAATTTGTAAAAATAAATTTCAATGATAATGATAGTAATGAAGAATGGTGTGATTCCCACCTCTAGTAGAACTGAGAACAGGTCCTCCAAAGGTTATAGATAGGCCTTCTTACCCTTGGATTTAGGAAGTGCGTGAGATTCTCACTATAAACACACTTTCCAATCTGCTCTTTTTTATATTTGTCTGTTTCTGAATAAACTCTGCCTTTTGTTCAAACTGTTTGCTTTTGATTAAGTTGAAGAAGACATTGGACAAGTCCAAAAGTTATCATGCACTCTATGTTTCGTTTCTGTCAATGCTGAATCGCAAAGTTGTGTTCCCATCCAACCTGCTCCACTCAGCCATACTAGACATTCCTGGTAAATAAACAATGACCTTCTTTCCAATACACTGGAACTGAGTAAATGATTTAGAAATGACTCATGAAGGGTTTCAGAATATGCAGGGAACTGAGAATTTTGAAATCCAAGGAATCTAAGGCATAGTGTTTCATACAATAGGCTTCCCTTTAAAAAGAAGAGGCCTAATTTTATTTTGGGAAAATTTAGGAACCTGTTCTTAGGAACTTGTAGAAGAACAAGGTTATTATTTATTCATTTATTTTTTGGTAGAACTTAGGAACATCATTATTATAGAAATCAAGGTTTGCCGTTGTTTATTTTTTCTCTGTATGTCAGTATCTTGTAATTTCAAAATCAAAATCATTATTTTTGTTTTAGCTTTATACTCAGCCACGCTCAGGGATCACTCCTGGTGGTGTTCAGGGAACCATGTGGGGTGCTGGTATTGAACACAGCTGGGCTGTGTGCAAGGTATGGGCCAGTTCTTCTGTACCATCACTCAGTACAGCCCTGAAAAATCTCAATTTTTAGTTGCATCTCACATTTCCAAAATTCTAAACCCTTTTTAAAATTATGAATGTGTTTTTATTCACCAGCCAACTACTTTGAATATTGAAAAGAGCCAATAACTCTGTATTTTATGTAAACATGTATAATTTGCATATTTTCAAAGTATATTCAGCATTATATATTTTCAAAAAGATTTTTTATATCTGTTTTAAGCTTACAGATTACTCAGTTATCTCCTGAAGATTTTCTCAAAGGTATTTATTTCCTTTGAAATGACTCCATGCTGACTCAAATGAAAAAGATAATAAAACATAGTTTTGACTTCATATTTTAACAACTAAAATTAAATACAAAGTAAATTTAGAGTATATGATTGTCTAATAGTTCATAAATGATCGAATTTTGTGTGAATCCATCAGTTTCATCCTTTATTTCCATTCAGAAGATCATTGTTGAAAATAAGAGAACTTTTTTTTTAACCCATCCTGGTTTGTACCCACATGTCTGGTTTCATTTCTTTATTTGTTACTGTCCTGGGAAGTAAGTAAGAAAGTTAGCAGTGGAATATGTCCACGTGACTTAAACAAGGGTACTTAGTAGACAATACTGTTTGTCTACCAGGGTCTGCACACACCTTCACATCTATGCATTCTAAGCAGCCACTGAATATTACAAATATTCTTTTGAAATAAACCTTAGGAACAAAAGACTGAAAGACATAGTTTATCCAGCTTATTCCCTTCCTCCCTCCCTTCCTCCCTTCCTCTCTCTCCTCCTTCCCCCCTCCCTCCCTCCCTCCTTCTCTCCTTCCTCCCTTCCTCTCTCCCTCCTGTTCATTCTCTCTTCCTCCCTTCCTCCCTCCCTCCCTCCTTCCTTCCTTCCTTCCTTCCTTCCTTCCTTCCTTCCTTCCTTCCTTTCTTACTTCCTCCTTCCCTTCCTTCTTTCTTTTCTTCCTTCCTTCCTTCCTCCCCCTCCCTCCCTCCCTCCCTCCCTCCCTCCTTCCTTCCTTCTTTCCTTCCTTCCTTCCTTCCTTCCTTCCTTCCTTCCTTCCTTCCTTCCTCCTTCCCTTCCTTCTTTCCTTTCTTCCTTCCTTCCTTCCTTCCTTCCTTCCTCCCTCCCTTCTTCCTTTCATCCCTCCCTCCTTCCCTTCCTGCCTCCATCCCTTCCTTCCTTCCTTCTTTCCTTCCTTCCTTCCTTCCTTCCTTCCTTCCTTCCTTCCTTCCTTCCTTCCTCCCTCCCTCCCTCCCTTCTGCTTTCATCCATTTTTACCCCTTCTTTCTTTATTTCTATTTTGTTTCCTAAAGACATTTCTGAAGTTCAACAAGTGATTTCTTTAATTAAGAGGGGTGAAAAAAACCTCAAACACTGGAGAACAAGAAGGAATAGTAAACAGTTCCCTCCGTTGCCTTAGGGGTTAGTTACAAAATAAACATTTCATAGACTGGGCCACAGCTCCTATAATGAGACAGCTCCGGCTGGTGAGACTACAACTCAAGTCCCCCATTAAGGGCATTCACTTGGAAAAATTAAGTGACCCCCCCCTTGTGTTGACTAAAGAGCCTCAC
Organism: Sorex fumeus; assembly: GCF_029834395.1. Classification (NCBI taxonomy): domain Eukaryota; kingdom Metazoa; phylum Chordata; class Mammalia; order Eulipotyphla; family Soricidae; genus Sorex; species Sorex fumeus. Next base: position 25,563,879 of record NW_026606118.1, read on the forward strand.
AAAAAGGTTTTTCCTTACCACCTACAGAATTTTCTGACAATTTGCCTTGCACTTCCCACTGCCTTTCCTGAAGGCTCTCTCTGTTACATTTAGTTTTAATGGGTTCAGACTTCTCACAGGTGATTCAGAGTCTAAGTTCTTCTTGTTAGCCTCTATATAACATAAAATCCCTTAACTGAGAAAAGAGAATGAGCAGAGAGGTGAGAAGGGTGTTTAGTTCTATCTTTGGTGGGACACACAGGGTCAGGAAGTGGCCCACACTTTCCCTCTCCAGAGGAAAACATTCTGATAAAAGAAGACGGTTCATGTGTGCAAAATTTGCCCAGAGCTCCTTGAAGGAAAGGTAGTACACAAATTCTAAAAATAAGTAGTGATCAAAATGCCTTAGGATAAAAACCAGCATTCTAGTAATAAGTAGCCAAACATGTTTGTATTAATTCAAGAAATGCAGGAAGAAGTTACACTATAATCTATTTTATTTTCAGTTCAGTGCCACATTACATATCAAAAAGGACTAGGACCCAACAAAACATGCCCACTATCTTGCATAGTTTAAACATACTGTAGCACTGTCCTCCTATTGTTCATCCATTTGCTCGAGCGGGCACCAGAAACGTCTCACAACAAATTGTGAGACTTGTTGCTACTGTTTTTGGCATATCGAATACGTCATGGGTACCTTGCCAGGCTTTGACGTGTGGGCGAGATACTCTAAGTGCTTGCCAGGCTCTCCAAGAGGGGATTCGAACCCGGGTCAGCTGCGTGAAAGGCAAACGCCTTACCCACTGTGCTATTGCTCCATACACGCCATTAATAAACATATAATTATCATGAGGAAAAAGAAGGGACAAAGTCATTGGGAAAATACAGAGTTTAGCTCAGTTTTTGTGATAAGAAAATCCTCAAATTGAGTTATATTTTTTATCTTCTATCTGGAGCGATAGCACAGCGGGTAGGGCGTTCGCCTTACAAGCGGCCAACATGGCCAACCCGAGTTCGATTCCTCCGCCCCTCTCGGAGAGCCCAGCAAGCTACCGAGAGTATTCGATATGCCAGACACAGTAACAACAAAGTCTCCAATGGAGACGTTACTGGGCCCGCTCGAGCAAATCGACGATCAACGGGAGGGCCTTTACCTTTACCTTTACCTTTTATCTTCAGAAATAAAATGAGAAAAAATTAAAACATCCCAGTTTGTTTTTTCAGCTCTAATTTGGGGCCATTAATTTAGAAAGATATTCACAGTAATAATACCTGCTGAAACATAGGATTCACTTTACATCCCCTTCGACTCTTGAGATCTACTTCTTTGTAATCTAGTAAAAAATGATCTTTCTCCTTTTTTGTTGAAATTTTGATTCCTGCTCCCTGTTTTGAACAACTGTAATTCAAAACAAAAGAAAATGCACACAAATAAATTTGACTCTTCCAAATATAAAAATATTTTGCTTTTAAGTGCACTTTGAAAATTAAATAAAAAACTAAAACATCTTAGGGGTGAAGCGGAATTTTTCAGAAATCTGAAAATGACAGCTTTCAATTGTACATTTCACTGAATCCTAAATTTCCTATTGGCCTCTGTAGATCCTGCTATTCTGTTCTGTTTATGTTTGTCTGGTCATCGATCCATTTATTCCACAAACATTCATTGTGTGCAAACTGTTTTCCAGGTACAGCTTTAGCTGCTGAGTATGTAGAAGCTGGATAAATGAAAGAGACTCAATGCTTGCTTTAATTGGATCTTACATTTTATTGGGAGTTGTAGACAATAAATAATACAAATAAGTTAAATATAAAATGCCAGGTATCAAGAGAGCTAAGAAGAATAGCTGAAATAGAAAAGGACGAGAATAATCATAATGAAGATGTATATGGAAGCAGGTGGTCTGTGTATATGCACCATATACTTATTTATCTTACTTTGTTGGAAACAAGTAAAAAATTCCTTATAAACTTACACAAAAAAGGTTCTTGCAAATTACTGCTATGGAATTCTTAATGCAGTGGTGAGTGCAATACAGATATTTAAATAATTACCACCTAATTATTTTACCCTCTCAAATTTTTCTGTAACTATAAATAAGTTATATATTCCCTTCGATCCGATCCTTATTTTCTGGTGAGAAAGTAAAATATCTTAACACTACTGTAAAATGATAAACTTTAAAAATTGGTTGTATTAGAAGAGCTTGAAGTCTTAAGAGTTTACTTCTACACAAGTTCAGTGTAGTATTGAATAATCAAATGTTCTTAGCATCTCTTTTGTCATTTGTGAAACTAACAATTATGCCTGTCAGATTAGTAATTGTTGTAGAATCGGCACCAATCAACTTAGACACTTGATAATATTTGTAAGTTGTTTACAATTGGTGGCTGCAACTCTTATTCAATTAGATATTTTGAAGAAAAGCAAGTTTTAGAACGTTTTATTGGGAGGCTGTTCCATGTAAAAGGACTCTTAGGCTGTAGAGAGCTGAGTTAAGGTGCTGGAGTTTCAAGAATATACTCATAACTTTTTCACAAGGCAATATTTTCAAACTTGCCCAAAGGCTCCAACTAATAAAGCTGAAGTTGCCAATGGCTAAAAGGAATAAATCTCCAGAAGCTGTATAGTATCTGTTCCTTATAGTTTATCCTCAAACAGAGAGAAGCAATCACCCAGAGAAATACCAAGAAATTCCAAGTCAATCAGCCCTGAAGTCGTTTCAGGAACTTGAGGCAAGACACACACTTTTGTTTCAATAACTAACTCAACACATGCTTCACTCACTCAGGCTTGCGTTGAGATACTTTTATAGCTTATAGTTAACTCAGCTGGGTAAAGGCCTGTCACTTCCCTGACCATGATCTCTGATCTCATAATGAAATGACTTTCTCCTCCAATTCTTGAGAATGCACTGCATTCTCCTTCAGCGTTCGTGAGGCAGGGTGTCACCAGAAGCTGTGGGAAATGATTTCCTATCACTCTGAACCAAATGAGCATATTTCAGATGGGATACGGGATCTTCAAAAACGATACTGGAACCACTAAATCATTTCTAAAAAATTAATTAATTAATTAATTTTAAAAAGTTGAATTATTTTAATTCCATGCAGAGGCATGCAGGGAAATGAAAACATGAAACTTAAGTAAGTGGATTAAAGAGTCTTTAAAGGAAACAAGAAAAGTCTTGCGTTAGAACTGAGTCCAAAGGAAGGCCGTCCCTGAATGTTTTCTCTTGTGGCACAGGGTATGTAGGCTCTCACCACAGCCCAATCTTGCAGCACAGTTACGGAGTTAGTGACGACACTCTTAACAGAAATCCTTTTTACATCTTCCATGCTAACTACTCTAATCTATTTTTTGTTTGTTTTCCAGTTTAAACCAGAACTGTGATTCTGCGAACCCGTGGGATTGAGAGTGCTTAGTGAACTGCACAAGTTGCCTCCGGATAAGTATTCCAGATGTTGGGAATCAGGGGTTAAACTAGGTTTTGTTTGCATTGCTAAGTGACACCTCCTAGCTACTTCAATCAGAAAGACTCATGGTCCTACAGGAAGTGACACACAACCTCCGAGGTGTTTACTGTCCACAGTCTGAAATAGCATCTCACTCCATGCGCGGTTGTAACTGCAGAGACATTCTTGGACATGTGTTCCCAGTTCTAAGTAATCTCCATAAATTTAGCCATAAATCTCGCTGCAGCTAAACGGTGTGGTGTTATTATATATCTTGATCCTCTGTGTGGACCATCACTCATGCGGCAAGAAAAAGGAGAAGAAAGACACTGAACAATAAAATCAGCAATGTGTCACCCCAAATCATGAAATAGTCAACAATGAGCTCCACTGAAATTAAGTACCTCAATGGAAAAGCCTCTCTCAGGCCCATCATAAAACTGTGGTCTGGTTGGCTGCCTCTGTTTCAGTGTCAGGCATTTGCTGGTGAAAAGGTTGTAAAATGGTAGAAGAATTTCTGTCCTTGAATGTGACTGTTAGTAGCCTGAAGGCAAGTAAGGAAAGGAGAAAGTAAAGTTTCACATTCACTTTAAGAAAAAAAAAATCACTATCTGCAAGTTCTTTTTTTCTCTGTAAAATTGTAAAGATAGATGCCAGAATCATAAGCAATTTTTCTTATCCAGTGAAGGGATAGTATGGATAACATCGTGATAATAACTGCAAACTGCAGGACTTAACCAACTTGACTTATATGACAACCCCCTAAGTCAGGAAAACATAGAAATAAAATTGTTGACCACAGCTGATAAAACGTATTGATTTTATATTTAGGCCTAACCTCGATATGTGGATTTAAACTGAACCAAAAAATAAGGGAGAAAGGAAATTCTAGATAAATCTGAAGGGTTGAAGACAGTCACTCTTTGTTTTTTACAAAACTGGCAGTAAAAAGATTAAAGGGATTAAAAGGCACATATATAAGAGTTTAAACAAAGAAAACAGCAATGGAGGAGAGTGAAGCCAGAAACGAAGGCTAAGTGATTACCGACTATGCAGGAAGTGGGTCTCATTTAAGGGATCCTAAAAGGGAACCAAATAATATATGGATTCTGGAGAGCCTTAGACTATGGATCATTCAGGTATTTACAGAAACAGGGTGTTCAAATTTCCATAGGAGTATGAGCACAAAGCCTACTAGAAAAGCAAACAGAAACCTGCACCCAGAGAGAACCCCATTCCTAGCTCAAGAAGAACAAATATTCTGTGAATATTGTCTGATAGACACACTGAAGGAGGGAAGGGGGGCAGGGAGAGAGAGAGAGGGAGGGAGGGAGGGAGGGAAGGAGGGAGGGGAGGAAGGAAAGAAGAAAGGGAGGGAGGGAGTGAGGAGAGAAAAGAAGGAAGGAAGGAAGGAAGGAAGGAAGGAAGGAAGGAAGGAAGGAAGGAAGGAAGGAAGGAAGGAGAAGGAGGAAAGGAGGAGGGAGGAAGGAAGGAAGGGAGGGAGGGAGGGAGGGAGAGAGGGAGGGGGGAGGAAGGGAGGAAGAAAGGAAGGAAGAAAGAAAGAGAAAAAAAGAAAAAGCATGGTCTAGTAAGGGCATGGATTCTTAAAAGAGAAGCCAGTAAAGGACTAGAGCACAGTCCTGGCACCACGCAGTTTTATGAAAACTTCCAGATTGGTTCTCACAACTCCTAATACTGAGGTTAGGAATCTCTGCAATAACCCTTAGCTCCCCCCACGCTCCCCTCCACAGCACAGCCAGTTGCAGCCGTGGAGGCCCTCAGCATCACTGGCCTGAGCAGTTCTGCTTATGTGTCAGGTTGGCTGCCTCTGTTTCAGTGTTAGGAATTTGCTGGTGAAAGGGTTGTAAAGTGGTAGAAGAATTTCTGTCCTTGAAGGTGACTGTTAGTATCTGCAGGCAAGTAAGGAAAGGAGAAGATAAAGTTTCACATTCATTTAACAACAACAACAAAAAAAAATCACTGGCTGAATATATCTGGGAGTGAGCCCCTCAGCCTTTAACGCTACTGGGTAAGCTTTCCCCCGAAAATGAGACAGATTAAGTAAAAGTTTATTCTTTGTACATTCCTCTCCCACTTCCTTACTTAAATAACATTTGGACGAATGGCACTGTTTACCTACCAAGCAAAAGATGGGAGATTTCTCTAGGGAGAAAATGGATGCCAGTTGGGATTCTCTAATGGAGATTTTAAGCCTCCTGGGGAAAAAGGTCAGCCATGAACACAGAGGTTGATGTTGTAGCATCCTTGTAGATCTTAATGAATGCAAGTCTAGTTGCTTTGAAAATAATGCTGTTTACTAAATCATTTCTATTTGGAAAGAAATTAACGTAGTATGCCACTTTATTTCTCGCATATTGCTTGAAAACAGACATACTTCGTATCTTTGAGAATGTGGATAAAGAATAAAAATGTCTATTTTGATATTCAAAAATAAATAGTCCACTAAGTATCCAATAATATTTGATGAAATACATAAAAATTAAATAGTATAGAGAAACTTGGAATACATGAAGGCAAGAAGGAAAGAATCTATAAAACTTGGCCTTATACCTTTATAAGGAAAATTTTATTAACATAATAGATGTTGCTTTATTAATATGATCAGAAAATAAGAACTAATTAAAGTTATCAATCTGATATTGGAAACAAGAATTCTGGGTAAGGGGCTGGAGTGAATGAAGAAAGAAAGAAAAAAGAAAGAAAGAAGGAAAGAAAGAAATTTGTTTATCTTAAAACAAAGACCAAAAACAGAGGCAAAGAACAGATACCCTACTATCAATTTTCTCAAATGCATCAATGGAAAAATAAAATGTTTTTACACTTCTGTATGTAAATTCTTTCCAAGCTAACAGTTTACCCAGTAAACTATCAAGTAAGTGTGAAGATAGAATGGTAGTAGTTTACGATAAGTCAAATCTGAAAAACAGCAACAAAACTAACCAAACAAAAAAACAAAACAAAACAAAACAAAACAAAAAAACTCTTTACTTCCTGATACACTTTCTGAGTAACCTATTAGGAAGAAATACTTCAAGAGCATGTGCATGTGAGTAAATATGAGGGAGCTTTGGGGGTTCAGTAAACATGGGATAACCAAAAATGGGAGATTAGGGAATTATTTTCCTGAAAACTAAGGGACATCCCAGGACAATAGACTTTATGCAAAATAAGAGAAAAACTGAAGCAACAAGGTAAAGGATTCTGAACACGATGCTTCTCAAAACAAGAAAAAGAAAGAAAATGGAGAGCTCAACTGATTGTTTTAAATGACACTTCTAGTGAAGAGTTTCAGAAGAGATTTCTGGCATGTACGTAGGAATTTTCAATTAGTAGCACAGCGGGTAGGGCATTTGCCTTGCACTCGGCTGACCCCGCCCACCCGAGTTCGATTCCTCCGCCCCTCTCAGAAAGCCCGGTAAACTACTGAGAGTATCTTGCCCACATGGCAAAGCCTGGCAAGCTCCCCGTGTCTTATTCTATAGGCAAAACACAGTAACAATAAAAGTCTCCAGTGGAGATGGTACTGGGCCTGCTCGAGCAAATCCATGAATAGTGGAAGGACAGTGCTACAGATATTGGGAAACCAAATAAAATTAATTATTAAGAGGTTTGGAAATTTCTGTGCCTAAAATAAAGTTATTTCAACTACCAAAATTATACAATACTTCCACTTTCGATCACAACAATTTATGTGTTTTGTCCTATTATCATTCCTATTTTTTTTCCTGGTTTTGGGGACACGCCCAGCTTTCGTCAGGGTTTACTCCTAGGTCTGGCTCAGGGATCACTCCTGGCAGGTTCAGAGGACCATGGGGTGCCAGGGATTGAGCCTTTGTCAGCTACCTGTAAGGCAATTGCCCTACCCTCACTATCACTTTGGTTACTAATCATTTCCATATTCTATCTGGAGGAGAATTTTATCTCTGTAATCTAGCCAGAAAATAAGGAAGTTTTACCTAGATGGGCCATAACTTAATTCTAACTTTACTATTCACTTGTGAATCCTAGTTAGCGTAATTAACAGGTAAAAGTTGCAGAGAATGGAAGTACTAAATATTGGCTTAATATTAATATTGACTTTATTGGGAGGATGATGATAATATTGGAAGTAGGAAAGGGAATTGCTGGAAATGTCAAGTCTGCATCATCCAGAACAGGAAGTTAAGATCTGAGTCTGAAAACTCCATCAAATTAGCACCATAAGCATATCACTTAGAAATACGAGTTAATTAGATAAAACCAATAAAGGAGTTCAGAACTTCTAAAAAGTGGGCATCAAAGGCAAGGAAGAGGAAGACTAGGAACTTGGTTTTGTTTGACTGGTTTTAGAGGACCAATTAATTTTGAAATCCTGTGCATGCATAATTGATAAAAAATACAATAATTTTAATTGAAAAGAAACCAGAACTACAACACAGTTCTTTATAATACTCTGCTATAATAGAGTTTTTCATTTTGCTAACCTACTAGGGAGCCACTTTTTCAGTTCAATCTTTATGGAGAAGTAATTTGTCTAAAAAATATAATTAACATAGGCATTCCTAGGGGCTGACGATATAGCTCAGTGGTAGAGCACTTGACTTGCATGAATGAGGATCTGAGTTTGATCCTTGGTGCCAAATAAAAAAAAAAAAGAAGTAGGTGTTTCAGGAAGTAGACTTGCAAAAAGATATCCAGCAGGAAAAGGCGGGTCATATTTAGGAACCTAGGGTAATGGGAAAGGTTCCTATTGTGAGGGCACCAATCCAGTGGCCTTAATTGCAGTTAGGTGGAATTAGGTTGAAACAAATGTGGAAATCTTGTTATCCATACTAAGGAGTTTAATTGTGTGTGTGTGTGGGGGGGGGGGTGCGTGTGTGTCAGGGTACTGGGGAGTTGTTGGCTAAAGTAGATTTCCTTTTTGAGAAAGCCTCTCTGACATTTTTATGGAGAGTGTATAGAGAAACATGACACAGGAGGCAAAAGGATCATGCCAGGACTGTTGCAAAACTGTACCTAGAAACATTCAAATGTCTGATCCAAGGAAATAGTAGTGTGACACAGAAGTGTGGATAGATGTGGGAAGCAACTAATGGGGAATCTGGAAGAGAAATCTTCTTACTTACTCTCCAGGATACAGATTATTCTCATGAAACAGTAACTTAAGGGGACACTGGTAAATTAGGAGTAAGTCTAGGTTCCTCCGAAGAAGAAATTTATATGTGCATGTATGTGTATGTATGTATGCATGTATGTTTATATATATATACATATATACAAACATAGGGCTGGAGCGATAGCACAGCGGTAGGGCGTTTGCCTTGTACGCAGCCAACATGGCCAACCCGAGTTCGATTCCTCCGCCCCTCTCAGAGAGCCTGGTAAGCTACCGAGAGTATCTCGCCCGCACGGCAGAGCCTGGCAAGCTCCCCGTGACGTATTCGATATGCCAGACACAGTAACAACAAAAGTCTCCAATGGAGATGTTACTGGGCCTGCTCGAACAAATCGACGAACAACGGGAGGGCCTTTACCTTTATATACAAACATGCATGTACATACATACATATATACATACATTCTTCCTCCCAAGAATTTATATATATGTATGAGTATGTGCATAGTTAAAATAACATTGCCTTAGGCCCATCTATTACCAAATCTCTTGATTCATCATATTCAAACACTTCAGAGTTCATCTATTCAAACTTGATTAGTCCCATTTATTTGATTTTTACATAAGCTATAATTTCATGCCATTGTACATCTCTGATAGAAACCTATCTTTCTCAAAAAATGGCCCAGTCAGTCCAATCTAATCCAAGCTTCTCCCTGAAAATCAGGAGGTGCTTTTATACTCTTTACATGGATCTACCCGTACTTCTTAATCTTCTCAAATATATACTGATCCTTTGAATTTAAAGATCTTTTCTTAACCGTCAACTGCTATGTAAGATTAAAACTCACCTCTCCCCGCCCCTCACCAATACAGATGGTCTAAAATCAAAAGGTTATTTTTTTAAGTAAACATTTGCACTTAAAGGTTGGGTTAACAGTAGTCAATAGCACAAAATCTGTCGGTCTTCACAAAAACATGAAGGTCTTATCTTAGATCAGCTCAGAGGTCTATACATTTTTTATTATTTCTGTTTCACTTTGACGCGCATTGTCTGGAGGGTGGAGCAGAACAAGCCGGCTGGCAGCTACACTACCTATGCCTCACGGTTGGCTTCTGGAAAAGAGATGATTTCTCTGCCACCTTTGTAGCTCTTCAAGAATCAGATAACCCACTTTTGCTCCCTCTGATTAGTCAAACATTCTGGCCCCTCCAGAGGCGCTGTAACTCTGGCACTGATCTCAGGCTAAAGTGTTCTATGCCAGAGATTGTATACAGATGCCTCCACAAAATCCTCAAGACAACAACTTGGTGAAATAAACCTTGCAATTATGTGTGGGATTGCTAGGCTGATGTTTCTAGTATGTTGTCATTCACCTTTTAAGATCATCTGCCGTACTTTTGCTCCCTGATTGCACTTGATTTATGGCTCAAGGAAATTTCTGAAAGGAAAGAGTGGGGGTAAAATGGGGTGGGGGTGGGGGACTGGAGGGGAGAAAGCCAATACCCAAGGGATTGCCAGCCAGCAGGAAATCACCAGACTGCTTGAACCTTCCTTCCATCACAACAAGAACATTCCTGGGGATTCAATTCCATTGTTGGTGCTAATCCCAGGCTCCAAACATCAGAGGAAACTAAAAGTGATTGTACATTTATATAACTGGAAAGGGAAGGACTGAAGACAGTATTCTCAGGAAGTGGAAAGAGAGCAGAGTCACAGCCCTCTCAGATGAATTCTTAAGGGAAATAAATAAAGTCACATGGAGCTTACACCTCATCCAGAAGCAGTCAAAATGGGAACACTACATCAGGAACAATCGTCATATGATTACAAGTAAAACTGACCATTACTGTTACCATGACCATGTTCATATGCTTAATTACTCATTAGCATTTTTCCCCCACTTTGCTATTATTGATGGTAATTTTTTTTAATACTTTTGTTCATCAGTCACTGTGTATTTTCTGTACATCTATCTTCATTCTGCAGCAGGCAGCAAGGATGCAGCTAGAAGGAAGATCCTGGGAAAGCAGGCCACTCTCCCCAGTGCCATATATATCATCCATGTTATAGCTACTCATCTAGGCATTACATTTTCGTCTGACCTTCTTAGCACACTTAAGGTGCAGCATGTGTTTCAGGCAAAAGGAACTTAACCTGCAGGAGGACTTAACCCAGCAGGACCATTAAGTTATTACAAGTCATAAAACGCCTGTACCCAAGAGTGAGTCATAAAAGATAAAGTTGTTTAAGTAGATCCCATTGCCTCAGAAAATTTCCTTTCCCTCTAATCCTGTCTAAATTGTGTTTTCTTTTTCATGTAAATTTTATTTCATAATTGTTACCTGTACAATCTGTTGAAAATCTGAAAATCAAGGCTGCCAAGTGCTTCAAAGTATAGTCATTTTGCAGCTGGGAATATTGAGGCTTAGAGAGTTGGGTTGGTCCACTCAAGGTCACACGGAGAGTTGGGGCAGGATTAGGAAGAGAAATCAGACCTCCTAGATGGAACTTAAGTTCACGTTCTGCTCTAAGCCAGAGGCTTCCTCAATGTACTATTTCTAAATTATGAAAAAGAGCTTCTAAAATGACTTATAAACTCTCAGCAAAGCCCAGACTTGTCAATGACAAAAAAAAAGTTTTATTTGAATTGGAATTTATCCACTGAAATCTGTTCACCAAAGAGAATTTATGCATATAGGCCCTTCATTGTTATAATTTACTTTCAGCAAATTACATTAATCCTCATAAGAGCTGTGGTAAATCAGAGATCTATATTATTCTAATTCATGGTGTATTGAAAGCTGACAGTGTGAAATACTGTGTCTGATACTACTGGGAACAAAATAAGCCCTACTGTAGGGCTTATTGTTGGTGAGTTTGGTCTTTATATTTTCTATCACTTTAAAAATTCTAGGTGAATTTATTTGCATCTCAGGAGGCCTCAAACTCCACCCCAATCCATAGCTGGAATACAAATCTTTTTCTCAATTCCTGTTTTTCCCTGGCTACATCCCTCATCTTTTGAAATTGATCCCAGGTCTACAACAATATAAATGGAATTGAAATGATGTTACCTCTTCAGCACTCATTACATTGATTGTTTAAGTTGTGTTTCCAGCAATGTTGTTCAGAAGGCAAGCCTGTCTGTTCCTTGCTTGTCTCCTGTTTTTTGAAAGCCATCTCTTCAGAATAACCATGGGAGAGAGGGAGAAAGGTAGAAAAGGAACAGACAGTGAAGACCATTTTAGGAATGGGAGATTGAATTATAACTCCAATTTGGTGTCCTTGACTTATGTGCGTGCATGCGCGCGAGCACGCGCGCACACACTCACACACACACACACACACACACACACACACACACACATTCCCTCTTCACCTCACAATAATAGCCTTTTTTAAATTTAAGTTGCAGACTCTTTCACGTGACTTGCTTTGGTCCAGAAGGTATGCAAGTAACATCAGCCAATCCATTTCAAGCATTTATTATAAGAGAACTAGTATGTTTCTATGAAATCCAAGAGTCAAAGCAAATACCATGAAGAAAGCTCTCCTAGATTTGCTACTACTTACTTAGCTTAGTCATAAATGAACACATGTGGGGCCAACCAGAGAATATTGACACAAAGCAGTCAAGCTTAGCCATGCATCACACTCCACAAAGGACAGTCAACTGCCACCAAACTCCAAGTGCAGGAAGACCAAATGATATTATTATATGTCAGTGGAATTTAATGTTTATATATTCATAAAAAATAGGAGAAAACATGTTTGATTTTTGTTCAATTATTTCTCTTCTTGGAATAAATCAGACAAAGGTTCAAATCACTTTATTACTGAATACATTAATGAATGTTTTAATATCGACAGAAAAGACTGTTAAATCCCTATTCTCCTAATGAAACTGTAAAATTCTCACCAAGTACTCTTGGTTTTTTCATTTAAAAAAATAGAGAATACTATTTCTATCTTCGTTGTCTACGCACCAACATCTCATTATGATGAAAGAGAAATCGAGAAGTTCTACATGGAGCTAGAGAAGTTCTATAAAGAAGACCACACCTTCTACAAGATCATTGTGGGTGATTTTAATGCCAAGATAGGACCGAGAAGAACAGCTGAAGAACTTCACATCGGGACCCATGGCCTAGAATGGAATGAACAGGGTGAGAGACTGTCTGAGTTCATCATGTCGACCAAGACCATTCATGGTAACTCACAGTTCCAGAAGGCAGAATCTAAACGATGGACATGGGAGTCTCCCGGTGGAAGATTCCACAACGAAATAGACCACATCATATTCAATTGACGGTTTTGCCTGACTGATATCGCTGTTGTCCCAAAATTTTGAACGGGATCGGACCACCGTCTCCTTTGTGCAAATTTCTACTTCACAGAGTGGGGAGAAAGGGCTGCAAAGTTCAAAAAGAGAACTCCCAGAATGACCACCAACTGGGAACTCTTTGGTACTATTGCGGCAACATGGGAAGATGCCATTGTTGACAACATTGACGAGGAATACGATCAACTGGTTCAGCACCTCCATGAATGTGCGAGGAACGCCAAGAGAGAGATAGCCACAAAAAATTGCCAATCTTCAAAAAACTCTTGAGCTAATTCGCCAGCATGGTTTGGCGCATGCCTCAGGCAACCACAAGCTAATGTCCGAGCTCACAAAGCAGTGCAGAGATGCGATCAAGGAAGACCTCAAAGAGAGAAGAGCAGAAGTACTGGTAGATGCGGCAGAAGCCGGGAAAAGTATTCGTAAAGCCCGCCTGTCCTTCGCCAACTACAAGACCAAGATGACTGCCCTCCGACATCCTGATGGATCCATCACATCCTCCAGAACGGCAATGGAGAAGATTATCCATGACTTCTACTCAAATCTCTTCGATAGCCATGTACACTTGCCGACATACCAAATTCCACAGGATGGATATGTCGTTCCCAACGTTCTCCCGACTTTGACCGTGAGTGTGGAAAGGTAGGACTACAGCTGAATCTTACAAAGACAATGTTTATGAGAAACAGCCTTGTTCCTGACGCCCCATTCGCTCTCAATGGAACTACCATCTCCGAATGCAACAGCTATGTGTACCTAGGTCGAGAGGTCAACATGACAAATGACCTGGCACCAGAGCTGCGCAGGAGGAAGAGAGCGGCTTGGAACGCCTTCAAGAACGTTGAAGAAATAGCTAAGAGGACGAAGAACCTCCGGCTCTGGGCACATCTCTTTGATTCCACTGTTCTTCCTGCATTAACATATGCTTCAGAGAACTGGGCCCTACGCAAACAAGATGAGAACGCTATTCAGGTCTCCCAAAGAAGAATAGAAAGAGCTATGCTTGGAATATCACGTTTCACTCAAATGAGAGAACGAATCCGGAGTTCTGACATCCGTCAATGATCAAGGATCAGGGACGCTGTCTCATTTGCCAAGGTGTCGAAAATCAGATGGGCTGGTCATGTAATGAGATTTAAAGACGACCGTTGGACTAGAGCTGTTACTGATTGGATTCCACGGGATGTCAAAAGACCGAGTGGCCGCCCACCTTCCAGATGGTCAGACTTCTTCGTCAAGATCATGAACGATCGGTTTGAGGCCCTTCATGTTCCCGGAGCGAACAGAAGCCATTGGGCTACACTAGCACGCGACAGAGACAAATGGAGACGTTACTGGCGCCCACTCGAGCAAATCGACGACTAACGGGAAGTTAAGTGATTATTAAATGACTCTATGATTTCCCAACTTTGGACTTTACTGACAACAGTGGTTGGAGCATTACCTCTGGAATGTAGCATTTCTGGAAGGGGAAGAGGTAGAAATTAAAATATACAGATTATGTAAGTGTGCAATAAAGTGTCTTTTGTGAGACTTAAATCATTTGTTTGCTTGAGCGGGCCCAGTAACGTCTCCATTGGAGACTTTGTTGTTACTGTGTTTGGCATATCAAATACTCTCGGTAGCTTGCCGGGCTCTCCGGGAGGGGCGGAGGAATCGAACTCGGGTTGGCCATGTTGGACGCTTGTAAGGCGAATGCCCTACCGCTGTGCTATCGCCCTCCATACCATAGTTGGGACCTATTATAAAAGGGACTGATTCAAAGAAAAGAAAAAATAAAACCTTGGTGAGAAAAGATTTCCAAAGAATCTGAAAGTAATATAATATTGAATTATTTTATAGAAAAGAAGAACTTCCAAGTGAAATGCAAACAAAGAAAGTAAATGAGAACAGAGGTATAGTGAGCAGCAAAGCAAAAAGATTTCAATAAGTGAGAAGATATCAAAGGTGTCCAATATATCTGAGAAATCCAGTATGATGAGGGCAAGCAGATAAACATTGGATTTATAGATATCAAAGTAGATGTAAGATGGTAAATAATTAAGTCAATCAAATATTTAATCTTTAATCAGAAGGCAAATGAAAGTGAAAATGTAAAAGAAAAAGACTTTATGGTCATAAGTGAAGTAAATCATTTATTTATTTTATGAATGATTGGTATGAGTTTGGTAATTTATTCTACAGTCCTTTGAGGAAAGATGAACAAATAACAGAATAAAAAATTCATTAAAGAATAACTACACTTATTAGAATCATGTTTTTCACTCAAATTCATTGTTTTGTAGAGAGGTATTCAGGACAGTTTGCTATTGGTGAAAAGGTGAACTTGGAGACTCTATATAGAGATGACCTTGCTGTCTCTGTGGTTAAATATTTGTCTATCATATACAGGATGCTATTTTTTGGTATTTTTAAGTGATTTAATGCTTGGAATTATAACTAATATACATTAATAAGTGCCACACATATTTCAGCATACTTTATATGTTTTAGTCACTGATAACTTTTCTGCAACGTTGAAAATCTTCTGCCTTTTTAAAATAAGAAAATGAAAGAGTTCTAAAGGGTTAAGTAATTTGCCAAGAGTCACAGACGTAAATAGCACATCTGGGATTCAATTTCTTGAGTCCAAAGTCTATGCCATTATCCACCAGATCAAGTTACTTGGCATGAAGAAGAGAAGCAAACAGAACTAGGAAGTGAAATCAGAGATAACGACCAAATATTTAAGTTTAATTAATGAATCAGCAACATTTTGACTTAGATGCACACTTCAAGTGTCCTGAAAGTACATTTGACTAAAATTGGATAAGTAGTGATGACCTCTGTTGTCAATTTTGCAGGATAATATAGAAAAGCTGTGATTCTATAGCCATAAACTCAAATGAGAAAACTCTCCCTACTATTTATTTCAATGGTGGAGATTAATCCAGGTACTTAAAACACAAGATATTAACCCTTTTTTTCCCTGTCTCTTGGTTTTTGTCAGTGAAATATGCTTGTTTGAATTTCAACTGCAGAAACCCTGAAATGGAGATTTTTTTTTTAATGAGGAAGAATGACTGAATAATTAAACAGAAAGTCAAGTTGAGAATGACTCCTTTTGTTTTGTTTTCTTTGGGGGTCACCCTGGCTGTGCTCAGAATTTACTATTGGCTCTGTGCTCAGAGCTCACTCCTTGTGGTGCTCAGAGGATCATATGCCATTCCGCAGATTGTACAAAGTTAGCTGCATGCAAGGCAAATGTTCTACCTGCTGTACTATCTCACTAGTTCCAGGAATGACTTCATATCAAATATAATTAAATCAGTTAAATGTATTTTCGTCTGATCTGCAACTAATTTCTACCATAGCTATATTCATGGAAGATTCATGGTGAAGGTTCATGGTGAAAACTCAATTAACCAGTACTTGCATTAACGCTTTATATACTGTAAAGTGATATACAGATGTTATTTGCCATTATTATCTTTAATATTCTAATTCCAAGAGATTGTACTTTGATTATTCTTTGACTCTAATTAACTTTCTTCTTCATTAAATCTATTTTACAACCCCTCTCACCATTTCCCGGAAGGGAAAAAAATCCTCTGTGCTCACCAGTGATCACTGCTGATTGCCAAAGGCTAAATGACAAAGTATTACAGAACTATATTATTAATGCCATTACTCAAGGAAATAAAAAAATTACCACTATATAATATCAGACTATCACATTTCATCCTAAGATGCATATATTTCTACACTCTTAACACCTCCTTCTAAATCTAAACACATTGTGCATACAATAATGTGATAAGAAACTGCAATATCCTAAAGATCAAATCCATCAAATTCACCCCAGCACTATTTTTATTTCATTACTCCAAATTTTATTTTAGGCACAAGGGTTTACAATACTGATTATTATAAGGTTTCATGAATTCACAATCCCTCGTCACACCCTCCAACAGAGTGACCATTTTTCTCACCATTGTCCCGAAGTCTCTCCTCACCCACATCCCTTCCCTGTGGTAGCATTCAACTCAAGCCCAGTTTTCAGCTTCTATTTTCTTCAAGTATCTGTCATACTTTTACTATAATTCTTTATATCCCATACACTAGAGAGATCATTCTGTATTCGTCCTCCTCCCTACTAACTCCATTCAGTGTGATACCCTCCAAGTCCATCCAGTTAGCAAGTTGCACAATTTTATCTGTTCTTATAGTTGAGTAGTATTCCAATACATATATGTTCCATAGTTTATCTAGCCATCTATTCTCTGACACTTGAGTTGTTTCCATAATTTGTCTATTGTGAACAGTGCTGTAATGAACACAGAAGTGCAAATGGCTTTTCTGAATTGATTTTTTGCTGTTGGAGTAGATGCAAAAAAGTGCAGTTGCCGTGTTATATGGAAGCTCAACTTTTAGTTCTTTGAAGATTGTCCAGATTATTTTTTAAACTTTTTGGATCAGCTAATGTTCCCACCAGTCATTGAAAGAGGGTCACTTTTTCTGCATCCTAACCAACACTATACACCAATTTTTGTATGACTCTACAAAGATGTTTGTAATCTTTAAATGGCTAGGAAACTTTTATTTTAAAGAAATATCATGACATATCAAAATTTGGGGAAATTTAAATTTCAGCATCTACAAAAAAAAATTTATTGTAATGCAGCTATGCCCATTTCTTTATATACAGTCTAAGATTAACTTGCTATCATGACAGAATTCAGCGATTGCAACAGACATCCAAGTCTAAAATGTTTACTCTCCTGGCCACTTAAAGAAAAGGTTTACCAATTCTTACTATACTTTATTGATGGCATTTTATTTTTCTCATGATATTGTTGGTCAGAATTCTTTAAAGAAATAAAACCGATATGTGAAGATAATATCTGTATCTATATATCTACCTTATTAAGAGTGAGAATAAAGGACTGGGGAAGTTTAAGATTTTTTTATTGAATCACTGTGAGCTAGATCCTTACAAAGCTGTTCATGACTAGGTTTCAGTCATACAGTGTTCCAATACTCATCCATCTACCAGTGTACTTTTTCCAGGACCAGTGTCCCCAGTTTTCCTCCCATCATCCACTTACGCGCCACCTCCCCCCCCCCCGACCTTTTCTTTCTTCTTTCTCCTCTCTCTCTCTCTCTCTCTCTCTCTCTCTTCCTTTTGGATATTGTGATTTGCAATACAGATACTGAAAGGTTATTAGTAATATCCCTTCATCTACTTTTAGCACTCAGTTCTTGCCCATCATGATCATTTCCAGCTATTATTGTCCTACTGTTCCGTTCTTTATCTTACCTGCCCTTCACCCCACACACACACTTGTGGTTGATTTCAAACATTGAGCAGTCTGGAGAGGAAAAATTTAAGAGGAATTTGTTCATACAATCATAAAAGCTGAGAAGGTCAGTGATCTCCAGTTTTCAAATTAGAGGATCAGAAAATCAATATTATGTTTTAGTACATAATATTGAGAAGTTTGTTGCTGGAGCAATAGCACAGAGGTAGGGCATTTGCCTTGCACGTGACCACCTCGGCTCAGCTGGGTTTGATTCCTCCGCCCCTCTCGGAGAGCCTGGCAAGATACCAAGAGTTTCTCGCCTACAAGGCAAAGCCTGGCAAGCTACCCATGACCATTTGATATGCCAAACACAGTAATGGTAAGTCTCACAATGGAGACGTTACTGGTCCTGCTCGAGCAAATTGATGAGCCATGGGAGGACAGTGCAGCAGTGCTACAGAACTGAACCTGGAAAGAAAATTGAGAAGTTTAAGGATTGGAGGAGGCAGTGGTTTAAGTATCAGTCTGAGGACAAGAGAAAACTGATATTCCAACACAAGTAATCAAAAAGGAGAAGTTCCTTCTTTCCCTTTTTCTTCTATTCTGGCCTTCAATTTGTTGGATGATGCCTAAATCCACTGAGAACTACTATCCCCTTTATTTAATACATAAAATAAATTATAATATTCAGAAACTCTGTCATAAATTATAGCATTTAGCTAAGTAATATTTAAACAAATAATCTTTGTAGCTCACTATCCAAATACATAAAAAATTTTCTATCATAGTAACCAACTAATATTTAACAAATATCTTTGTACCTAATGATTCAGTCAAGTAGACATCTATAAGAATCCATCACGAGCTGGAGCGATAGTACAGCGGGTAGGACATTTACCTTGCACGTGGCCAATTCAGGTTCAATTCACAGTATCCCACATGGTCCCCCTAGCACCACCAGGAGTAATTCCTGAGTGCAGAGCCAGCAGTAATCCCTGCGCATCACCAGGTGTGACCCAAAAAAGGAAAAAATATTAAAAATTAAAAATAATAAAATAATCCATCACAAGAGCCAGAGAGATAATACAGGAGTTAAAGAACTTGCCTGGTATGGACTAACCCTGGTTTGAATCACTGGTACCATATGGTCCACTGAACACTGCCAGGGGTCACACCAGAGCACAGAGCCAGGAAGAGTCCCAAAGCATGGCCAGATGTGGTCCAAACCAGCGGCCCCCCATAATTCTCCATCACAGTAGAACTAAAATAAAGATGTGTTTTATTACTTCTAATTGTGTATCTTCTTAAAGTTAACTACATTTTTACTCAAAGAACAATAGATAATTTGCTTATCTGAGAAAGTTTTTAAAAAAATTGTTGGAGTTGATAGACTTCAAGCCCTCCCCTGCCCTTTTGAAACCCAAGATAGTATAGTCATAATAATAGGAAATTTACTTTTCTAGGCATCATCAAAGTGTAATTACTGATTTCATTTGTTCCGGTTCCTTGGAGTTCTTATTCAAATATATGTTTTACCACATGTTAGAATGGGAAAAATGACTTTATAACCAAAGATATATAGAGTGGAAAATCAAAGCACAGATAAATGACTCTTGAGTTATTGAACCTTCTTTCTTTCCCCTCCTTCATCTCATAAGAACTAATATATTAACGCTACTTCCCAGGGTTGCTGAGAAATGAATGAGTTACATCAGATAATATGTAGGGCATTGTTAGCATAGACCTGCTTCATTTTTTAAGTTTTAATTTAGGCAGTGTGATTTATAATACTGTTAATAATTGAGTTTCAAAGTTCCAATGCCACACTCACCACCAAAATGTCAGCATTCCTCTACCAATGTCTCAAAGTCCCCTAACACAGAAAGTAAATATAAATCAAGTAATAAGCTGAGAGCTAGATCTGCTTCTTACTTACTACTTGATTTATATTTACTTTCTACCTATATTGACAAAACATTCTCTTTGACCCATTCACAATCCATTTTAATGAATTTGTAATCTGTCATAAACCACAGTTATCCTAACTACTCCAAGATTGTTAAAATTTTTTACTAATCAAAAACTTGTAATAGCAAATAGGAGAAAAAATCAGTGTTTCTAAAAAAAAAACCCATACTAAAGCAACTGTGTGTACAGTCAACAAAGTTAGCAGTCTAAAATCTTTATTTTGAGAGGTTGATACTACACAGCAACTTATCCTCTTTGAAAACTCATTGAAGGGGCATGTTATCTAGAAAGTTGCATAAGTGTTCTTAGATCTTCTAGAATAAAATCTAAATTATAAACTCAGTTTCAGAAACACAAAGGCAACTGTTCCAGGTAGTTTTTAAATAGTGATGGTGAGGACCCCAAGGAAAACGTACTTATGATAAATTCTGTCATTAGAAGCTCATTTAGGCAGAAGACACTGAAGTTTGGGAGAAAGTACAAATTATAAGATGAATATGTCAACTTAATTTATATCAACCCAAATTAGCTACCCTAGTTGACCAAGATGAGACAAGAAAACTAAAAGAATGTTTTTTTTTTAATGAAGATTCAAGCCAGATTGCTCTTGGATTATTTCCCTTAACAATAGCAGAAACTCAGTTACTAGGCCACGGTGAAGAAACTGCTCTTAGGGTAAAAATGACAAAAGACATAAATAAAGGACAAAAATTGTTTTGTTTTGTCTTTTTTTTATGTAAGTTATACATACCATCAAAATTCCTCTGGTTTCATGTGAGAGAAGCAGATTAAATGAAAACCTGAAATTATTAACCTATATGGTCAAACTATAGCAAGAAGAGGAAAATAAATAATGGAAGGAAAACTGTCTTTCAGTTTATAGAGCTATTTATGTTTGGTTACATATCCTCAACACTCCCTCTTTAAAAGCTTAAAGTGGCTTGTGGACTTAGAGTACTTCCTCAAACTCATATTAGAAAACATTTTATTTTTCTCACTTTATTTAAACACCATGGTTTACAAAGTTGTTCATAATATAGTTATTATGGGTGTTAAATGTTACAACACCAGTAACAAATGACACCACCAGGGAGATCTTCCTCCACTATTATCCACAGTTTCTTACCCTCCCCCACACAAGCCTGACTATTTAGAAGGCAAAAAAAATTATTTTTTAGTTCTTTTTCACAACAAAATGGTAAGTAGAATTATCAAAAAATTGTTCCATAAAATAAAGTTTGTGAACACTCTTATATCTCACAAAGGGGTTATTAAAGTCATTGCCTGAGGATTTATTGAGCTGTTTGCTGCTAGTTGAGCATTCTGTGTTATTGTTTTTGCTTATGGAGCTTAGTTGGCTTCTATGCTACTTTCCCATTTTATTTGCTGTGCTCCTATTGAGCTGTCAGTATTGGGAAATTTGGGAGTGTCACGCAGCTGCATATGTGTCTGCATGCTCCAGGAGCTCCAGGAACTGTAGAATGGGGACAATTATTGACCAACCCCCTCCTGAGGGGACCTCAGTTTTTGGCCTGAAAATTGGTGTACCAGTGAGTTTTATTGGCTTGTCATCACTTCCAAGATTAGTCATGAAACTGTGAAGTTGGGCCATTTACATGGCATGGCTACAGAATGTGGGTGTGGCTGCTGGGTCTTTCAGCAGTACTAGACAGGGCTGGAGGGAAACTGTCCACCCCACTCCAAGAAAACACCAGAGTTTTCAGCATGAATATCTGTGTACCTAGGAGTTTCATCAGCTTGGCTTGACATCTCTTCCAAGATTTATCATGAATCTGTGAAATTGGATTGTTTACATGGTGTTTGTTGAGAGATCTTGAACACATTTTAGAGAATACTCCAGATTAAGTGGTTTAGGTCTAAGCTGAAAGTGGGAGGTTGAAAGCAAGGTTTCTTAGATGAGCCTTTGAGAAGTCACAGAATTTTTATCCAATGACTTGTATGCCAATGGGATATTGCATTTGGATCCTATATAAGAAGATCCGGAGAGCAGAGAGGAAGGAAGAATGACACTTTCCCAAAGAGAAAAAGGGAAGAAGGCAAAAAACCCATTTGTTTTAAAAGATCAAGATTTTTAATTTTGTTTTTCTTTTTTTATTTTTGGGGCCATACATGTTTGTACTCAAGCTTACTACTGGCTCTGCACTCAGGGATCACTTTTGGGAGACTGGATGGGTAGAGGTATCAAATATGGTACTGGGAATAGATACCAGGTTAACCATATGCAAGCCAAGTGCCCTACCTGCTATGCTATCACTCTGGCCCCTATTAATGTTTTTAGAAATAAGAATTTTGAAAATGTAAAATAATTAGGAAAGTCTTTACATTTAATGTTGTGTTGAAAAATGGCAAGTATAAACTGTCTGCTTTATATGGTAGCCATTTATGATATTCTAATTTTATTTGAGATGGAAAAGAAACTCAAATCACATAACTATTAAAAATTTATTTCTATGGTAATAAAAAGTCTCCCCAAGCACAAAAGCCCTGGCCCGGATGGATTCACCAGTGAATTCTTCCAAATCTTTAAAGAAGACTTACTCCCAATCCTCTTTAAGCTTTTCCATGAAATTGAAATATCAAGCACACTTCCGAACAGCTTCTATGAAGCAAATATCACACTGATACCAAAAGCAGACAGAGATAACACAAAGAAAGAGAACTACAGGCCGATATCCCTGATGAACACAGATGCAAAGATCCTCAACAAACTACTAGCAAATAGAATCCAACTACTCATCAAAAAGATCATACACCATGACCAAGTAGGATTCATCCCAGGGATGCAAGGATGGTTCAACATTCGGAAATCAATCAACATAATCCATCATATCAACAAAAGAAAAGATAAAAAGCATATGATCATATCAATAGATGCAGAGAAAGCATTTGACAAGATCCAGCACCCCTTTATGATGAAAACCCTAGCCAAAATGGGCATAGAGGGGACTTTCCTCAACATAGTTAAAGCCATCTACCACAAGCCTACAGCAAGCATCATCCTCAATGGGGAAAAACTGAGAGCCTTCCCTCTAAGATCAGGGACGAGACAAGGATGCCCACTCTCTCCACTGCTGTTCAATATAGTACTGGAAGTACTTGCAATAGCAATTAGGCAAGAAAAAGACATTAAGGGCATTCAGGTAGGAAAGGAAGAAATAAAGCTCTCACTATTCGCAGATGATATGATACTATACTTAGAGAACCCAATAACCTCCACCAAAAAACTCCTAGAAACAATAGACTTGTATAGTAAAGTTGCAGGTTATAAAATCAATACCCAAAAGTCCATGGCTTTCCTATATGCAAACAGTGAGAGAGAGGAAAGCTACATGAAAAAATCAATCCCGTTCACAATTGTGCCCCAGAAAATCAAGTACCTAGGAATCAGCCTAACTAAGGAAGTAAAGGACCTGTACAAAGAAAACTACAAAACGCTACTTCAGGAAATAAAAGAGGACATGAGGAAATGGAAAGACATCCCCTGCTCATGGGTCGGAAGACTGAACATTGTCAAAATGGCAATACTACCGAAAGCACTGTACAAATTCAATGCAATCCCTATAAGGATACCCATGACGTTCTTCAAAGAAATGGAGAAAACACTCCTGAAATTTATATGGAACAATAAACCCCCACGAATAGCTAAAGCAATTCTGGGGAAAAAGAAAATGGGTGGAATCAACCTCCCGAACTTCAAACTTTACTACAAAGCGGTAATAATCAAAACAGCATGGTACTGGAACAAAGGCAGAACTACAGACCAATGGAACAGAGTTGAATACACTGACATCACCCCCCAATCATATGATCATCTAATCTTTGATAAAGGTGCAAGAAATGTGAAGTGGAGTAAGGAAAGCCTCTTTAACAAATTGTGCTGGCATCACTGGACGGCTACATGCAAAAAAATGGGCTCAGAACTCTGCCTAACACCATGTACAAAGGTAAGATCAAAATGGATTAAAGACCTCAACATCAGACCAGAAACCATAAGATACATTGAAGACAAAGTTGGCAAAACCCTCCATGACATTGAGGCTAATGGTATGTTCAAAGATGACACGCCACTGGCTGAGCAAGTGAAAACAGAGATAGATAAATGGGACTATCTTAAACTAAGAAGCTTCTGTACCTCCAAAGAAACAGTGACCAAAATACAAAGACGGCCTACAGAATGGGAAAGAATATTCGCCGAATACACATCTGACAAGGGATTGATATCAAGGATATACAAAATACTGGTTGAACTCCACAAGAAGAAAACATCCAACCCCATCAAAAAATGGGGCAATGAAATGAACAGAAACTTTCTCAAAGAAGAAATCCGAATGGCAAAAAAGCACATGAGAAAATGCTCTACATCATTAATCATCAGGGAGATGCAGATCAAAACCACAATGAGATACCATCTCACACCTCAGAGACTGGCCCACATTCAAAAGAACAAAAGCAACCGTTGCTGGCGCGGATGTGGCGAGAAAGGGACACTCCTTCACTGTTGGTGGGAATGTCCACTGGTTCAGCCCTTCTGGAAAACAGTATGGACGTTCCTCAAAAAATTAGAAATTGAGCTCCCATTTGACCCAGCGATACCACTCCTGGGAATATATCCCAGAGAGGCAAAAACGTGTAGCCGAAGTGACATCTGCACTTGTTTGTTCATTGCAGCACTCTTTACAGTAGCCAGAAACTGGAAGAGACCTGAGTGCCCAAGAACAGATGACTGGTTAAAGAAACTTTGGTACATCTACACAATGGAGTACTATGTGGCTCTTAGAAAAAATGAAGTCATGAACTTTACATACAAGTGGTACAATATGGAAAGTATCATGCTAAGCGAAATGAGTCAGAAAGAGAGGGATAGACATAGAAAGATAGCATTCATCTGGGGGATATAGGGTAATAAAATATGAGATTAATGCCCAAGAATAGCTGAGAGCAACACCAGGAGAATTACTCCATAACTTGGAGGCCAGCTGGGTATTCTAGGGGAAAGGACAATTCAGATAGAAAGGGGAACACCAAGTGGAGGGTGTTTGGAGGATCCTCCCAGGAGGGGAGATGCAGGTTGAAAGTAGACTGGGCTGAACATGTTCGCCACTCAATGCCTCTTTGGCTGATCACAGCGCCCAGGAGGAAAGAGAGAACAGGGGGGAATGCCCTGCCACAGTGGCAGGGGGGGATGGGGGGATGGGAGGATGGGGGGGGAGGGATATTATCCTGGTGGTGGAAAATGGGCACTGGTGGAGGGATGGGTATTTGATCGGGGTATGACCGAGATCCAAGCACAAAAATTTGTAAATCTACAACTGTACCTCATGTCGTTTCACTAATAAAAAAGGAAAAAAAAAATAAAGTTAAAATGTAAAAATTAAAAAAAAAAAAAAAAAAAAAAAATTTATTTCTAGGAGGTGTGATGCCACCAGCAGGTCAACCAGTACCTGTGAGCTAAGTGCATCAGCAGCCTGATGGTGTGCTCAGGCTTCCTGATACCCCCAATTTGCCTCTGTGCCGCTGGCTGGACCTCAACAACTCCACACCCACCAACCACCTCCAGCTCAGCTAAGTAAGCTCATTTATCAGCCTTGTTTTAAAGATCATAAATAAATCTCCAAAGAGATCAAAAGCAGTTCATCTTGAACCAGCACAAGGCTGAATACCCAGGGTACATCAGAAGGGGGTGGGTCATCCTGGTGCCCACCCACGCAGAGCCGCAGGCAGCTGCTCATTTCCACAACCCAAAATTGCTACAATGTCCCCCGGCCAGATTCCAGTCTCAAGACTGACCTCACTGAGATATAATCTGCTGCTGAAAATTTGGTTATGCAGGTTTTGAGACTGAAATCTCCAGGCTTTCTCGTGGTTGAGATGGGCTACCCCCCATCTCTTTGTACTTCTGGAAGCCTCAGCAGTCACATCCATACCCTAAAGCTGACAGCCAATTGAAAAAGTTACTCCAGCCTTCTCTCCCCAATAAAAATACCTCCGCCCCTCTTGGAGAGCCTGGAAAGCTACCAAGAGTATCTCGCCCGCACGGCAAAGCCTGGCAAGCTACCCGTGATGTATTCGATATGCCAAACACAGTAACAAGAAGTCTCACAAAGAAGACATTACTGGGCCCGCTCAAGCAAATCGATGAACAACGGAAGGACTGTGACCATGACCGTGAACACCTGAACAAACACAGTGACCTCTAAGTTTCTTTACTGCATATCATAATGCACAAAAGGACAGAGAAAGAAGAAAAGTGCCTGTCATAGAAGTAGACTGGGGGTGCGGATGTGTTGGGGGATGGTGGGAGGGAAACGGAGGACATTGGTGCTGGGAAATGTACACTGGTGGAGGATGGTTGTTGGATCATTGTATGACGGAAACCCAGTCATGATCTATCTCATGGATATTCAATAAAACAATTTAAAAAATGTATTTTCAAGGAGTAAGAGTGATAGTACAGCAGGTAAGTCACTTGCTTTGCACATAGTTGACCCAGGTTCCATCCTTGGCCCTTCTGAGCCTGCCAGGAGTGATCCTTGAGCTGAGATTCAGGAGTAATCCCTGGGCATCACACTGTTGAAATTTTTTTAATTTTCAACTAGATAATTTTACAAATCATAAAAAATGAGATTTAGTAGGGAATTTGTTGTGGCAGTGGTTATTTATCATGATTCAAATTTTCTGATATATGTTGATGAGAATTGAGAGCTCTGTCCTTCAGCAAGAAAGAGACCACACGGGTGACCAAATACCACAATGAAATATCTTAGGATCATGCCAGAGAAGTTCTCAAATGCCTTGCCTGCTGTTTGTGGCAAGGAAACTTGTTTTTCGGCTTATCAGTCATTGTTTGGAAGGATCTGTGTGGGGTTTGAGGCCCTGTTCCCTGTGTAATTCATCCCTTATACATCTATATCCCTTTATTAACTTATAAGAACTGTTGTCCTTTTGTCTGAATAATGAGGATCCAATATATGAACGTTTTAAACAATACATTTCTTAACTGCTTAGCAACTACCTTTTATCATATTTTGTTCTGTAACTCTAATTTCTTCTTAACATATTTTCTGCTAATCCTCTTTATTTTTAGTTTCAATGCCTTAATTTTTCCTACTTAGTGATTAATTCCTACTAATCCTTATTTTATCTATCTTAACATTTAAACTTCTTATGTTATGGTTTAAGTATGTTATCTTCTTTTTTAATCACTTATAGTTTTATAATTTTAAGAATCCATCCTTTTATCTTTTATTTTAAATCTAACTTGCTTAATCTTATTTTAATATTCAACATTTTATCCTACTGAAATATTAATTCACTATAATCTGTTCTATTTTATTTTATTCTCGACTTTTATGATTAATTATCTTCTGTAAATCTTTACTATCTTAACTTTGGCTCTTCAGCCTTCTTTATTTATTTTTGAATATTTATTCATAAGGTGGCAGACAAGATGAATACCTTGGTGGTGATAATTATGATTATAAAATTAGTCACGGTGATCCTAAGAAAATTAACAAAGCAGAGAAACGAGATTGGAGCCTTTTTCTCCTTTTATTCTACATAGCTCTTTGGGTTTCTGACTTCATTTTCAGGTCAATCCTTAGTTTACCTGAAAGGTTTTGTTACCTCTCCTCCACAAAATATCTCAAGAGATAGAAAAATATACTTAATTTATAATTCCAAGAGAGCTATACCTTACCTATAATAATAATAACTCAATTATCAAGATGTTTTCACTCCCAAGGTTTCACTGCATGTGGAGTTTTGCAGTGTGTAGGCATTGGCAGTCGAGAGTAAATGGTTGGTAAGAGATCTTTCCTGAGGGACACCCACTACGCATTAACATGAGCTTCTTAAATAACTGGTGAGAACCAAGCCTTCTTACTAGCTACACAGGGAAATACACAGTAGTTAATCCATCTTGGAGTTTCTGCCTCTGCTCACATACACGATCTTTGGAAACAATATTACTACTTCACAACTTTCATGAGAACTGAGCTGGCTTCTGTAAAACCATTCTAAATATGCCTCACATAGAGGAACTGTTGTATGTGAACTATATTAGAATTCTTTCCTTTTCTACGTTAATTCTTCAGATTTATTGGTATCCTAAAAAACTCATCTTGTCATTCACTGAAACCAACTTGCGTTTCCTTTCTTAAAATTAAGAGAAAACTAGTCAAGGGTGCCAAAGAAATAGCACAGGGGGAATGGACATGAGACCAACCCTGTTTCTAATCCTGGCACAGACTTGTTACCTGAACATTTCCTAAGGTCAGTCTTGAGCTGGGAATAGCCCATGATTACCACAGGGTATGAAGAAGAAAGAAAAACGGAACAAAGGAAGGAAGGAAGGAAGGAAGGAAGGAAGGAAGGAAGGAAGGAAGGAAGGAAGGAAGGAAGGAGATGAAAACAGAAGGAAGGGAGAAAGATAAAGAGAGAAAAGAAAAGAGAAAGAAATAAAAGTAGAAAGATCAAAATAACAAATATAATGGTCATTTCTGACACTTTTTTTGTTTTTGGAATAGGGTTTCCTGTCTTCTTGTTAAAGATTTTCAGAACCGACATTCTTTAAATTAGATTTGAAAGCTGGAGATTGAATACAACTTTTTTTCCACCACATATGCTAGGAAAGCAATCTACACTGAACTTTATCTTCAGACACAGAGCCTGTGTTTTCCATCTTTCTATTGGTTATTAGTTAAGTGCCATGAGTTGGCTATCATTGAGCATGTTCCCATTTTATGGGGCAGGTGAAGGCAGTAATTGAGAAAGGTTTGTGAATCTGAAGAAAAAGTTAATATATGTATTTCGCAGGAATGGTGGGCTATTAGATGAATCTGATTATATGCTTCTGCATTTAATTTTGAAATTTAATTCTGAAATTTTCTGCATTTGATATTTGCTTTGCAAAGCATGCTCCAGAAGTTTCCTACTTACCACAGTTTCGGTCATATTAATGTATGCCCCTCCTTCAGCCTTTAAGAACTGAAATTTCTTATACATGCATGAAATACTCAACCCTGCCTCAGCATTGCCCTAAACGTTTAGGCAACAAATAATCCTTCCTCAGCCAAGTCACCAATAAACAGCACAGGAAGTAAAGCACAGTGGACACAGT
This sequence comes from Sorex fumeus, assembly GCF_029834395.1. Taxonomy (NCBI): domain Eukaryota; kingdom Metazoa; phylum Chordata; class Mammalia; order Eulipotyphla; family Soricidae; genus Sorex; species Sorex fumeus. The sequence goes on from NW_026606118.1 coordinate 25,593,168, forward strand.
GCTTGCTTGCACGCAACTGGATTTGATCACTGGTACCCTGTAGGATAACATTGGTTTGCCCTTCCTCCCTGGCCATAGGGAGCTTGAATTTGTTGATTTCTTCCCCAACCTGTCAATTACCTTTGTCTCCTAATCAGACTCTGCTGACTTGTAAATATTGTTTTTTTATCTTCTCCTTAATGTCCTTTGCATGGTTTGTTCCTTCAGAGCAATTACTTTTTATATGGGCACAGGAAGACAGTTAAAAAGACAAGCCTAGGCTGGAGTGATAGTACAGTGGGTAGGGCATTTGCCTTGCACATGGCCCACCCGAATTCGATTCCCAGCATCCCATATGGTCCCCTGAGCACCACCAGGAGTAATTCCTGATTGCAGAGCCAGGAGTTATCCTTGAGCATCGACGAGTGTGACCCCCCCCCCCAACAAAAATAAAAATAAATAAAAAGACAAGCCTGTAACTTGGGAGTTAATTGACTCCAGGTAATATTACCTCCTGGACATCTGCTCTCTCTACTTAAGTCTCAGTTGCCCTTACTTCCTAGATCAGTAGGGTTCCAATGAGGGACTAGATGGACCCAGGGCAAGCTGTAAGCTACCCTGACATCAAAATGGGCCTGGCCAAAGTGCCATAATACTTAACTATAAGTTAAGAGCATGGTCATGGACAAATTCTGTCATGATCCAACAAGTAATAACTAGATTCGAACCCTGCTGGGGTTAGGAATGATTAATTTATCCTGAGCACTGTAGTCTGAGTCTGTGATGTCCCTAGGAGAGTCACCCTAATGCATAAATGTGTCGATTTCTGTGTCCATACAGAATGGCAACTATTAGGATGTAGAATTAAGATCTTAATTAAGTTACTGTTCTAAGGAGAGAAGAAACACACCTTAAGTGCTGTTTTGCTCTCGTGGGCTGCAGGTGGTCAGGAAAACTTGATAAACTTGCTGATTGTGTTTCTCAAGGGGTGGGGAGGTGTGGTTGGGGATGTGTGATTAGAGAAGAGGTGGTTAAAAGAGCTGCTATGGAGAGTTGGTGAGAGTTGGGGGTGAGCTGGGAAGACTGTTGCAAGGAAATTGCACAGCAGAGGGTTGGACAGAGCTGGAAGAGGGTTGTGGAGAGAGTTGGAGAGAGTTGGGGGTGAGTTGGGGAGAGAGTTGTGAAAGTTGTGGAGAGAGTTTGGGAGAGACTGTCACTGTCACTGTCCTCCCGTTGTTCATCGATTTCCTTGAGCGGGCCCAGTAACGTCTCCATTTTGAGACTTGTTGTTACTATGTTTGGCATATTAAATACGTCACGGGGAGCTTGCCAGGCTTTGCCATGCAGGCGAGATACTCTTGGTAGCTTGGGGGGCTCTCCAAGAGGGGCGGAGGAATCGAACCCAGCTTGGCCGGGCTGGCTGCACGCATGGCAAACACCCTACCACTGTGCTATCGCTCCAGCCCTGGGAGAGACGAGCAATGGAATAAATGGCAATTGATCACCAACCAGCTTGGCCCTTGTTCCTCCTTTGTTGAACCAAAGCAATGGCTATGGGGGGTGGGGGGATGGGAGATGAGGGGGAGGAGGAGGGGGCGGGAAAGCAGTTCAAGAGCACTGAACATGGGCGGTGAGGGAGAGCCACTTGGAGAGCCCGAGACCATCCATTAGTATGTGATCACTCATAGAGTCACCCGAGCTAAAAGGAGTTTACACAGTACCCCATGTGGTTCCCCAAGCCTTGCCAAGAGTGATCCTGAGCATGGAGCCAGGACTAAAACTTGAGCACTGCCAGAAAATAAAATAAATGCCTCCACAACACAGAGGGCCTTCTCTTAAAAATCTTGCAAACTCCCTATCTCCAAAGCAGATTGTCCTGTATATGTGGAATGTCAGGTTTTGTGGTCCTCCAACTGGGAGAGCAGTTTAAACTGGTGAAACTCTACTAAAAATAGAGACATTTCCAGTTTCTTGATTTTTTTTATTTTGCTTTTTCTCAAAAGCAAAATGATGTTTTTCTGGTTTTATTATTTTTTTTCCTCCTGGGACTTAGTGTCTAGAAATTTACAGATTTTTGTAATGTGGTAAACTATTTCTTTGAAAGAAGACTGATTTTTAAAATACTCAGAGTCCATATTCATATGTTAGGGATTATTAATTTTTTTCTTTTATTTGTCTTAGTATTTAAGGGTTGAGATTTAGTTTGTTTATTTGGTTGGTTGGTTTTGCATTTTAGAGTCACACCCAGTAGTGCAGGAGTGTTCCAGAGCTACTCCTGATTCTGTGTTTTGGTGCTTGGGAGTACTTTCCTTTTTAATTTTTTTAAACATCGTGATTTACAAAGTAGTTCATAGTACAGCCGTTATAAACATTCAATGTTCCAACGCCAATCTCATCACCAAAGTAATCTTCCCTCCATCACTGTCCCAATTTTCCAAAATGCCTCAGAAACCTACTCCTTTAGCAGGCACAAAATAGTTTATATTATATTGCTTGTTACACTGAATGGGTAATGGAATTATCAAAATAATATTGCAGTAAAAGAAAATTTGTGATAATTGTTATATCTCACCATGAGGTTACTAATTAGTCTTTGAGAGTTTACTAATCTGTTTGCTGCTAGCTGAGCTTTCTGTTATTAATTTTTTTTATGGAGCTTAGTTGACTTCTATTACTTTATCATCAAATTTGGTGGTCTTACTAGGATGTCAGTATTGTGGAACTATCTGTGGCACATATTCCAGAAAGGTCAGGGTATATAGAACTGGGCCAGTGAGTTTACATGGCTGTGGTTGTATGGTTGTGGGGTATGGGTGTAGCTACTAGGTATTTTGGAATTACCAGGAGTGCGGGGTGGCGTCTGCTCCCACTATGAGAAGATCCCAGAGTTCTCAGCCCCAGAACCTGTGTACTTAGAATTTCAGTCAATTTGGTGTCTCTGCAGAGATTAGTCATGAAGTGGTGGAGTTAGATTGTTTTCATGGTGTTAGCAATGGGGTGTGGATACAGCTACCAGGGATTTGGCAGGACAGGGAATGAACCTACTACACTCCCAAGGGCACCCCAGAGTTTTCAGACTGGAGACTGGTGTGCTGGTGAATTAGCGGCTTGATTTGCATCTCCTCAGATATTTAGTTGTGAAACTATCAAGCTGGAATGATGGATGAATTTACATGTTGGTGGCTGTGGGATGTGGGTGTGCCTGCTGGATCTTCCTCAAGTATGGAGAAGTGGAATAATCACTTTTTTCCATGTGCACATTTCTTAGTCAAGGCTGACATAGGATTATTGTTTAATTTTCATTTATTCTGTACACTTATGACAGAATTGGTCTTCGATATGAATATCAAAGTTGCCAACAGCTCATATGATGAACCACCAGGGCTTTGGAAAGTGGATGGATTGCTTCTCCATGAATCTCCCTTCAAATATCAATATATTTATGGAAACATTTTTTAAATCACTAAAATTAGAGATGAGCATAACACCAGTGTTTCTGAATGGCAACATATGGAATAAAACCAGAGTCTTTATTTTCCCCACATTTTAAACCCTGGAGTGACTGACGGTTAGACTGTATGTCTGCCATCCTATTTAGATTAGGAGGACAGAGATAATAAAGTAAAAATTTACGGATGAGAAGTTGTTCTCTAAGAAATGTTTAAAACTGTACATTGGCATCAGAGGGAAGACTATCTTTTCTAATTAATGATGAATAACTTAAATTGTATATATATAAAAAACAAGAGGGAAAATTATCTTTACTCCCTTATGATTAGTATTAAAGAAATAACTGAGTTTGACTAAGATAGTATTTCATTACATAATTTGAGTATTACTTCGAGAACCTGAAGGCCTAGGTTCAAAGAGTCAGTGTATTATGTTATTAGTTAAATTGATTACTGTACGTGAGAACATTGAATGACTTTATTTTTGTTCCTGAGAGATGTGGGAGAGAAGACTGTAATATGAGATTTAGGTTCTGAGAGAGTTAATATCCACCATTAACTGAAAGGTCCCACTTTACTGCTTACACAACTGCATATAGTTGCAATATGATTTTACAGGAGGGAGTCCACATTGCAACAATATAAGCATACAACTTAACTAGCATTAAAGAGTAAGGGAGGGTATGGTAATGTTAAGATGGAGGCTTGGGAAACAGACAAGTTGACAAATAGAAGTGGGCCCCAGAGCTCCTCCCTTGAAGCTCTTTGTTCTTGGGGATGAAGTATCTCTTCCCTTTAGTGATTTCCCCTGGTGATCCTCCTTATAGAAAATTTCAGGATCATAGGTGGGGAGTTCAGAAGGTTTCTCAATTTTGATCCAACTCAACCACAAATGTACACGACATTTTAGAGTTTGTTAGACTGATAACCTATTCATTTGAACTTAGGCAGATTGCCTACACAGCCGGGTGTTTATTGATTTTTGTTTTTCACATGTGTCTACTTACATCAATAACTTAAATCACTCCTCATATTGTCTAAGCTTCACATCAATAGGTATAACTCTAACTCAATACTCCCACATTTTTTATCAGTCCTTGTTATTACAATGTCAATTCACATAATATTTTAAGTTTTCTGAATCATTTTTACACGAATACATATAACAGGAATCAAAAAACATTTGGGAAAAAGAGATTCCAAAAGGCTGGAACTTGTCACAGTGAGAGCAGCCAGGAAAACTCTCTGGGGATATACAGTGGCTTGATTCAAACATCTGCTATAATTTAATCTCCATGAGGGCAGGGATTTTGAAAGTTTAGTTCACTAGTAAACCTCCAAGTACTTTGAACTGTGTCTGGCACAATGTAGGCACTTAATAAATGCCTGTGGTAGAAATGAATGAATGCTAGGAAGGAATTTCTAGTGTTCAACTCAAAAGGTTTTGCTTTAGAATATAACTCCTTCCCAGTTTCCTCCAAAAAGGGAGAGGAGACACTTCATATATTCCAAACTTCTTCTTGAGGTTGAGAGCATTTTAAAACATTAGCACTAAATTCCGCATGGCAAAATAGAGTCAATATGGGAGTCAGGACTATCCCTTCACCAAACTTAATTAAAGCACAAAACCTGAACCCAAAGAAATGATGAAAAATAAAATGAAAAAATAATGTGAATTAGGAAACATTTTTGGATTGCCAAAAGACCTGAGATCAAGACATCAATGACCAGAAACACACACACACACACACACACACACACACACACACACACACACACACACGGATTCTTTAAAAGTTTATTACCACAAAACAGCATAAAATTTAAGTTGTACTAGTCCAGTGAGAATAGATAGTATCTTCTTTATAGATTTGTTTTTAGAAAACAGTTGTTGTTTTATTTTTTCTTCCAACTGGGTGTTCCATTTTATTCAGATAACTCAGTTCGGATTCATCAACTCTGCCAGAAGAACAGCCACAATTTTCAATCACGAAGATCTTCCTCTGACCTTCACTTTCTCCTGTCTCTCTGGCATACCCAAGGTGAAACAGCGGTTGGCTTTGATTTACAGGTTAGGGAAGAGTCAGCTCACATATGTTCCTAATTGTTCAGACCAAGGTATCAACACATGTAGACAGCAAAATGCTGCTGCTGTTTAACCATGGGCTGCTCTTTATTATGTTGCAAAGTATCTCAGCAAAGTGGATCCTCTGCAAAATATCTGCATCTCTGCCCAGACCATGAGTCATGGCCCCATTTGTGGAACTAATTCACTATGACCTCCAACCTTTTCTGTGGAGAACAGAGCATTAAGTCCCTACTGCCACTGCCGTATGTGCTTCTAATTTATCTCATTGTCTCCAATGTTCACCTCTCCAGATGGTCGGGAAATTTCATACTCTCCTCACATTTGTCTTTGGGAGAATGTACCAATGTTTTCAAGAATCTGGACTTCAATAGTACTGTTCTGAATTACATAATAGCCATCCAGCTTGCAATCTAGGTCTACAGATTTTTGAATGTTTTCAATAGTCCATTCTGATTGTGGGGCATAATATTTTTTCTTCCTAAAACCCACAGGGAGGAGAAAACTAAGGCTATACATTTCCATTTATACACAATTAATTTGTAACCAGAGCACTTGCCAGATTTGTTCACATAAAACACAAACTGTTCTTTATCCCTGCTTCATCTCATTTTTATATCTTTATTTTCCTTGGGTCTTTTCCTCCAACCATTTATTTTCAATTTATGTTATCTAGCTGTATTAAATATAACTGTTCTCCAGTTATTTCTAGATCAAGATGGTATAAAATTATGTAAACATACACATACAGGCATCTGCTCAGACCAAATGAGGCCAGGCTTTTTACTGAATCACCAGGGAGCAGGACACAGCTTCCCCTGAGTTTTACCACACATGCATCGGATGGTCTTGACTAACTTGCCCCCCTTTTTGTTTTCATTTACTTTGGCATAAAGTGGTATCATAGCAGTTAACCTATCTCCGGGGTGTGTTCAGGTTTAATGAATAAATGTGTATAATGCCTTTGGAGTGCCTCACGTGAGATGGGCTGTAACTGCACATTATTAGTGCTGCTATTACAGCACTACCTTGGGATTCCAGGCTTTAAGCTGGCTGGAGATAGGAGGTCTCAGAAATAATAACAATACTTCTCCCCACGTGCTCTGCTCCCTAAAACCTCAGAGAACTTCAAGGCTTCACCTTATTAATGTAAGGCTCAGCACAAAATGGATGGGAATGACTACTGAGTACTTCCTGTTTCCACCTGGGAGATATTCAGGCAATACCTGGGCTTTCGCACCCACATCATCTGTAATGTGAACACTTTTCAGCATCCTTCATGTAAGAGAAGGCCTACTTCACTGCTGCACCATCAACTCATATCACTGGGAAATGCCACTGGAAAGAAAGCTTTTTAGTCTCATATTCATCAGGATCTCTAGATAGTGACAAGAGAATCAAACCATATTTGTAGTTAAGAAGTCAAATGTTGATCATATATTCTTCTTTAGCTATCACTTAGCAGCAGAGTTTAGGTAAAGCAATCATCCAAGTTCTGTATTTTTTTCCCCTTACAATGAACTCAGCTGAACGAAAGAGAAGCCTTTATATGTAATTCTATATATTATTGATTAATTTATAATGGCTGACACATTGCTGCTAATGGACACTATTTGGGAGTAAAATTATGAAAAACTCAATAAATAAGATATCATTGTCTGGGAATCAGAGTGCATTCCCCTCTAACCATGCCACTTGAAGTATGTGGGAATGAAGTCTTTGATTATAGCTTAATAATAATTCAACTACACTTTGTAAAGCTATTATCAATCAGACAGTCTTTTCCTATAATTGGTCTGAATTAGGAATCAATAATGTTATGACATTCATCCTCAGTGCTGTGCTGTTCATGATGGAGCATCCTTAATGAGTCAAACATCCCCATAACTATGTTCTTTGAGATCTCCAACAATAAAGCACCTAGCAATTAGACTCCAAAAGGACTTGGTTAGACTCAACACCTCAAGCATATTACTGCTGTTATATTCCTCTTGTTATATGTAACGTTAAATACCTTTTACATTAAATTTTCTCCAACATTTTGGTTAGTGATTTTTAAAATCCATAATTCTAGTGCACAATATTGGACTTACATACTGAGATGATGGGGATTTTAGTGAGGTTTCAGTTCTTACAGTATGTCTTGGAAATAGAATGAGTCCCTGGGCTCTCTTGGTTAAATTTCGGGCCTTTAGCTGACATCATTCTTGGCATTTGCCTTACTCCTTTACCAACTGGTAATAGAAATACAGTTGTCAGCTTCAATTTATTCAAATATGCGGAAACTAACTCCTCATAACGTTCTGCCTTCCCCATTTGAGTACCACCCCGTCCCATATATATCAATGTAGCAACTCAATTTTTTAATAGCTAATGGGAAAAGTCCAGACATTTAACTTAGTACTCAGCCAATTCATGCTTGAAATAAAAGCAAAAGCAGGGACCAATTTAGTTGGTCCAGATTATAATGTTGTATATAATGGAAACATTCCTCAAGACACTTGCAACAACTAGCTTAGACTTTGAAGCATGGGGTTTTATTTCTCTATTTTATCATAAAGGCTTGCAGATACAGTTGCAGATCATGAAAGTACTTAATCTTTTGAAAATACACTCTGGGGTCAGGGCGATAGTTCAGTGGGTAGGGTGCTTGCCTTGTAAATCATTGACCTGTGTTCAATCACATGTTGTCCCCCAGCACCACTAGGAGTAATCCCTAAGCCCTGAGAGCAGAGTAAGGAGTAAGCCCTGAGTAGAATGGGGTGTGCACCATTCAAAAAAAAAAAAGCAGAATAAAGCAAAAAAGCCATGCTCTTTGATTAAAGTAATTTCTACTGCCCAAAAATCCATACTGGGGCTGGAGTGATAGCACAGCAGGTAGGGTGTTTGCTTTGCATTCTGTCGACCCGGATTCAATTCCCAGCATCCCATATGGTCCCCTGAGCACTGCCAGGAGTAATTCCTGAGTGCGTGAGCTAGGAGTAACCCCTGTGCATTGCTGTTGTGAAAAAAAAAAAGAAAAAAAAATCATACTGACTCTTCTTGGCACAAACTATTTTTATTCATTTATCTATTTATTTGTTTATTGAGAAGAAGGTGGGGCACTCCTGGTATTGTTGGAGGGAGGCATCAAGTGAATCAGAATCAGCCACATGCAAAGCAAACTCCATAATCCCTGTACTATACATCCAGGTCTTCATTAAGTTATTTAAATAGTTGTCATTCATTTCCTTGAATCTAATGTGAGTGAATGATTTAAGGAAGAAAAAACTGAAAGATTCATTTTGCTTCCAGTTTATCAAGAAACCAAGTTCTCCTCTCTGGAAAATTACTGAGTTCTGTTGCTCTGTGACTTTCTGGATGAAAGTACATCCTCTTCTCTTCTGGTCATGGCCTGAAGTTGTAATTCAGATTTGGTCACATCCCTCATGCCAGTCCTGACATGACTCAGCATTTCTTGGAACCTTACAAACATTTTCTTTTTCCAGGTCAATGAAAAAGTTCACCTAACTGCACCGGCAATTGTTTGCAAATGACCATCATTGTATTAAAAATACTCAGTATTTGTATTACAAATCAGTTCAAACCCTACTCTCAGCTTTCTTTTATTTCAAAGAAAGATATCAAGGCCAGTTCATTAGACAATGGATTTTGAAATTTCACAAATTTCCCAGTTTGTTACTAAACAAAATATAACACTCCAGATTATTTTTAAAAATTAATAATCTCATTAGAACAATAAGAACAATTTCCTAGTCATTTCCATCAAAAGATACACTTTTCACAGCAGTAACTTGAAAATTAGTTTTTGCATCAATGGATGGGATAAATAGACATTTTTCACTATGGTATATTAGATTTGGCCTAAGACAGTCTTTTGGAATGTCACACTGCAAAAACCTCACTTGCAGCCAGCAATCAATCACAATTTCAGAATGCTTGATTACAAAAAGACCAAGAAAGAATAACCTACCATCACTCTTCATGTTAGCATGTGTCACTGCTGACAATGCTTGCTACCTATGTTATGGGATTGATTGAGAAGACAGATTTGGTAACAACATTTTCCCCACATTTTGGACATGGAAAAATGGTCTTTGATTTGTGTCTATAGACTTTATTTGATAAACCTTGTATTGCTTTCAATAAAAAAGGAGTAGTCAGTAATCATCAATGTGATTTTAATCCCCAGAGTTTTTATTTACCCCAGAGATCAATATCTCTGTAGGAGCACTCCCGTCTATCAAAAACACCATGTAGAAAATCTGTTCATCATCTTAACCACATCCATTTCTCAGCACCAATGATTAAATAACTTCAGCATGTATGAATTTGTTTGGGGTGTCCTTAAGTAGGCTAATTCTGTTCCAGTTGAATGTCCTTGATTATATGGTACTCAGACAGAAGGAGATTACAAAACACTAGAAACTATTCAAATGTCTTTGTGTTAATTAAATTGCCAGAAATTTTATCATGAGACTGTAATGATTCCAAGGCCCTGGCAGGATGCAGCAACTCTGAAAGAAGCAACATGCTGGAAAGGCAGTTTCTCTTAGCTGACTTAGCAGGGCTGCAATCAACTTGCTTGGTAGAGTCTCCTGGGAACTAAGTAAAACAGCTATTTGGTACTGCATAGATGGATAAAGGATTTGCAAGTTTTAAAAATGTACAGCATGTCAGACCTCGGATGTGGCTAAATCAGGGCAAAGCTTTCTATATTTTCATTTCAAACTCCAGAACTACTGTTGGAACCTGCGAATGTGACTTCTTTCTTCACTTTCATAGCCTGTTAAGACTCCATTCATGAACAATATCTTAGAGATTCTCTTTTGATACTTATCATCGCGCTGTTTCTTTTCCACTCTTTGGAGCTTGATAGGAAATGTCCCATGCATTCTTCTCTCTTACATAAACTTTGAAAAAGCCTCTGGGAGAGTATTCCTCCCTAGCTTGAATGTGCTGGACTTGAATGTGGGAACGTTATCATATGATATGATAATGAACAATGTGAAATTGTTGGGCAGTTGATAGCATCCAGGTTCATTGAACAGGGCAGGATTGCTATGAAATGTGTCTCCCTGGAGATTTTGTTCTTAGTCAATTGTCTCTTCCAATAACTTATACAAAATCAGAAACTGAACTTTTTCTACATATTGCAAGCAGTTGTTGAAATTTTTAACACTTGAAACTTGAAGCCAGGTAAAACCTCCACATTTCTCTTGGAACTCGACACTGCCCAGTTTATAAAGAGATTTGCCAAAATATGATGAACCTTTCTATGAACCTCAGGAAATTTCACGCTAAGACTGAAACCGGAAACGAACCACATTTTACTAGGTGTCAGATTTCATTCTGACCAGCTCACGGTTCTCCCTCCAGGTTGTATTAATTATTTCCTGCCTCAAGATGAGGGAGAAAGATTAAATGGCTTCACACTACCAAATAAAATATTTCCAAGAAAAACCGAGTCCCATCAAATATTAGCTATAGAAATGCACATTGTGATATCCTATTAATTTCATCTGGACATATTATTTGAGAAGTGGCTTTGGTCACACATACAGTACTCTAGAAATGAAACCATAGATCAGACTAAAATGATGAGATCATGCTAATGACAAGACACAAAATGATAGCTTCAAAGGAAAAAAGAATGAAGTAGTATAAAACTTTATAAAGTGTTCTTGTATTAATAAATTCATCAATGCTTTCCCTGACCCACTAGAGCCTTTGATTGAGAAGATTTAATTTAAAGGCAAACATGCACATATAAAATCTTAAAGACCTAATTCATCTCATAGGCAGCTTTGTGTAATTATTTTTCCTTTTTTCAATTAATGATGTTTTTGTGTACCAAATAAATTATATTTGTTTAAATGATTCTGTACATCAGGCTTTCTCAATCACAGTACCATTGACATATGTAGCAGCATCTCTGCACCCTGGAGATTACTAATATCACCGGATGCCAGAAGCACTTCCGCTTAAATCATAAAAATCAGTACACATCTACAAACCTTGCCAAATGTACCCTACTGGAAAAAATGCCTACAGCTGAAAATAAATTAAATCTTATGTGCCTTATGTTTTTGAATGCTTTCAAGTGCAGCAATTTGCATGGCAATTTGTTGCTTTCTATGAGTGTGAAGTACTTATAGATACATAACTGGATTTATTGATAAATGAGAAACAGTCAGAAATTGCAAAAACAATTTAACAACATCTAGAAACATCAATAAAATGAGTGAGTTAGAAGGGAATTTAGAAAAATAGGGGATTGTAGACACACAAAAACTGTACCAGCAATAGCAAAATAAAATAATGGACCAAAAAAAAAAGGAGTCAATATGTGAAAACGGTGAAAATAGCTGCTAACTTACATTGTAAAATGTGGGAATTGGGAGCCCTGCACGCACATCAGCTATAGCGCACTAGCTAAGCATTTATGAGGACCTGGGTTTGATTCCCAGAAACACCAAATGATAAATATAGATAGATAGATAGATAGATAGATAGATAGATAGATATAAACTTGGGTCATTCCATACAATAACAACTAGTTATATGTGACAATTTAAGTTTAAATTCAAATTGTAAAAGTCTCACTTAAACTATAAAGACAAAGATAGACTTGAAGTAAAGGGATTATTAACTTCAATTCAATGGAAAAAATTAAAAGTCAGAAACGGCTACAATCTTATCAAATGAAATGTACTTCTAGCCAAAACTTAAATTAAAGAATCAAAGAGTCAAAAATAGTCATTGTTATAAAGGTATAAATACAACAGAAAAACATTATACTTATTAATATAGACACCAAACTCATATTTAGTAAATATATAAAGCATTAACATAAAGGAAGATATTAAAGCAACAATTTAAAGTAAGGTATAATAATCCAGAAACTCATTATGGAAACAGTGACCGTAAGTGACAAATTAGATGAAATAGAGATTTCCACCTCAAAACATCAGAATACACATCTTTCAGGTATCCAAAACATTCTCAAAGATACACTGGTGGAAAATAAAATAAATCTTTAAAAATCTGTGATGACTAAATCTAGAAATCAATGAAAATAAGAAAGAGGGTAAACCCATAAATGTGTGAAGAATAAACAAAACTACTAAACAAGTGCTGGTCAACCAGGAAATCAAAGTTGAATCAATAACACCTCGAGGGCCAGGAGAGTAATTCCATCAGACAGTGGATGCTCTACATGCACGAGACCCCAGAGAACACTTGGGAAGAAGCAAACGCAGTATTATCATGAACTTTAGAAAAATACAAACCTAATTCAAGAAGAAGAGGAATCAGAAGTTTAAAAAGTAAATCTAAAGTTACAAGTAAAGGAACTACACAAAAGTAGAAAATAAAAAACTGAAAATAAGGTAGAGGAAAATAAAATTAAACATAAATTAATGGAATAGATATTAAGAAGATAATCAAAAGAGCAGCAAAACTAAGAAAACTCGTTCTTTTAAAAAGAGAAAAATAATAAGCAAACTAGACAAGTCTTTAAATTAGACTCTTCAGAAGAGAATATTCAAGCAAGCTTGACCAGAGAGGAGAAATTACAACCAGTACTTCAGAAAAACATCATAAAAGAATATTATGAGGCAATTACATGGCAACAAATTGGACAAGCTACAATAAACAGACACATTTTTAGTTACAAAACCAAATAAAGAAGTAACAACAACAAAATCCAAAGATTGAACATACCCACCATGAATAAGGAAACTGAAACTGGAACATAGCAGTCAAGGCCCTTGCCTTGCATATAGCCTACTAGCGTTCTATCTCCAAAACTGCATATGGCTCTCTGAGCCCTGCCAGATGTGATCCATGATCTCAGTCAGGAGTACAACTACATATGTCCCAAAATCAAAAGTCAAACAAAGAAAAACACTAAAACAGTAATCAAAATCTCTGTAAAACAAAATGGCAATGATTTCTAATACTAAACACACATCTGTTTTAAAAGTCCAGGAGCAAATGCCTTTTTTAGTTAATCCTCCTACCAAAACTGTCCCAAAGTGTTTCATAAACTTGAAAAGAGGGAAATTTTCCATGCTATGAAGACTACATTACCATGATTTCAAAAACAGACAAGGACATGACAAAAAAATTAAGACTAGAAAAGAATATCCTGATGAGTCTAGATGCAAATCCTCGAGATACTAGCAAACCAATTTCAATAATACATTAAAAGAATCATATGGCATGATCAAATGAGATTTATTCTAGTAATGCAAGAATGATTCAACATACACAAGTCAAAAATTATGCTACACTACACCAACAAAGTAATGGACAAAAATCATGATCATCTCATTTGACACAAAAAACAACTGACAACATTCAATAGTCTTTATAATACAACTCTTCAACAAAATGGGTATAGATGAAGCTACTTCAACATAATAATGGGCATGACAAAAAATCCAGAATCAAAATCACACTCAGTGGTGAAAAACATAGGTTGTTCTTAAGATCAAGAACAAGACAAGAAAATTGATACTCACTACCACTTTTCAATAGTGTTGGAAATTGTGGCTAGAGTAGCAAGAGGATTAAAGAGACCATTTAAAGACGTATAGAGTTTGATCTTCAGCAATGTATAGTGCCCCAAATACTGTCAGATGTAGTCCTGCTGACCCCCAAGCACTGTTACTCTTGTGGCCACCATTAGACAGAGCAGTACAGCATTACTACACAGCAAGAACATCAAACTGTCATGTCAGTTTACCACGAGTAAATTTCATGTCTCAGAGTTCTGCTGGGAAGTCCTGGAAAATAATAGGAAATATATGAAAGCATATATATTAGGAAAATAATATATTAAGAAGCAATAATAAATAAGAAAATAAAATTAAAGGAACACAAATTTAGAAGGCAGAAATAAAACTATCAGTCTTTTGCAAATGATGTGATACGATACACTCAAATTCCAATGAATTTAATAAAAGTATTTTTAAAATAATTTTAGTTGGCTATAAAATTAATATATCCTTAACCATACTTGATGAGGAACAAATGCTGTCATCATTATGGAAAGCAGTATGGAAGCAGATTCACATGGAATAATAACATTCATTTATTAAAAAAAGAGGTGAAAAACTTTCATTTGCAACAAAATGGATAGTTCTAGAGGGAATTACTTTTAACAAATTAAGCCAATCAAGAAAAGACAAACAACATATGATTTTAATTATTTGTGGTATATAATACATGAACAGATGAACTAAATAAAACAAAAATAAAATTTTAGAATATGAAAAACAAAAATAGAACAGCTGGATTGCATACCAAGTGCACATTTTGTGAAACAAAATAAAACCAAATAAGTTGATAATTCAATTTCTCAAGTCACTATTATTCAAAGCCACTCTAAGCCTAGTGGTTGCCGTTATTGGACAGTGTAGACAGAGAACATGTCCACTATGACTAAAATGCCCTACTGGATATTGCTGCCCAGAGTACAAAAACATGGATGAAAATTATGAGAAATTTTCATTTTTCAGAAACAAATTACTAAAGCTTTGCAAATAACCTCTCAAAATGCTATCTTCGCATAATTTCCTTTCAAAGTAGCCAGAAAGACTTACTAGGAGACTATTGCACTAGTTGAAGAAAATTCTCCAGCTGAGATTCAAAAGACTCTAATATATAAATTTTTAATGTGTTTTATACTGAGATAAGATTAGTTCATATGAACGTGCACAGTTTAGTAATATACCTTCATACCTCAGAAAGTATATTTGGGGTTATTTTGGGGTGACATACCAGCTGTGCTCAGGACTTACTCCTGGCTCTCTACTCAGGAGATCACTTAGGTGGTTCTCAGGAGGTCATGTGTGTTGACAGAGAGTGTACCCGAGTCAGCCACATGTAAAGCACGTGCCCTGCTGCTTTGCTATCTCTCTAGCATGTCTTCTAAAGTTCCCGTTACCACACCACCAAAGTACCCAGATCCCTTCACCATAACCACCACACTCCTCTCCACCATTGAGTCCTCCCCACTTTCAGGAAACTCAGCTCCGAGGTCTAAGCTAGGTTACTTTTTTCAGTGTTAGTTTTGTCTCTTTTCTTGTTTTATGTTTTCAAGTAGTACATTTGAGTTTGATCATCCAATATATACATTTTTCCTTTATACATATTTACCTAGCATAATTTCCTTCAGTTTCATGTTGTTGCGAAGGCAAAGGCAAACTGGCTTCTTTTTCCTCACAGTTGAGTCCAACAAACCTCAAATGGGAAGATATACCACATTTTCTTCACCCATTCACTTATTATTGGGCAGTTGTGCTGCACTATTATCTTGCCTATTGTAAAAGCCCTATAATAAACAGGCATGCATATTTCTTTTTGGATAAGTGTTACTGTTTTTTTTTTAATTCTTTGGATAGATACATAGGAGCAGAATTGTGTATCATATGTTAGACCTGTTTTTAATATTTTGAGAAATCCACATACAGTTTTCCACAGAGGGTAGAATAATGACATTTCCACCAAACTACATGAGGTCATTTTCATTCATATCTCTGCCTGCACATGTATTTTCTGGCACTTCTTATATAAGTCATTTTTATGTCTGCAAGTTATTTTGACTTTCATTTCCATGATAATGAGTATAAATGAGCGTTTTAAAATGTGCCTTTTTTGTCATTTGTATACCTTCTTTATTTAAGTGTCTCTTTAATTTTTATATTTATTCCCTTGTTTAGCTTACTGGTTCCCTATGTAACTTGGTATTATTAGCCCTTTTTTCAGATGTATAGGGTATACTACTGGCTCTCATTAAATAGATTGTCTTTTTGTTTGATCAATAGTTTCATTCACTGAGAAGTTCATTAGTTTGACTCAATTTTTGTTTTGTTTCCTTTGTTGGTGGAATCAAATTACTGAATATTCACAGAAACTAAGAGTATTTTGCCTATTTCTTCTATGCATTTTATGTTTTGGAGATATCACATACATGTCTTTAATCTATGTGAGCTATGTGAGCTAACTTTTGTACATGATGTGAGATAGTAGTCTATATTGATTCTTCCCATGTGGCTATCCACAGGAACATAAAGGAACTTAATATTTTATTTAATTCTTTATATATTTATTTATTGTATTGGGGGGTCTTATTCAGTGGCATTCAAGAGCTATTCCCAGCTTTGTAGGTTACTTCCAGTGAGGTTTTGGAGACCATGCAGTGTTGGAGATAGAACCTATGCCTCCCACATGCAAAGCATGAACTTAGCTCACTGAGCTATCTTTCTGATCCTGAGATTTTATTTTCTGAAGATGCTTAACATACTCCACATTATACTAATGGTTCCTTTATTATAAATTAATTGACCATTTGGGTTAATATTTGAGGGCTTTTAATCAGCTTAATTAAGAAAGTAAAGGACCTGTATTAAAAAAAACTACAAAACGCTACTCCAAAAAATAAAAAATGACACGATGAAATGTAGATGCATCCCCTGCTCATGGATTAGGAGAACTAACTTTGTAAACATTTCAATACTCCCCAAAGCATTACACAAATTCAATGTAATTCCTATAAGGATACCTGTGATATTTTCCAAAGAAATATCATGGGTGTCCTTGAAATTCATAAGGAAAAATAAGCCCCCACAAATAGCCAAAGCAAACCTTAGGAAAATGAAGATGAGAGTCATCACCTTCCCCAACTTCAAACTGCACTGTAAAGTAGTAGCAATCAAAACAGTATGGTATTGGGATAGACAGACCAGCAGCAGCAGCAGCTGGAGGAGGAGGAGGAGGAGGAAGAGGAGGAGGAGGAGGAGGAGGAGGAGGAGGAGGAGGAGGAGGAGGAGGAGGAGGAGGAGGAGGGGAAGGAGGAGGAGGGGAAGGAGGAGGATCAGGAGGAGGAAGAGGAGGAGGAGAAGAAAGAGAAAAAGGAGAAGGAGAAGAATGTACAATGTACAATAGGGAAGGGATGGGAATTGAAACATGACTGAAACCCAATCATGAACAAATTTGTAACTGTGTATCTCACTGGGATTCAAAAAAAGTGTGTGTGTGTGGGGGGGGGGCTTTTGTGTCTATTTATCTGTGAATCTCTTTTGAGTCAAACACCATAGTTTTTGTTTACTGGTGCTTAATAGTACAGTTTGAATTTAGAGAACATGATGTTTCCTTTATTTGTGGCACTTCTGTTTGTAGCTTTCTTATTTCAGTTCTCATTTCTTCCTGTATTTTCTCCACTGTTTCTTTCATTTCTTCCTTTTTAATTTTCTGGATGTCTGCTCCATTGATTCTTTGAATTCCTTGAACATCCTCAGCATTTCATCTCGGAATTCTTTATAGGAGAGATCCTATTTGTGGGTAACCCCTGTTGAGGATCCAGATCTCTTTTCTTCGTCCTCTCCTCATAGTAGAGATTTGTGCTGTTTCCTCATGCTGCTGTGGTTGTATAGAGGTAAACCCTTCAAGTTCACGAGCACTGTTCCCTCTTATTGCAGGGAAGGATTCTGAATAATGTCATTCGATGGTGTTCACACTTCTCCACTTCTAGAATATGTCCTTCCTCTCAGACATTATCCTGTGGCTTATGATAGGCATCTAGTGAAACATTGGAGGAGGTGTAATGTTTCCATCTTTCTTTCTTTGCCTCAGAATCGCTTTGGCTAACCCAGCTCCTCTATATTTCCATATGAATCTCAGTTCTTTTGTTATATTTCCTTGAAAAATGCCACTGCAATTTTGATAGAGATTGCAATTAGTGCATTCAATCTACCCAATCCTTCAGGGGAAATGTTAATTTTATAAGATCAGTTCTTTTAATTCATGAGCATGGAATCTTTCCAACCCTGTGTTTTCTACTATTTTTTAACTGTGACATAGTATTTGATACACAAGATTGTCTATTAATCTTATTTACAGCCATTAAACTTTTTTCAATGTGTTAGATGGGTGGGTCTTTATTTGCTTTCACTACTTTTTTCTTGTATGCATATGAAAAATATAATGACAGAGTTAAAGAGATTATACAGGAGGTATGGTACTTCACTTGAACTCTGCTGACCCCAGTTTGATACTTGGTATCACATACAGCTCCACTAGTGCCATCAGAGTCAAGAATAATCCCTTTTTAGGTTTATCTATGTTGTTATCTATGTTTGATTTCGAAATTAAGTTGCTCTTATTCAATGTGTTTGAGATATTTCTCTTTTCTTCAATGTTTAGTAAGAGAATGAGAAAGACAGAGAATACTAACCCTTCTCCACTTCTAGAATACGTCCTTTCTCTCAGACATTATCCTGTGGCTTATGATAGGCATCTAGTGAAGCATTGGAGGAGGTGTAATGTTTCCATCTTTCTTTCTTTGCCTCAGAATTGCTTTGACTAACCCAGTTCCTCTATATTTCCATATGAATCTCAGTTCTTTTGTTATATTTCCTTGAAAAAATGCCATTGCAACTTTGATAGAGATTGCAATTAGTGCATTGAATCTACCATCTTTTGGAGAAACCATCTCATCCTGGGTTTTGTTTTGGGGCAGACTTTTGATTACTGTTTCTTTTGTTTGTTTTTCTGCCATAACCCATGATGCTCAGGTCTTAATGCTGTCTCTGGATTCAGGAATAAATTCTGTTTTTGCTCTGGGGACCATATTTAGTTTCAGGGATTTCAACCAGGGTCAGTGGGATGAAAAGGAAATGCTTTACCTGCTGAACTATTTCTAAGGTCCTCAATTTTTGTTTTGGTATCCTTGGGTTTGTTCAAGTTATTTAAGTCCAAATGACTGTCTGGTATTTTGTACAATTAATTTTAATTTACATTTTAATTATTTTATAACTTTTTTGGATTGGTTTTTGTGTGTGTGTGTGTGTGTGTGTGTGTGTGTGTGTGTGTGTATCATACTTGATGGTTTTCTTGACTTATTCCAAGGCTTAGTCCTGGTTCTGAACTTAAGGTTTACTCTTGGTGGTACTCCTCAGACAATATTTGGTTCCTGAAATTGAACCAGGGTTGACTACATGCAAGGCAAACACCTTAACCCCTCTACTGTCTCTTTGGACTTATTTTTATTTCTCCCTTTAAATTTTATATTTATTTGTTTATCCTTTGTTTACTCATTTATTGTGTTTAGATATTTTTTATGTTTTATTGTTCGTTTTTTTCCTAATGCACACAGTATTTCTATGAACTTCCCTCTGAATGCTGTTTTGACTGTTCCAAATATTTTTTTGATAACATAGCTACACCTGGCTGTCCTCGCTGGGGCCCCTTGAAGGGGAGCAGATTGAGCTTTCCTCCCCGCCCTGACCAGGGCTCTGGCAGCTGAAGACCTCCAGGACCAGCCACCACCATGCTGAGACCACTCTCCGCACACCTAAAGGTACCGGCAGAGGAACAAACACAAGCGGAACCCGGGGCTGAGATCTCCAAGCCTACTCGGATCAGAACTTAGCATCCTCCACCCAGATCCTCCGAATTCCAGTAGGTGGGGGTCACACCCACCAACTGGCCCCCTGGCGCTGTGTAATCTCATCAACAGCCAAGACTCAGACACTATAAAAACCAGCTCCCGGAACTGCGCGGCCGCGAATACGGACATCTTATTATGACATCTTATTATCTCATTCCTACTTTGGACAAACTGGCAGGCTACCGAATGTAACCTGCCCACACACAGAGTCTGGCAAACTCCCCGTGGCGTACCCAATATGCCAAATACCAGTAACAATGATGGGTCTCATTCTCCTAAAGAGCCTTGAATATAATTTCAGTGCTAGGATGATGGAGACGTTACTGGGGCCTGCTCGAGGCAATCGACGAATAACAGGATGGTCGTGATTTGTGATTCGAACATAGCTACATTCTCATTTGTTTCCAGAAAATTTTCCATTTCTTCTCATTACTTCATTGGCTTAAATTTTTTTTAGAAGCATGTTATTTAGTCTCCAAAATGTTTGGGGATTTTTGGCTTTTTTTATGGTTGATTTTTATTTTTGTATAGCATTGTGAACAAAAATCATGTATAATTTGAACTTCATAGTTTTATTAACACATGTTTTTGTTTCAACTTGGGTATAGTATATCTGGAGGATGTTCCACATACACCTGAAAAGAATGCGTGTTCAGTTTTTGAGGACATTAGTTAAGAGTCCTACAATTTTTTATGAAGACTGTGATCTGAGCTTCATTGAAAGCTATTCTTTTCTTACTTATTTTATAGTCAGTTAATCTGTCAATTGGCAAGAGTGTATGTGGTATAAATGTTTAATTTATAATAAATTGCTACTGATAGCTTTCTTCAGGTCTAACTTATATATTTTGATGTTCCTATGGTGCATATGTGTTAACAAATAATGGGTCCTCTTGATAAAGTGACCCATTAATCATTATAAAATGCTTCTCCATATATATTAAGCTCTGTTTATCTTAATTATATCTGGATCATTTTGTTCTTTTTCTTCTACAGTCTCTGTCCTCATTGAAGTTCTCTTCCACTGATTTCCTCATTGCACCATTACTTTGAAGTCTTCTTCCGGTAAACTGCATGTTCCTGTTGTATGTTTAATCCTTTGCAGACTGTTTTCTGGCTATATCTGTAAAGCTGAGCTCCTTTACTTCCCCATTGTTGTGTCTGCAGTTCAATTAGATCCTCTGTTGTGACTAGGCAACTCGTGGTCTCACTGTGCTCAAACTGACTTCATGCAACATCAAGGTTTCATAGTAATAAGAGTCTGTGGCAATAAGGTTGAGTGTCTTGAAAGTAACAGAAGGATTCATAGTCATGTGTACCTGACTTTGGGGATACTTAATGTAAAAAATTACGAAAGTGACCAGGTGATCCACAATCCCAAGTGTCTGACACTGATTGTGGTATCAAGACTGCTTTAATGTGAAAAATTATGAAAGTGACCAGGTGATCCACAATCAGAAGTGTCTGACACTGATTGTGGTACCAAGACTGCTTATACCTGGACTGACTCGGAATTTTAACATCATTAATTCCTATCTCTAGCTTTGACACCAAATTCAATAACCTGGTAATGACTGAAAAATTAAGTCACATGTGCTTGTCACTGGCTGTTGTGTCAAATTCCAGCAAGTCAGGGATAGGATATAATCAAGATTTCCTGACATAGACCATCATATTAACATTGTGCAGGCCGGAGCAGCAACCAACGAGTTGCTGTGTCTAGTGGCTGACTTTTACTAAGGTGGCACTATCTATCAACAAAATCTGGGTGGCCACTGGAAACCCATACTAGGTGTGAGAGTAGACTATGGCCTCAGCCCTAGCTGGAAGCAGAACATGTACTTAGGAACTTGCAGGTAACAGACAGGAAGGCAATGTGACAACATGGAAGCACAGCAGGTGTGGGCACTGACCAAAGGTTACTCAAGTGCCTGGAGGTAGCTGTGTGACAGTTGAGAGTAGGTCTGAGTAGCAACCAGGTGTGCACATTTATAGGTGCCCAGCAGTAGTTGTCATGTCTGAAATGGTCCGGATGGTGACCAAGACTTTGAGCTTCTGAGTGTCCACTAGATTGCTCTTGTCACAGAGCTCTGGGTAGCGCCAAGGAACCAAAATTGGGCAGGATTTCAGGGTAGAATGCTTTATCAGTACAGATCGTGGCAAAACTTGTACTCAGGGACCATCTGATTGGCTGTCTACAAGGAATTAAAGCAGGCCTGGGTAAAGACCAGGTGTCACTCTCACAGGTGCCTCTGTGCCAGCCTCTAACCAGTGTATGTGCTCCTGAGTTCCTACTCTCACTGCCACTTCCCCTCCAAGCAAGGATTGGACATCTCTAGGTAATGAAAGGTGTCGAAACCTAATTAACCAGTGTAATCTCATGCTTGGTAAACCTGGAGCCTCATCGCAGCTGGTGACAGAGCACACACTCCAGGACTGGCAGAGAGCAGAATTTGGCCAGTTGTTGGCCAGCAGGGGACCACAGCAGATATTGGAATCCCTGTTCTAAGGATACACTTTTGGGAGAGTCAGAGGAAGCTTAACTGTTACTAGCAGTGATGTATAGTTGTAGTCAAATGAATGTTGGCACTGGCTAAGTCTTTTGATCTACTTGGAATGAGCTGTCTTGATTATTTTCTCTTGGCCCCCAGTTAGTCCAACTATTAGTGAAGGAACTATTGCACTCTTCTCAGAATTTTTCCCCCTGACAGTCTCTTACCATGAATCATAAAAACCAAAGTGGAGTACAGCACAATGGTCATTCAAGTTGCAAAAGATCTCCAAAGTGATATCTGCCAGCAACTCCAAGCCCTAGTTATGTCCAGTAGTTTCTTGTTTCTGTGCTGTATGCATAACATGGGTTTGGGGAGTCCAATGTTAAGTGACAGCCATCTTGCTTCCCAGCATAAAAGATTTTTTACCTTAGAAATGTCTTGCTATCCTTGAAAATCAGTTTCCTGTTATGTTACTTTGTATTCCAAAAATGAGTGCAGTCATTCTATGTCTTTCCCTCTCTTTCTGACTCATTTCACTTAACATGTTAGTCTCCATGTCCATCTACTTATATGCAAGTTTCATGATTTCATCTTTTCTAACAGCTGCACAGTATTCCATTGTGTAGATATACCACTTCACTTCACTTAATCACTTAACTTCCCGTTAGTCGTCGATTTGCTCGAGCGGGCGCCAGTAACGTCTCCATTTGTCCCTGTCGTGTGCTAGTATAGCCCAATGGCATCTATTTGCTCTGGGATCATGAAGAGCCTCAAACCGATCATTCATGATCTTCACGAAGAAGTCTGACCATCTGGTAGGTGAGCGGCCACGTGGTCTTTTGACATCCCGTGGAATCCAGTCAGTAACAGCTCTAGTCCAGCGGTCGTCTTTAAATCTCATTACGTGACCAGCCCATCTGATTTTTGACACCTTGGCAAATGCGACAGCGTCCCTGATTCTTGATCGTCGACGGATGTCGGAACTCCGGATTTTTTCTCTCATTTGAGTGAAACGTGATATTCCAAGCATAGCTCCTTCTATTCTTCTTTGGGAGACCTGAATAGCATTCTCATCCTATTTGCGTAGGGCCCAGGTCTCTGAGGCATATGTTAATGCAGGAAGAACAGTGGAATCAAAGAGATGTGTCCGGAGCCGGAGGTTCTTCGTCCTCTTAGCTATTTCTTCGACGTTCTTGAAGGCGTTCCAAGCCACTCTCTTCCTCCTGCGCAGCTCGGGTTCCAGGTCATTTGTCATGTTGACTTCTCGAACTAGGTACACATAGCTGTTGCATTCGGAGATGGTCGTTCCATTGAGAGCGAATGGGGCATCAGGAACGAGGCTGTTTCTCATAAACATTGTCTTTGTAAGATTCAGCTGTAGTCCTACCTTTCCACACTCACGGTCAAAGTCCGCCAGCATTTGTGCCGCTTGGCTGATGTTTGGTGTTATTAAAACAATGTCATCAGCAAAGCGGAGGTGGTGTAATTGCCAACCATCTATCTTCGCTCCCATTCTTTCCCATTCCAGTCGTCGCATGATGTTCTCGAGGGTGGCACTGAAGAGTTTTTGGGCACTCAGTTTTTTTTTCAGATTCTGACTATTGTAATTACTGGTTTTAGCATATCAAATACACAATGGATAGCTTGCCAGGCTCTGCTGTGCTGGTGGAATACTCTCTGTAGCTTGGCAGTTTTTCTGAGAGGGATAGAGGCTTTTGGGGTGGCCTCTAACCACCCCTTGACTATTGTCAAGGCGTCGAAAATCAGATGGACTGGACACATAATGAGATTTGGAGACGACCGCTGGACTAGAGCCATTACTGACTAGATTCCACAGGACATCAAAAGACTGCATGGCTGCCTACCTACAAGGTAGTCAGACTTCTTCGTCAAGACCCTGAACGATCAGTTTGAGGTTCTTCGTATTCCTAGAATGAACAAGTGCCATTGGGCTACACTAAAGCGTGACAGGGACAAATGGAGACATTACTTGCGCCTGCTCGAGCAAATCGATGATTAATGGGAAGTTAAGTGATCAAGTGACTATTGTAATTAGTGCTGCAACAAACATACAAGTGCAGATGTCATTTCTACTGTACTCTTTTGCATCTCCTGGATGTACTCCCAGAAGTGGTATTGCTGGGTCATAGAGATAAGATCCAGTAGACATCCTCCACAGCTTGACACCGGTCTCACATGCTGGGGGAAAAGGCAGCTGGAATAGATAAGGGATCACCAAGTAAATGAGCTTGTAGGGCTCACTTGGAATGGGAGATGTGTGCTGAGAGTAGACTATGGACCAAACATACTGCCAATTAGTAATTGTACTGCAAACCATAACACCCAAAATGAGAGGAGTAAGAGCAAATGTGCCTGCAACAGAGGCAGAGGGAGATCTGAGGCAGGAGAGATACTGAGGACATTGGTGGTGGAGAATGGGCACTGGTTGAAGGATGGGGACTCGATCATTGTATGACTGAAATGTAATCACAAGTTTGTAAGTCTGTAAAAAAATTTAAAAATATTTAAAAAGAATGCAAAAGGAACAAATGCCAATGCAATAATAAAAACAACAAAGAAGAAATTTCTTGCTCCCCCTCAATAGTTTTGTTGTTGTTGTTGTTCTAGCTAAACAACAAGTGCCATTCTAGCTAAATGAAGGATTGCTCTGGAATTTGAAATTCAGGTGACATTTCTTTTTTCTTTTGGGGTCACATTTGGCGATGCATAGGGGTTATTTCTGGCTCTGCACTCAGGAATTATCTCTGGTGATGCTCAGAATCAAACCCATATGGGATGCTGGGAATCAAACCCAGATCAGCTGCGTGCAAGTCAAACGCCCTACCTGCTATGCTATCCCCCCAGTTCCTCAGGTGACATTTGAGAGTAAATTTTACTTAAAAAATGTATAATAGACTACTTATATTCTTCCTCTTATCCATGATACTTTTCTTGCAAGGAAAATGTCCACTCATAAATATATACACACGTACTTTGCAAACTACATCCACTTGATTTCAAAGAATCAACCAATATTTACTGAGAGCTATATTTTGTTTTACTTATGATTTTTATCTAATCAACTTTGTACTATTAGGGCAATTCATAATCCTGTGCTCTAAGAAGTTGAATAGCATAGAAGAACTCAAGTAGCCCACAGATACAGTGAGACAGTAGTTAAATGTAATACTAGCTATGAGGACAATTCATGTTAATAAAGCAAAGTTAGTGCTGTAGTTGTAACAGTCAAAAAAAGTTTCAGATTGGGCATGAGAGTAATAATAGTTAGATACATGGATAAATAAGTAGGAAGAAAACTCTGGATTAAAAGCAGAAAATTAAAATTAAAAGACGAACATGATCCTATTATAGGTAAAATAATAATAATAATAATAATAATAATAATAATAATAATAATAGCTGAATACAGATATAATAAGTGAAGTCATGATTGAGTGATTAAAGGGTCAAACCATGGGTACCCTAGAAGTCAAGGCAGACAATCATTGATCTGATATGACAAAATATATTAAGCCCTAATACACTTTCACGATTAAGTGGTTCAATGGAAGTATGCTTTAAGGAAAGTCACTGGGCAGTGGAATGAATTGGGTAGAGTTGAAGGTGGGAAGGAGAGAGGAGTAGAATAATTACAGTGCCAGTCTACTCCAAAAGCTGTTAAAGGAGTTTAGAAATGACATGATGAGTGCTAAGATGTGGTTGTGGGTAATGGAAAAGTCTGAGAAAGAATGTTCAAGTAATGAAGATATTAAACTTTGGTATAGATTATAGTCAAGAGCTTGACATCTCTACTGGATAAAGTGACATGTGCTTCCCGACAAAGACGATAGTTGGCTGCTCTTTTCTCAGAAAATAATATTCTGAGAGCAATGGTCCTCTTGTCTTTAGCAAAGGAGAATTACAGAGGAATTAGGTTATTTCTTTCCTTGATCTTTATTCTGCCATTCCTTGGTGAGTTGCTGGAATGCTGAAGTAGATCACACAGTTTCTCTTTGCCTCAGTTACAGGACTATAAAATACAAATTGGTTTGTTACCTATCTCCCAGTGATGCTGCAAGCCTTGTGAAATATTGGGCCCCAGGAAATACTGAGCATTTTAGGGGGAAAAAAACTTGTGATAAATAGAAGACAGAACCCTTCTAAAATTAGATACAGACTTTTTACCTGTGAAAGCTGCAATTTCTTACCCTGCAGTTACCAGATTCCATCATGGGTAAATATATTCATACACACAAACTCTGAACAGTATAGAATATTAAAGTCCACAAATCTTATAAAGTTCCAGAGTCTCAATGATGAGTTATGAATGTGAAAGCCTAAAAATAATCGACTCAAGTGATTTTTCTATGCACTCAATACTCTAGAAAAGAAAATGTGAAATGAATATTAAGAGAAAATGAAGGATATTCATGATCAGTTGTTAGAAGCTGAAAAAAGAGTAAATCATTCTCTTGCAACCAACAGCACTAGACATCAGTTACCATCTCCAAGGCATCAACTTCAGTCCCCCCAACAAAAGCAAACACTACCATGTGACACTGAAAGCCAAGGAGGAAATGAGAAAGTTAATGTCAAATTAGGTGGGGAAAAAAACCTTAGGGTAGAACTAGCTCAACTCTATCACATCTAGTAGGTGAGGAAAGCGACGCTCAGAGGAATTAATAGGCAAGGCCAATATGATGCCTAATATTTGACATCCAGAACACAATGATCACTTTGGGGGGTCTCAAATTGGTCTTGTAGGATCTAAAGAGTAGCCATAGACATCTAATGCCTGATAGAAAGTGATATTATTTTGCTTTCAAAGATTCCAATCTTTCCAGAATTCTGATCAAGACAACAGTAGCCTTTAAGGAATGGAAGAGTGTAAATTAGATTTGGGCCATTCAGATTAAAGCATGCTCCTTCTCTCTCTATTTCTCTCTCTTTGTCTCTGTCTATCTCTCTCTCTCTCTGTCTCTCTCTCTCTCTCAGAGGCCTGTGTTACCTGCACTCCTTATCCTCATTATAATCATCTAGTTTTCAAGGCGACGCAGAAGGAAACATAAACATTATAGTTTATGTTATAGCTAAGCTATCTGCTAGAGAAAAGTTAAAGAAATTTAAGAGGTAAGTTTTCAGTTTTAATGTTTTAGAAAGTAATGCTACTAACAAAGCAGAAATTAAAACTAAAAAAATGAATGGAAGATAACGATCGTAAGACTTTGGAGAACAGAATAATGTGCAAAGTGTGGAAGAAAAACCACCTCACCAGATGCACATATCTGACATAAGAAACTTTCCCCCCAAATGTAAATTAGGATATTCTAAAGAAATAAGTCTCTGGCTTTGAAGAATATTAAAGGCTTCACAACTTCTGGGTATCCTAGAGTGAGAAGTCTAGCAGTAATTAGAGGCTTTCAGAAAGGTAGATTTGAGTTGTCCATGTGCCAATTGGACAAGAATTGTAATATCTGTAGGAGAATTTGCTTATACTTCCTGACTCCACCAAACTCTACCAATTCTCTTCCTCACACAAATCAAGTTTTAAGGAAGACAAATGATAAGGCAAAATATATAGGGAGAAGCAGAATCTATATATTGTTATTTTGATTTCATGGGAAGACAGAGAACAACCTTGCATTTTCTTTCGC
Source organism: Sorex fumeus (assembly GCF_029834395.1). Lineage (NCBI taxonomy): Eukaryota > Metazoa > Chordata > Mammalia > Eulipotyphla > Soricidae > Sorex > Sorex fumeus. Next base: position 25,621,289 of record NW_026606118.1, read on the forward strand.
TGATCTTTTTCAACTGAGTTTCATGATTTAGCAAGAAAGGCATATTTAGATGTTGAATAGTTTTTATTTCAGAAATATGTCACCAAGTACATAAAATAATCAAAGACACAAAGGTGCTTAATGAATGATAAAGAAAAATAATGTTGTGTCATTAATTAAAGAAAGCTGGAATGCAAATTGAAATTTGGGGCTTAAGTTATCCATTTCTTCTCTATAAAGAAGAGCTAATTACACTTCTTCAGATTTTCTCAAGAGCTGCTGGAATATGCAAATGCGAATACGAAAGCAATTTGGCAATATATAAAGTACTAAGTAAATGCAATTTGATATAATTATTTGTAGACTTGATGACCTGATCCAAAATGTACTAACTTAAAATTTGTAAGAGAGATAATTACTTAGTTAAATTAATAAAACAGGAATAAATTTTAAATGGAAGATATATATGGAAAATATGAATTCAAGAGACAAGTATCAGTTAATAATATAATAGTCTCAGATGACTGTCTTCTAATGATCAGGGAATGCAAGTTTGAAATTTTTTTACAAAAAAAGAGTACACAAACCTAGTGGGCTACTGAGATTTAAAAGAGCAACGAACATTGTGTTTACCCAAAGCATCGCTATTAGAGATGGCTAGGGCACAGAATAGTATAAAAATAATTTTGCAGTTATATAAATTCCATAAAACTACTAGAGTAAACTAGAAAAGTCATGTAAGAATTAAAAGAGAGTGAAACACACATTACAGAATGAGAGAAAAAGCTTGATATAAAACGATGACTTGTCATTGTTAGCCTTAATAATCACAGTTTATGTCTGTTTTTCAAGAGTAATTGCTAAAAGCACATCTTCTACTCTCAGAAGTCCTGGTTTGAATAACACCATGTGGTACTCCTAGTGGAAGGTAAATAGAGGCTGTAAAGTTAGATTACATTTATAACTAAATAGCATGCTAGTTATAAAAGAAAATAGGCTCATTGTATTTGAGTCAGATGTACTGCTTTGTTCAACCTGGTTCCTAAACATTTTTTAAAGACTTACAAACTAGAATAACCCAGACTGGAAAATGGCTGTGAATTATATCATAAGAGAATCAATATATAAACTAAACCAAGAAACAGCTTAACTGTGATATGAGGTTGCCAGCATTCTTTTAATAAGTATTTCATAAAATAATAATGATTCAGCTCATCTTTAACATTGTAACAGGAAGATGGAGGATTAATAGGTAGAGTTTATGGAAAGTCAAGTTTCAGTGGATTGTAAGCAAGTACTCTCTGATAGTTAGAGCTGTTATTAAAAAAGGAATGAAGTACTTTTATGGCTAAGGAGCTTGCTGTCCCTCGTTGAGTTCAGAGGCTGGCTATGTGCCAGTCATAGATGATACAGAAGGAAATCTTGCTTTCCTGGGAGTCTGGATGTTAGTACTTTGAAGACTACTTATCCATAAACTTAAGTCTAAAGCAAATGGACAGTGTGTCTCTTTGTTGAGTTCTCTGTATCTCAATAAAGGTATGTGGCCAGTATCCACTTAGAGCTATAGACTTATAAATGAATAATATTTATTATTTATAAATAAGCAAATTGTGTTTATTAAGCATCGACTTTATACCAGAGTTTCTCACATCTATTTCCACATTGAATATTCATAATAATCCTATGAGAAAGCCACTATTATCCCTTCCTAACAGAGAGGGAAAATGAGGTTCTGAAAGCTTTTAATATGCCCAAGGTACTTAGTTAAAAACGGGTATAACTGGGATCCTAATAAATACCCTGTGAAACCAATCTATTCAAGCTGATTTTTACTTCACACTCATAATATCCCAGTAGTATATTACAAACTTCTTTAAGGAATGCTTAAATGCTCTATCGTTTTATATCTTTCTAAATTTTCCATAAAATTATTATGCTGTAGTAATAGCAATAGCTCTATGCTGTAGAAAATTAAATATACCAGACAGTACCAGAAGAATGTGCTATAGAGTGTCTTTTTCTCTCCCTCTAAATACGTGACCTCTTTTGGTGATACAACTCCCTTCTCTCTCTTACAGCTAAAATTAAACCAGTGGAAAATGTTTGCCTCAAAGTACATGCTCTCTTAATGAAACATAACTGTGCTTAAAGGTCAATAGATTAACAAGGAAACACAATTAGATAATGTTCCTTATCTTGTAGGGAGAAAAACAATGCCTGCATGGGCTTTTAGAGGGTAAGAGAACCCAAAGTTTTGGAGGTAAAATAGAGTAGGATTATTGAGTAAGATTTAAGTAGTAATGGATGTAAATAAAGTGGTTAAAAGACAAATTTAGATTAACAGCAACCCAAGCAATGATCATGATTGAGAAAACACATGTACAATCATAGAAATATAATAGTGTGGCATATCATGTGTGTGTGGTATTTCATGCTCAGTCGGACTTGCTCAAGTACATTGTTTTATGGTTTGTCCTGATATTTGTGAAAAATAAGTAACCTCCCCCCATTTTACCAAAGAGGGAACAAACAGGGCTCTAGAGAGAAAATGACTCACCAGAGTCTATAAACTGGCCATGGTCTAGTGATACTGCTTTTCTACATCACTTCGATCATTTCCAAACATGTATTATTTTCCCTCTTGAAGAGCATTTTTGTCTGCCTGACATAAAAATGCATGCAAAATAGAGTTTTTACTCTATAGAAATTCTGAACCAAACATGTCAATAAAACTATCAAAATGCTATCTTTAAAAGGAAGAGAGTTTTAGAGCCACACTCAGGTGTACTCAGGGTTTACTCTTGGCTCTAGATTCAGAGATCATTCCTGGTGAGTCTCAGGGAAACTTATGCAGTACCAGGGATCAAACCTGGGTCTTCTGATGCAAGATAAGTGCACTACCTGCAATGTTATTTCTCCAGCCCCATTATCTCTATTTGTAATACTATAAAGGACATATATGCTTTTGAGCTGATGTTTGTCTATGCATTACAATTCTAAGTAAATAATGCACTTTGATAACTCAGATTAAAAATCTTATAAACTATAGGGCTGGTGTGATAATATAGCGGGTAGGGCACTTGCCTTACATGTGGCCAACCTGAGTTTTATCCCTGGTATCCATTATGGTTCCCAGAGCACCACCAGGAGTGATCTGTGGGTGCAGAGCCAAGAGTAACCCCTGAACACAGTCAGGAGGAGGCTCAAAAAATGAGAAGAGAAAATCATATAAAGACTGTATAATAAAAAAATTAAGACTTATAGGATAATCTGGTTAGATTCTTGACACTCTCATTTCAAGGGGATCTATTTTCAGTGTACCAAACCAATCTTGACTGATTTTGATTTTCACTACTGAACCAGATCATCTGAAGTATTCCACACTAAGAATCAATAAAAATCATAGTTTCCTTGACAGGATCAGTTTTATGGAGCAAAAAGATAAGTTGAACTGCTTTTATAACCAAGAAATGACCTGTCTGCCAACAAAGCAATTCGCTGAGTTGAGCCATAAAACTTCCAGAAATATGTTTTCAAGATTTTCTTTAATCCTCAAAACATCTTTAAATAGCAGCATAAATAGTAATATAAATAGGATAAGTTTTACAGTAATTTCTAATGGTGCTTTGCAAAAGAAAAATAAAATAGACTCTCTGACCTAAACCTAAAGAGGCACAAACTATATTAAGAAAATATAGTTTCCTTTCATAAGAAGATGAAGGGCTTTAAAATAATGCTTATTTAATTTAAGTACAGTAGATGAGGTCTTGGCTACTTTGGTAGTGATGAGTTACGGTAACTGTGTACATCAAAACCACACAACACTAACACTATAGTAAAGTCCTGACCAAAATTATACTAATTAAAATTTTCAATGAGAATAATAGTCATACTAGAATGATTTTTCAGGGAAGTGATTTTTCTCTTTATTCTCTCACAGAGAGTGCTTTTCCATGGTTTTCACATACAATGATCTGAAAATCCAGTCTTCCCAGCCAAACACATTGTAGAGCTAGACCATTAGAAGTATCAATTTCCTTTTAAGATCTTCCAGAAGGATGGAGAGACAGTACAGCAAGTAAGTCACTTGTCTTGCATATGGCCAGCCTAAATTCAATATCCAGCACCACATATGATTCTCTGAACACTGACAAAAGTGATTCCTGAGCATAGAACGAGGAGTAAACTCTGAGAACAATTGGCTGTAAGCAAAGGGGGTAAAAAAAAAAAAAGAAAACCAAGACAAAAAAAAATCTCTAGAGGACATTGGGATGAGATGCAGCTTTAGCTTTATGGTAGCCTTTCCACAGCCACATGTACGCATGCTCACAGGGCAAACAGAAAACAATCTCCTACCAGATGGATTCAGAGATTAAGGTAACAAAATGCTAATTTCCTACCAAAATATTTTCTCCTCTTCCAGAAAATTAGTCCATGAATGTACTCAGTCTCACAAGTTCTCTTAATGCTACATAGGACAATGCATAGTTATTCATAAATAGTAAGTATTAGGGAAAGTGATACCATTTTTCAGGTCTAAATTTTAAAACATTGGGTATGACATTTATATGCTCTTTTTCTACCTGCTGACTGGAATTTAGCAACTGTTATAACTTTGGATTTGACCATGAAAGCAAAAGAACTGCTGAATCCCTGGCAGATTGCTTAGTCAGGCTAAAACAAAAAAAAAGTAATCACATTTTATGTGAAAGCAAAATAGACTGTTATTTCTTTTAAATGTTGAGTTTGGAGTTATTCTAGTGGAGCAATGTAATCACCACTCTAGTTAAAAAAATAAATAAATAAAACACAGAGTAAACAACCCAACTGCCCAAGAACAGACAACTTATTAAAGAAACTATGGTAAATCTGCACAATGGAATACTATGCAGCTTCTAGGAAAAAATGAGGTCATGAAATTCACTTATGAATGGATGGACATGGAATGTATTATGCTGAGTAAAATGAGTCCGAAGGAGAGGGACATACATAGAATGATTGCACTCATCTGTGGGATGTTAAAAAACATCATAAGAGACTAATACCCAATGATAGTAGAAACAAAGGACAGCAGGATCAGTCCATAGTTGGAGGCCTGCTTGGAGAAAAGGCAACTGGGATAGAGAAGAGACCACTATGACAAAGATAGTTGGAAATGATCACTCTGGATAAAACTGTGTGTGAAAGTAAGTAAAGGAAAAAATATGATAAGCTGTCAATATCTGTATTATGAACCATAATGCCCAAAAGAGAGGAAGAAAAAGAGAGAAAGTGAGAGAGAAAAGAGACAGCGACAGACAGAAAGAGACAGAGAGACACAGAGATAGAAATACAGAGAGAGAGAGAGGAAAAGAGAGAGAAGAAAAGTGCCTGCCATAGAGGAAGGCTGGGGGGCGAAGGAGAGAAACTGGGGTTATTGGTGATGGGAAATGCACACTGGTGGAAGGATGGGTGTTGGAACATTGTATGACTGAAACTTGATAATGAATAGATTTGTAACTGTGTATCTCATGGTAGCTCAATTCACTATCACTGTCACTGTCCTCTGGTTGTTCATCGATTTGCTCGAGTGGGCCCAGTAACATTATGAAACTTGTTGTTACTGTGTTTGGCATATTGAATATGGTAGTTCAATTAAAAAATCAAATTTTAAATAATAAAATAGAATTGAAAGAAGATAAAGGATTACTGGTGGTAGGGGATTACTGGTAGTACCCGTGGGGGTAGAAGTATCAACATATCATTGCCAGTATAACGCAGCAATATAGAAAGTGATATAATCCATATCACCTCAAATTTAAAAAATAGTTGACGCTGACTGAAAGTTCATCAATTGTTTGATACCATCTTCACAAAAAAAAAATGTACCAGGTTAAATAAAAGTGAATGTAAGAGATTGTAGCTTCTCTATCATTAGAATTTACATAGAGTTTAGTCTTCACAGCTAATACTTACATCCTAATAGAGGCACTCTGATACACTGCAGAATTTGGGTGTCTTTCCCTTATGTCCATTAAAACGATATTCATTATGAAACATAGACCTGATGGTTTGCTGTTGCTTCCATTTCAGCCCAACTGTGCTTATCCTATAAGCTGCATTTTGCCAGATGCTAGAAACAGGACTGTGACCCAGTCTCCAATGGAGACATTAACTAAATTGAAGGCGATGGCATAGAACATTATTTTCTAATGAGGTTTCCTTAAAATGAGAATGTGCCAGATATTTTTTAGTAGAGGCAGAGTAATGTCCTTGAGTTATAAAAGTGCTGAAGTCCTATTACTTTCTAAAGACCTGATACTTCCACTTTTATGTTCTAGATTGCATCAGAAAATTTAATGTAACAATTTTCAGTCCTTTCTCTCTGTTGGAAGCAGTGCTTTAGGCATACTGATGAATAAAACAAAGCCCATCTTAAGCAGGCATATTTTTGCCTATATGTAAATATGCAGTGATTTATCTGCAGCAGAAGTACCTGTCAATAATTTACTCAGCATCAGTTTTTGACATTAGCACTTGGACTTTGTCTTTTCTGTTCAGTTTTTATTTTCAATATACTTAGTGGTTTTATTTTTTTATCTCCCCCTGTACTACTATTATTAGAATTTAGCCCCAGAAATGACAGAACTCTAAACAAAAAGTATGAGATAGAGAAAGGAAAGCCTCTTTTATAAATGGTGTGGGAAAACTAGTCAGTCACATTTAAAACTAATAAGAAAGAAAGAAAAGAACTGAGACCCCTTTCAAACACGAGGCTCAAAAGTCAAAAATGAACAAAAAATCCTTGTTATCATACCTGAATCCATAAGGTACATTGAGGAAAATATAAACAAAACTATCCATGGCATTGAAGCTGAGGCATCTTAAAGAAGTCAGCATCATTGGCCAAAGAAACAGAAGCAAATATGAGCAAATGGTACTACATTCAATTAAGAAGTTTCTGCATCTCAAAGGAAGTGGTGACCAAAACAAAAAGACAACCCACAGACTGAAAAGAATTATTTGCCATCATGCATCTGATTAAGGATTAAAATCCAAGGTATATAAAGCACTGATATAACTATGCAAAAAACTTCAACCCCTTCAAAAAAATGGGGAGAATAAACAGAAACTCGCTCAAAGAAGAAATATAAATGGTAAAGAGGCATATGAAAAAATGTTCTGCATCACAAATAATCAGGAAAATGCAAATAAAAACATCAGAGAAACATCATCTATCACAAGAGAGACTGGCACACATCAAAAAAATAATCAACCAGATTTGGCCTGGATACAGGAAAAAGGGACCCCCATTCATTGCTGGTTGGAATGTCAACTGGTTCTGCCTTCCTGGAAAACAATATGGAAATTCCTAAAATGTACTTGGAATCAAGTTTCCATTTGACCCAGCAATTCCGCTTTCTGGAATATATTCCAAGAGTCCCAAAAAAGAAAACGAGAAAAGACATGAGCACCCCTATGTTCCTTGTAGTAACATAGATGTTCACTATCGCAATAGTGAAAATCTGGAAACAACCCAAGTGCCCACGAATAAGTGACTAAATAAAGAAACAATGATACAAATACACAACGAACTGTGACATGGACATAAGAAAACATAATATTATGCAGTTTTCTGCCACATAGATAGATATAGAGAGTTACATCCTGAATGAAATTAGTCAGAGGGAAAGAAACTGGACAGAGACCGACCTAGAATGATTTCTACTGGGGTCTGGAGCACTAGTATAGAGGGTAGGTAATGCGTTTGCCTTGCACGCAGCTGACCTGGGTTCAATTCCCAGCATCTCATTTATTCCCCAAGCACCACCAGGAGTAATTCCTGAGTGCAAAGGTGCAAAGCCAGGAGTAACCCCTGTGAATCGCAGGATGTGATAAAAAAAATTAAAAAATAAGGGGAAAAAAAAGAATGATCTCTACCAAATGCAGGATATAAATATAGTGGTAGAATAATGAATGTCCCAAAGCAACAGAAACAAAAAACATGAAAGAACATGAAAAATAGGTCTTTAGTATGAAGCATGCCATTTGGGGCTAGGGTAGATAGGACAGGGAAGTGGCTACAACTATGGTAAAGAGAGATGTTCAACCAGGAGGAAGAGGGGCTGCTGAAAGCTAGTGGAGTGTTAGGCATGAAACCCTATCGGTAATGCCAAAGTTATAAATAATCGTCTTCCAGGGAGGCAGACTGTTGCATAGGAGGTAAACGGGGTGGTGGGGAGGCATCAGTGGAAGTAAGCGAGAACTGATGAAGGAACTGCTGTTAAAAACATTTTGTGCCTGAAACCCAGTTATGAATAATTTTGTATTTGATGGTGGGTAAAGGTAAGGTAAAGGCCCTCCCGTTGATCGTCGATTTGCTCGAGCGGGCCCAGTAACGTCTCCATTGGAGACTTTGTTGTTACTGTGTGTGGCATATCGAATACTCTCGGTAGCTTGCCGGGCTCTCCAAGAGGGGCGGAGGAATCGAACTCGGGTCGGCCATGTTGGCCGCTTGTAAGGCAAACGCCCTACCTGCTGTGCTATAACAAGATAACCTTACAATACCTGTACCAGAAATCATAATGACCAAGAAGAAAGATGGAGAGAGAGAGAGAGAGAGAGAGAGAGAGAGAGAGAGACAGAGACAGAGACACAGAGACACAGAAAAGAAAAGCATCTGAGACTGGGGGTGGAAGAAGGGAAATTGGGGACATTGGTGATGGAAAATATACACTGATAGAGGGATGGGTGTTGCAACACTGCATGGTTTAAACCCAATAGTAGCACTGCACTGTCCTCCCATTGTTCATCAATTTGCTCGAGTGGGCCCAGTAACAACTCCGTTGTGAGACTTGTTGTTACTGTGTTTGGCATATTGAATACATCACGGGGAGCTTGCCAGGCTTTGCCGTGTGGGCGAGATACTCTCAGTAGCTTGCCGGGCTCTCCGAGAGGGGCGGAGGAATAAAACTCAGGTCGATCAAGTTGGCCTCATGCAAGGCAAACGCCCTACCGCTGTGCTATCGCTCCAGCCCTTAAATCCAATAATGAATGATAAAAAAATTAAAATATGTAAATAAATAAATTTTTAAAAGCATTTTAAAAGAACTCAAACAGGGCCTGAAAGACAACATCACTCAAATATTTGTGAAATAATTTCACCCAAGGGATGACAGATACACACCTGTCACCCCTTAGGTGATATTATAGTGTCACATGGTACACATATAGAATCAATAGGGATGGAATAAAATTATAAGCCAAGAGTACTAGAGAGTAATACCTAATGACCCTGTTCAGACTAGTCATAAAGTCTTTTTCTCCCCTAAGTAACAATCCAATAAGAAGGATGTCCCAGGAGAGAATGCATATATATAACAATTGTTTAAGAAATAGCCATGTTACGATACAGTCACTGTTCAATCTGTAATCAATATTCTAGTTTTAATAAACCCAACTCAAACCTGAGGAGATCATTTTAAATCAAGCTACCAAAAGTGGGAAAAAATATAAAGCTCCATTGTCTTCTCAAGTTTTCTAGCTTCAATGAATATACAATGAGCAATAAATTGAAAAATGAATTTGGACTCTCTAATCTAATGACACTTGTCAGGTAATGATTTTTATTCTATAAAGTCTGTCTGTCTGAAGCAGAGATTGCCCCATAGTAAAACTGCTTCAATTTCTACCATCATGGGCTATGACTTTTTTTTAAGAGAGTATAAATTTCCTGCAGTATATTGAGTACCCATGGTCAATATTTGTCTCAGAAAGCTAACAAAATTAGAGACTAATAGTGATGACTCATTTATTTTATTTTAAGGATTTTGGTGACCTGCCAATATAACAAGAAAAGTAGCAGGACTTATTCAATACGGAGCAAACCTTATTCTTGTTATTAAATTATTGTTCTTTTTCTCTCTCACTTTTGAGTTTTAAAATTTCCCATTTCAATCTCCACCATTAATCTTTTCATTGCCATGTGTCAAGGGAACAAGCTGGCTAGAAGACAAAAATCTATTTCCTTATAAAAGGTATAATTTGTAGGAGAAAAAAAAATTTAAGTCGATGAATCTACTTTGGTGTGAAAAACAAATCTCCTTTCAAGACATGATCTGGAATCATATTGTAAAACAAAAAGATAATCAAGTAAGTTAATTATCTTTCTTTTGCCAACACAGGAAAAAGAATAATGTGCGCATGGATTAAAAAAAAAAAGTCCCTTCGCAAATGGGCTGTGGAAGAGATGAGTAGCCACAACATAAAGGAAGCAGCAGCAGAGGGATGTGACCAATGAAAAGATCCCAGGGAAGGAAAACGCTCACAGCTTCTACCATCCTACTGACTGAACTTCATGTGGCTTTATTGATTCATCTCACTAGCCACAAACCTTTAGCGAAATGTGTTCTCTTCTGTCACTGCCTTTAGTTGGTGATAACACATTTTCTAAATTTTCTCTTAACTCTCCACTATTTTTCTTTTAAAAACCAGCTCCCGGAACCGCGTGGCCGCATTCACAGCCTCGCGACATCTAATTATGACATCTTATTATCTCATTCCTACTTTGGACAAACTGGCAGGCTATTGAATGTAGCCTGCCCACACGGCAGAGTCTGGCAAACTCCCCGTGGCATACCCAATATGCCAAATACCAGTAACAATGATGGGTCTCATTCTCCTAAAGAGCCTTGAATATAATCTCAGGGCTAGGATGAAGGAGACGTTACTGGGGCCTGCTCGCGGCAATCGACAAATTGTGATTTTCCTTTTTAAAAAAAATGGGGCGGGGTGGAGTGGGGTTGGGCCACGTCCAACAATGCTTAGGAGTTACTCATGGCTCTGCGCTCAGGAATTACTCATGGAAGTTCATGAGGGACCATATGGATGGCAGGGATTGAACCCAGATTGGCCACAAGCAAGTCAAGTGCCCTACACACTGTGCTATGCTCTGGCCCTTTAATTGTGTTTGTTTGTTTTGTTTTGTTTTTGGAATTGAGGCCACACCTGATGGTGCTCAGGGTTTACTTGGGCTAAACACTTCAAGGATTACTCCTGGCAGGCCTGAGTTACAATATGCAGTGCTGGGGTCGAACCTGAGTGGGCTGCATGCAAGGCAAAAACGCTACCGCAGTAGGATGGGTCTGCTTCCTTCCACAATTTTCAGTCCTCAAGAAACACTCTTCTATATGGAAGAAGAGAGTGAAAATACTCCTCTCCTCCTATATCTAGAGTAAATGGTATAAAAAAGGTAAAGGAAGAGGAGAGATAAGTCAAGGAATCATGCTTATTTTAAGGGGTCTTACCAAAGTATTAAGCCGACCAAAGAGTGGTTTGAGCAGGACACTGAAATAAGTGGTGTTTTCTAGAGGTGTGATCCATCAGGTTTGATGCTATAGCAATAAACCCTAAGAACTGGATGTTGCGTGGATTTTCTTGGTCAAGTCTGAGCATTTCATGTGGAACTAGCCTGAGAACTGGTGCATAGTCACCAACATCTTGAACCAATCGATACACAGACTGAGAGTCAACAATGCTCAGCCTTACCATGGTTATGAAACAGTAGCTGAATGGAGTTTGCAATGTTGTCACACAGTGACCTGAGGATGGTGGTATTAAGTCCCTTACTAGATATACATGAAAATGGCATTTTAAGAGTTTTGTCTTACAGATTTAGCTTACATCTTGCAGCTCATCTTCCTAATATTCCATGAACAGTCCTGCTTTCACCAGGTAAAGTAGATTCTGTTGCTTCTGGCTAGAGAACTTAACAACTACATCAACTAACTTTGAACTGCTCTTGCCCAATTATTTTATTCTGACAAAAATACTTGACTTAAAATTGACCATCTTAACCATTTTATGTGCACGATTAAATGGCATTAGAAACATTCAAAAGGGTTTGCCAGCATTAACAAATTACTTCTCAATACTTTTATTTTGTAAAAGAGAAACTGTAGTCATTCAATAACCCTTTTCTGTAACTATTCCTTTACAGTTCTGGCAATTCTGCAGATAATGTTCTACTTTCTATCTCTAAGATTATGACTATTCAAAGTAACACCTGTTTAGTAAATCATATTATATGTTCTGTTTTGTGACTGGCTTGCTTCTTTTAGTATAATGATCTCATATTTCACCCATGTTGCATTTATCAGAATTTCCTTGATTATTAACACTGAACAATATACCATTGTATGTATATATTACATTTTTTTATCCTTGTCTGTTAATTTCCTTATCAATTTATCACTTGGGTTACTTATACATTTTAATTATTGTAAATATTGTTTTGTGAACAGAAGCACACAAATGCCTTTTCAAAATATCTCCCAAAATTGGAATTGATAGATGGGTCATATGGTAATTCTAACTCTAAACTTTCTGCATGAGAGAAATCCCTGTTTAAGATAAAGTCATTAGATTTATAATATGGACAAAAGCCCTTGTTATTGAGCTTCTTTTATAAGCAAATAGTATGGAAACTATTAGAAATCCACATATAGAAATTTCAAACTATGCAGCAGAAAGAGCAAGAAGACTTCCCAACATCCTAATATTAGATCACAGCTAATATTAGAACAAGTCATGTCCCAGCTTTATTTTCTTTCACCAAGTTAACTTTATTTACTTTATTTAGTCTACCTTTGGAAACGGTATAAAATATTAACTTCTCTAAGTCATTTTAACTATACATGCTACTTCCTTCTTTGTCTCATTTTTCTTGTTTTATTAGTTACAACATTTCTACAATTTTATGGTATAATATTTTCATTTTTAGTTCCACCAGCATAATTCCCACAGTTGTTAGCATTAGTTTAACATTTAAATGGATTCACTGCTCACCATGACTCCATTTATCTTGACTTTAAAATTCATATTATGGTTGGCAGAAGTCCGTCCTCTGGTAGATTTTACAACTCTGTTTATGGAAAAATATTTCTTGATTTCATGTATATTTGAAAATATTTCCCTTGTTTTATATTACTGCACAGTAGTATAGCTAGACATAAAATATGATGATATTTCTTTACTTTAAAATTTTATTGACATTGCTTTACAATGCTGGTTGGGAGGGATGTAGTTCTAGTGAAGTTTTGAGTTTATATTTTCCAATCTTTAATAAATACTCTATCTCTGCCTTCCTTTGTTAGAAGTGTACAGTATTATGACATGGTTGCATCTAATCACTTTTTTCAGAAAAAATATTGTGGTTGATCAATCACCATCAGTTTTAATTCTGACATAATATGTTCTCAATTTCAATATAGAGTCTAATACTCAGATTTAGGGGGAGGGAGTATGTGAAGTTTTTATTGCCTTTTTACTGGGTAGTTTAAAAATACTGATGCATGAGAATTTTTCACATTTTCCTTCTCACTCTCCTTGAAATTTTCTTTTTTTTTCTACTAAATTTGCTCAATTTTTATCAAACAGTTGCTGTCCATGACTGTGTCCATATATTTTCATATGCTTTCAAAATACGTGTGATTTTCTAACTTGATTTTAATTTTCTCTTCTATTAATCCTTTGCTGTGGCAATGATTATTTTTATATTTACACTTTAAATTATTATTTTAATAGTATTCAAAATTAACGTAGTCTAAAATCTATAACCCTGTACCCTAACTCATGTCTTTCACCATAAGCAATGAATGCTTTTCTGCATCTTTTTGTATCAAAATCAGTAAAAAATATAATTTCCCTTCTTATGTAGTGGCATACTTTATACAGGTAACCCTGCATTTTGACTTCTTTATATTTTAGTTACAATCTAAAGACATTTCCATATTAATGTATAAAGAATTTCCTTGTTCTCTCTTCCTTTCCTTTCTTTTTTAGTTCTTGTATTTTCTTTTACAATGTCTGGAACTCTTTTGTATTATAACTTACTCTATCACATGCAGGCATATATGAGTGCTATTTTTATTTCTTATCATAAACTTGCTGTATGGAATAACTTCTCAGGTATGTTATTTTATACATATGCACAGATATATGTTGTGGTTGGATCCATTCTTTAAGGTGTAATTGTTCAACTAAAAGGCATTAGCTTTAGTAATCTATGTAAATATTCCCTGACTGTGACCAGCAAGCAATGTCCTAATTCACACTCCCACCAGTAACATACCAATTTTCTCACACCCATCCTTATACTACTCTGTGTTATGAAACACTTAGTCTTTGCCAATCTGATAGGTCAAAAGTGGTATTTATTGTTGGGTTTATTTGCGTTTCTCTTATTATGAGTTCATTGAATCACATGTTCAGAATCCTTTGTGTTTCCTTTTCCTTGAACTCTTCCTTATATTCACAATCTAATTTTAAATTAGGTTACTGATTTTTGACTTTCCAAATATGTTTTATAAGTGAATAAATTCATTTTTAATTTGATTCATTGTAGAATTTTGTTTACTTATTTATTGCTGCTTGGGGGGGGTTGTTTGTTTCTTTTTAGGTCACACCCGGCAATGCACAGGGGTTACTCCTGGCTCTGCACTCATAATTACTCCTGGTGGTGCTCAGGGGACCATACGGGTTTCTGGGAATCAAACCTGGGTTCGCCGCATGCAAGGCAAACACCCTACCCACTGTGCTATTGCTCCAGCCCTTTTGTTTTGTTTTGTTTTGAAAGTGCTGGGGAGAGAACTCAGAACTTCACACACTCAAGGCATGTGATCTACCAATTGGTATTTTTTCTAGAAACAATTTCTAGTGTTATAAATTTTATTTTATATGACTATTGAAAATGACATCTTTATTTAAAGTTATTTCTAATTCCATGTTATTTATTTCTATAAAGCTAACTTTTATTCAAAAATTCAATTATAAGTCAATAACTTACTCATTTTTGTCCATTCTACCTGATTTGAGATGCTGCCTATATTGTTTAATCCTCCCAAAATCATAGTGGTATTTTAATGGCATTGTGTTACTACATGAACTTAGATTAAATTAATACACAAACACATAATACATATATGTATATAACTTCCTTGGCAAAAAGAAAATGAGGATCTTTTTATTTAAGTCACCACATCACTCAGTTATGTGTTACATTTTTCTTTACATAAATCCTGTACATTTCTTAATTTTATTCTAAGGTATAGAAATCTCTGTCAAATTGATAATCATTAAGGCAACCCAAGTCTTAAGTACTCACAGCCAACAGAGAACACAGAATTAACATAACTGGATCTTTTGAGTCTTCTAGAAAACAAAAAGTAACACTGTGACCACAGCAATAGTATAGCAGGTAGGGTACTTGCCACATGCAGTCAACTGTATTTGATCCCTGGCATTTTATATGGTGCCCTGAACACCTCCAGGAGTAATTTCTGAGCACAAAGCCAGAAATAAGCCCTGAGAACCTCTGGGTGTGACCAAAAACAAAACAAAACAAAAACAACAAAAAGAAGACAAATAGGAACAACAAATATTAACAATTATTAGCAAGTAATTAAGAGGGAGGACCGCCTTATTTCCACAGATGATTTCAACGTAATTTTGATTAGTTCCTTACAGCAACATATGTGAGACATGTAAAGAGAAAGCATTTATGATTCATAAACAGAATGAGAAAATAGCATTAGTCAATAGAAAGATTCTCCAAGGAGACCAGTTCTTGGACCTACTGAGCTAAGACTTAAAACCAAGTATTTTAGATACGCTCAAAATACTAAAGATCTCGAGAAAATGATCAGAGAACCAAAGAAGACCATAGAGATAGTACAGCAGGTAAGGTGCTTGCCTTGCATATAACTGACCCAGAATCAATTCCTAGAACCACATATCACCCCCTAAGAGCTGTTAAGAGTGATTCCTGAGCTCAGAGCCAGGACTAAATTCTAAACAACACCAGATGTGGGTCAAAAGCAAAAACAAATAAAATCAACAAAAGAATACATTAGATCATTATTTCAGCACATATAAAATATCAATAAAGAGGAAGAACTTAGAGTCCAGTAATAATAAATAATCCAAATGAAATAAATATTAAAAGAGAAAATTTATAGGTATAAATAATATATTATTATTAGAATGATAATATAGCATGGTTAATATTCTACATAAAGACAAATATTTGTAGAATGAACTAAAAATTTGACCCAAGTTTATGGTGTCTACAGAAAATATAGTTATGACTCAATTTGGAATAAAATAGTACAAAATTATTGAATAGAGGTGGGAAATGACACCTCATGTAAATGGTTACCCACCTTCTCCAGATGGAATCCCATTGACCATTAG
Organism: Sorex fumeus; assembly: GCF_029834395.1. Classification (NCBI taxonomy): domain Eukaryota; kingdom Metazoa; phylum Chordata; class Mammalia; order Eulipotyphla; family Soricidae; genus Sorex; species Sorex fumeus. Next base: position 25,637,498 of record NW_026606118.1, read on the forward strand.
CTCCTACAAGCATGACTCTGGCATGAGGGTACCAGGATTATTTTCTAAACCACAATGAGCCACCCCGGCTCCCAGGTAAACTCTGATTCTGGAGGTCACGCCCACAACCCACCCCCAGCACCATTTTACAGCACACAGCAGTGAAGAAGAAAACAGCTGGAGAAACCCACAACTCCCGGAGAACTCTCCGGGTCCCATACAGAGCCAATATCACCGGAGGTCCCAAATGACCCCATTTGCTGTCTCCCCGCCTTCTCCAGATGGAATCCCAGTGACCATGAGCTTCTACAAGCATGGTTCTGGCATGCGGGTACCTGATATGCAAAGTGATCAATGAAAAGTAAATGAACTAGCATTCATCCCTGAAAAACAAGCTTGAATGGTGATGGGAAAATCTGAGCAAAATATAATGCCCAACCGGAATGCATCTGGACTGTGTATTTAACTATGGTGCTATGCCACCCTGGGAGGGGAAGGGTGTCTGTCCCTCCGCCTGTCCCTCTTTGTGGCGGCAGCATGGTGGCCTGCATCTTTTACAGCTTAATGAACAGCCAGGTATGAGACTGCATTGACAAGGTACATGGGGCTTCATGGGATAGGGAGTAGAACTGACCCTGCTCACTGCCATGACAATGCTCCGGGTTGACACCCTCAAATGACTTCTCTGGCTTCTGACCAACTGTGAACCCAGAGGCACACATACCAATCTCAGAACCCAGAGGGTTCTGGTATTAATACCTCTAGATTTATTACTAAAATAACAGAAATCCAAATTTGTGTGGCCCTATTGTGGGCACATGGCATCATATGCTCTTTATAATCAGCAGTAGAAAACAAATTATTTAATGATGTCTTTGTGGCAGGTCTGAATGTTGGGGAAAATTTCAAATAACAATAATGGGTCTTTTGTCGTAATATTGAATGTGATCAACATAGAGAGAGAGTAAAGTGGAAATCTGCCACACAAGAACACAAGTGGGGGATGGGTGGGAAGGGTGTATACTGAGGGGGGGGGTTGGTGGTGGAAATGTTCACTGGTGAAAGGATGGGTGTTTGATCATTGTATGACCGACTGAGACTTGAACTGAAAGACTTTGTGACTGTTCTCACGGTGATTCAATAAAAAAAAAATTCATGCTAAAAGTGCTTGATGGGACAGATTTGGCTTCACTCAAATTTTATTCTCACATACAAATTACCTTTGATGTACCTGGAACTTACTACTGTTAGCTAAATAAAATGTAAAAAAAAAAATTAAACAACTGACCAGAAAATAAAAAGAAAAATGCAGCTATTAAAATTATAAATTGCACGGGAGCCTTGTGGACAGCAGGTTTGAGCCGGGGGTGGTGGGAGCGGCAGGGACCTCATGGGAAGGGGGGCGTAATGGGCCGTCCTTCACGCCCGACCAAGGTCGCTAGCTGCCCCCCACGAGCGGCTCTCCGGCACGGCCACGGCCCCGGAGGCACAAGGACTTAGCACAGAGAGCCACCCGCTTGGAGCAGAAAAGCAAATGGACTATGTGTTAAACCATGCCAGCATGCCTGCCCGGAGTGGAAAGGGTGTTGGCCTGCTCGCCCACTCCTCTCTGGAAAGAAAGATGGCGGCCGCATGGGAGCCTTGTGGACAGCAGGTTTGAGCCGGGGGTGGGGGCGGCAGGGACCTCATGGGAAGGGGGGGCGTAATGGGCCGTCCTTCACGTCCGACCGAGGTCGCCTGCTGCCCCCCACGAGCGGCTCTCCGGCACAGCCACGACTCCAAAGCACAGAAACCAATCTCTTAAGTATCTAACTTTTAATAGAAATTCTTCCAGGGTTAATAAGTAAAATAGCAGAAATCCAAAACATCATTTTATTCTTAAACCAAGTTGTAGAAAACAAATAATTTCACAACACTGTTTCAGCATGTCTGATGGGGGGGGGGGCATAAACTCTAAACAACAATTGTGCATCTTCTATCGAAACAATGTATCTAGCCAAAGTAGATAGAGTATTAACTAGAACTAATCTGCCTCACAGGAATTGGGAGGGGTGGGAGGTGGGGTTCTATTGGGGTTCGCGGTTAAAAATAAGTATTGGTAAAGGGAAATGTGTTTGATATTTACATGACTGAGACCTAAACCCGAAAGCTCTGTAACTTTTCCCACAGTGATTCAATAAAGAAATAAATTATTAAAAATAAATAAATAAATAAATAAAATTATAAATTTAGGCCCTGGGAGATGGCTTAAGGGAATGGAAGGCAGTTTTGCATGCGGGAGCTCCTAGCTCAATCCCCAGCACTGTGTGGTGCCCTGCACACCCAGCAGCAGTAGGGCCTAAGCACTGCCTGGTTTGCAAATAAATTGCAAAATTACTGACTGTTGACTTTTCAAACAGGGTTTCAAAGAGTTTAGATTAAACTTTTCCCCTCAAATTTTACAATGATTCCCCATAACACAAGTAAAATGGCCCAGATTACTCTTACTTAATATTCAAAGTATTTTGTGACAAGAACCTACTGCTCATTCTACAAACACATCTCAAATCACATAGTTGTCAAAAACATCCTACCACATCTCTCCTCCACGTCTTCATCTTCAAGATCTCAAACATCTGTTCTCTCACAAAATGTTTCAGATCCTACTGCAATGGAGTCAATCTCTCTTAAAGAAAAACTTACCAGGAAAACTGAAACAAGTACTGATGCTTCCCTTGTACATATGAATAAAGATTAAAGCTACAATAAGGTCCAAAAAGCTCTATCAATTACTGCACTACTGAAGGAAAGATCAAACAAAATCAGGTCATCTCTTTATCCTGAGACAGGCAAAGGAATCTGTCTCCATGCTTTTGTTCTCCCCACTTCCCTTCCTTCTGTTGTTGCTGTTGTTTTGTGACAACAAAGGGGAGGAGGGCGATCCACAGATCACACAAACTTGGTTGCAATGCGCCCAAGATCACACTTTTGTAGCACCAGGAATCACAAACAACAGTGCCACCAGAATGAAACTAAGCATGTGAGGAGATGCCTCTAGCTTTAATTTCTCCCAGCTCCCTGCCCTGATGTTTTTGTTTTTTTCCTTAAGGGTTAAAAGTTATCAAATCTTAGCAATAGAAGAGCATTAAAAATGCAAAAAACAAAAACAAAAACAAAAAAGAAAAGTGTTACCAAAAATGTCTAAATTATACAAATATCAGAAAATATTGATCTTATGATCGAATAATGACTAGGTAAGAAAGGACATTTACATTGATAGAGCTATCTGCGTATTAAGAACAAAAACCTTAAATATTCACTTGATAATGGAGTCTGAAGATGCTGGAAGTAAACATTTAAAAAAAAACTAAAGAAGGGTTAGAGAAGTTGTTAGAGAGTTAACATGTAACCAATTCAACTTTGATCCCAGCTATCACATATGGCCCCTTAAGCACTATAGAAGTGATCCTGGACACAGAGTAAGGAGTAAGCCCTGAGAATTACTGGATGCGGTCCAATCCCTCCCCATACAGACACACCGATATGCATATACATATATATATTTAGTTTAAAATATATATATGTTTAGATGTATATATGTATATATACATACACACACACACACACACACACACACACACACCTAAGCTAAAACTTAATGCGATTTTGAGACGACTGCTGGACTAGAGCTGTTACCAGCTGGATTCCATGGGGCATCAAAAGATCATGTGGCCACCCACCTACAAGATGGTCAGACCTCTTCGTCAAGATTCTGAGTGAATGGTTTAAGGCTCTTTGTGTTTCTGGAGCAAGCAGGCGCCATTGGGCTACACTAGGACGCAATAGGGAGGAATGGAGACATAACTGGCACCCACTCCAGCAAATCAATGAGTAATGGGATGTCAAGTAATCAAGTGATACTTAAACCTGTAGAAGTAGGAAATTTAACAATATTTGAAGACTTCAATATCTTACTTTAAAAATAATTATTGAATCAATCACTGTGAATTACCACTGTGAATTACCAAGTTTGAAAGTTCTTCATGGTTTTCCATCATACAATGATCAAGCACCAGTTCCTTCACCAGTGTCCTTTTCCCTCCAGCAATGTACCCAGTTTCCCTCCCACTACAGAGACTGTTATAGGCATTTTACTCTTTTTTATTTTCTTAGAGGCACTGTGGTTTGCAATACTGTTACTCAAAGTCTATCATGCATATCACTTTACCTGCTTTCAGCAACCACTTGTCATCCAAATTGACCACTTCCCCCATTCTGGAGGTCCATTTCCTGTCCTAATGCTCTCCTTCCACTGTGGCAAACTTCCTACAAAAGATCAGTTCTCTGCCCTTTGTTACTATTGTCTTTGGGTATTATTCTCCTATAATGAGTGTGATCATTTGTGTCTGTCTCTTTCTCTCTGACTCATTTTACTCAGCATAATACTCTACAGATTCATCCATGTCAGCAAATTCCATGACTTCATCTTTTAAATTTTTGCATACTATTTCATGTATCATAGTTTCTTAATCCAGTCTGTTCTTGGACAGTTGGGTTGTTTCCAGATTTTGGTTATTGTGAGTAGTGCTGCAATGAATATAAGAGTTCAGATGTCTTTTCTGTATCATTTTTTGGGCACATAGGGTATATTCTCAGGAATGGGATTTCTAGGTTATATGGAAGCACAACTCTTAGGTTTTAGTTTTTGCTTTTGTTTTTGAAGAATGTTCATACTGATTTCTCATCAGCACTGGCTGTTGTTCTTTGTGATGAGTACCAGTCTCTGTGGTGTGAGTTGGTATCTCATTGTTTTGATTTGCATTTCCCTGATGATCAGGGATATAGAATGTTTTTCCATATGCCTTTTGGTCTCTTATCTTCCTTCTTTGAGGAAATTTCTGTTCATCTCCCCAGTTTTTGGACAGAGTTGGAATTTTTTCTTGTAAAATTCTCAGTGCTTTATATATCTTATATATTAATCTTCTATCAGATGAGTGGTGGCAAAAAATTTTGCTCAGTTTCTGGACTGTCTTTGTATTCTGGTCATTGCTTCCTTTGAGATGCACAAATTCTTAATTTGATGTAATCTGATTCATTTATCTTTGTTTCCAATTGCTTGATCAGAGGCTTTTCTTCCTTAAAGTTGCCTTTAGCTTCATTGTCCTGATGAGTTCTGCCTGTTTTTCTCTAAGCTCCTTATGCATTCAGTCTGATATTGAGGCCTTAAATTCATTTTCATTAGACTTTCATGCATGGGATTCAGAAGAGGTCTAAATTCATTATTTTGCATGTGGTGAGCCAGTTTACCCAGAACCATTTGCTGAACAGGATTTCATTGCTCCACTTGAATTCTTTTGCTCCTTTTTTAGAGATTAACTGGCCATATACCTGAAGGTCTGTCTCTGGGTTTTCAGTTTTTTTCCATTGATCTGAGGGTATATATTTATTCCAGTACTATGTTGTTTTAGTTGTAACTGCTATATAATACAGTTTGAAGTTAGGAAAAGCTTTGCCTCACATTTTTCCCCCAAGTATTGATTTGGCCATTTGAAGCAGAGGAGGTATTGTTCCATATGAAAATCAGAGTGTTTGATCTATTTCTTTGGAAAATGTTATGGGTATCCTTATAGGAACTTCATGGAATATGTATAATGCTTTAGGGAGTATAACCATTTTATTAATCCTCCAAACTATGAGCAGGTAATACGTTTTGATTTTTCTCGTGTGCTCTTTCTTTAGGTAGTTCTGTCATTTTCTTCATTTAGATGTTCACCTCTTTGGTTAAACTGATTCCTGGGTACTTTTATTTTCCGAGGCACAAATGGTAATGGGATAGTTTTTTAAATTTCTCTCTTCTCTATTTCATTATTTGCACATAATGAAAATCACAAAATTTTAGGTGTTATAAATTTTGTAGCTTGTCACTTTACTATACAAAGCTATTGTTTCTTGGAGCTTTTTTTTGGTAGTCTTTGTGATTTTCTAAATATAGTATCATGTTATCTGCAAATAGTGAGAGCTTGACTACTACCTTTCCTAACTAATGGTCTTCATATTTTTTTTTCCTTGCCTAATTGCTATGGAAAGTTCTTTCAGCATTACATTGAATAGAAATGCAAGAATGGGAAACCTTGTCTTGTTCCTGATCTTAGAGGGAAGACTTTTAGGTTTCCCCTTTTGAGTACAATTTTTGCAATGGGCTGGTGGTATATGGTTTTGGCTATGTTGAAGAGAATTCATTCAATTCCTCCAAGTTCATTCAGAGTTTTATCATGAATTGGTACTGGATCTTGTCAAATATCTTGTCTGCACCTATTGATATAATTTTTAAAAGTGTTTTGATATAGTATATAACATTAAATCCCACTTGTTTTTGTGTGTGATTTTTTGATGAGCTATTTTAATTTGCTAGTATTTTGTTGAGTATCTTTGCATTTATGTTCCCAGGGATATCAGTCAATAATTGGTGTGTGTGTGTGTGTGTGTGTGTGTGTGTGTGTGTGTGTGTGTGTGTGGTGTCTGTCTGCTTTTGGTATCCGTAAAATGTTTGACTCATAAAAACTGTTTGGGAGTGTTTCTTTTTCTGTGATTTCCTAAAAGGTCCTGAAAAGAATTGTCAGTAGATCCTATTTAAAGATTTGAAAAAATCTCACTAAAGAATCCATCTGGGCCTGGGTTTTGTTTTTAGAGAAACTTTTGCTTATTGTTTCAATTTCTTCAAAAGTGATAGGCCTGTTCATGTATTACATATCTTCTTGGTTAAGTCTTGGTAGGCTACAGAAGTTCAAGAGTTTATCCATTTTTTTCTAGGCTCTCTCGTTTTAGAGCATACAGATTTTCAAAATAATCTTTGGTGACACTTTGAATTTCTGTGGTATCTGTTCTGATATCTCTCCTTTTATTTGTGATTTAGTTTATTATACTTCTCTTTTATTTTGGTAAGTCTTGCCAGTGCTTTTCCCCAAAGAAACAGCTCTTGCTTTTATTAATATTTTGGATATTTCTTTGATTTCAATTCATTAGTTTCTGCTATAATTTTTATTTCCTTCCCCCTGACTGCTTTGGGATCATTTCTTTGGTCATTTTTCAAATATCTATCATTAAAGTAGGTAAAGAGACAGATAGAAAATCAAAATATAATTCTTGAACAACAATATAAACCAAATAGTCCCAATATATACCTATAAAACAGTCAACTTGAAAGTAGTATGATGTGTATTCTTATTTGGGGCACACTGAATTTGTTTTAGGACAGAGTATGCATAGTTTAAACAATAAAATAAAATTTAAATACTTAAATAAGTTTCACAATGAAATTGGCATAAAATTTTAAATTGGTAACAAGAGAAATTTAAAACACATGGAAAGTAATCAATATGCCAGAATAACCAATTATAAAGGGAAGAAATAATGAGGGAAATTTTAAAATTCTTTGAGATAAATAAAATTAAATAAGGGCTTGGAGTGACAGTACAGTAGGTAGGGCATCTGCCTTGCATACAGCCTACCCAGGTACAATTTTGGTCATCCCATATTATTCCCCTGGGCACTGCCAGGAGCAGTTCCTGAGTATGAAGTTCAAAGTAATCCCTGAGCATTCAGGTGTGACCCAAAAAGAAAAAAAAATCACGATCACGATCACAATCATCCTGTTGTTCATCAATTTCCTCGAGCAGGCACCAGTAATGTCTCCTTTCTCCTAGCCCTGATATTTTAAAAGAGTCATTTCAATGCTCTTTCAGGATTAGGAGAATGAGACCCATCATTGTTACTGGTATTTGGCATATTGAGTACGACAAGGGAAGTTTGCCAGACTCTGCCGTGCGGGCAGGATACTTTTGGTAGCCTGCCAGGTTCTCCAAAGGAAAAATAAGATAATAAGATGTCCGGGAGCTGGGTTTTATAGTCTCTGTGTCTTGGCCATTGATGGGACCAAAGTGGCACTGGCAGCAGCTGGTGGGTGTGACGCCTACCTACTGGAAGATGGGGGGTCTGGTTGGAGAAGGTCCAGTCCCAATTCGAGTAGGCTTGGAGACCTCAGCCCTGGGACCTGCATGCCTGGGTTCCTCTGCCAGTCCTTTCATGCATGAGGCCCGTCCGGACGTGTGGAGAGTGGTCCCAGCATGACCGTGGCTGGCTCCGGAGGTCCTCAACTGCTGGGGCTCTGCTCCCCCGAGCAGAGCACCAGCAAAAAAAAAATAAGCAAAATTAATAAACAATATGCAAAATTACATGAGATATACTTTAAGGAATGCTTAGAACTAAAGTTGGAGTGTAAACTTCATCCAAATATTGAAGAAGGAAGCAATTAATAAATGATAACATAAAAAACCTTCAACAAAATTAACACATTGAGTCCAGAAAAAAAATAAGGTTTATTTCAGGTTTTGGTTCAGAAAATTGACAAATGAAATACTGATACCAATACTTATGAAATATTGATAGGATAACGGATAAAAACACATAAATGACAAGTTATCACTACTCCCTAAAATGGATTCAATGCAATGTCTATCAAAATCCTGGTTGCTCTTTTTTTGGATAAATGGCAAACTGATCCTAAAATGCATGTGGAAACTTACAAAATGAACAGAAACAATTCTCTCTCCAAAGAAACAGAGTTGGAAGATCCAATTTTCCTAATTTCAAAATCTTCTGTAATGCAACAGTAATTAAAACAGCATGATTTGGAATACTGATAAATGTAATAGAATCATGAGTATCGAAGAAAAAACTTTAATTGTGGTTAATTGTTTTTTGACTGTTATCAACACAGTTGAATGAGAGAAACTGTCTGTTCATCAAATGGTGTGGGAATACTGGGTTTCAAAGTACAAAAGAATAAAGTTATACACCATACCAAACACACGCAAACTCAAAATGGATCAATGAACTGAATTTATAACAGTGAATGTATGTAGTTAAAGTACAAAACTCTTAGGAGAAAATAAACATATGATTTTATGTGACCTTGGATTAAGTAATGATTTCTTAGATATAATACTGATACAAAAATAGCAAAAATGAAATCGTAAATCAAACCATTATCTAGGTAAAGGACCTCTGTACTTGCTCAGAGTTAGTAGAAGTGCCATGTCTCAGCACCTAGGACAGCATCTTGCACATAATAGGCCCTAATTTGGTGTTTGCTGACTGACTAAAGGACTCACAGCAACAAAATCAGATCCATTCTTCCAATACTATGGAACTTTTTTCTTTATTTTCTATCCCTACATCAGTTCACTGTGCTCTGATTTCTTTCTAGTTGTTACTAAAAATAATCTGATAATGATAGATATAGTGTTTTTTTGTGAAAGAAAGAGGATATTTTTATGGGATATCACAGAAATCATATAGCTACTCCATGAAAATGAAGTCTAGTAATGATAATAGCAGTCACTGTAAATGGCAAAGATAATTCAGACAGTGATAGAACAAGTACATCATAAAATGTTAGAGAAAAAATATCTAGTGTACCTCTAGATAAAAACTGTCACAGCTAAATCCTATGCCTAGGAAATTTGATAGTATTTCCATTTAAGCTTTATTTTAAGTTCTTCGTTAAGCACATTAAAATTTTTAATGCAATTTTCTTCTATTTAATTAAAAATAATAATTTTGCAGTTTGGGAGATCAAATCAAGGGCTTCATTTATATAAACAAGAAAGTAGCTTATCACTGATGAAGATGAAGCTTATGTCCCCAATTTGACATTTTCGTTTTAATATAATTTTTTACTATTTTAATTTCCTGCTGGAATATCCTTGTCAGACCCAAAGTCAGATGTTGATCTTCCCTAAGCCAACCAAACTTGAAATATGTAAATAATGTTTTTATGAAAGTCAGAGGCCTTTGTCTGTAACTTTTAGGAGCTAAATAGTCGAATGACTAAAAGGAATGTCATTAGTTTTTTATTTATAAAAGGAAATAAATCATGCAACTTTAATTTTATATCAGTAAACATAACCACACATTTGCTTGATTTTGATAAGTTGCTATGTTTATATCTGAAAGCAAAGCTGGTGCAAATTATAAAGGAACCTTGAATCAGGGTCTAAATTTCATTTTGAGTCTGTCTTAGCAGCTCTGAATACTTAGGAAATACATTCAGCACCCTCAGTTGTCAATTTCTTCATTTGTAAAGTGAGCATAACAATAATACTCTCACAGTAAGACCTTTCAGGTTCAAAGAAATAAAACATGTTAATATGCCACAGAAACTATAAATCACCTGGTGGTATGAGTTGGCATTATCTCATACCATCACAAAGTCACTCTTAATCTTATTGTCCTCTGTGTTATTAAAGATGGATAGTGCACATATGCAAAATCACACCTGTATTTAGACTTCAGACGTAAGCAAAAATGCACTGCAATACTTATTCTGATATTTATATAGAGCTTCTTTAAGTTTGAATTACTTTACAAAGCATAAAGAAATAATGTTAAATTAATATATTTTAGTGAAGAATATGAAAAATGAATAGTATTACACTTAATAATGACCAGTAGACATTTATCCCTATATCCTTATCTTAATTTCAGACAGCATGTAATTTTAGACATAATTTCCTCTCTCTTTCTCTCTGCCATTCACACACACACACACACACACACACACACACACACACACACACACTCTAGTTGGAATGACCATACCATATTTTGGAACGTACAATACTTAATCCACTCTGATCTTTGTTGGCTCTATCCAAAATCATGGGCTGGAGCGATAGCACAGCAGGTAGGGCATTTGCCTTGCATGTGGCCAACCCAGGTTCTATTCTTCCGTCTCTCTCGGAGAGTCCAGCAAGCTATCGAGAGTATCCCGCCTGCACGGCAGAGCCTGGCAAGCTCTGTGTGGCATATTTGATATGCCAAAAACAGTAATAACAAGTCTCACAATGGAGACGTTACTGGTGCCCGCTCGAGAAAATCAATGCAAAACAGGAGGACAGTGACAGTGACAGTGATCCCAAATTCTGAACTTTAGTTACTCTCTCAAAACTGTTTTTACAACTTATCTTTTGATCTACTTTTATACATCAGTTTTATATACTGATTGTGATAAGTTGGTGGCTTCTACGTTGTGTGTCCTGGCTGGTTAAGGTCCTGTGTAATTATTGTGGTATACTTTAAACTTTCTCTGTGGACAGAATAAATATAAACAAATCCTCATTAATGGGAGCTCACCACATATTTTAGCAGTTCATATGATTCAAATATATGGAAAGTTTTGGAAGCAATACCTTTCAGAAAATTTCCAAATGACTGGAACCATAACCAATTAATTTATATCATCAGAATCCTAACACAGCTGTAGGCAGGGGAAATAATCAGTACTGCTTGATGATGGCTTGATGGAACAATGTGAGGTGAGAACAAAATTAGGAACCTGAAAATTAGAGGTGATGAGTTCTGACCTAGATGTCTTTGCTGACAAGTATTATGCTATTCTAAAATTTTAAATTCTTGATTAAAACAGCATCCCCTAAAATGCCTAATGGTTGGAATTATGATTCTGTTGTCAAGAAACTGCTAATAGGTCAGTGGACAGACAGTTATAAGAATACTCATTTTCGTGATTGGGGATTATAATACATGCATAATGTGCAGAGATTTGAAAATGCCATAGGTAATTGCAAATTTATCTATATTATCTATAAAATTATCTATATATGTAGTATTACACCTACAGAAATACAGTTTAAAAATAGCAAAGAAAGAGTTACAGAAGAACTTTTCTACATGTAAAAGTAACTAAGTTTTAGATCAAATTGTCTATACACCAAATAAATTTAAACTACCTTTTATAAACTTTCTGACTCCCTGTCTCTCATACTCCCTTCCTTAATTTACCTCTCCCTCTTAACAAGTATACAGAAAGAAAGAAAGAAAGAAAGAAAGAAAGAAAGAAAGAAAGAAAGAAAAAGAAAGAGAGGAAGGAAGGAAGGAAGGAAGGAAGGAAGGAAGGAAGGAAGGAAGGAAGGAAGGAAGGAAGGAAGGAAGGAAAGAAGGAAGAAAAGGAGGAAGAAAAGGAGGAAGGAAGGAAAGTAGATAGGAAGTTCACTCAGGGATTTTAATCTTTGCTGGAATTTGTGGAACTGAAAAAATAATAGAAGCCCAAGAGTATATAGGGAAATTATATTGGGAAAGAAAATAAACAGATTGACAAAACTAAGTTAAAGACTTAATGAATCTATATGAGATAGCTTTTACTTAGTCAATTTCTGATGACTAACATAGCTGTTGTTTTCAAAAGTCAAAAACTTTTTAGTTCCCAGAGAAATAATATATCAGGCATGGCATTTGCCTTGCATGTTGCTGACCCAGATTCAATCCCTGGCACCACATCTCTTCCCTTAAATCCAGGAGTGATTTCTGATTACAGAGTCAGGAGTATGCCATGAGCACAACTGACATGGTGTTCCTAAATAAAATCTTTTGAGTTCTGGCAATAATTTGATTCTATTCTGAATTCATAAGATCGCCATCATCTCACGATCACGATCACGACCATCCTGTTATTCGTCGATTGCCTCGAGCAGGCCCCAGCAAGGTCTCCTTCATCCTAGCACTGAGATTTTTTTAAAAGTGCCATATTCAAGGCTCTTTCAGAGTTAGGAGAATGAGACCCTTCATTGTTACTGGTATTTGGCATATTGGGTATGCCAAGGAGAGTTTGCCAGACTCTGCCATGTGGGCAAGTTACATTCAGTAGCTTGCCAGTTTGTCCAAAGTAGGAATGAGATGATAAGATGTCACGCAGCTGCAAATGCGGCCATGTGCTTCCGGGAGCTGGGTTTTATAGTCTCTGAGTCTTGGACGTTGATGGGATTACACGTTGCCAGGGGGCCAGTTGGTGGGTGTGACCCCCGCCTACTGGAATTTGGAGGATCTGGGTGGAGGATGCTCATCCCCAATCCGAGTAGGCTTGGAGATCTCAGCCCCGGGATCCGCGTACCTTTGTTCCCCTGCCAGTACCTTCATGTGTGTGGAGAGTGGTCTCAGCATGGTGGTGACTGGTTCTGGAGGTCTTCGGCTGCCATAGCCCTGATCGGGGGTGGGGGAGAGAGGAAAACTCAACCCGCACCTCTCCAAGGGGCCCTGGCAAGGACAGCCTACTCGGATCATCATCTCAGTCAAAACAAATTCGTTTGCTCAAATAACAGCTGGCAGAAAATGTTAGCAAATATAACTTTCTTACCATTAAACTAATTGGTACAGAGTTTATCCTATTTATATATCACCACAGCTTCGTGAAGTAGAGATTATTATTACTTCATTTTTATATGAAACAACCAGGGAACAGAAAACAAAGTGTCTATGTGATATATCTTATTACATCTCATAACAGAGAAAACACCAGCAAGCCCATAAGCATACTTGCATTCTTAATAATTGTATATATACTTCTCCCCCAAATAAAGTTTACAACAAGATCCTTGACAAAAATATACATAGTCATGTCACTACTGAGAAAATGGTTTGGAACTCTTACAAAATTACACTCATAATATTTACCAAATGTTCCTCTATTTCTATTTCTATCCTGTTATCTCTATATATTTTGGTCTAATGCTTTCTTAGTAGAAAAAGAGAATTTTTCCTTGATTGCCTTCTTTCTTTTTTTCCTTTCTTAGTATGGTTAATTTGACTGCATAATAAATAAGGAACCTAATGAAAAGCAGCCGGAGGTCTAGGAAATACAACACCAAGAGTGAAGTTGTGATGTCAACTCGTGGTTATAAGAGTATAACCTTATATAAGCCTCTTACCTGCAAAATATGATTATAGTCGCTTGAGTATAACTAACAGGAATATCTGGTAGATTATACTTAATCAAGAAATAATATGTGCAATATCAGGTGATTAAAGACTAATATGCACAGACTGGAGTGATAGAGCAGTGGGCAAGTCTCTTGATTGAATGCAACCAACCTGGGTTTGGTCCCCCAAGCCTGCCAGGGGTGATCCCTGAGTGGAGATACAGAAGTAAGCCCCGAGCATTGCTGGGCGTGGCCCAACCTCCACCCCCATGTATAGAAAACAAAAATCATCATAGACTTTAGAGTAAAATCAACGTCAGAGTTACTTCATCATAAACATACATGTTTCTACATACATACATAAAATATACGTGTGTGTGTGTATTTTATATATATACATTTCAGTATATATTTTATATATATACATATTATTTTATATATATATACATATACACACATTAAGTTCAGTCCTAAGGAAAGGGGACATTTAAAAATGTAGAGTGACCAGAGTTAGGACAGTGGGTAGGTCACTTGCCTTCCACAAGGCCAATCTGGATTGTCTCCCTGATACTCCATATGATCTTCTGTACCTCATTAGGAGTGATCCTGAGACCAGAAATAGGAGTAAGCCTTGAGCACTGTTATGTGTACCCTTTTCCCCAATAAACAAAACATAAAAAAGAAATGTATGAGACATTGGGGAAATTCCAATCATGAAGGATATCATGAGCAAAAGGTCTGAATACCTGTGTCAGAGAGGAAGTAGCAGGTAGGATTCTTGGCTTACATGTTATGACCTGAGTTTGATCTTCAACATCCTGTGTGGTTTCTGAGCACTTCCAGGAGTGATTCCAGAGTATAGAGCCAGAAATAACCTCTTACTTTCAGGTTCGACCCGAAACAAGCACAAAGAAGTGTGAATACCTATTCACCAAACACAGGAAATAACACCTAGTACATTTTTTGAAATGGATTTTTTTGAAGGAGGATGATATTGAGAGTGAAATATAAGGTATAATGAAACTGATCACATATCATTTATTTAATGTCAAATATTTTAATATAAGTATATACAGGGCTGGAGCGATAGCACAGCGGGTAGGGCGTTCGCCTTACAAGCGGCCAACATGGCCAACCCGAGTTCGATTCCTCCGCCCCTCTCGGAGAGCCCGGCAAGCTACCGAGAGTATTCGATATGCCAGACACAGTAACAACAAAGTCTCCAACGGAGACGTTACTGGGTCCGCTCGAGCAAATCGACGATCAACGGGAGGGCCTTTACCTTTACCTTTACCTTTATTTTAATATAAATATTTATACTTATAGGTATGTCGAATCAATAAATGTATTTTATGCAAGGGGAATGAGTGTGGGAAGAAATTAAGGGTGGAAAGTATATTACAAAATACTTGTACAGTGAAGACATAAGATAACAAAGATCTCCAGTACAATGGTAACAATCTGTATAGGGAGAGCAAGAGGGATGTAAAATTCCAAAAGAATATGAAGGACTTAGATAAAATATGACATATGGACAGTGAATGAGTGCCAAATATTCAAAAATAGCTTCAAAACTGAGAGCCCGAATATCTGGACAACACACACTAGTGTCTTTGATGAACCTTGGGAAAAAAGGAAAGAAGTGTCTATTTTGACAAGAAAGAAAGAAATTCATATGGAATTGGTCAATGTGCACTTGGAATTTAATAATATGCCTGAGTTAGAGGTCAAAGATTGAGATTCACTTTTGGCAGATAGTTTCATATAAGTAATATTATATTTTCATGTGTGAAGGATAGTCCTTTAAAAGCAATAGAGGATTTTACTTCTGACCATGATGAATTCACAAGGACCAAATATACACTCCTATCTTAAACAGAATTTTGAAACATTTGACAATGCGCATTTCAAGACAAATGTTTGAAAGAAAGGGAACAAAAACAGTAAGCACTACAAGTGTCAGTATGGGAATTTCTACAGGGAGTTCAGGTAGGCCAAAGTGGCTAGAATCTGTAGCAGGACATGAGAGAGGAAGGAAAGCATTATTCCAAGGGCTACAGAGATAACCAGTAATGCCAGTCTGAGTACTGATCTGCATATATGGCAATAAATGTTACCAGAGGTGGAAGAAATAGCTACTAGAAACTGACAAACTAAACCACTTCCAGAGCTCACAAAATAAAGTTTTCTTTTCCTATTAGTCAAGAAAAACAGACACCTAGCATAGTGTGTACAGGTTTTGTGACCTTACATGACCACTAACTAGTCTTTTAAAAATTTTTTTAAATTACTTTTAATTGTTACATACAATAAAGGGTCTCATTCCCCTAACTCTGAAAGAGCCTCCAATATGGCAGTATTAGGAAAGACGAGTAAGAAGAGGCTGCTAAAATCTCAGGGCTGGGACGAATGGAGATGTTACTGGTGCCCGCTCAAGTAAATCCATGAACAACAGGATGATAGTAATACAGTGTGATACAGTTATATATATTTTATTTTCATAAAGTAGTTCACAATAGTTCATTACAGATAATATTCAAACACCAATCCCACCACCAAACACTTTCCCACCACAATAAGAGGGAAGTGTATGAAAGTTATTGTATTTTATTCTGGAGCCATTTATGCCCGAATATAAGAGAATATAAGCAACTATGTTGGAGTCTTAGTGACTCCACACTGGTATGCTTTGCAGGCCTCCATAGTTCATTCCCCAACACCACAAGTTACCCCAAGCACAATTAGGAATACCTCTTACTCCAGCACACAACTAGGAGTGGCCTCTAAGCACCATCGGTTGTGACCCTCCAACCAAATAAATCAAAATCAAAATAACCACGGTCACTGTCCTCCGTTGTTCATCAAGTTGCTCGAGCGGGCCCAGTAACATTGTGAGACTTGTTACTGTGTTTGGCATATCCAATACGTCTAAATTAAGTAAATGTGGCCCAAAAAAAGTAAAAAACAAGCAAACTAAATTTAGCATTTGTCAATATTATACAATGACTGATATTCAATCAGATCTGGTGAGAAAAAAATAAGAAAATACATTCCATAACCGGTAGAAAAATAAATCAATAAAAATACATATTTTTGTTTATAGGTATATCTATTTATATATTGACAACATATATTAAACAATGTGTGTTTTATATATGTTTCATAGGTAGTCCATAATATATAGTTTGTACATTTTGCTCTTTATTTTAAATGATCCAGCTTCACTGCTTCACAACTAATCTTGGAAGAGATGCCAAGCTGATGAAACTCAGGTACAATGGTTTTGGGGCTGAAAACTCTGGGGCCTCAACGGGAGGGCGTGGGCCAAGAATCATGCCAGTTCTATAGATCATAGAGCTTCTGGAGTGAAGCTGTATCTGTGACCATGCAACACGTCCAAATTCCACAATACTGACAGTGCAGTAGGAGCACAGCAAATGAAATGGGACAGTAGCACAGAAACTCACTTAACTCAACAAGCAAAGACAGTAACACAGAGGCTCAACAGCTCAGTATGTCCTCAGAGAATGACTAACAACACCAGTGTGAGATCTAACAATTTTCACAACTTTTCATTTACTGAAGTACTCTTCAATAATGCCTTTAGCCATTTTGTTATAACAATCAATACAAGATAAAAAAAAAAAAAACAACCCTCTGTGCCTACTAAGGGGACTGACTTGCAGGGAGGGTGGGAAAATGGGAACAATGGTGGTGGGATGTTTACGCTGGTGGCGGGATTGGTGTTGGGGCACTGAATGCCTGAACAACTTTATAAACCCCTATGTGTAATTACCGAACCACTAGGAATCCCAAGGCTCTCTCTCGCCACCTGTGTTCAGTGGTCTCGTACCTCTCCCCTACACGGTATGGCCTATGCCACGGGCGGACGAAGGAGGAAACAAGGGCCAGACTGGTTGGTGATCAATTGCTGTTTACTCCTTTCTCTGTCCACCCCCCCACACACACACACACACACACTTGCCTGTTACAATTTCACTATGCCCTTCATTCCCATTTCCTCCTGTCTCCCTCGCTCACCTCTCCACACTCCCACTTGCCACCTTGGTCTCCCAGCATTGGAGGTAGCAACCACACCTAGGTCAGGTAGCACGATCAATATATCAAAGCCCTTCCTGATCGCCTGCAGCCAGGTGATCAGGCTAAGGGCAAAATGCCACCTAGGGTGTGTTTCTCCTTTCCTTAGTCCAACAATCATTTAAATATTCATCTTAATTCTACTCCTTAGGCATTTTGTATGAACACAGTAAGAGATAAAGCTTGTAGGGTGGCTCTCCTGGGAATATCTCACTATAGATCTCAGACTACAGTGCTCAGGCCAGATTAATCTTTCCCAATCCTAGCAGGGTCCTAATCTAGTTGTTACCTTTTGGATCATGACAGAATTTGTCCATAACCATGCTCTTAACTTATAGTTAAGTTTTATAGTGCTTTGGCTTGGCCCATTTCGATGCCAGGGTAGCTCACAGTTTTCCCTCGGTCCATCCAGTCCTTCATCGGGACCCTGCTTTTGGGGTGCTAGGAAATAAGGGCAACTGAGGCTTAAGACAAGAGAACAAATGCCCAGGAGTGAATATTATTCAGAGTCAATTAACTCCAAAAGAACATTGCTCTGAATTAACTATGCAAAGGACATAAGGAGAAGAGAAAAGCAATATTTACAAATTAACAAAGTCTGATTAGAGATAAAGGTGATTGACTGGTTGGGGAATCAGAGCACAAAGAAAGAGGTTAGTGATAAACACAGAGGAATGGGAGTGCCTTGGGAGCACTGTGATGGGTGCAACCCAATAAGCCTAAGCTCCCTGTGGCAAGGCAGAAAGGACAAACCAATGTTATCCTACACCTTGTATTTAAATAAGGTTAGAAAAAAATAAAAGATTGAGGAAAGCACATAACATTAAGAAAAATTCAAGGGATTTAAAAAACAAACATGTGTGTATGTGTAAAGGTAACAGAATTTTTCTGTAACTTCTGTTCAACATTTCTGTGAAACTAAAACTGCTCAGATTATTAGAATAGAGGCTACAGATATTTTCCATGTTTTTTGGTGGGGGTTTCCAATTCAAAAATATTGTTGCATAATTAAAACAAATAATAGCTGATGATCCCCCAAACATTGAGCATTACCAAGAATCCCCCCATAAAAATATTTAACCCCAAATCCTAGTGAAAACACAATATCTAAAATTAAAAAGTATAAAGGAGATTAATAGTAGATTCAATTCTGTAGGAAATGACTTTAGGCATGTAAACTAAAATAAAGTTATTTAAATGCTTTAACAAAAGAGCTTCAGCACCTTCTGAGGCTATGCAAAAAAATGAATGTCTGAAAGTAGAATTTCAGGAAAAGGAGATGTTTTAAAATACTTTAATAATTAATAACAAAAAGGGGCATAGTGATAACAAAAAGTAACTCAGGTGGTATGGTACTTGCCTTACAGGCAGCAGACTCAGGTATGATCCCCAGCAACCCACATCCCCTTGAGCCCACCAGGAGTGATCCCTGAGCACAGAGCCGGGGATAAAACCTGAGCACCACCAAAAACACAAACAATAACAAAAAATATTTACAAATTTGGAAAAAAGCACAGTCAACACAAATATTTGTCCATGAAACCTAAAAAGCACCATGAAAACACATATCACACTAAGTGATTTATCATTATATTTCTCATAAATAATGCTAAAGAAAAATCCTTGATGCAACCAGAAAAATTTATTATATGCAAATATATATATATTTTAAAGTACTAGCTTTTCATTTAAATCTCTTTGGCATGGAGAAAATAGTGCAAACATTAAAATAATTTATAAAAAAAGCCTGACAACCTAGAGTTCTAAATCCAGCAAAACTATCATTCAAACATAAAAATGAAATAAACTTATTTTAGGCAAATAAAAGAAGAATCAAAAGGTCTCTAGTGAAGTTACATTGAAGGAAGCTCTGCAGAGAGAAGTCAACTAATAAGCCACTGTAGAGGTTTTGTTTAATAGAATTATAAGAAAAAAAAAATAGTCCAGTAGAGACCAGTAAAAAAAAAAATGGTAGGCAAGGTAAGGACGTTGGGAAGAGAGGTGTGGGATAGACTTACAGGATCACAACAAACATCATAAAGAGAAAATATAGTAAGATAGTTCCATTCTAATCACACCAATAAATACTTTAAACAAAATGGTCTAAGACCCAACTATATGCTTTTGCGATAAATCTAAATATAGGGAAGTTAAAACTTAAGCTATGGTAAAAGAGATATGCTGCAAACACTAATAAAATAAATGCAATTACTAAGTTAATCCTTGAACCATCTCCAGCATATTAAATAGTTGGAGAATTTATTTATTTATTTTGCTTTTGGGGTCAAACCCAGCGATTCTCAGGGGTTACTTCTGGGTCTGCACTCAGGAATTACTCCTGAAAGTGCTTGGGGGACCATATGGAATGCCAGGGATTGAACCCAGGTCGACTGCGTGCAAGGCAAACGCCTTATCCGCTGTACTATCCAGCGACCTGGGTTCAATTCCTCCATCCCTCTCGGAGAGCCCAGCAAGCTACCAGAGTAACCCACCTGCATGGCAGAGCCTGGCAAGCTCCCCGTGGCTATTTAATATGCCAAAAACAGTAACAACAATTCACAATGGAGACGTTACTTTTGCCCGCTTGAGCAAATCAATGAAAAATGGGAGGATAGTGTGGATAGTGCTACTAAATTAATACCAAACAATTTGTTTAAAAGATGCCACTAAGGATACAATAACACACAAATGCACATACATAACACCGCCCCCCACAAGCATGAGTGCACACATATATGATAACAAAGAGTAGATAACATTTCTAAATTATGAACAGAGAATTTTAAATTTTTAAAAAGAAAGATACATATCTAAGCTAAAGGAAAAATAACCAAGTCCAATTTATATTTAGGAACTATTACCATTCGTTTCTCAGTAATTAAGAGACGTAGACAAACTCAATAATGGTAAAAAAAGACAGGAACATTATGTAACCAACTAAATTAAAGGACTAAGGAAGATTCTGTGAAATAGGAGGATAAACATCATTGAAAGTGCAAAAGAGGGATTCACCAATATAGATTATAAAGATGTACAAAAGTACAAAATATCTCAGAAAATTACTTGTACATTGATGACTGTCACTGTCACTGTCCTCCCGTTGTTCATGGATTTGCTCGAGCAGGCCCACTAACATCTCCATTTACAGACTTGTTACTGTGTTTGGCATATTGAATATGTCACGGATAGCTTGTCAGGCTTTGCTGTGCAGGTGAGATACTCTCGGTAGTCTGCTGGGCTCTCCTAGAGGGGAGGATGAATCGATCCTAGCTTGGTGGCTTGGTCAGGCTGTGCGCAAGGCAACCGCCTTACTGCTGTGCTATCGCCATACTAAATATATTGAATGAATGAAAAATACTAACATTAAATGAAATAAAAGATGTACTCACCAATATGGGTTATATTTTGAATAGTAAAAGAAGTCTCAATAAAGTTAAGATTGAGAGAACTGTAGAGGTAGTACAGTGGGTAAGGCGCTTTCCTTGTTGATGACAGATGTGTCTTCAAACCCTGGCATGGCATACAGTTCCTCAAGCACTACTGGAAGGAATCCTTGAGCACAGAGCCAGGAGTAAGCCCTGAGTACACAGACGAGTGTGACCCCAAACCCTACCCCTATTCATAAAAAATTAAGATTGAAATTATGCAAAATATATTCTATATTATAGTACAATTATATAAGATATCAATAATAGAAATACATTTAAAAATTTCAAAAATGTTAATTATTTGTGCCAGTGAGATAGTATGCAGAAACCATGAGCACAATCAGGTGTGGCTTCAAAACTAAACACATATAAATAAAACTTTAAAAGATCTAAATAATCCATTATTGGAAATAATGCAATATGAATTAAATATCTTTATTTGAATTTTTTAAAATCACAGCAACAGGAGCCAGAAAATAGTACAGACTATGGTACTCTTATCTTGTACAGTCTCACCTGGGTTCCATCCCCAGTGTGCCATATGGCCCTCCAGCCCACCAGAAGTGATTCTTAAACATAGAGCCAGGAGTAATCCATGGACACAACTGGTGTGACCTAAAAAATCAGAAGGAAAAACAAGTCATAGCAACACTAATAAAATGTAATTGTGCACTGTACTTTTTTGCCTCTCCGGGATATATTCCCAGGAGTGGTTTTCCTGGGTCAAATGGGAGCTCAATTTCTAATTTTTTGAGAATCATCCATGCTGTTTTTCAAAAGGGCTGAACCAGAAATGACATCTGCACCTCTATGTTCGTTGCTGCACTATTCACAATAGCCAAAATCTGGAAAAAACCCGAGTGCCTGAGAACAGATGACTGGTTAAAGAAACATTGGTATATCTACACAATGGAGTACTATGCAGCTGTTAGAAAAGATGAAGTCATGAAATTTACATACAAGTGGTACTATATGGAAAGTATCATGCTAAGTGAAATGAGTCAGAAAGAGAGGGACAGACATAGAAAGATTGCATTCATCTGGGGAATATAAAGTAACAAATTGGAAGACTGAAACTCAAGAATAGCCAAGATAAGTACCAGGAGGTTCACTCCATGGCTTGGAGGACAGCTGCACAAGCTGGGGGAGAAGTCAGCTCAGATAGAGAAGGGAGTACCAAATAAAAGGTGTTGGGAGGATCATCCCAGGATGAGAGATGCATGCTGAAAATAGACAATAGACCAAACATGATTGCCACTCAATGCCTCTTTTGCAAACCTCAGCACCCAAAAGGAGAGAACAAAAGGGAATGCCCTGCCACAGGGGTGGGGTGGAATGGGGGAATGGGGGGGTGAGAGGGATTCCAGGAGTATTGGAGGTGGGGAATGGGCACTGGTGGAGGGATGGGTACTCAATCATTGCATAACTGAAACCCAAGCACAAAATTCTGTAAGTCTACAACTGTACCTCATGGTGTTTCACTAATAAAAAATAAATAAAATAAAATAAAATGTAATTGTGCAAACTAAATTAATTGCAAATATATTTAAAAAGAAGTCTTGGGCCAGACCAGTAGTACAATGGGTAGGGTATCTGCCTTGTATGCAGGTGAGCAACATTCTATCCCTGGCAGGAGTGATCTCTGAGCACAGAGCCAGGAGTAAGCCCTGAGCACAGCACAGCCCCTGCAGCCAAAAAAGTCATAAGTCAGCAATCTTCTCTTCACCCTTAAAAACTAGAAAATAAATTTCTAGCTGAAGAAAAAAATCAAAGAGAAAAGAAAAAACAGCAAGAAAAAAACAGAAAAATGTCAAAATATCAAATCAAAATCCAATTACCTACAAATATCATAAAAATATAATAAACTTTTAGCAAGGCAAACCAGAATGTGAATCTATAAGACACACATCAGTATTATAAAATAAGGAAAGAATATCAGTACATATCCAACAAATATGCAACTAATAATAGAAAATAATAATAAAAGGCATAACAAAAGACTATTCTTAAAGCTAACCCAATAGATGAAACATTTAGATGTAAAAGACAAATTTATTCCTATAAAAACTACAGGGAAGAAAAAGAAAGAAAGAAAAAATGTCACATAGCTGAATATTGTTACATCTTTCTTTTAGGGAGTGAGTTTGGGCCACACCTTGCAGTGCTCAGGGGTTACTCCTGGCTCTGTGCTCAGATATCACTCCTGGTAGTGTTCAGGAAACCATATGTGGCTCTGTGGTGGATAGAACCAGGGCCAGACATATGCATCACAGGCTCCTTAAACCTTATACTATCTCTTGAATCCAGTTTTATATCTTTTAAAGAAGTTGTTTCTAGTTCATAACCTTACAAAAAATAAAATGCTAGGTCCAAGTGGTCTTATTGTTAAATTGTACCAAACACTCAAGGAAGATATAACACCAATTTTGCACAAAACCTTCAGAAAATAGAAAAGAGAAAGTTTTATTAGGCCATTATTATTCTACTATCGGTATGATATGATTGTAAAAAGAAAACCTTAGACCAACACCCTGAGGGACCACTGAACTAAAACATTTGACAAAAGTTTAGCAAGTGAATCCAAGAATACATAAAAGAAGAAAAGAGGATAAAGCTCTATATGAAAATCTCAATGGATGCAGAAAAAAATTATAAATTTTAGCATTCTTTCTTGATTTGTATTGAACCTAAGAGCACCAATAAGAAAAGCCTAAAGTTGAATTATATCAAATGAATTTTTTATAAAAAAAATTGATGCCTTTGTCCTATACAAGAAATCTGTTTATTACCAGCACTTTCCTATAAATAGTCAGTATTGGAGGTCCCAGACAATAGAAGTAAAAATATCACTAATCCCCCAAAAAAGTTAAGAAATCCGTAAGACTATTCAATTCACAATTGACATGACTGTAGAAAATCCTAAGAAAACTATAAAGTGGCTTCTAAAACTAATAAATAAATGAGTGACAGCTCCATGATACTGTCAACACAAAAATAAATCTATTATTTCTTATATATTAATAATCAGCAACTATAAGCTGAAAATTTGAAAACATTATAAATACATAGAAATAAATTTAGTTAAATAGATGCAATGCCTATACACAGAAACTTGTAAACAGAAAAAAAATGAAGAGCTGAATAGAGAGTTATAACATTCTTATGGATTAATATCCAAAGTTGGTAAGATGTCAGTTCAAACCAAATGTTTCCATAAATTAATGCAAGATATTTTGTAGAAATTGATGACAATTATTTCATCAATTATTTCTCCAATTATTTCTCCAAACATATATGGAGAAACAAGAGTAAAACATCAAATGACCTCATTTTAAATTTTACAACAATAAATCTATAGAATCAGAACAATGACATAAAAATTGACTGAGTATAACTTAGAGTATAGCTAAGGCCACTGCTTAGAAGACAACCTGCCATTCCAAATAGTGACTCGATATGTAAAATCAATAAATGTAAAATCTGAGACAAACTAAAAACTCCTTGAAAAATATAGAAGACTGTTTTTGTAACTTTCAGATTTATAAAAATGTTACATCAAGGTACACAAAGCCTGAATTAATGAAATGAAAAATTGATAAATAATAGGACTTCATCAATTTAAAGGTCACGGTCACGGTCCTCTCGTCGTTCATCGATTTGCTCGAGCGGGCCCGGTAACATCATGAGACTTGTTGTTACTGTGTTTAGCATATCGAATACATCACGGGGAGCTTGCCAGGCTTTGCCGTGCGGGCGAGATACTCTCGGTAGCTTGCCAGGCTCTCTGAGAGGGGAGGAGGAATCGAACACGCACCATGTTGGCTGCGTGTAAGGCAAACGCTCTACCTGCTGTGCTATCGCTCCAGCCCAATTTAAAGGTACCATTACAAAAAAGAAAAAGGCCAGTCAGTGAGTGGGAGAAAATATTTTCAATTAACATACATTGGAAAGGACTTATATTCTGTATATAAAAAGAACATAATGAACTCAATAATACAAACAATTTAGAGAATCTACAAGAGTTTTGACAGACACTAATAATAAGTAAATTAACCATTATGTTTTAATGGTAGCATTGCTCATAATTTGTAAGTCACATCTATGTCAATTTGCACTTATATTTAACTAATGACCGTTCTATTATAGATTGCTATTGTCTTATTTCAAGACAGCATTATAAATATTTATTTTTAAAGAGAATGAAACTCTGATGGGATTAATGGAGATTATTCTAGAAGGATTTGTTAGAAAATTTGAATTTTAGGAGTGATAGCACAGGGTTTAAAGTGCTTGTTACATGGACTTTATACAGGAGTGACTCCTGAGCATAGTGCTGGAATTAAATACCAAATACCACCAATTGTAACCCTCTCAAAAGCATTAAATGTACTAAAAAGACACCAAGTAGAAAAAAAATACAGTTATCAAAAATTAGACTTTTCTATTAATTTAAGACTTTCGTAATGCTAGGAATAAGAGCAGTGCAAAAAACAGATATAGATAAGATACATAATATACATTCGTAAGTTTGGAATAATTAAGAGAAAAATAAAATACTTGGTTATGAGACAGATTAGGTGGTGGTAGCCATTTTTCCTGGGCAGGGTGTTTGACTTGCACGCAGCTATTACAGGTTGGATTCCCAGTACCCCGTATGGTCTCTAGAGAGTGCCAGAAGTGATCTCTGAATGCAGGACCTCAAGTAAGCCCTGAACACAGCCAGATGTGCCTCCCCCGCTCACCAAAAGAGAGAATCAGAATCAAATGAAAACTTACCCCACTGAATTGACTTGAACGGAAAGGTAAAAACATTTATGAAATGTCAGCAATAGAGATAGAAAAGTCCAGGTAAAGTGCCAAAGAGGACAAAGTTCTTCCTGAACTAAAGAAAATGAGAGATGTTCTTTAGGTTGAAGATGAAGCTTGGAGGTAAGAGAAGTAGGAAAGGCCCTCCTCGGTGATTACTCCTGACTCTGTGCTCAGGAGACTCTCCAAGTATGGACCATATGTGGTGTCAGGATCTAACCAAGGTGCACTGTACAGAACTAGTGCCTTAATCCTTGCGCTATCTCTTCCCCTCACTGCTCCTTTTCATTGGTGTCTGATATTTCATCATTATAAATGTGTCCCTTTGTCTTGTGAATTTTGTGTCTTATTTTAAAAACCACTTTCCGGGGCTGGAGCAATAGCACAGCAGGTAGGGCGTTTTTCTTGCATGCAGCTGACCTACGTTTGATTCCCAGCATCTCATATGCTCCCCTGAGCATCGCCCTGCCGGGAGTAATTCCTGAGTGCATGAACCAGGAGTAACTCCTGTGCATCGCCGGGTGTGACCCAAAAATGCAAAAATTAAATAAATAAATAAATAAAATTAAAAACCACTTTGTTTGTGTACCTTTGAGAAATAGTATATTTAACCTTAAACATGTTTACAGTCATATTTATTTTTCAGCCTTTCCTTAAATTCAAATATTGATTGATGCATGTGGCGATAGTACGAGGATCTGGGGCTTTAGAGAGAGAATTAAGAGTAGTGTGCGAGCTAATAACACAAGCCCTTTAGTCCGACCTCAGTCTCTGTTAGGAAGCCTTCAAGGAGCACTGTACTGGACAGGGCAGCAGAGGAGAACGGAGCAGGGAGTGAGAAATTATTGAGTAAAAATGAGGTATCATATGTCAGATGATGTCAATGTTCTATTAAGACAGAAGGTATCATTTAGCCATTGCAATGCAGGCTTGAAAAGAGACAATGCCTGGAATGGCTCCTGGGAGTCTCAAAAAGTGATGACGAGCAGTGTCAGTGAGCAGATGTGACCGCTCAATTGTAATCTGAGTTCCTGACATTGCAGATGGCCGGAAGTGCGTGCTTCTCCATCTTCCTTGAGGTTTCCTCCTAGAAGCAGACAGAAAAGCAATTGGGGGGTGGGGGTGAGGGTGGGGGTGGGGGTTGGGAGTGCTTTTTGGCAAACACAGCAGAAGTTTGATCAGTCTTAGAAGTCAACAGTGGACATTAGCTTGGTGAGACAGCATGATAGGCAGTGGGAAAAAATATGCACTGGAGGCTGGGCTTTGAAAGTTCAAGTGCGGGCTCCTGCTTACAACTAATAAGTAATATGACTTGAGACAAACGATCAATATAATTTAATGAAAAAGAAAATAACAAGTTACTATTTATGTTAGTATGATGTCTTCCCAGGATGGGAAATCTTATTATGATTAAGATCTTATTATTCTTATTATGAAAGGGGTTGATGGGGTTGGAGCGATGCATAGCAGGTAGGGCATTTGCCTTGCATGCGGCCAACCAGGGTTCGATTTCCAGCATCCCATATATATGGTCCCCTGAGCACCACCAGGAGTAATTCCTGAGTAACTCCTGACAGAACCAGGAGTAACCTCTGAGCATTGGCGGGTATGACCCAAAAAGCCAAAAAAAAAAAAAAAAGAAGAAGATAGGGGTTGAAAATTCAGTTGAAACAGAAGCAGATATGATCCTAAAAGTTTCCTAGAAGACAGAGGGAAAGGGAAAGGGGAGGGACCTTAGGCTGGTGGCTCCTCAGACCATCTCCCTTACAGGCACAGCAGGCTGTAGATATGGTTAAGAGCTAATAGTTTGGGTGTTGAAATTCCTGCTCTGCCACTTACTAGCTATGTAACACCATAGGTTATAATAACTTACCTCTCTGGGCTTCAGTTTCCTTGTCTGTTAAATGGGGATGACAAATCTACACGCACAAGTAGTGTTCTATCTAGAACATATGAAAGACCTAAGAGAACTTGGTACACCAAAGACAACTGCTTCTTTATTCTCTCTTCCAAAAAAAAATAATAAGCTCAGAGTTCTGTTTCCATAATTCCTATTTTGCTCCTTGTTTACACTCCCGTACTTGATCGTTAAGCAAAATTCTTCCTTGCCTTTGTTCTTAAAGTATGTGTGAGTAAGTCTGTCTGTCTGCCTGCCTGTCTTATCTCTTCACTCTGCCAGCAAGCGTTCAGAAGCTAGGAAAGAGATGTTATGTATTAGATTCCTCGTGCATCCCTTTCAGCTTCCAGAATATATGATGGCATTCGGCAAATACTAGTTAAACAAATAAGGTTGTAAGTCTTAGAAAACTTTCCCGGACTTCATATCAATTACAGGAAGAAGCAAGTGTAGAATAATGTAGCTAAAAGGTCCGGATGGGTTTTTTTGTTTGTTTGTTTGTTTCCAGTTGGTCTGTGACTATACATAGATTCCATCATAATGAAGCTGACAAAGGAGAGATGACATTTTGGGAACAGAAAAGGAATTTTGGATATTACAGCCCAACATTTGTCACCTCCCTGGCTGAGAGCAGAATACTTTCATTCGCTCCCTTTGGCTAAATTTGGATCAAATGCTGGCTGAGTGCACTAAGCAAGCCAGAACTGCATTGTACCTCTATTTTGTGACATATGAGCTCCCGGCTTTAATCTCCCCTCTACTGTATAAAGGAGGATCTGAGCTGTTAGACTTCAATCCGGTGATTCATGCAGCTGGCACACAATACATCCCACCTCTCTCCTCCCTGCTGCACAATATCAAGCTAAACAAAATGTCTTAGAAAGCTTCAGTACATGTGGTTAGGCTGTCACAGAACCCCCCTCCCCATGCACATTCTCCTTTTTTTTTCTCCCTTCTTCTTCTACTGAGCAAAAGAGTCCGAATGCCCAGCACCTGCCTTTTTACTGACATTTCCACAAAGGTAAAGGAATGAACCTTTTGTCAATTGCAACCAAACGATCTATTTTGAAACAATGAGATGAAAAGCCTGGGCCCCTTTCCTAGCTACCGGATTACAGTGCAGAGGTTTAAAATAAAGGACACTTGATTTTATTGATTTAATGAGGGATGGAGGCTTTTGCTGGAGCATCCCCCGTGGCAGAGGAACAAGTCTTGCTGGCAGGTCCCTCCAGGAGGCACTTGTATTTTTTTCCATTTGTTTGGTTTTGCAGTGGTGCTTGTTTATGGGTTTGGCTGTTAGGGTGACCCACCTTGTTCCTTCCTGGGCTGCATGAAGCAGTCATATGCCTGCAGAGGGTTTTGTGTGTGTGTGTGTGTGTGTGTGTGTGTGTGTGTGTGTGTGTGTGTCTAGAAAGGGAGAGGGGAGGGGAGGGAGAGTGAGGGGAGGGGGGTTGGGGTGAGATATAGCACAGTACTGCAGGAGGAAGAGGTGACAGAGGGAATGCACATCTTTGCAAGAAGAGTCTAATAAAACAGACTGGGAGAGAAATAGCACTTCTGACTGCAGAAGGGATTGTGTACACGATGTGTTACTTCTAAGCAAAGTCCCTTTCAGCTCTGCTTCTCAGGCCTCCCTCAGACCATACTATTCTCCTCCCAACCCCCATGCGGCCCCCACCCCCCATTACCCAAGTTTGAATAGGGAGGAGACTAAAGGGGTTCATGCAGGATGTTTTGTTGTGGACCAACTCCAGGCACAGCTAGATAATCTTTTTTGCTTTTGTTCTTGTCTCCTTTCGAGTTTCTTGTGATATTATTATTGACATTTTCATATGTTAATTTTCACATTCTATGTCTCTTCTTTTATAGCTGCCCTATTTTTTTTTCTGTACAGTCTGACTTCATTGTCCCCTGCGCCATGTGAAAGAGACATTGGCAGTCACCTGCTGACCAAATTTAAGCAGTGATCTACTTTTTAATACCAAAGTGAACTGTGTATTAATAGATACGTGAAAGTCTATTAGGGTGTCAAGCTAGGATGCTTGTTAATAGGAGTTTATATCTCGATTCACTGTGTACATTTATTGAAGTGTATTTATACAGTCCACCCATACATTAAACACCCCCAATTCCCTTTGGTGTTACTGTCTCTCTGATTGCTAGCATAAAGAGAAACAGTTCCTAAGAGCATATGGTTTCCAAAACACAACCCTTCCCCCTCCCTTTCAGCTTAAACAAAATGAGTGGCTGCCCCTCCCCCTGCGGTTTCTCTGCTCTCTGCCACAGTGATTCTGAAACCGGGGGGCAAAATCATTAGATCCCAATTATCTTAAGCCATACAAGATAACCTCTCTCAAGGGCCATTGGTAAAATATGCACATGGTTCTAATGTCTAGACGGTTATGAAATATAGGTAGAGCTCTCGGCCACTGCAGAACACCAATGCATCTCAAATGAAGTGCTTTTATTAAAGAAGTATAATCACCAGGATAAGTAATTATGTCAATACTACATAGTTAATTAAACCCATTATAGTTACTATTCCCATGGAGAGGAGGTCAAATGGAGCAACCACCTTCTTGATTCCACTATGCTAACATCAGAAGGATAAATTAAATAAAACACCACACAGACCTCTTCATGTCAAATATGTGTGTATACATTTTTTGATATTTAATAGTTCACAACTACTCAATATGTCATTCAAGCAGGTCAAGTGGAAGTCATGCTCAAATATTTCCAGGATGTTCAAAACATTTTCTTGGAACTTCCCTGTTCTTCCATTAAGTGATTATCAACTGTTAGCCTGATTGACGCAAGAAGTAATTACAAGTGTGAAAAATCAAATGAACATTCCTTGTATTTTTATCAATATTTCACAAACATAATGAAGAGCTGTGCTTATATTTTATTTCTTTCTATCTTCATAACTAACATCAGTCCATGTACTTCTCTTTCTCCTGGCCAGGAACCAGAGAGAGGCACACTAAAGTTAGACACATTAAAGTTCATTCACGATCCCAAGGCACACAGATTACATGTTCCACAGAAAGGATAATTCAGATATGAGTATGGAAAAGAAGAGAACTTTCCAGAGAAAAGAATGTAGACAAAAACTACACCCCCACACACAACACACACCCAGGCATATGTGCATGCACACATGATCACTTAAATTCTAATCTAATAGAAAGTAAAACCCAGATATGTTGAACCTCCTTGTTGGAAAATTCACTGAGTCATTATATCATTGTCACACCTTCTTCTCAAAGCATTTTATTGTACACAGAGAGGATTTGCATTTACTTCTCCTGATTAACAAAGAAAACTTTGTATGAAAGGGCTATGCACTGAGACGTGCAAATGTGGCCGGCCTTACCCCCTGCAGGAGAAGGCAGACAAGCAGTAGGGAGAAGAGGTAGAGGAGGATGGAGAAAGAATGCTTTGATCCCAGTGCAGGGCACACAATGGAGCAGACTGCACCCCCAGCAAGCTCTGACCCTGAGCAAGCTGAGGTTTGGCATGGAGTCACAGAGCGCGAAGCAGTATAATGAGCTCTTCTTGTGGTAGGGAACAGCGGAAGGCTGCCGGGAGTCCCTGCACTTGCTGGATTTTTCTGGTTTCCGCTATCGTGATGGCTTTCCTGTCGAGGCTATTGCCATCTCTGTCATTGATGCTATTTTCCAGCTCACGAAGGGATGATAGAGCTACAACTGCAAGGTAGTGTTAGTTCTTCTTCAGCGAGCCCATGCCCATAAATTAGACTATAAGCAAAAGGCAGCACAAAACAATCATGTAAGCTTGGTTGAAAACAAAAGGTCAGGTGTTAAATCCTTTGTTTGTCCAATGGTTTAAGCTGACATAGGAGGCATTTAGTTTAGATGTAAAGCAGTCTTTTATTCAGCATCCACAACCCACAAAACTCCTCAAAGTTTTTTGCTCTTCCTGTGGAAACACCATGTTACCAGTCAACTAGAAAGAAATTTGAGGGGAAAGGTGTGACTTTATATTCTTTCTTTCTTTCTTTCTTTCTTTCTTTCTTTCTTTCTTTCTTTCTTTCTTTCTTTCTTTCTCCTTCCTTCCTTCCTTCCTTCCTTCCTTCCTTCCTTCCTTCCTTCCTTCCTTCCTCTTTCCTTCTTTCTTGCCTTTCTTTCTTTCTTCCTTTCTTCCTTTCTTTCTTTCCTTCCCCTCCCTCCCTCCCTCCCTCCCTCTCTCCTTCCCTCCTCCCCTCCTCCCTCCCTCCCTCCCTCTGTGCCAGCGATCAAACCCAGGGCCTCATATGCAAGACAAGTTTTCTACTACTGAGCTCTATCCCCAGCCCTCTCTCTTTCTTTTTTTGTTTTAGGGAGCCTTCATTTTCTTTGCTCTGTTTACCACATCAATTGCCAACCCTAGTGAATTTCTTTCTATCCACTATTTCCCTCCAAATCCTGTTCTTAACACATCAAATCCCCTCATTGCATTTTTATTCTTTAACCTTGTTGTTTTGCGTTATATTTTCTTTCCAAGTTATGCAATTTTCCTTATTAATCTTTCTAAAGTATTATTATCATCCTATATTTTTTGTTTCAAAGCAAACATAAATCACCAGAACTGCCCATTAGAATAATTTATAAGTATCACTATCCTATTAAGGCTATGTCTGTTCTTTATTTATTCCCTACACTGATTAATTGCTCACATTTTCCTACCTGTGACCTGGGCTTTTCCCTAATCAGAGATTCCAGATCTTTGCTCTAACATGTATTTCATCCTCCATTCATCCCCTCATTACATGTCCTTTTTGACCTCCTAACATCCATGCTAATGCCAGCACCAGGAAGTACTTCTGAATGGAGGAAGTTATAGATCCCTTGTCACTGATAACCTAGAACAGTTTTATTTCCTGTTATCAAAATCTGTCTGTAACAGTCATATTTAAGCTGTAAAAATATGTAGAGAACATGTTTATCTCTAAATATCTGTGCTGAAATTTACTTAAAATTCATTTTAAGATTATGGAGACTCCAGAACTCAGCCGCCACCATGCTCATGACCGCTCTCCATGGGCTAGGGCCCAGACTCAACCACAAGTGAATCTCTGGGAAACCCAGGTATGTGGGACTTTGTGACTGAGAACTTTGGGTTCATCGGGACCGAGCACAGGGATCCCTTGCCCATATTCCCCTCTCTCTGACGACTCAACAGTCATGGCCACCAGATAATCTCATCATCGGCCACCATCCATATCGCATGTCCTTCTCTCCCAGGAGGGAGCATAACATGAATCTCACCATAACCATGCAACCGGAACTTCGCTGGTTCACCTGGGAGGCTCCAGATGGCTGGGGGTTGGGGTGGGGAGTGAGACCCCTCCCTGCCCCTAGTGAGCATCTCACTCAACCTAACCCCGGCAGCCAAAATCCTCCAGTACTCAACCACCACCAAGCCCATAGCCGCTCTCCACATGCTCAGGCATGAATGAACCTATTCCTGGACATCTCATACCTCACACTAACCATACTCCAAGAATACTGCACCACATTTGATGGTGTTCAAAGTTTTTATAATTTTGAATCGCATGGTATTATTTCATATTAATTTGCAAGCACAGCGGTAGGGCGTTTGTCTTGTACACAGCCAACATGGCCGACCCGAGTTCGATTCCTCCGCCCCTCTCAGAGAGCCCGGCAAGCTACCGAGAGTATCTCGCCCACACGGCAGAGCCTGGCAAGCTCCTGTGATGTATTCGATATGCCAAACACAGTAACAACAAAGTCTCCAATGGAGAAGTTACTGGGCCTGCTGGAGCAAATCGACGAACAACGGGAGGGCCTTTACCTTTACCTATTTTGCAAGAAGATAAAATGTTTCACATATTTAATGTTGTAATGCAAAAGGTATTCAAAAAAAGAGACAAAATAAAATTAGAAACAAAACCAACTATACTAATTTCAGAAGTAATGCCAAAGTAATAAAACTCCTAGGAAGATGGAATCTCTGGACAGAAAACTCTGTGCCTTCATAGGAGTGGATAAGCCTACTATGCACCCTGCCAAAGCCCCAGCATCCACACCCGTACCCCACAGTTTTTGGCATGTAAGTGACCCACCTTCACAACTAATCTTGAAAGAGGTGCCAAGTCCCCAAATTGACCCAGTTCTAAAGCCCCTGTAGTGCCACCTCCAAATTTTGCAATACTCACATCCCAATAGGAGCACAGCAAATGAGATGGAAAAGTAGCATAGAAGCCCACTAAACTCAAGTACAACAGTAACAGAAAGCTTAATGAGCAACAAGCAGCCCAATTAATACTCAATGATTAAAATAATGCCACTGTGACATATAACAATTTGCACAACTTTTCTTTTACTAAATTATTTTGTAATAATTCCACATACAATATACTGTGATGAGAAGTAGTATAAAATAAATCATTTTGTGTCTGCTGAAGGAGCAGACTTAGGGTATGAATGGGAAACTAAGAACAAGGGTGGAGGGAAGGCCACATGGGTGGGATTGGTGTTGGAACATTGACAACCTGAAACAACTATTATGAGCAACTTTGTAAACCACTGTTGTTTAAATAAAACAAAGTTCAATGAAGTCATAATAATGCAATGGACAATATAAAATAATACACAATCTCAGAATAATAACCAAGCAGTATTACTATTGATTTAATTAAGGTTTGAACCAATCACTGAAGTATTATTGAACTGAAGAAGCACATTGAATGACACAAAATAAAAAAAATAAGTATAATATACTGGCCAGACATAGGATTTATAAATAATTGAAATGTAAGCAATTTTTAGCAACATAAAAAATCAGTGTCTTTTCAATATATTAGTGCATCTGAGACATGATTTCTTTAGTGATTAAGAAATACAGTTGTGAATATTAAAATTATTTGTTTGAAATTGACTGTTCTCCCTATTGATAAAATGAGATGTAAACTAGTGATATACAAACATTCTGAGTCAAAACAGCTTGAATTTTGAGTCTGTTCAAGGCTGTAATTATCTTTAGATCATTTCAAATTTACCAATAGACAATGGTTCTAGAATTCAAGCTACTGTAACTCCAAAAGAACAAAAACCAAAAAATCCTATCAAATGCAACAATAAAAAATATATAGAATCTTGAGGCTGGAGCAATAGTACAACAGGTAGGGCATTTGCCTTGCACATGGCCGACCCGGATTCGATTCCCAGCATCCCCTATAGTCCACTGAGCACTGCCAGGGGTAATTCCTGAGTGCAGGACCAGGAGTAACCCCTGAGCATCGCCAGATTTGACCCAAAAACCAAAAAAAAAAATTATAGAATCTTCTCTGCTGAAAAAAGAAAAGAAGAAAAAAGGAAGGAAGGGAGGAAGGAAGGAAGGAAGGAAGGAAGGAAGGAAGGAAGGAAGGAAGGAAAAATTGTGACATGGAGATATAAACAGAAAAAAGAAAGGAGGAACAAAAGAGAACAACAGAGAAAGGAAAATGTCTAGATATTGAGAGAGCATGACAAGTTTGGAGAACATAGGACTTTCTAACAAAATTATGATGCATGGGTTAGGAATGACAATGATGATCATAAATTTTAAAAGTCACAATTTTTTAAAACTTTAAGTCAAGCAATAATAAACATTTTCCCATTAATGTCCAATAAGGCACTCAGTCCATGAAAAATGGCCCAGTGATGTTCAAAAAAAAATTAAAGGTAACTTCTACCTTTATCACTGTATCACTGTATCACTGTCATCCTGTTGTTCATCAATTTCCTCAATCAGGGACCAGTAATGTCTCCATTCGTCCTAGCCCTGAGATTTTAGCAGGTGCCACACTGAAGGCTCCTTCAGGGCCAGGGGAATGAGACCCATCATTGTTACTGGGTTTTGGCATATCAAATACACCACAGGGAGCTTGCCAGACTCTGCCATGTGGGAAAGATATATTCAGTAGCCTGTTGGGTTCTCCAAGAGTGAGAACTAGATAATAAAAGGTGCTTCCGGGAGCTGGGTTTTATAGTCCCTGGGTCTTGGCCATTGGTGGGATAACACGGTGCTGGGGGCAGTTGGTGGGTGAAATGCCTAGCTACTGGAAGATGGGGTATCTGGGTGGAGGAGGCCCAGTCCCGATCTGAGCAGGCTTGGAGATCTCAGCCTCGTCCCCACACACCTGGGTTCCCACCCAGGTGTGCGGGACCCAGAAGAGAACTACCTTTATAAAAATTCTAAAATGTTTTTCTTCCAATTTTCCATATTCTATGAGACAAGTAATTTAATTCTAAACTATTAATCAGATTAATTTGAAGTTGCTACTATGCATAGAACTAGAACTACACTTGGGTGTGTGTGTGGGGGGAGGGAACCAGATAATATCATTAACAAATACAGAGAAAATAAACCTTTTTTTTTTTAGAAAGCCACCACATGGAAAATACTAATAGCCAAAACTGCATTAGTGTGTTAATGAAATTATTAAAATGATCAGACAAGAGTACATATTGAATAAGTATTGCAATTCTCAGCTGTTGCTTGGACTTTCTACAAAATTTACACATGCAAGAGAAGAAATGAAGGAACAGAGTGATAGCACAGTGGATAGGGCATTTGCCTTGCACACAGCCGACCTGGGTTTTATTCCCAGCATCCCATGTGGTCCTCTGAGCACCGCCAGGAGTAATTCCTGAGTGCAGAACCAGGAGTAACCCCTGTGCATCACCGGGTGTGACCCAAAAAGCAAAAATAAATAAATAAAAAGAGAAGAAATGGGAGCTTGCAGATTTAGAGGACAGAGAAACTGTGGAGGGCCAAACAATTGTAAAAAATACTCAAGAATAAAACAGATTTGCACCAAGATCTGTCCACAGTCCTGCATGGTCTCCTGAGAACTCAAACACAAAGCCAAGAGTAGCCCCAGTGCAGCAC
Organism: Sorex fumeus; assembly: GCF_029834395.1. Classification (NCBI taxonomy): domain Eukaryota; kingdom Metazoa; phylum Chordata; class Mammalia; order Eulipotyphla; family Soricidae; genus Sorex; species Sorex fumeus. The sequence goes on from NW_026606118.1 coordinate 25,674,355, forward strand.
CTCTTAATTTATACCCCCCAAAAAAACAGAACAAGATTTAAGGATTAAAAAATGTAATTAAGAACTATCTATAAATGTGTCACCTAATAGAGGGCAGAGTGTTATCCAGGTACAATTGAATTAAACAGACATCCAATATCAACTAGATCACAGAGTTTCTTCAATGAATACCAAAGAAAATAGATCATACGCTTTTCAAAACACAATATCCCCTCAGAAGGTAGTAAAATCAGAAATCAATTATGTGATAGTTTTCAAATATCTGTATCACTGGAAATTATAAGACAAAAAGAAATGATTTGGTTAAAGGGGAAAAACATTTACTGTTAAAGTGAAAATCTAGAAGTAATATTGAGAGAAGCTTTCAAACTTCTCAGAAACCATTAATGACTTAAATAAGAAACTTAAATGATTATTCAAAGCAGCAGTAAAAAAGCAATGAAGGAAATAATAAAAAGACAACAGCAGGGATTGCTAGTTAAAAATGGGGAGTTGATGTGTGCCTTTAATACTCCCCTCTGTCAACCTCATAAAATAACGGTGAAGAGATCTTTTGAGGCGTAAGTATACAAAGACAACAAGAAACGGGAATGAAAGAATAACCATAAAACTTCAATGATGAAAAACAGAAGAATGAGTATTAAATGACAGTGACATAAGAAAAGGCATCCTAGACTGGAAGCACAGAAATCTGAGAAAAAAATGTCATTTGTCTCACAAAACCTAAAGCTCAGGTGTTTTCAACTTCATGCACCCCTAAAAGTCGGGGTAAAGATGCAGCCAATGAAATAAATAAAGAGGACTGGCTGGAATAATTTAAGAAATAGGTCTCTAACTACTTCCCTCCATTCTGGGAAAGTTACACCACTCCACCTAACTGCAAAGTAGAGGTTTATTCTCTAGAGATAGGAAAACAAGAATTTCTAGATTTGCAGGGCAAGTTTAGTAGGGGAAAGTAGCATGCTGAGAAAAAGGAATTAAGTTAAAGTTTGCATGGTAAATTTGAGATTGCCATTCCTCTCTCCCACTATAGGCTAAAATAAAGCATATAGTTGACAAGTTCCAGCCATGAGTACAGGCTTTCAATCAGCTTTTGAAAACTCTACTCATATAGCCCTGTGAATGGAAGAGACAATAAGCAAGTTGGAGGAAAAAGAGATTTTTTTCAAAAAGAAGGAAACTAAAGAAATGAAAAACCTATTTTTTAAAGAAATAAGAGAAAATTTTGGGTCCATAAATCAAAATTAAAATACGATTAAAAAGAAACAGTTGAGAAACATAATAGAGATATTTATTATTAAATTTATAATAGTCGGGCCAACATTAAAACATAATAAAAGAACAAAAGTCTACTAAAGATCTGAAATATCATTGCCATGAAAATCTAAAGGACATTAGAGCAAACCAACAAAACATGAACACTTATTTAAAGTTTATAAGTAACAGGAAAGTAAAACATTTAGGAGTTAAAAGAGTAATTGCTAAATATTAGCAAAAATCTAATTTTAAACAGATCTAAAAATTCATGATATCCTAAATAGTATTGGAAAAAGAAGCAATGCCATTGCATTCTCAGAACTTCGAAGTCATGAACAGAGAAAGATAATAGAATGCAAGAAGAGTTTCATGTTTGCATTTCTATTTGATACAGATGGGACAATTAATTTAGGCATAAAATAACTATGCATAAGCATAAACACTGTATACTTTTTTTTTAATTAGTGAAACACCATGAGGTGCAGTTGTAGACTTACAAACTTTCATGCTTGGGTTTCAGTTATACAATGATCGAGTACCCATCCTCCACCAGTGACATTTCTCCACCACCAATAATCCTAGTAGCCCTCCCACACCCAAAACCCATTCCCCTCATCCTACCCCATCGCTGTGGCAGGGCATTCTATTTTGATCACTCTTTCCTTCAGGATGTTGTACTTTGCAATAGAGGTTGAGTGGCCACAGTCTACTATTTGTATGCATCTTGCATCCCAGGCAAGTCCTGCAAACATCTTTCATTGATGTTCCCTTCTCTATCTGAGCTACCTTTTCCCCCAGCATGTGCCGCCGGCTTCCAAGCCTTGGAGAAGACCTCCTGGTACTTATGTCAACTATTTTTGGATGTTAGACTCCCATTCTGTTACTTTATATTCCCCAGATGAGTGCAGTCTTTCTATGTCTGTCCCTCTCTTTCCGGCTCATTTCACTTAGCATGATACTTTCCATGTAGAACCACTTGTATGTAAATATCATGACTTTATCTTTTCTAACAGCTGCATAGTATTTCATTGTGAAGATGTATCAAAGTTTCTTTAACCAGTCATCTGTTCTCGGACACTCGGGTTTTTTCTAGATTTTGGCTATTGTGAACAGTGCAGCAATGAACATACAAGTGCAGATGTCATTTTGACTGTACTTTTTTGCCTCTCCGGGATATATTCACAAGAGTGGAAATGCTGGGTCAAATGGGAGCTCAATTTCTAATTTTTTAAGAATCATCCATACTGTTTTCCAAAAAGGCTGAACCAGTCAACATTCTGACCAGCAGTGAAGGAGGGTCCCTTTCTCACCACATCCGCACCAACGGTTGCTTTTGTTCTTTTGGATGTGGGCCAGTCTCTGAGGTGTGAGATGATATTTCACTATTGTTTTTATCTGAACCTCCCTGATGATTAGTGATGAAGAGCATTTCCTTATGTGCCTTTTTGCCATTCGGATTTCTTCTTTGAGAAAGTTTCTGTTCATTTCATTGCCCCATTTTTTTTGATGGGGTTGGATGTTTTCTTCTTATGGAGTTCAACCAGTACTTTGTATATCTTTGATATCAACCCCTTGTCAGATGGGTATTGGGAAAATTTCCTTTCCCATTCTGTAGACTGTCTTTGTATTTTGTTTACTGTTTCTTTTGAAGTGGAGATAGTCCCATATGTCTATCTCTGTTTTCACTTGCTTGGTTAGTGACATGTCATCTTGGAAGATACCATTAGCTTCAATGTTGTGGAGGGTTTTGTCAACCTTGTCTTCAATGTACCTTATGGATTGTGGTCTGATGTTGAGGTCTTTAATTCATTTTGATCTTACTTTTGTACATGGTGTTAGGTAGAGATCTGAGCTCAGTTTTTTCGATGTAGCGGTCCAGTTTTGCCAGCACAATTTGTTAAAGAGGCTTTCCTTGCTTCACTTCACATTTCTTGCTACCTTGTCAAAGACTAGATGATCATATGTTTGGGGGTATCACCAAACCAGGATCTCACCATTCTACAAAGAAGTGATCATTCATGTCAAGAGAGGTGTTCAGCAGGGTGATACCATTTCACCGAAACTCTTCAGTGTCATCCTCGAGAACATCATGCAATGACTGATATGGGAAGGAATGGCAGTGAAGATAGATGGTCAGCAATTAGACCATCTCCGCTTTGCTGATGACATCGTTCTAATAACACCAAACATTAGCCAAGCAGCACAAATGCTGGCCGACTTCAACCGTGAGTGTGGAAAGGTCGGGCTACAGCTGAATCTCACGAAAACAATGTTTATGAGAAACAGTCTTATTTCTGATATTCCATTTGCTTTCAATGGGATGAACATCTCCGAATGCAGCAGTTATGTGTACCTAGGTCGAGAAGTCAACATGACGAATGACCTGGCACCTGAGTTTGCAAGAGGAAGAGAGTGGCTTGGAACACCTTCAAGAGCATCGAAGAAATAGCTAAGAGGACGAAGAACCTCTGGCTCTGGGCACATCTCTTTGATTCCATTGTTCTTCCTGCATTAACAAACGCCTCAGAGACCTGGGCCTTATGAAAACAGGATGAGAACTCTATTTGGGTCTACCAAAGAGGAATCGAAAGAGCTATGCTGGAGTATCACGTTTCACTCAAAGGAGAGAAAGAATCCAGAATTCTGACCTCTGTTGATGGTCAAGAATCAGGGATGCTGTCTCATTTGTCAAAGCATCGAAAGTCAAATGGGCTGGATACATAACGCGATTTGGAGACCAGTGCTGGACTAGAGCCATTACCTACTGTATTCCATGGGACATCAAAAGACCACATGGCCACCCACCTAAAAGATGTTCAGACTTCTTCATCAAAACCGTGAATGATCATTTTGAGGCTCTTCGTGTTCCTAGAATGAACAGATGCCATTGGGCTACATTAGCATGCCACAGGGACAAATGGAGACATTACTGGTGCCCACTCAAGCAAATAGATGATCAAGTCAAGTGATCAAGTGATGTTTGGGGGGAGATGTCAGTATATTCAACCCTGTTCCATTGGTCTGCAGCTTGGCCTTTGTTCCAGTAGCATGCTGTTTTAATTATTACTTCTTTGTAGTAGAGTTTGAAGTTGGGAAGATTAAGTCTTCCCATTTTCTTTTTCCCAAGAATTGCTTTAGCTATTCATGGGTGCTTATTGTTTCATATGAATTTCAGGAGTGTTTCCTCCGTTTCTTTGAAGAATGTCATGGGTATCATTATTTTAAGGGGGCTTAGACCAAGAATGTCATGGGTATCATTATAGGTATCACATTGAATTTGTTGGGTAGCATTATAGGTATCAGAATGCTTTCGGAAGTATTGCCATTTTGACAATGTTAATTCTCCCAATCCATGAGCAGGGGATATCTTTCCATTTTCTCATGTCCTCTTTTAGTTCCTGAAGTAGCACTTTGTAGTTTTCTTCATAGAGGTCTTTTATGTCCTTAGTTAAGCTGATTCCTAGGTACTTGATTTTCTGGGGCACAATTGTGAACAGGATTGCTTTTATCATGTCACTTTCTTCTCTCTCGTTATTTGTGTATAGGAAAGCCATGGACTTTTGGGTATTGATTTTATAGCCTGCAACTTTACTATACAAGACTGTTGTTTCTAGGAGTTTTTGGTAGAGGTTTGGCGGATCTCTAAGTATAGTATCATATCATCTGTGAATAGCGAGAGCTTGATTTCTTTGTTTCCTACCTGAATGCCATTAATATCTTTTTCTTGCCTGGTGCTGGAGTAATAGCACAGCAGTAGGGCATTTGCCTTGCACACAGTCAGCCCAGCTGAGCTGGGTTCTATTCCTCCGCCCCTCTTGGAGAGCCCAGCAAGCTACCAAGAGTGTATCACCTGCACGGCAAAGCTTGGCAAGCTACCCATGACATATTCAATATGTCAAACACAGTAACAACAAGTCTCAAAAAAATGGACACATTACTGGGCCCACTTGAGTAAATCAATGAACAACCTGTGAGGACAGTGATACAGTGATCTTTTTCTTGCCTAACTGCTATTGCAAGTACTTCCAGTACTATATTGAACAGCAGTGGAGAGAGTGGGCATCCATGTCTCGTCCCTGATCTTAGAAGGAAGGCTCTTAGTTTTTTCCCATTGAGGATGATGCTTGTGATAGATGGCTTTAACTATATTGAGCAAAGTCCTTCTATACTCATTTTGGTGAGAGTTTTCATCATAAACGGGTGCTGGATCTTGTCAAATGCTCTTTCTGCATCTATTGTTATGATCATATGCTTTTTATCTTTTCTTTTGTTGATATGATGGATTATACTGGTTGATTTCCAAATATTAAACCACCGTTGCATCCCCGAGATGAATTCCAATTGGTCATGGTGTATGATCTTTTTGATGAGTAGTTGAATTCTATTTCCTAGTATTTTGTTGTGAATCTTCACATCCGTGTTCATCAGGGATATAGGCCTTTAGTTTTCTTTTCTTGTGTTGTCTTTGTTTTCTTTTGGTATTAGAGAGATATGAGCTTCATAGGAACTGTTTGGGAGAGTTTCTGTTTCTTCAATATCCTGGAAAAAGCTTGAGAAGAACTGACAATAGGTTCTCTTTAAATGTTTGGAAATATTTGCTAGTCAATCCCTCTGGACCTGGGCTTTTGTTTTTGGGAAGATTTTTGATTACAGTTTCAATTTCCTTGATATTAATAGGACTATCAGGTAATCTAGATTTTTATCTATTAATAGTTATAATAGTATTAATAATTATAATTATTAATAAAATAATTAATAAAATTAAAAATATATACGTGTTAATTAAAATAATTAATAATAGTATTAATAATTAATCTTTTATTTTATTAATAATATAATAATTTTATGTATTAATTTTATAATATTAATAGGACTATGCAGGTAATCTAGATCTTTAGTTTTATGATCTCTTTCCTTCTGCCTGGTTTGGGTTCCTTTTTTTTATGCTACATTTTTCTTTTTTTCTTTTCTTTTTTTAATTTATTTTTTTGAATCACTGTGGGAAAAGTTACAAAGCTTTCAGGTTTAAGTCTCAGTCATGCAATGATCAAACACCTTTCCCTTCACTAGTACTTATTTTTCACCACCAAGAACCCCAATATACACCCCTTCCACCCCTCACAATGACTGTGAGGAAGATGAATTCTACTTAACTATCTACTTTGATTATATTCATTATTTTGACAAAAGATGCACCATTATTATTTAGAGTTTACACCCAACAATCAAAACTGCTAAAAAGACATTGTGAAATAATTTGTTTTCTACAGCTGGTTATGAGAACCATATGATGTTGCATGGCCACAATAGCAGCCGTGCAATTTTCAATTTCTGATATTTTACTTATTAAGTCTGGAGGGATTTCTGCCAAGAGTCAGATAATTACGAGATTGGTTTCTGTGGCTCTGGGGCCATGGCCGTGCCAGAGAGCTGCTCGTGGAGGGGCAACTCCTGACCACAGTAGGGTGTGAAGGATGAGCCTGGAACACCCCCCTTCCCATGAGGTTGCAGTTGCCCCATCACTGCTGGCTTATAACTGTCTTTCCAAAAAGCTTCGAGGTGGCCGTCATCTTGCTGCCAGGTAGAAAAAGGCAGAAGGGACCGACACCCTTTCCCTCCTGAGGAGGCATGGTACCGTGGATTAAGGCATAATCCATTCACTTTTCTGCCTCAAGCTGCCGGTCTCTGTATTAAGTCCTTGTGCCTCTGGAGCCATATCTGTACCAGAGAGCCGCTTGTTGGGGGCAACTCGTGACCTCGGTAGGGCATGAAGGATGAGTCGGGAACACCCCCTTTGGTTTGGGCTCTTTTTGTTGGTCCTTTTCTAAGATCGTGAGCTATGAAGCCAAGTTTTTTATGTGGGTTCTTTCTTTCTTCCCGAGAAATGCTTGCAGAGCTATAAATTTTCCCCTTAACATGGCTTTAGCTGTGTCCCATAGGTTCAGGTAGCTCATGTCTTCATTCTCATTTGTTTCCAGGTATCTTTTGATTTCTTCCTTGATTTCTTTCCTGACCCACTCGTTGTTCTACATTGGATTGTTTAATTTTCAGATATTTGATTTGATTTTCTACAAGTGTACATGATCAATTTCTATCTTCAGTGCATTGTGGTTTGAGAAGATGGTTGATACAATGCCTATCTTCCTGATTCTGTTAAGGTATACTTTGTGGCCCAGCGCATGGTCTATTCTAGAAAATGTTCCATGTGCACTGGAACAGAATGTGTATTCTTTTTTTAAGGGGTTATAAAGTCCTGTATAAATCTATTAGTCCTCTGTCTTCTATTTCTTCCTTCAGAGCCATTATTTCCTTGCTGGGTTTTAATCTTCTTGATCTCTCTAGGGGTGATATGGTGATTTTGAAGTCTCCAACTACTATTGTGTTGCTTGTAATGTCCTTCTTAAGGTCTGTTAGCAGTTGTTTTAAGTGCTTAGCTGGTCATTCATTAGGTGTGTATACATTTAGGAGTGTAATTTCTTTCTGCTGTACATATCCCTTGATTAAAAAAATGGTCTTCACTGTCCCAACTAATTTTTTTCAACCTGAAATCTTTGTTGTCTGATACAAGTAAGGGCCACTCCAGCTTTTTTTAGGGGGTTGTTTACTGCAGGGTTGTTTTCCATCCTTTGACTTTGAGTTTGTGTTTGTTCTGATTGTTCTGGTGTGTTTCTTGTAAGCAGCAGAATGTTGGGTTCTGCCTCTAAATCCATTTTGCCACTCTGTGTCTCATAATTGGTGAATTTAGACTATTGGTGTTGAGAGAGATTATTTTTATGGGGTTTTGTGTCATCTTACTGTAAGGGTGTGTTGTGCTTGTAGAGGTTTGTCTTGTCTTACAGTAGCCCCTTTAGCCCTTCTTTTAGATTTGGTTTTTGAGTCTATGAATTTCCTGATCTGTTGTTTGTCCAGAAAATTGTGTACTGTTCCTTCAAGTTTGAGTGATAGTTTAGCTGGATAGAGTATTCTTGGTGAATCTTTCATTTCAGTGAGTTTTTTCATTATATTCCACCATTGCCTTCGGGCTTGGAGAGTTTCCTCTGATAGGTTTGCTGTGAATCTAAGGTATTCTCCTTTGTATGTGATTTCCTTCTTTGACCTTGCTGCTTGCAGTATTGTGTCTCTATCCATGGCATCCATCATTCTAACTATGATATGTCTTGCAGTGTTTTTGTTAGGGTCTCTTTTAGCTGGAGTCCCTTAAGGCTCCTTGAATCTGGATGCCTGCATATTCCATCTCTGGGAACTTTTCAGCAATGATTTGTTTAACCATGGCTTTTTCACTGGGACTGTTTCCCTGATCTTCTGGTACTCCAGTGATTCTAATGTTGTTCCTCTTGGAATCATCCCCTAGAACTCTGATTCGCTCTAGAGCTATTTTGAGGTCTCTTACCACTGTTTGTTGTTGCCTGTAGGCTTCCTGCAGCTCATCTTCCAGCTCACTGATTCTGTGTTCAGCTGTAGCCATTCTACTGTTGAGGGCACACACTGAGATTTTATGTCATCTACCGAATCTTTTATTCATGATATTTCCATGTATAGCTTTCCAATTTCTGCTCTCATTTCTTCCTGTATTTTCTCACTTGTTTCTTTCATATTCTCCTTTAACTTACTGGATATCCTTCTCACTGTTTCACTAATTTTATTGAACATTTTCATTACTTCATATCTGAAATCTTTCAGAGAGCTCCCTTAAGTGAGTAACACCTAGTGAGGCTTCTAGTCTCTTCATCGTCCTCTCTTCGTGGTGGGAATTTGCGCTGTTTCTTCATGTTGATGTGGTTGTATGGAGACTGAGATGTTACACGAGATTATTGGGTATGAGTAATTTACCTGTGGCCCCAAATTAGGCCACGCCCACGTCTTCAGAGGCCACACCCACTTCTGCGGAGGCCACGCCCCTACGAGTACCTGGTGTGTGTGTTGGGTGGGGGTACAACCTGGGAGAGGAAGAAAACCAGGCACTGCGTTCGGGAGGAACAGAACACTGTATATTTTTCAATTACATACAAGCAATCAACAACAAATCAGGTTAGAAAAAGACGTTAGTTTAAATCATATGAAATTACTCATATTCAAGTGCTTCTCTCCTACATGTAAAGTTTCATAAAGTTTAATTTGATGGATTAAAGATTATAATAATACAAAAGAAGGGTATTTTATGGGTGTGTAAGAAACTATGAACTGGTAAGAATAACAATTCAATTTTCTGCACTAACGCAGTGGAAGTGTTGAAGTGTTGAAGACAAACGTACAAAATTATATTAGAAGAAAAAAATTACCAAGATGGCACTCGACGTTATTCCAGTCAAAAAATTGCATAATGAAAAGGAAAGAAAAGAGAAGAGCAGAATAAAGTTGTCGTGTGAGAGAAGGAAATATTTGAAAGATGGAAAGTTCTGCCAGGAAGGTATCTAAAAGGTCTGAACTGCTTGCTTCACATTCAGGTGCTCTCGATTTGAAATCCTGTACAACATGCACCCCCTGAGCACTGCACAGGGAATAATTTTCAAGTACCACAGTTGTCGGCGAAAAAAAAAATGAAAATAATGGATTATCCTAGATTTAAGTAAGTGCTAACATAGCCTATGACCACAGAGAACAGTAAAAGACAAGGTATAAGACAAAATAAAAGCTTAGTAATTTTTTTAAAAAATTGTCAAATACACTTTAACTAGAAGAACAAGCTAGATAGCTGATCTTTCCTCAATGAGTTTATGGTAATAGTGAAAAGCAGATGTTTACTGCTTTTTTCCACTTCTTTTCTTGAATATCATCATACTCGGCATTGTGTCCAATATATCCTAAGTTCACAAAATATCTTTAATAACATCTAGTAGGAAAGAAGTGATTCTAGGTGATTTTGTTTTTTGTAAGAGGATTTCTTTTTGACTACCCGTTACTTTTTTTAACTGTAATTTTTAAAAATGCACACACTTCACTATTTTTCTGTGCAAGTGTTATTATTCTTGTCCTCTTCAGCAGACACTTATGACAGTGAGAATTAAGTCTATAAATTATATATATTATACTTGACCATGGCATGATAAATATTCAACGTATAATTTAGGTGAACTTATATAATGTGCTAGCCAGTAATGTTATCATTATTTACAGAACCTTGAATGCAGCAGTAATCATCAATCTAAATTCCTGTGCATTATTTTTAGTGAAAAAACTTAGTGATCCTTTCCAGGTTAACACACTGTGAATAGGAACAGAGAGATTAAACTGGATTAGCAATAGAGATCTCTCTGAATCAATGATAATGATCTGGTAAGCAACTCCTATTCCCACCCTACTTCTCCCACTGCACCCCTCCCTGGAGCACTCTGCCATTTGTTGGCGATCTATTAAGCCAATTTAACCGAATATCCATCTACAGCTAATAATTCGCAAGTTTCTTGAATAAAATAAAAAGGTGTGGTCTATTGCCCAAGACATTTGTTTATATAAGCAACATAACATGTTCTGTGTGTCATATTCAATACTTTTTCAAATAAAGACAAAAAAAATGTTGTGGTTATTCACACCCATACTGAAACTCATTTTTTCCAGTTTTAATGGGCTTTAACATTTAATTTGCTGAAATTACTACTTTGTTGCTATAAATAAAATGTTTATTTACACTAGCTCCATAATAACTGAAAGATGAGGCCTCTAAAGACAAAATGCTCAATTACATCTTATACCAAGGAATCTATGAATCATAACATAGTAATTGAGGCAAGTGTCTCCCATCAGTCTCAGAGTCGATGTCCATTTGTAGCACAAAACCAAAATGAAAATGCTCACTAGCATTTCAATTAGTCTTGGGTCATTTTAGCAAATAAACTGGTTCATCTTGATCATATCCCTGTATATCATACCTCCATTAAATTTATGTGGTCAAAACTGCTCTCGAGTCATGATAGAAAATTCAAGGACTATAAAAATCTTTTGACCCAAAGAAATTGATCTAACAATTGGAATTATTTACACTATGTTTGCTTTTCTTAACCACATATGGCTTTTCTCTGTATAATGATGTTCTCATATATTCTAATATCTATGATTATCTACTACAAACATTTTAACTATCATACAAATTAATTTGTGTTTTTTTACCACTTAGAAATTTTCCTGTACTATTTCTCCAGATAGATGTAAAGATAAACATTTCTATGTGCTAATATAATTATTGTATTCTACACTTACATCTCTACAAATTTCAAAAGATATTCTAATTCCAGAGCCAAGGAGAAAAGGTGGATAAGAGAAATCCAAAAACTAGATAGAAACTAAAAATATATATTTTTTGTCTCACAATTAAGCTCTCAATTAAGCAATGGTATTTAAAATGGGATATATGGAATTTAAGATAGGATTTATAAACTTCAAGATGAGATTTAAAAAATTTATATTATATAAATTCCATATGCATTCAGACAAAAAATAAGTATAAATTCAAGCTCTGCTAATTACTAGTTATATGATCTCTGGCTGTGTTCTTAATCTTCTGAACCCTCATTTCCGGGCCTATAAAACAGAGATAATAACAATTACTTTATAGAGTTGTAGTAAAGTTCAAAGGAAAGAGTAAATGTATAAGTAACTTGTTCATTTTAAAATCTATCCAAATAAAACCAGGTTTGTATGTGCCACCTACTGTGGACCTAAGATTTAAAGCTGAGTGACTGTAAGATGTTTTCTCTTCCCAAAACAAATATAACATGGACTAAAAAAAGGAAATCATTAGAAAATGAAACTATATACCAGTTTTATTAAGCCATATAAAACTAGGTTGTACGCCCAAGCTGTACGCGCAGTAACTATTCTAAGCAGGGAGATGGAAATGATGACCACTTTCTTTCCAAATGGAACAGGCTAAGATTTGCCTGAACAAAGAAGCTAAGATATCTAACAGCTGCTTACCACTCTCTGTTGCTTAAAATATCAGAGGAGTATGAAGTTTAGGCAGCTCCAAGGCTGAGTCATCTTCCTCCTAACTTGGTATTTATTCAGGACGCTCAAACACTGATGACAACAGCATTCCTGACCTCTGAGCTGCTCCCAATGCTGAGACGGTTCTGAAGGTGAAACAGACACCTCATCCAGATTCCCATGTGGTTACCATTCCCGGGTAAGCTGCTGCTGCCTACTTGTGTCACCATGTTTACTCTAAATGAGAGCGGTCTTGACAGCTGAAGGAGAGGAATTCAGACCAAATGAGAAATATCCTAAATTTTCTTTTCAGGATGCTCAAGGCTCACAACTCAGGCAATTCTAGGCAGGGCTGGGCCCCAAACCGGAACCATGTGACCTTTACAGTATATATAACATCAAATCCAGTCCATTCGATTCATTTATGCAAGCTCGAAGAGGTTCTATTTGACCAATCTCAGTTAAGTGTTGGCGCTATAAAATTTAGCAAGGAAGATAAAATATATTTATTGTGATAATCATGCTCACGTATATTTTATATGTTCTCATATAATCTAGTAATATCTATTAATGAGGTTTTTATCACTATTTTTCCAGGTAAAGAAGCTAAGGTTTCTTATAGGTTCAATAAATTGCCCAAGGTTACACAATTTATAAACTCAGAGAGAAAATTCAAACCCAGAAAATCCTGGTTATAAAGTCATTGCTGATGCACTTAAATTGTCAAAAGAAGAAATATGAAGAGCTCATAGAATTAGGTTAAAAGATGGGTTGGGAGAGAAAAAGAAGGAAGAGGAAGAGGCTCAGGAGTAGAATATTTCTACTCTTCTAGAGAACAGGAATTTTCAGTTAGGGTGATAGGGGAATTGTGCAGGAGCTGTTAGAAAGACCTTGAAGCATTTTGATAGAAAAATGTGTTAAGAATCATTTCTTTTGTGCTCAATTATGTAAACAACGAGCTGGCCAAACACTGAGGTATTAGTATCATCTACACTAATAAGGACCCTAGGGAGAGACTTTTAAAGCAATAATCGAACTCAGTCTTTCTGACTTAAATACCACCTCATACATTCAATTATAAACACTGAGTGTTAAAATGATCTTCATTAAAAAAAATTTGTAAGTTCTAAATAATTTCTGCCATTAATGTTGAGCTTTAATAATACACTGTAAGACTTAAATGATCGCATTTTTTATAATCTATTCTTTCAGAAACATCGTGTTCTTTATGGATACTGTAGCACTGTCCTCCTGTTGTTCATCGATTTGCTCGAGCAGGCACCAGTAACATCTCCACTGTGAGATTTGTTGTTACTGTTTTTGGCATATCAAATATGCCACAGGGAGCTTGTCAGGCTCTGCTGTGTGGGCGGGATACTCTTGGTAGCTTGCCAGGCTTTCTGAGGGGACAGAGGAATCTTGGTCTCCCACATGCAAGGCAAATGCCCTATCCACTGTGCTATCACTTCAGTCCCTTTATGGATACTAACTGAGCAAACTCCAAGTTATAGAGTTGACCCCAAAGCATGTGCATGTATACTGAGCTGCAGACATCCAGGGGTTAACTGGGAAACTTGAATGTAATATTGTCAGGCATATCTATGACTACAAGAGTTATAACTTGAGTTATTTTGTTTTTGCCATTGCAAGGGATCTCTTGAAATTTTCTATTTTTTTATGTGCAAAATACCAGCTTAATATTTTCACTTTAAAATATATCTTGATAATATAGAGCCTATGAATTTTAACCCTAAAAATAAAAATAATTCCTTTTGTTGTTTAAAACAAAGTTATTTTTTTTATCGCTCACAAATTCCTTCAGAAAAATAATTTTATCATATAATTTTATAAACTGAGTTTATAAAAAATGATCTTGTCATGGTATAAAATATGTTGGGAATGCAACTGAGCGTCTCTGAATGTTTCTTATGGAAGAGAGGACCAAAAATGGTCAAGGAGAATCTTAAAAGATACCAGCTGTATATCTATACATGGCTGTATAAGTTTCTATTCATTACAGCATGCTCAGCTTCTTGTCAAAAATAAAAGTGATGCATGGAAGAGAAGAAGTTCTATTTGAGAAAAGGAAGAGAAGGGATGGGAAGCTGAAGTATGAGGACTCTGTAAATAGGGTGCCCAGAAAAGAAGAAAAAAATGCCTCCTTTTATATATTCTTAACTACGGGTGTAGTGAGCATTTTGCATTTGGGTATAAAATACGTAATATAAAGACAAAAGGGCTGGAGAAAAACAGGATATTTGAGAGGATTGTTTTCTGCATATCTTGGTACATATGCTAGATCCATGCTATTTCATACTGGAAATTTTCTTTGGGGCCATTCTCTTTTATAATCTCACCCCATTTTCCCTTCTGTCCCTAATAGCTATATCATAGCTATCAATGGACTATAACTAGAGAAGGAAAAAAGTGTATTGTGAAAATATGATAAATGATGAAGATTGGAAGGCATCTGGTCTTGAGAGATTACTACATTTTTATTAGTAAAATGTCGATGGTATTTTCAGCTTGTCTAAGTGTGAAAACAGACAGTTCTTATTTTTCACCAATAGAAAAGAATGCATTTTCAGGAATCCGTAGGAAATAAAGCAACTTGAAGGGTTTTTGTCACCCAACATCTTAGGAAATGTCAAATAAAAAACTATTCTTTAACTTAGTTTAGTTTTGTTTTGTTTTAAGGATGCATAGTTTCTTACAAATTTTTGTTTACAATATTCTGTGCACCTCCTTCTGAGGAGATTATTTCCATTTCATGAAGGATTAGTCTACTTTGATGACTGACTTGCTCAAGCTAGTGAAGTTTCTCCTGGCACGATGATGGTTTGGGCAGAAGTTTTAAGAGTCATTGTGTGGTTTAACATGGTCTTTTTCTACAATCATAATTATGAAATTATGAAACTGCTTTTCACATCGGTCTCTGATTGAGTTTTAAGAGAAGAACCCCTTTATTAACTCACAATGAATATATAGCGTGGTCAAAAATGAACATAGGAACTTTAAGTCACTGAGGTTTTCTGGTTACTGTTTAGCACAATTCTAACTTACCCTTCTTACTCTAGATAACAGTTCTTTCATTTAAACAGATGCTCTCAAATTTAGCAGATCCAGGAGAAAATTTATCCTTGAAACTCATTGATAGATGCCATAAAATTTCCTCTGTGTGTATATTTGTGCATTTAATTAGTTGGGGCAACAGTGGCTTACAGAAGTGTAAACATTTTAGGGTGGAGCTGAAGCAATATCACAGATAGGGTGTTTGCCTTGCACGTGGCTGACCAGGGTTCAATACCTCCATCCCTCTCAGAGAGCTCAGCAAGCTACTGAGAGTATCCCGCCCGGCCTCACAGCAGAGCCTAGCAAACTCCCTGTGGCTATTGAGTATGCCAAAAACAGTAACAAGTCTCACAATGGAGATGTTACTGGTGCCTGCTCAAGCAAATCAATGAACAATGGGAGAACAGTTACCACATTATATCCCCCACCAAAATGTCAATATGCCTACACCCTTCTCAAGAAGATGTCCTTTACCAATAAATATTTGATGCAAAGACCACTTGTATTGGAAGGCAATATTAGCATGTTCCAGGAAAACTCACCCTAGATCACACTTACGAATGTTGTCATGAATTAAGAGCATTCTGCCATGTAACATGATGAACACCCTCAAAACAAAGAAAAAAAAAAAAAGTCTCTGCCTTCCTAGGCTTTGTACTAAGAATTGTCAGAGTTCTTCTGAGTGAAATATACTATTTCAACATTGTGTTAAACACTATTTAAACTACTTAATCACTGTGAATCACATCCCTGATGTAGCTCATCATTTTGGGGTTGATTGCCAGGAAGTTCAGAGTAAAATGTTTGGCAAGTATGCAAGTCTTTGTGGAATCCACATTTCATTTAGTCTTGATTTTTTTTTCTATTTTGTGCACGTAACCTTGTGTTACTCTCCTTTTCACAACAATTTTTAATTGGTGTATTTATCTGATCTTTTTAACCCTTTAAGTTTTTTAAAGAACAGGTGAGGATATAATTAAACAAATAAAATGGTTATTATATATTAATTATTATGCTATTGATTCTCTGTAGGCACATAGGCATAAACTTATGC
This sequence comes from Sorex fumeus, assembly GCF_029834395.1. Taxonomy (NCBI): domain Eukaryota; kingdom Metazoa; phylum Chordata; class Mammalia; order Eulipotyphla; family Soricidae; genus Sorex; species Sorex fumeus. Next base: position 25,690,658 of record NW_026606118.1, read on the forward strand.
CAAGTCACAAAAAATGCCTCTGTAATACACAACAAAATACAAAAAAATCTTATATCATTAAATCCATAATGAACAGATTAGAAGAGTTTTTCTTGAATTTGAACCATGAACAGTAGATAGTCAAGTCAAATTGGAAAAGAGCTTTCTTAAGAACCAATTATATGTGCATTGGTATTTCTTTTTTCTTGTCAGAAACCTTGGGGTTCAAGATGGATAATCTAATTACCTTAATAAATAAAGCTGTCTAATACTGACACTTAATTGACCTCCTCCTTTTAGTAAAATACTGGGTACTACAAAGTCAAATAGCAAAATGGAAGACATAGTCTTGCATTTTGGGGAATTTTCGTTTCTAGCTGAGGAGTTAATTCAAACAACCAAGGATAGTCAACATTATTTTGTGTCAACCAAGAACCTAGATTGGAGAAAATTAGAATTAAAGGATGTAGGATAAAATGAATGAGAATGGTTTTAGTGGGGGATTGGGGGTGGGAGATTGAGGAAGTTTTTTTTTTAATCACTATTACATCAAAGCTTCCCTTATCACACTTTCCTCCTACTCCTCCCTTATACATTAAAAAAAAAAAATCTACTAATTAAAATGTCTTGCCTAGGAAACCTATGTGTTCAGACTTGGTCCTATAGAAGGGGCTATCGAAAATTAGGCCTCAGGACCCCTAAGGCTTTCTTCAGGTTTAGGGGCCCATCTGCTATTGGTCGACAGACCTTTTCCCAGCACCAAGTATGTTGGGGTCACTGGGAAAGAGAAAACTTATGAATAAATTTGAAAGGGGGGGTTCTAAAAATCTAGTTGACTGCCAAAGGAGTCCTTTGTGAATAAAATTAAGCAGTCATTGCCATAGAGGACAAATGTTTTAACTGGCTTTCCTCCACAGCAACCTCCCAAAGCTTCCTCCAGGAGACACAGACATGGGTTTGTGTTAAATGGCTTAATTTTCTTAATCAACTATTTCATTGTGAGTTTTTAATTTCATTCCCATGCCTATTTTTTTTTCATTTTGCCATAATACAGCTCTAAGTACCGTGGCAAACATTTGACAGTTTGCTCAGCAGGTGCTGGGCTCTGCAGAGCTTGCCTGGCTCTACCTTTTATTAATTGGGTTTCAAAATGTGTTCTTGTGTGAACAGAAGCTAAGATGGGACTATTGTACCTGTCAACATGAAGCTGGGAGAAATAAAATATTTGGAATGTGTTTTAAAATAACTCATTGTGGGCTTGATCAGTTGAGAATTTAAAAGCAGAAAGAAATTCCTTAATGCTGAAATAAATAATCATGCAATCAAAACAGCAATAAAATTAAAGAAAGGATAAGGTTTGTTCAAGGTTCTTCAGCAGTTGTAATAATGCAAACATTTAGAACATTTTCTTTGTGCCCAATAGGTTATGCATTAAAGAAACAATCCTAATTTTAAAAAAAAGCTTTTTATTGAGAAATCCAGAAGCCTGGGGAAGTACTGATTGCCTTGAGAACACACAGTTAAGGCACTCTAAATATCTTTGATATTTGAATTTAATTTTTATTTAAATATGGGTAATTTTATTCTCAATCGGAAATTTCAAAATTCTATCTTAAACGTTCTCCTTGCTTTGGCCCTCTGCAGAAAGCATTTTTATCTCCATGGGAGAAACAGAAGTCTCCCCGTGATTCGTTTCCCTTTTTTCACAATATGCTTTAAATTCAATCAATCATAATGTCATTAAAATACTCACAGTAGAAGATAAAAGGGTGGAAAAAATAAGAGAAAGCAATAAAAGTTGACAAAACAAAACTCAGGAATGGGTCAGACCCTCTTATCAATATCACTGTCACTCCTATCATGAATGTTCAATTCTGAAATAGGGAATGTGATCTGTGGCCTCCCTAAGGACCATATAAGAAGTTTTCTTAAAACGATTTGTGTCTGGAAAGCATAGGAATCATAGAGATGAAGCCACAACAATAATAAGATGAAAGACAGAGAAATAAAAATAAAAACTTCATATTTGTTTCTGAGTAAGGAAATAATGTATTGTTACTATAAAAATTTTGAAAAGTGTGACAATGAACAGAGTACAAATTAAAAGCCTTGAAATTCTACTTTAGATATTGTCATTGTTTGCTCTTTTCCCTAATAGGTATTTTTTTTGGGGGGAGGAGGATGGTTTGGACCACATCTGATGATGCTCAGGGACTACTCCTGGCTCTGTACTAAAGAATTACTCCTGGCAATGCTTGGGGGACTATATGGGAAGTAAGGATCAAACACAGATTGGCTGCATGCAGTGCAAGGGCCCTACCCACTGGGTTGTCTCTATCTCTCTGTCTCTCTCTCTTTCTTGCTCTCTCTGTTTTTCTCTTTATCTCTCTCTCTCTCTCACTCACTCTCTGTCTCACTCTCAGTCTCATAAAGAAAAAATAGAATCATATTTCAGGTTACTTTTGTCTACTTGTCATTATACCAAGTAAAATATTTTTATTTGATGTATGGAATTACCACATTCTGTCTGCTCAACATATCACTGATTGGATGGAAAATAATGTTTTAAAAATTTCTGATTGGCAAACGCCTTTTGATGCTTTGGGTATATAAACGTTTAATCACTTTGGGGAATTTTCTGAAAGATAGAATTCTAAAAAAAAAGAACTAAAGAGTTAAAAGTCAAACTTCTGGATATATTCAAGTTATCTCAAAAATCTAGCAATTTATATCTCTATTGACAATGTTTGAAAAAATTAAACTCCATATATTTTTAAGTTTTTCCAAATGTATTTACATTATGTAAATTATCAGTTTTAGCCATACTGGGATCATTTACATTTACACCTATCTACTTAGAATTTTTGAAATATTGACACATACAACTAAGGAATATGGCATAACTTTGTATTTAAGCCTTCTTTTCGTCTTTCAGTAAAATTTATGTTATTTTATAATATATTTTGAAAATGTCTTTTTATATTTCTAGCCGAGCCGGGTTTGATTCCTCTACCACTCTCAGAGAGCCCGGCAAGCTACCAGGAATATTTCCCCCGCATGGCAAAGCCTGGCAAGCTACCCATGAGGTATTCAATATGCCAAACACAGTAACAACAAGACGTTAATGGAGACGTTACTAGGACCACTTGAGCAAATCAATGAATCACGGGAGGACATTACTACAGTGCAGTGCTATTTCCAGGTGGACTTTAATGTAGTACTGTTGAATTTATTTTGTTATATTTTGAGTAATTTTATTAATATAAATAAAATTTGTTTCCTTTCTAGCTGTTTTCTTAAAATCTGTTAGTTTTAGTAAAGTTTTCAGTGTTTTTTTTTTCTTTTGGTATTGTTTTGTTCTCAGGTAGAATGATCAGTGAGAAAGTCTTTAGTTTTTCATTATTTAAGATGTTTATCCATCCAACTAAGTGGCCTAAGAGCACTTTGAGAATTTAATATTATAAACTCTCTTTCTCTTTTCTTCAAATACATGTGCTGCATAAAGAAGCAAAAAATTTGTGTTTTAGTTGACTCATTCACCCCTTGAGGCTGATGAATACATTCACAAAAAACAAACAAACAAAAAAAAACACATGTCATCATGACAGACACAACTGACATAAGGAAGTTGCTTCAATAAAAGTGGCCAAAGGGAAAATATCCAAGTAGGCAAAGGCCTTCACTTTAATGCAATAAATGCTTGTTGAGCTCTCATTAGGGGTTCCAGTTATCCAACAGAAGGTTAGCTTTCCCATACAATTAAAAACAGACACTGCAAAGGCATTTGACTATCATTTTCTCAGTCTCCAGAAGAGACAGATAAGTCAATATAACAGCACAAAATGTAGTATTAAAGATATGCTCTCTCTGGATGACAGTTTACCCAAGGTTCTGTCTACCACTGAAGCATGCATCTTTCCAAGTGTGATTTAAAGATGGGATGGACGGGGTAAAGACTTTCCAAAAGAGAAACAGAAGCAAAGGCAATTTGGTCTATGTGAGCTATTTGGAGATTTGAGTTATTCCTCTTGTGCCTAGAACACAGAAAAAGTGCAAAGAATTCATTGCACTGTGTGAAATTACTTTGTTTTCATGGTAGCCTCAGCCAAAATAACACAGTGTTACAAATCTTGCAAAATAAAGATTCCTCAGAAACCTCACACAAATTGCATAACTCTTGAACTATTTTGTTTCAGGGTAGAAAGTTCCTCAGTTACTCTTAGGTTTTTACCATTGGCTTACCAGGTTAGTCCTTTTGTTCCTTTCTGACTTAATTGATCCAGAACTGAGTGGCCTGTTGAGAATGCCTGAGGGCTTTCTTTGTCTGGTACCAATTTCAGAGACTTCTGGCTGAATGCATAGAGGAAGTTGTTAGTTGCGGGGAAACTTAGAGTGAAAAGTAAACTCTGATCCAAAAGAGTAACTCAGAAATGCCCAATTATCTACTTTATATTCATACTTCTATCTCTGGAATAGTTACTTACCTTCTACTCATCACAACTAAATTCCTTAGACATATTTGACTATGAATTGCTTGGCTTTCTCTCCATTGTTTCTGCCAAGACACTCTCTCCCCTAATTTGGTTCTCTCTGTAAAATTCTAATTTTCACTATGGTTTTCTCCCTCATCATTATTTTCAAGCAACTTCGACTTCAGTGACCAGATCAGAGTTTACAAATTGAGGATCTGTTCTTCAAGTCTTGCCCACACCAGGCTATTTCAATTGTCCACCCTCCGTTCTTAGTTGCACAGGTAGAGGGGTTATTGTGGACATCAGGGGTTTTTCCTACAGTAGCTGTTCCTTTGGTAAATTCACGTGGTTCACATAAACAGTCTGGATGGAGGCTCTCTGGAAACAACAGTAGCACTGTAGCACTGTCCTCCCGTTGTTCATCGATTTGCTCGAGCGGGCCCAGTAACGTCTCCATTTTGAGACTTGTTGTTACTGCGTTTAGCATATTGAATACATCACAGGTAGCTTGCCAGGCTTTGTCGTGCGGGCAAGATACTCTTGGTAGCTTGCTAGGCTCTCCGAGATGGGTAGAGGAATCGAACCTGGCTCGGCCAGTCAGGTCACGCACAAGGCAAATGCCCTACCGCTGTCCTATCGCTCCAGCCCGGAAACAACAGTATATTTTATAAATTCCACCATCCAGCCCTCACCGTTCATATCACCTACCTGTGCCACTCATCCCGGAAGAGACTTTGGGACTAAATCTAGCTTCTCTAAGAAATAATCAATAGCCACATTCACCTAAGAATTCCTACCAGTGCATTGAGTTTTCTAATAAATACCCATTAATTTTCACAGTTGAGATCTATAAATATAAAATTATGTATCTTTTAATAGAAACAGTTTCCCAAACATATTTTTTTTCTTTCTACTACTGTCTCCTCAGTGTAAATCTACTGAGTTCTCCTTATGCTTTGCCCATTGGTCATTCGTCTTATTCCTTTAGTAATTCATGGGCTTGGGGAACCTATTTCTATAGTATGCTAACTGTGACACTGATTCTCGCAGCAATTTTGGATTTCAAGGCATATTAAGAGAAAAGTAACAACAGTGCTGAAGGAACTCCCCAAAGAATTCATGTCTTTTTCAAAAATGCTTAAACGTAAAATATTGCCTAAAGTATTCCAGCATGTGAAAGCTAAGCTATTCTATTGTAGATACAAATTGCACCGATTTGGATCGTCTTGCTCCTTTTATTTGCTTAGCTTCATCTGCACCCTTTAAATCAATGTTGCTTTGGTAAACTCTTCATTAGTATTTGTCAAATCATTGTTAGATTCTGCTCCCTTCTGTTTTTTATTATAGTCATATCCTCAAAGTGTACTGTAATGCATTCTTCACAGATCATCCTAAAACAAGCTGTTATTAAGCATATCATTACAGAAAATACAGTAGAAAATTTATTTTCAGAAAAAGCCAAATAACTTGTGAGACCTCTGGAGAATTCTAAAAGATCTCATCTGAAAATCGTAAGAAATTTTCTGTTTTGCCTTCAAGACTTGTTATCCTCTTGATTCTGCTAATTCCCTAGCCCTTTTTACACCAACCCTCATGAGATTACCCTGTGACGGAAGGGTTGGGCCTGTTCTTGTTGATTCCATTAAAGTTTCTCTTTCTCTTTCTCTTTCTATCACTCAATTCACTGAATGAGTTCCAATTAAATGATAATTATTACGTTAATTATAGTAAGTTTCCTTAAACTAAAATGTCATAATTATGCTTTAAAATAATTTAAAATAGTGGTGCATCAAAAAATACTTTCTTAATCATAATGCTACCATGCCCACAGAGAACAATAATTTATTTCCAGGCAAAAGCTTCTCGACCCTGTACTAAGAACTAAAAGACCTGAATTCTATTTTTGACTCAAGTACTGATTTCCTGTTATAAGTCTTTCAGCTTCCACATTTATGAAACCAGCAAGAGAGAAAGAGAGGGAGGGAAATAAAAAAAGACTCTTATATTTATGGCGTAAGGACTTCAGGAACTAGTGAGTTAAAAATTTACACAAAGCATGTGTTTCATGAGGGGCTGGGGAGGGCAATAGCCTTCCTAACACAAGTAAGGATAATGTTGAAATAACTAAGAATAATAGAAAGAGCGAACTTCATTTATTTTGTGTTGCGAATGGTATTTTGATTCTAGAACTTCTCCCCTAACATGTGGTTGTATTTAGCTAATACTTCTAACAATATTTATAAGTAGATTGAGAATTAGCTCACAAATACAATTCAGGAGACTAATTGTGATGGTTTGTTTTTCACATTCTGTAAAATGAACTGAGTTAGAGGTCAGAAAAAAGGTCTTAAAGGAACACTTCTTTTTATACTTGAAGTGAGGTTGATCTAGTTGAGCCATTATAATAAAATGCTTCATAGTGGCATCTCTCCTGGGAATCAAATTTGGTAACTTTCTGCCCGATTAGTCAAATTGTTGTGAAATCCACAGAAAGATGGCAAAAGCCATAACAAATGATCTCTGGGTTGACTGATGTTCACTTTAACCACAGAAGAGAGGTAAACAAACTACTGTCTATGATGACAACGCAGGAATTGGGATCTGACTCCAGAACTGACTAAATCCATTATTTTCACAGTTATTTGCAATATGAATACAATTCCCACCAAGCATATTTAATTTCATCCTGAATCCCCTTGACTTGTTTTTGTACTTTTTTATTGTAATATTTTTTAAAGAGGACAAAGAAAAAACTCCTGCTGTCAGTCAGGTTGAAGGAAATTAACTCTCAGAATCGACTTTGAACCCATTACCACACAACTTTCCTTAACAACTGACACCTAACTTCAAGCCATTCTTTAAACACCACACACACACACACACACACACACACACACAAACATACACACATACACACCACAAAAATTGTACTTCATACATTATCTTTCAAGTTCCACAATCACTGAAACATATACTTTTAAAATTTTATTTCATCACCAGGTCCCTCTATCTAACAGTGAATTGCAAAATTTTATCTTTTCTTATGATGGAGTAATAGTCCATTATATATATACATATATATTTGTTTCTTTATCCAATCGTCTGTTCTTGGACACTTGGGTTATATCTATATTTTGGCAATTGTGGATAGTGTTACAAGGAACATAAAGGTGCATATGTCTTTTCTCCATTTTGTTTTTGAATCCTTGAGGCATATTCCAAGAAGTCGAATTGCTGGGTCAAATTGGAACTCAATTTCTAATTCTTTTAGGAATGTCCTTATTGTTTTTCAGAAAATCTGGACCAGATGACATTTCCACAACAGCAAATTGAGAGTTGCTTTTCCCCTCATTCATAGCATGACTGGTTGTTCTTGTTCTTTTTGATGTATGCCAGTCTCTGTGGTGTAAAGTGATTTCTCATTTTTATTTTTATTTTTATTTCCCGTATAATCAGTGATACTGAGCACTTTTTCATGTGCCCTGTGGACTCCTGCATGTCTTTGAGGAAGTTTCTGTTCACCTTTTCTCCCCATATGTATGGGTGAGGAAGGAACATGTCTTTAATTTAAGATGCAATACAAGTTCAAGTTTACTTAAGTCAGAACTAAAGGAACTTCCTGCTTAGGAAGAGAAGGGAAAAATGCCTGTTTGAAGGTCTGTAATATGCCATAGATATAATAATATCCTAGCATTTGGGAGATATTTAATTCTCTTTTAATGAGGAGACTGTCATATTAGATATAAGTCAGAAACATATATTCACCATTTCATTTGCTGCCAAAGATAAAAAGTTTGAATGGAATGAGTAAACATGATCCAATTTTATTTTATTTTATTATTGGTTTTTGGATTACAGTCATCAATCTTCGGGACTATTCCTGTTTGTGTGTTCAGGGATCACTCCTAACAGTACTTGGGGAACCATATGAAATATCTTATCCATTGTGCCATCTTTCCTGCCTATAAAAAGAATTTTAAAGCTTAACATAACATACATATGAAATCTTTCCACGCTTACAGTTATGAAGTGTTATATATCACTCTATGTGGCAGTATATTGCCTATACCTAATTTTAATTTATTTTTTTACCCTGGTAATGAAATTGGGGTTTTTTGAATGTTTAAAACAAAATATAAGAAGATGATATTTACTGATCTAACCTATCTAAAAATTGAGGACCTGATGGTACAAGCGTGAAAGATCAAGTAGGACATCATTGGTCTGACCAAGAAGAGAAGGCATCAATCACATTCATGCTGTTATCGACACTGGAAAAGAAGAGTGTCTCAGAACATACAACAAAAAAGGCATTGGAGGCGTCGGTGTCCTTGTCAACACAAACTTGGCCATGAGCATTGATTCATCTGAATGCCTAAGAACCTGAATCGGAGGGTTACACTTGAATAGATGTGGCTTACTGTCAGTAGTTTCTATCTTCGTTGTCTACTCACCAACATCCAGTTATAATGAAGGAGAAATTGAGAAGTTCTTCATGGAGCTGGAGAAGTCCTATAAAGAAAATCACACCATCTACAAGGTCATTGTCAGTGATTTTAATGCCAAGATAGGACCAAGAAGATCAGCCGAAGAACTCCACATCAGGACCCATGGCCTAGAATGGAAAGAACAGGGTGAGAGACTCTGAGTTTGTCATGTTGACCAAGACCATCCATGGTAACTCACAGTTCCAGAAGGCTGAATCTAAATGTTGGACATGGGAGTCTTGTAGTGGATGGTTCCATAACAAAACTGACCACATCATATTCAGTCGACGGTTTTGCCTGAACAATGTCACTGTTGTCCCAAAATTCCAAACAGGATCGGACCACCATCTCCTTCATGCAAAATTCTACTTCACATACTTCTACTGCAAAGTTTAAGAAGAGAACTCCAAGAATAACCACCAACTGGGAGCTCTTTGGCTCTGTTGCGGCAACATTGGGGATGCTGTCACTGACGACATTGAAGAAGAATACAATTGACTGGTTCAGCACCTCCATAATTGTGTAAAGGAATGCCTAGAAATATAGCCAAATAAAAGCTGTCTTCAAAAACTCTCTAGCTCACTCACCAATGTGGCTTGGCACATGCCTCAGGCAACCATAAGCGAATGTCCGAGCTTGCAAAGCAGTGCAGAGAAGTGAAAAAGGAAGACCTGAAAGAGAGAAGAGCAGCAATGCTAGCGGATGTGGCAGAAGCCAGGAAAATTATTCACAACACCCACCTGTACTTTGCCAACTACAAGACGAAGATGACTACCCTCTGACGTGCTGATGGATCTATCACATCTTCCAGAAGGGTAATGAAGATTATCCATAACTTCTACTCGGATCTCTTCAATAACCATGTCCGCCTGCCCACATATCAAATTCCGCAGGATGGATATGTCATTCCCAACGTTGTTCCTTCTGAAATCCGACACACCATTTTGTGGGTAAAGAAGCAAACAGCACCCATCCCTGACAAGGTCAGACCTGAACACCTGAAGAACCTGCCATCAGTGATCATCAATACACTGGCTTGGCTCTTCACATTCTACCTGTCTGGAACGCAAAGTTCCGTCCCAATGGAAGACCAACAGGACTGTACTACTGTACAAGAAGGGAGACTTCCACAACATTGGCAACTATTGCCCAATCTGTCTGTTGTCTCTCATCTACAAGCTGTTCATTCGAGTCATCCTGAATAGGTTTGGCAGAACGCTAGATGAAGGACAACCATGCAAGCAAGCCAGGTTCCAAAAAGAATTCAGCACAATGGACCATATCCACATGATAACCAAGCTCGTTGAGGTATCTTGGGAGTTCAAGATTTTGCTCTATCTAACATTCATTGATTTAAAAAAGACCTTTGATTCTGTTGAGACGGAGGCAGTCATCAAAGCCCTAGCTAGCCAAACAGGGCATTCAAACTCAATACATCAGGATCCTCTGTGAGCAGTATTACAGATTCACTACCAGGATCTCACCATTCTACAAGGAAGTGATTATCCATGTCAAGAGAGGGGTTTGGCAGGGTGATAACATTTCACCGAAACTCTTCAGTGCCACCCTCGAGAATGTCATGTGATGACTGGAATAGGAAGGAATGGGAGTGAATATAGATGGTCGGCAACTACACCACCTCTGTTTTGCTGATGACATCGGTCTAATAACACCAAACATCAGCCAAGCGACACAAATACTGGCTGACTTTGACCATGAGTGTGGAAAGGTCGGACTCCAGCTGAATCTCACAAAAACAATGTTTATAAGAAACTAACTCGTTCCTGATGTTCCATTCGCTCTCAATGGAACGAACATCTTCAATTGCAACAGTTATTTGTACCTAGGTAGGGAACTCAATATGATGAATGACCTGGCACCTGAGTTGCACAGGAGGAAGAGAGCAGTTTGGAAAGCCTTCAATAGTGTCAAAGAAATAGCTAAGAGGACGAAGAACTTTCGGCTCTAGGAATATCTCTTTGACTCCACCATTCTTCCTGCATTAACATATGCCTCAGAGGGCCCTACAAAAACAGGATGAAAAGCTATTTGGGTCTCCCAAAGAGGAATCAAAAGAGCTATGCTTAAGAGTATCATGCTTCACTTAGGTGAGAGAAAGAATCCGGTGTTCCGACATCCGTTGACAATCGAGAATCAAGGGCGCTGTCTCGTTTGCCAGGGTGTTGAAAATCAGATTTGCTGGACACGTAATGCGATTTGGAGATGACAGCTGGACTAAAGCATTACCAACTGGATTCCACAGGACATCAAAAGATCACATGGCCACCCACCTACGAGATGGTCAGACTTCTTTGTCAAGACCCTGAACGATAGTTTTGAGGCTCTTCGTGTTCCTGGAGTGAGCAGATGCCATTGGGCTACACTAGCATGCAACAGGGATGAATGGAGATGTTACTGGCACCCACTTGAGCAAATTGATGATTAACGTGATGTCAAGTGATGTCAAGTTATCAAGTGATCTAAAAATAGCTAAATTATTGAAACAGAACATATGTATCATAATATTTGTATGGCAACCTTTTGAACAGTTTCCTGGCATGTAATATTTTCCTCACACTAGACTCACCTGAGAAAGACATTAAGGTGCATTTTCCATGTATGGAAGAGCCTTATTACTATGTGTACTTTCATTCTACACTCATCAGAGCTTCAGAACACCTGGAACATTAGTAGCAGATTTATGCAGATATCACTGACTATCCTTACAAAAAGAGACTAATGTCATCTAAAAAACAAATATTTTTGTCCTTCCATTCCATACGCAAATAAAGACTCTGGGCAACAGAAATCATTTTCTTAACGTGTCCAGGTGGTAAAATTCATTCATTGCAAAAAGTATTTTTCTCCTGAATTTATGTAATTTTAAGAATGTCCATTATGTACTTTCAGATCATGGCATATTATAAACTGCAAATGGAGAAAGGAATAAACTGAGTAATAGAGCAAGAACTTCGACAATGACTGTCACGGTCACTGTCACTGTCCTCCCATTGTTCATCGATTTGCTCGAGCGGGCCCAGTAACATCTCCATTGGAGACTTCCCAGTGAGCTACCGAGAGTATCTAGACAATGACAAAGATAAATAATAAAAAACTACTAAAACCAGACACACAAGCTACTTTCATTCAGGATAATATAGTGATTTATTGAAAGACAAAACTTCTTCACACTTTTAATGGATCATACACTGGTAAACCCATTTTTTTCTTTGCAGAACAACTCTTTTGATAATCATAGAAGAAATTGAGATATTTAACATTGATATGATTTTCTAGTACAGATGGTTATTTATTAAAGAGCTTTTGGGAGTTCAAGTGAAGTATCTGGAGCTGTTTTAATCTGAATAGAATAAACTTTCGCTACCTTGAAAATGTTGGGCTGGTCACACATGCAATCAATCAGTGGAATTTTGTTGATAGTCTTGTTTTATTGCTTTTCTTTTTGAAATCAATTAGCAATTTATAGAGTAGGGGACAATAGCTGAATGAATCTTGAAGAAAGATGTGTAAAATCAGACCACACATCTTGTTGTTGATTGCATTTTCTACGTTGATGACAAACCAATATTCCAGGGGATTCATATTCCAGGGGATTCCTTCTTGGAAAAAGTCTAGAAATTCTTTCAGATAATCCAATCATATAGAAACACATACAATCTAATCTAGAAATATAAACCATGACTGGCCTTATGCTTTTGCATGGGACAGGAGAGGAGGAAGTAAGGCAAGATGGTAGTGCATAGATTTGGAATATCAGGAAGCATGTAAAAACTGGTTAAATTAGAGATTTCTTGAGCAAGGTAACAGGAAAATACCCTAGTCAGCAGATGAACCCAATCCAGGGGAAAGATTCACTGCATTTGAGATGGGTTTATTCTCTCAGATGAGACTGCCTTTTGATGACCATCAGCACATGCTGTTTTATAGTATATGTCTTATCTCACCATGTGTTGTGTCAGGATGGCAAGTTGATATCACAAAACACCACACCTCAAATTTTTTTTAAAAAGCCTGTAATATAGGCCATTCAAATAAGGAGAATACTCAGTAAAGGTTGGATCCCACTGGCCAACTGACAGCTTATATCTATCTGATCCAGATGTCTGAAATCATTTAGAGCCAATTCTCTAGTCTAGCCAATTAGTCTTAACATTGAAGCAATTGCCTTACCTGCTGACAGGCTGAATCAACAGATAATTTATGGCCCGAACTTCTGTAATTATTTTAATAGCCTTTTCATACCCTTTCCATTCTATTTACCATAATAGCAGCATTTAAAATGAGAACTCTTCACCAAAGGAACGAGATGGGAAGTTCTTAAAGAAAAATCTTATTAAAGAAATTCGGAGATCTGCCCTTGTAAGACAATCCACACCAAGAAAACTTCCTTGTTCCTCATTTTGACCTATTGGCTTGGAAAAAATTAGGCTTTTGCTATTATTATTTTTCCCATAATGAGTTATGATTATTCCATCTTAAATCCAAACTTATTTACAGCCAGTATTATGGCCTAACATCTCAAAGATCAGCTTGTTCTTCATTATCTTACTATTACCCACAGTTGAAGTTTCAAGAGAAGTCATTCCTTTGAGACTGATTTCTCCTCACAGTTCAGCCAAGTATTTTTTTTTTCTGTTTCAAGAGGCCCATTTGCCTCTGAGATAGTGTCATCCTGTTACTTGCTGCTGCCTCTCTGTCAGACACTACAGGAAGATCATCCCAATACTACCAACAAAGACCATGGCCAGCAGAGGAGAATGAAGGGGAAAGAGAGCAAGGCAAGTTTTGTGAAGTAAAATAAATAAATAAATAGTTTAAGCTAATTAAAGAAGCTAGGACTCAATATTGAACTGCTCTACTTTACAGCATACCATAGAGAATACCAAAGAAAATATTGCCTGGGGAGATGCATGCTCAGACCTTGCTATCTGCAGCTGCTATCAATTATTCTGCCTTGATGTGACCAGAAATCTCAGTTTTCAATAGAGAAATATGAGTTGTAAAAGAATCCTTATTGGCCACCCCTACATTCCCCTCCCTACCCCCACCTCCTGATTCTGTTTGGCTTTTCAAACATTTGAAATGTCCACATACTTTGTATCCAAGCCCACTGGGAAGTTAGAAAAGCAAACTTAACTAGTTTCAGGGCAGGGGAGAGATTTTATGGCTTTCAGAGAATCTCCATTGGATTACAAAAGCTCATTAAAGGGTACCCTCACCCTAAATGTTATATAAACAGAGATCTGTCTCTGTGTGTGATTTATACTCTTATTGAAGATCTTGAATATTCCTTCTCTTCTTGCTAGAAGATAAGTGAAGGACAAAAAAGCTATTTAGAACAGTTAACCTGATCATTTTTTAAAAGATGTGTGCAAATCACTGGGGCTGGAATCCCGTTTGTCAACCAAATTGTCAGGAAATAATTTATTACTGACAAGAACAAAGTGTGCAGCTGGATATCCCAAACAACGGCATGTTAAATGAGCCAGAGACTTGTTATAAATATCTTCCCGGGACTGCATTTCCTATAGTCTAAAATTATTCTAGGAGCATCATGGTATAATGGGGAAAAGAATTGTATTGGGCATCACAATGCCAGGGTTTTTCTTTTGCCTGTTCTGGCAACTGGTTTTGCCCTCAAGTTATCCTATCTCCTACTTTCTGATGTTTTGCAATAATAGAGTGAGAAGGTACAGATTACCTTAATTTCTTTCAAAGTTCTAAAGTTCTATGCTGACTAATGGCATTAATATACTATCTGCATAAAGGGTACTGCTACAGAAATTATTCTAGCCTCATTCAGAATACAAAGAAAAAGAACTTAGAGAAAGGAGAAGGACTATTACAAAATAGTCTTTTGATTTCTGGTGAATTATGTTACCAAGAGATTCTTCCTCATTACAGTTGGTACAGTAAAGTCAAGGGCTGAAAAATAAAGCTAATTAGAAATTGAAAACAAAGTAATTGAGATTTAGTGATCTATATTTTTAAAAAATCACTAAAATAAGTGGCAATAACATAACTTCCTCTTCAAATGCTCAGTCCTACTTTTGTTTTATTCCATTGGTTGTTTAAGTCTCTCTGTGTCTCTCTTCTTTCTCTGACCAATGATCCTAGAGATCAGGGGCCACAGTTTATTCATATTTATATCTTTCACCAGCAAAGCACTCAATCAATATTTGTTGAATTGAATCCTATTTTCTATATGTTGGATGAGTGCGGTTAAATATTTAGATGGAGCAATCAATCAAACTCAACTTCACTTCTGCAAATATGAAGTAGAACTCTAAATTCATTCTAAATTCATTCATTTATAAACGACTTGGGAGATGAAGATTCATGTAGAACCTGTGAGCTATCTAATTGGGGGAGACACTCTTCATCAGAAAAGAAAGAAAAACATCAAATCATAAGCATGTAATTTTATACTTATCTGTTTGAATTTCGCTCCTGGTCATTCATTTAGTTTTCCATTCATTACATGTTTAATAAGTATGAGGTACTCTGGTTATAAACTATGAATAAGATATGGTCTTTGCTTTCAACAGGATGTTTCTAGTCTATGGAATGAGATCAATTACAATACAGTGGGGTAATTGTGCTGATATCGATCTGTAAGCAATAAATTGATAGCATGCAAAAGGAATGCCTAAATGAAGGTTGACTATCATTTGGTGCACTTTAGAAGCAACAATGGTTAAAGCGAATTATGACAGATAATTATTCTTTGGATTTTGTTTCTATTTTGGCACTGCCAGAAATCAAATCAAGGCTGAAAGATAATTCTAAGTTAGTCAGGATAAAGAATTAAAACTTGGATACAAAGACAGTTGTATTTTATATTTATTTATAAAATGTTTTCATAGATAAGCTCTTATTAAATACTAGAAATTCTCCTAAACACTTTTTAAAACAGTACATCTGTAAACACAGCAAAGATATGATGGAATTATTACCATCTAACTTTTAAAAAAAATTTTATTAGTGAAACACCATGAGATACAGTTGTAAACTTACAAACTTTTGTGCTTGGGTTTCAATTATACAATGATCAAGTACCCATCCCTCCACCAGTGCCCATTTTCCACCACCACGGATCCCAGTATCCCTCCCACCTCCCATCCCCCCCTTGTCCCACCCTGCCTCTGTGGCAAGGCATTCCCTTTTGTTCTCTCTCTCCTTTTGGGTGCTGTGGTTTGCAAAAGAGGCATTGAGTGGTAATCATGGTCAGTCTATAGTCTACTTTCAGAATGTTTCTCCCATCCTGGGAGGATCCTCCCAACACCGTTTATTTGGTGCTCCCTTCTCTCTCTGAGCTGCCTTTTCCCCTAGCATGTGTGGCTGGCCTCCAAGCCATGGAGTAAACTTCCTGGTACTTATCTCGGCCAGTCTTGGGTGTTAGTCTGCTATTTTGTTACTTTATGTTCCCCAGATGAATGCAATATTTCTATGTCTGTCCCTCTCTTTCTGGTTCATTTCGCTTAGCATGATACTTTCCATGTAGTACCACTAATTTTTAAGATAAGAAAACCAAGGCACAAATTGGTTAAGGAAATTTGCAAAGTCAAATAGTTAGTGCTTATCAGAGCTAAGATTTGAACCCAGTCACTCTGGGATCAGAAAATCTGCTTTTTAACCTTGTAGTTGTTTTCTACTGATCTATAATTTGGTGGCTGGAGAATCTGACATCTCCTACCTCACATTTTCCTCATTTTCTCTCTGCCTCAATATTCTATGAATCCAAATTCATAATAATTTATTTACCTGTACACTGTCTGTATTCCTTAATGCATTGTAAACATAGTCTGGGTTTCTCCTGGAGAAACATGTGAACATCTCTTATTTATATTCTAGAAACAGTACTCTAAAGCAAAGGGAAAGGATGTTGTTTGAGTTATGCTATAGCACAGTGGTAGGGTGTTTGCCTTGCACGCAGCCAACATGGCTGACCCGAGTTCGATTCCTCCACCCCTCTCGGAGAACCTGGCAAGCTACCGAGAGTATCTCACCCACATGGCAGAGCCTGGCAAGCTACCCGTGACAAATCTGATATGCCAAACACAGTAACAACAAAGTCTCCAATGGAGATGTTACTGGGCCTGCTCGAGCAAATTGATGAACAACGGGAGGACAGTGACAGTGACGGCATAGCTGGTATTCAAATGAGTGCTTCTAACAAGGCATTTTTCAAATTGGGAAGATAGAACAAAAAGTAAAAATGATTCAAAAAAGGGAATCTTCTTAAGATTCTTACCTCAATAGATCAAAGTATAAAAATGTCTAGAGGGGGTATGGTGCCGCCAGCAGGTCAATCTGTACCTGTGAGGTGAGTGCATCAGCAGCCTGATGGCAATGTCAGACTTCCAGATACCCCAAAATTGCTGCTGTGCCTTTGGCCAGACCCCAAAAACTTGGAGCAAAGTTTACCAAGAAAGTAAATGGCCAAAAGTTAGGTATGTGGGAGACACACCCACAAACCACCTCCGGCTCAGCTATATAATTGGAGGCATGGCCTCTCTGGTTCCTGATTAAACTGCTTAATGGCCATGATCCCAGAGTCTCAGAAATGAATCTCAGAACCCAAAGGCTTTTGGCAGAAATGCGTCCTGTTCCTACAGTAGGTTACTGGCACTGGGCCACTCCGGGTGGGAATAGGTTTCATGCCTTGGCCTGTTCCCCCTGGCGGCCTGGGGACCACCATCCTCCAGAGACCACTAGAGAGTCAGGTTTGGGCCTGCAGTGATGAGACACATGGGGTCTCACCACATGGGGGTGGAGCCGACTCTTTCTCCCCATCCCAATGAGACCCCAAGTCGCCGCCTACAAACAGCCTCTCTGGCTCCTGATCAATCTTATTAATAGCCATGATACCTGACACTCAGAAACAAGTCTTGAAACCCAGCGGCTTTTGGCAGAAATGCATCTGGACTGCATACAAGGTGGCCGCCAGCTCAGAGCTTATTGGAAAGCCAGGTATGAGCCAGCGGTGACAGGGCAACTGCAGTCTTATGGGAAGGAGGGCGGTACCGGCTTGTCCTTCATCCCCTACTGAGGGCACAAGTTGCCCCCCACAAGTGGCTCTCTGGCATGGCCATGGCTCCAGAGGCAAAAAGACTTAATCCAGAACCCGGCAGCTTGCGGCAGAAAAGTGAATGGACCATGCAATAAACTACGGCGCCATGCCTCCCTGAGAAGGAAAGGGTGTTGCTCCCTTCCGCCTTTTTCCCCCCTGGCAGCAAGGTGGCCGCTGCCTCAGAGCTTATAGGAAAGCCAGGTACAAGCTGGCAGTGACGGGGCAACTGCAGTCTCATGGGAAGGGGGACAGTACCGGCACGTCCTTCACGCCCTGCTGAGGTCATGAGTTGCCCCCCACAAGCGGCTCTCTGGCACGGCCATGGCTCCAGAGGCAAAAAGACTTAATCCAGAACCCAGCAGCTTGCGGCAGAAAAGTGAATGGACCATGCGTTAAACTACGGTGCCATGCCTCCCCAGGAGGGAAAGGGTGTTGCTCCCTTCCACCTTTTCCCCCCCTGGCAGCAAGGTGGCCGCTGCCTCAGAGCTTATAGGAAAGCCAGGTACGAGCTGGCAGTGACAGGGCAACTGCAGTCTCATGGGAAGGGGGACAGTACTGGCATGTCCTTCACGCCCTACCGAGATCACGAGTTGCCCCCCACAAGCAGCTCTCCAGCATGGCCATAACACCACACACACACACACAAACCAATCTCATAATTATCTAGCTCTTTGCAGAAATCCAAAATCGTGGCCACGTGACATTATATAATTCTCATAACCAGCTATAGAAAACAAAATATTTTGCATTGCCTTTTCAGCAATTCTGATTATTTGGGGGGAAATTCTAAACAATAATGGTGCATCTTTTGTCAAAATAATGAGTGTAATCAATGTAGAGAAGAGTTAAGTAGAAATCATCTGCCTCACAGGCATTTTGAGGGGTAGGAGGTGGGGTATACTGGGGTTCTTGGTGGTGAAAAATGAGTGCTGGTGAAGGGAAAGTTGTTTGATCATTGTATGACTGAGACTTAAACCTGAAAGCTTAGTAACTTTTCCCACAGTGATTCAATAAATAAATATAAAAAGAAAAAATTTAAAAATTAAGGTGGAGTTCATGCCCAAATCAATCAGCTAATCAGTGGCTGAATAAATAGCAGTACTCCTACAAAAATGTCTAGATATGTACAGGAGAAGAGAGATTTTGGAGAAGAGAAGGTTTCTTTGAGTTATAGAATCAAACTTCTGGTCACAGAGAACAAAAGATAACCCTGACTTCAAAAGCTCTAGTTACAGAGATTCTAGGAAGAATTTTCTGGAGTGAGAGCAGAGGAACTGCTATTTAGTGTGTATCTCCCAATATCCACTGTAAAAAGGCATCTTTATGCTAAGAAGCCAATTGGCTGTCTTCTATAGTGTATATGATATCTGATTATTACCTGAAAACATAGAAAGTAAGAGGATAACTTACTCCTTTTTCAAGAGGGATTTGAAAGAAAGAAGCTGACCTGAGGTGGGGTAGTCAGGAATCCTGGAACCAGGAAAATGAAAATGAGGATTGAGGACCTGAGAAATCCAGGAATAAGAAGCTGGCGTAGAGTTTAATTGGCAAAGTGTGTCATAGATCATTCGTTCGGGGCATCACTCACACCTTCATGGGAGCTTAAACTTTGCAAGATGTGTAAGAACTGTTTGAAGGGTAACTGATCAGCCTAGTCCAATAGTGTCTGCTCTTCTGAAGGGTAAGAGCTAGTGAAAGATTCAAACTGATTTGGGGGTGAAGTGGGGAGGTAAAAGAAAGGTTTCTAGCAGTGCATGAACTTGCCAATGAGAGAATTAGCTGATTCATACACTTGACAAATCCAAAGAGGGAACTTCCCAATGACAAAAATACCATGCATGTGAGGAGTCCCCTGTTGCCTGTTCCTCAGCACCTTCCTTGCCTATCCCCATCTGGGAGGAATTTGGTACTCCAGAGTTAGCCAAGTGAAGGAAGAGGTATTAAAATCAAGTGAGGAATGAGAGAACATTTCCAACTACTCTTTGTTCTTTGTGGCAGGGAAGAATTTCTATCTGGGCACCTTCCTGATTCCAATAGGACAGTATTTGATGACCTGAAGCAATGATACGTCTCTTTTATTGTCTAAAGGTGACCAGGAGCTTAATAGACATAGCCAATCACTCTCAAGGGAAGAACTTATATGATGAAATCAACTTAAAAGAGGAGGTAAGTAAAATTAAAGCCACTCTGCATTATAACACAATGACAGTTGACACTGTAGCACTGTAGTACTGTCCTCCCATTGTTCATCGATTTGCTCAAGCGGGCAACAGTAATGTCTCCATTATGAGACTTATTGTTACTGTTTTTGGCATATCAAATACGTCACAGGAAGCTTGCCAGACTTTGCCATGGATATTCAGCAGAAATGTCCCACAAGAAGACTCACTAGATACACCCAAAGTTATACCACCCACCTCCTGGGCATGACCCAGATCCATGATTTAAAAGAGCTTTAGAAACTCTCTACTTTCCCAAAGTACCCTAGGAATCTCAGCCTTCTTTGGGATTATCACCAAAGCATGTTTAAGCACAGTTTTCTTGTGGCAAATTTCCTCATGAAACCTTCTCCTGCTCCATCTTCAGGATCTGACAGGTTCTCTGAGAGATTACTTTGGAGAGCTGAGGACACATACTCCCATCTGATCTAAAGACCAGAATTAGGATTTACTCTGCACACTGGTTCTCAGTCTTTTCCATGCTGACATATTGGGTTTTGCTTTCCACTAGTTTTCTGCAATACAAATACTGCTACTACTCAGGTAGTTATTGCAACAAAAGAAGAGTTTCAGAGCATCTCCACTTCTGGCTTCTTCCTGTCTCGGGCACTCACATTGATGCCCCTAATTCTAGATTCCTTTCTGATCCATTTCTGCTCTGTCTCCATATGCTGAATGTATGATTAAGAGTATGACTCATGTTTTGTTTTGCTCTGTTTGAAGTGGATGGGACATACTCAGTGTTCCTCAGGTTTACTCGTGGCTCTGTGTTCAGAGCTCACATCTGACAGTGCTCAGCATACTTATGAATGATCAAATCTGGGACAGCCACATGCAAGACAATTTCCTTAATCATTGTTCTATATCTTCTGTCCCTATGAATGTAAGTCTGGAGTAAATCAAGGTGGTACCTAATCTGACTTTCTCCATTGAATAACATCTTTTACCTTGGATAAAGTACTTAGTCTTTCTAACTGCAACTTCCTCATCTGTATCATAAAAAATAATAAGACCTGGTTCATAAAACTGTGGTGATGATTCAATGATATAATGAACAAATATCATTTAACTTATGACCTAGAATATTCTAACTAGCAATAAGCATTTGTTGAAAATGTTAAGTGGAGAAGTAGACCCTGATGTGCATTTTTCTTTAATAAAAAGTATTCCTTCCACTGTCTGCCCAGAAAACTCCTACAATACCTGAACCATGTGATTAGAGTCAATATAGAGAGTGAGTTTGCTCTCATTATGTTGATACCTTGATCTCCAGGGTTTACTAATAGCCAGGAAAATCACAGTGTTTAACAGTGCATATTTGGACTTTTACTGCAGGGTACCATGTAAACTATTGGCAGCAGAAAAAAGACAAAACACAGAACCATATTTGTGTGCATTTCTGCTACGTGCAAACACTTAAAGAATAAACCAGAAAACATTTGGATTGATATGCGTGTTCTGCCTACACAAACAGTAAGATCCTCTTTAAACATATGTATAAGCGATCTGGACATTTGTGCAGAGAACCAATTATCATATCACTTAAGACTCAGACTTCTATATGAACCAAACTACCAGTTACCTACTTAGACTCGTGTTAATAAAACACTTTCCAAAAACGAAGGAGAAGAGTACTAAAAGAGAGTTTGTTCAGTGCTGGACACCAAAGACTTTCCCTATGTTATCACAAGTGATCATCACCACTCGGCTAGAGTGCTACCATTTTGCAAAGAGAACAAGACCAGTGGTCAGCACCAAATAGGAAGGGTTAGAACTGAAGTTCAAACACATCTCTGATTCTCTAGTGCTTCACCCTTTATGTCACACAGTATGACTTCTGCATATTGCCCAGCTAGGTATGAAATTGATTTATGGAATTGGAAAGCATGACTTACTTTCATTTCACCATTAAACCTGTTGAACAAATCCTACAATAGTAGCCAAGTACAAACTCTTGCTACACACCAGCAGATACCCAACTCACTGGGCATAAATTATTTTATAGCATTTCTTGCATGCAACTCTTCGATAAACTATGAATTCACATAAACATACACCCCTCTAACTTTACTTACACGTATTTCTGCATGTTAAACCTAATATTTCATTATATTCTGCACTGAAGACCGAAAACTATAAAATTCCAATAAATATATTTTGGCATGAATTTTTTTTTCATTTTCATTTTTCATCATTCTGCTATTCATCGATTGCCTCGAGCAGGCCCCAGTAACTTCTCTTTCATCCTAACCCTGAGATTATATTCAAGGCTCTTTAGGAGAATGAGACCCATCATTGTTACTGGTATTTGGCATATTTGGTACGCCACGGGGAGTTTGCCAGACTCTGCCCTGTGGGCAGGCTACATTCGATAGCCTGCAAGTTTGTCCAAAGTAGGAATGAGATAATAAGATGTCATAAAAAGATGTCCTGATAAGATGGCGCCGTGTAATCCCATCAACGGCCAAGATTCAGAGACTATAAAAATCCAGCTCCCGGACGAGAACAGTGCAGTCTTCTGTCCCCGCACCTGGCTGTTCCTCGCCGGGGCCCGTTGGAGGGGAGCGGGTTGAGCTTTCCTCCCCGCCCCGGCATGAATTAATAAATCAATAATAATAAATCAATACTTATTTCTAATTATTGCTGATTTCTATTCTCCATACTTATATGCCATGAAAATAAGTTTATATGCTTAGTATAATGTTGTAGGAAACTTTTAGAAAAGTTATATTTATTTTTTAACCTGGAATCTATATTTTTTTGAAAAGCAATCTAGCTTACATCTATTTTTGGCCAGGATAAAGAAGTATATTTCTAATTGTTCATATAAGATACATATTTTTCATATTTCCCAGTCCTCAACCTTGTTGTTGCTGTGTTGGACACATGACTGCAGTGCACATATGTGGGTTGAGGTACACTCAGGGTCATACACTTGCAACTGTGGGGGTCAATATGACAGCAGAGCTAGTGATGATGATGATGTGGAACAGTGCTAGGGATCAAACTCTGAACTTCACATACATGAGAGCAGGTGGTTCACCATTGAGCACATTCCTGGGCCTCAAATTAGACACATTTATAATGAAATACAACCAACATTTTCTGTTCTTAAAAATTCATTTTCTTTTGGGTTAAATACTAACTATGGTTTAGCTAATGATATTTCCTTACCATTGCTTTACAAATTTTGGACTTCACTTTCATCAAACTGGTGATTTCCTTCTTTCCAGTATGAAGATCCATGCTAGAGAGGAGATAAATAGATCCAATCAGTTGATGTGCTGTCTCCGTGATATTAGTTAATGTTATACTATCTGTGCCATGAATAAATCTCCATTACATTTATTTTTCTAGACATTGCTTTGAAGGTCATTTTTAAATTAATGAGTCTTTTCCACAAATCTCAGTTCATTCTCAACGTAGACTCATTTTGAATATTTTTTGTCGGTGATGGTGATGGTAGCCAGTGATAATGTGACCCTCCTTCCATCTTATTTATACACACTTTTGAACTCTGGCATCAAAGATGGGTGAAGTCACACAGTGAAAATATTTCTGTAAGTCAATGTTATTGCAGTCTTAAATTTAAATGACATGGGCTTATTGGTAGAAGAATTTAGGGTTTGAAAATATTACCGAAACATTATAACATTAGCACATCCTTTGCTGCTTCCCTTCCTCCTGTTTTTCATTCCTGTAATTCATGAATGATGACACTGAGAATTAATCTTGTAAACGGAGCCTATCAACACAAACTTTACAGTGGGAAGAGGGTATCTCTGTTTCCATAACCTAGACACCCACTCATCAGATGCCTATAGACATGACACTTTTATAATTGTCAATGAGAAAGTTGGTAGTCTATTTTTTATGGCTGGACTAATTTGTTTTGGAAATCAGATTTGGAGGGGTCATGCTATAGAGCAGAGGCAAATTATTTGCAGGGCTGGAAAGAATATTTACTTCACTGGCACCATTTTAATTTGCCTGCCCGGTGTCTTCCTTATACATATAGGCTTCTGTTAATCTTTTCTTTTTTGTGCAGAATCTATGTGGAAATTTCAATACAAATTGAGATTTTCTAAGAAGCTACTAGCTTTAAAAAAAAAACCAGACCAGAACAAAACAAAAAATTAGGCATTTAATCTTGTTTGGGTCACTTTGCTTTTTAAAAGAAGAAATTTCTAGAAAGCCTCTGTCTTAGGCCATATCTAAATGAAGAATGTTTCTTACTATTACTAGGAGCATTCTTTACTATATTTTTTCCAAGAGACCTCAAGTTCTGTTTCAGCTGCGATAGCATCAGTTCTGCTCTGACTTGTCTCACTACCAAGCAAGTATTTGCAGAAGGATTAAGAGCATTCAAGAAATTACAAGAGGCACGGGCAGGCCTCCTGATGTGGGCACTGACTTTGACACTCTAGAACACTGTACTGTGCTACTTATCTAGTGTCTCCTTGTCCTGAACTCTTTCCCACAGCCCTACACAGTCGGAAAGGGAAGGAAAGTCTAATGCCATCTCCAATTCCTCCTGCCTATGAAGACTACCTTTCTTTCTCTTAAACTAGATTTAAATAGAAGACCCCACTGGAGTCTAAAGCTTATTTCCAGAGGAAAAAGATCTATTTCTACAACAGAATCTGTTTATTTCAGGAGAGAAAAAAATTGACAGCAGTTAACGTCTAATGGAGGAAACTGCTTTAGATGGTGCTATATTAAGATCGCTGTAGGAAGAGTCATAAATTGAACTCCTATTTTTATATATGTATATATCTTTACAAAGCATTGTCTTTTCCTGACTAAACAACTTGTTTAACATCAACAATACAAAGGAAGGAAAAAAGAAATTTATTCAAGGGCAACAAGTACTTTCTATCAAGTTTGTATTACCAGTGGACAACAGTGAATAAGATTCCCTAGCAATCTGCTTGTAAAATTAATTATTTTTAAATTTTTTTGTTCTACTGACAATGAAGGAGAGGGCATTGATAAGCGCTTTTGGAAATTGAGACATTTAGAAAATAAGATTGCTTCCTGCCACTTTAATTAAAAAAATAAGCAAAATAGGTCAGAACAGAAAGAATGAATTCTCCAATGGCTCTCAGATTGACAAGTCAGGTTCTAGTTCTCCATAAATTATGCAAGTTTGAATTCACTTCACTTCTTTGAAACTTACTTTTACCATCTATAAACTTAAGAGCATAGCCAAAAATATCTTTAAGCCCCTTCACAATTCAAACATACAGTATTCTAAAATCCCAATAAGTACCTTGACTAGCTAGTGCTGTCTAGCCTGACTTTTATGGGAGGTCTATCCCTTTGAGGGGAATCAATATAGAAAGTCAGGAATTTCAGGATGTCTGTACTTCCTGTACATTCTGAGTACTCTTCCTGTACATTCAGAGTATTGTGCTTCCCACCCAGGAGCTCAATAATCTGTTCTGCTGTTCCAATTAAATGTTTTTCCTCTCTTTGTTAGCATTTGAGTCTTTCTATGAATGGATTGAAGAGCTAAAAGTGGTAACGTGACCTACCCAAAGTCACACAAAGTACCTAGAGATGAAGCCTAGATGTTTGTTTTGTTTTCTTTCCCAGTGTCTCCTTGTGTGAAGTGTGGGCTTATTTAATGGTGTTATATTTATCACCATCACAAAACTTTTGGGGTTCCTGCTGGGTACACAGCAAGTTACCAGATCACATGGGAATTTATGTGGCTCACAAAAGGCATGACTCCTACACATGCACTTTCAATCTAAAATAATCCCATCTGTTTGACCTTTTGAGTGTAGTGCATAAACATCTCTTTGTCCCTCAGAAAGCAAATAATACCACTATAGCTCAATTTGAATGGTATTTACAGATGAAGAAACAGAAACTCAAAAGAAGTTAATTAATTGGTTCAAGACCCATATGGCCAAAAATTAGTGGGAATAGAAGCAGAATGCAGGGACTTATTTCTTCTTGTTCATTTTATTTTAATCTAAACCACTATAATTCTGAACTGCAAGATACAGAAAAAGAATTTAAGATCTTAAGCTACTCTAAATCTATTTTCTTATATATTAAAAATGTTCTTCTCGAGTCAAGATTATAATAAAGACATTTTAGATATAGCACAGAGAAGCCACAACTTGTCCACAATAAAACAGTGGACTTCAATCATTAACTGAGTATTTTTTACATCTGTGAAAAGAGCTGGAATCCCTCAGAGCCAAAAGGTTAAACTCATGAGCCAATTCTTTTGTAGACTCAATGCACATAACTCAAAAAGAGAAATCAGTGTAGTAAATGAGTGAAAAAAGTCAACTTTCCAGATTTGCTTATTCATATGCTATCATTTTATATATCTAAGTTCCTGGGTATACTAAAATCTGCTAAACATTTTTAATGCTGTTAAATAATCCTCAGAGGAAATGGTCAGAAATAACCAAATTTCTAACAAAAGGGTATTGCAGACTTTAGTTAGGCCTGTGTATGCACCTGTGTGTATTTGTTCATACTTGTCTCTATTGCTGCTCTATGTCTCTTACTTATTGCCAGAGATACTAATATCATGTTATGCTAACATATGTTACGCTAGCATAAAAGAATTTCCCAAGGGCTAGAGAGATAGTAGTACAGCTGGTAGGGCGCTTGCCTTACACGCAGCCAACCCAGGTTGAACGCCTGGCTTCCACATGGGCCCCTATGTAGCACCAGTAGTGATTCCTGAGTTCATATTCCTGAGTACTGCCAGGTGTGGCCCCCAAACCAGAAAATTTTAAAAGAGGATGAAGATAGTTTTTCAGAGAGCCATAGAACATTATAGATGAGAACTACACATTTCTCTATTTCCTCTAGAATAGTGTTCTTCACATCCTTAACATGGGTGTCAAGATACTATTGCATATTTCAGTTACAAGGTAGATATTCTTTCTTGAACAAACTCATCCTATTTGCATGACTAAAGAATTACTAACTCAATTTCTTTACCTAGCAGGATTTTGTACTATGAAGGGAAGATGTGGTAACTCTAGGGTTCAGATTTGTTAGTCAGTCTGTAAGAGGTACTGGTAGAGAATTATGCAAGAAATATAAATATAACCCCAAAGCACTAACCAATGTCATTTTTAGTACACCACATTGTTACTTTTCTATTTTTTCCTTCAACACAAATGGGATCAATAAGCTGAATCTGTTGAGACAGTAGAAAAAGTGAAAATAATAAAACAATGTCTTTGTAAAACAATAGGATTACAGGGTAACATGAATTAATACAAAATTCAGTAGGGCTGAGTCTTGAGACTATAAAATCCAGACTATAAAAAGACTCAGAGACTATAAAATCCAGATCCCGGACGAGAAAAGTGCAGTCTCTGCCCCTGCGCCTGGGTGTTCCTTCCCGGAGTCCCTTGGAGGGGAGCGGGTTGAGCTTTCCTCCCCGCCCCGACCAGGGCTACAGCAGCCGAAGACCTCCAGGACCAGCCACCACCATGCTGAGACCACTCTCCGCACACCTGAAGGTACTGGCAGAGGGACAAAGCCACGCGGGTTCCGGGGCCGAGACCTCCAAGCCTACTCGAATTGGAGTCGAGCATCTTCCACCCAGATCCTCCAAATTCCAGTAGGCGGGGGTCACACCCACCACCTGGCCCCCTGGCGCCGTGTAATCCCATCAGCGGCCAAGACTCAGAGACTATAAAATCCAGATCCCGGAACCGCGCGGCCGCGAGACATCTTATTATCTCATTCCTACTTTGGACAAACTTGCAGGCTATCGAATGTAGCCTGTCCACAGGGCAGAGTCTGGCAAACTCCCCGTGGCCTACCAAATATGCCAAATACCAGTAACAATGATGGGTCTCATTCTCCTAAAGAGCCGTGAATATAATCTCAGGGCTAGGATGAAAGAGACGTTACTGGGGCCTGCTCGAGGCAATCAGTAGGGCTAAGACACAAGTTGGATAGGAACTGGATACCAGGTCTGGGATTCTTGACTTAAGATGGACTGAATTAGACCTGGGATAGAAAGAAGGACATAGAATAATCAAAACTTCTTTTATCTGGACCAGCCAGTGTGCTCAAGAGGAGATATTGCCATAGAAAATCAGAACTTGAGATAAGATACACAGTGGACAATAAATAAAACTTTCTGTATTGCTGAAAAACTTCTTCCATTCATAAGACTACATCCATGTGCTTCTCAGAATGATTTGCAAAGTACCTGAGAAAACATGACATTCTCATGAACAGAAGGAAACTGAGGTCAGGACATGTTTTATTAATGAGGTTCTACTTTTCAATAAGAATTCAAAGATAAATAACAATAATAATTATATGCACTGCATATGCATATATAATAACTAGATTAAATCTTTCTATGTGTATTATCTTTAATGCTGTTCACAATAATTCCATGCTTATATCAATGCTATTAGTTAACAATTGAGAAAATTAAGTCTTGGCTTCTAAGTGACCTAAATCATACGTGAAAATTACAAGGAGTGAAAAAGAGGATCTTGGGGCAGAAGAGATAAAACAGTGTGTCAGGCACTTGTCTTGCAAGCAGACAATTTGGGTTCAATCCTCAGCACCATATGTGGTCCCCTGAACCACACTAGCAGTGACCTCTGAGTGTAGAGCCAGGAATAAGCCATGAGCACAGTTAAGTGTTGTTGCCCGCAAAAAGTAAAAAAATAAAAAAGTAGGTCCATTTGACTACATCATGATGTGTCATAAAGCAAAGGAGAAAATGTAGGTTGGGGTTAAGGATGTAGTACAGTTGATAGGACATATTTTGCATATACTTAATCTCTGTCCTCAAAAAGAAAGCAAACTAAAAGGAAACAAAACATATGTTATATAAATATTAAATTAGAGGTCGCCTCCCTAAATTTTATATCCACTAATCTGAGTTCTAGCTTCTGAAAAAAAAAATACTTAGTGGAATACTTCTATTATGTGGCAGCATCCCAGGGACTATAAAATATCTATCAGAGACACCGTTGCATTGTTTTCATCTTGTCCTTCAGTAGTGTCAAATCTCTTCATCAACCTGATCTTTCCTCTTGGAGAAGACTAATTTTTCAATGAGTCAAAGAACAATCTAGAAGTTTTTCTGATTTCTTCTAATACCAGTTCCTGGCAGTAATCATACCATACCCTGGTACTCTCCTGGACTTTGGGAATTCTTCCAATGCTCTGATATCTCCACATTTTTCTAGAAATAAAATTCTTTTAAACAGTTTGAAATCCCTACCTCAGCATCACCTTCTAGAGTCACTGAGTGGTGAGACATGGACTCCATAGCTCAGTGGTTCATGTGAATTAATTTTCTGGACACCAACCACCAGTCACTGCCATCCTAATGTCAATGCTGTGATAAAATATTAAACCAAATATACAATTGATGGTTACTTCATAGTAATTCAAAATCTTACTTGTTTGGATAAAATTCATTATTTATAATTTTTGCTAGAAACAATTTCTCTTTATTGATATTTCTTCATAATTGCATGGACAGGGGACACAGGCAGTGTGGAAATAAGTTTCATGTTCACACTTTCATAGGTAGTGTTGAAATATGTTTCATATTCATCTTAACTTGAAATTGTCACCTAAATTTTTGATGGAAACAAGTACCATTTTGCATAATAAAACGTCTACTTCTGTATTACTCAGGGATATTTATAGATAAAATATATTCAACCTATCTATGTAATAAGCCCATATTATAGATCCCAATGTAACTAAACTTTACTATCATGTGCTAAGGGTGATTGTCCATGTCTAGAGACTAAAGTCCATGTGGAAATGGAACATAGTTTTTCTATAAATAATTTTAACATAACTTCAAATGTTGACTTCTGTAGTTATATAAAGATTTTAAAAAGTAGAACTCTGGTATCCCTACTTGTATGGTGAAAAAAAAAGAATGTAAAGTGGCATAATTTAGAAAATTTTCCAAACTTACTCAATGAAGAGAAAATCCTGTGAGAGGATACCTTATTTCAATAATTACCCTCCTCCCAAAGTAGACGAGGAATGAAGCCTATGTGCATGTATTTTCCAGATGTTTAGAAGGGGACACATGTTTCTGAATCTGAGTCAAGTTCTTTTACCATTTGTAAGCCATCTGAGGAGCTGACCTTATTAACTTATGTGGCGTGGTAGAGAACTCAATGACTAACACAAAATTACAGCCATACAGTCCCACCAAAAAGAAATACATATTTTAAGTTAGTCATTTTATTTTCTGACCCGTGTTCTGCTATAAGTCAACAGAGAGATTAGTCATGACAGAAAAATATGTTAAAAGGTGGCTTGATCACTTCTTATATCTGCATGTGTCAAAGATATCACTAACAAATGGTGTATTGTTTCATTGATTTACAGTGTACAAAACCACATAATTATCTGAAAAACTATGTGGAAATCAAACAAAACAGTACATCCAAGGCATTTGAAGTCTTTATTCCAAGTGTCTTGATTTCCAAGGAAAGAAACAAACCAACCCCATGCATTTTAAGCTACTCTTTATTTAATAAACACATGTAGCATAAAACATCTATTGCTATCTTTTTTAATTTTAAAATATATACTACTGGGGCTGGGGAGATTGTGCCATAAATACATGTGGCCTCACAAGTGTTAGAGGTTTGTGGCAGCCTGGAGTGACAATAGTGATCCCTGGCATGGCAAGATCTGAAC
Source organism: Sorex fumeus (assembly GCF_029834395.1). Taxonomy (NCBI): domain Eukaryota; kingdom Metazoa; phylum Chordata; class Mammalia; order Eulipotyphla; family Soricidae; genus Sorex; species Sorex fumeus. The sequence continues at coordinate 25,721,601 of NW_026606118.1, forward strand.
AGAACTACAACTACTGGCCCCAGTGCCATACTGTGACCAGGTTGGTCAAATATGGCAAAAAGCAGCCCCAGGGACCCAAAAGCATTGCTTGAGAGTCTGAAAAATAAAAATTATATATATATACATATATATGTGCATATATATATGTATACTGCTGGTGATCTTAATTACAATTATTTATAAGCTCTTTAAGGGTGATATAATTCCCTTCACACTTGTTGTCTTTCTAAAGCACCTAAAAGAAAGTCCTTGTAGTCCTTAATTCATTCAATAATTTCCATGTTTACCATGCCAATTGCTGGGAGTATGAGCCCTGCCCTTAAAAAACTCTCAAGAAATAATCTCCCTCAAATGCAACAGAAACAGCTCTATGTCAGATTCTCTAGGCAGGGAAGAAAAAGACTGACATGTTGAAGAAATTTATATAAAGGGAGTGATGCTTCACAAAGAAAAGGGTCTTTACTAGTGGCAAGCATACAGGCAGTTGAAGGAAAGAAGGTTCTACACATAGTAGGCACTCAATAAGTAATTGTCTACTTGCTCTAGAAAAAAAAGGTGGTATTGACTTGAAATTAGTGACCTCTCAACCTTATGAGTCTAGGGGTCTCTGACTTTTTTGAACCATGAGATGTCTATTTACTAAGAAGCTTCAGGCTTCTTCACCCAGGGGGACAGAACAGAAAAAGATCTGCTTTTTAAATGAAGATCTCCTCAGGCTTGATGCCCACATTTCTATTCTAAAAGTAAAATATACTAAATATTATGTATTTAGAAAATAAAGGGAAAACAAAGGAAAAGAGACACAGATTCCACCACTGGGAGTCAATCACTATTGATAAAATGGTGTGTTTCTTTAAAAAAAAAATTTTTTTGCAAAGTGTTTAGTCTATTAATTTCTTTGACATTGTTATGGTCCTATTAAATGCATATTTCAAAACCACAGTTTTAGATGTCACAAGATATAATGTGATAACTTATTAAATGGCAGCATATTATCAGTGCTCTAGTAACTGCTTTTTTTTAGAAATTTAAAAAATCTTTTTTTTTCAAATAACTGCAGAGCAGTGAATTTGTGAAACTCTCCATTTTATTGACTCCATAGCTCAAGGAGACCCATAAGGTGCACATGACTTAATCAATCATTTGGTTGTTAAACATCTAGGTTATTTTCAAGAATTCAGTGTTTAAAATAATTCTACAATGAGCACATTTGCATATAATGATTTTCCCCTATTGTACAATTGCTTTATTTAGGATCAAGTATTAAAATTAAAATAAAAGTATCAAAATAATTTTAAGGCTGTTAATACATATTGCCAAATTGCTTTTCAAAAGATCATTCCAATTTTCAATTATATTACAAGTCATGGGAGTGATTTCTGACTAAGAGGACTGCATGTTATCACTTAAAATTTTAATTTACTAGTTAAAAATTCATACTTGTATTCATATGATTATTATTGAGGTGCTATTTTCTCCTGGTCACTTAATTGTATTTATTCTGAGAAACTAAGACTGAATTGCCATTATGTCAAAGTCAATAGCTCTTTCATGTTCCAGAAGCACTCAGAATCAGGTGCCCTAGGTTTGGATCTTTTGGTATTTTCCTGGATTTTTATTCCTATTAGACTGATTTCTTCATGTTTGCTTTTGAATAGAGCTATTTTCTGCTAGACTCCAGGCTCCACAAAGCCCAGGATTTGGCAACCTGGTGTATTCCCAGTACACACTGCAATCCTTGAAACAGTATCAAGTTCCCCTATTTGTCAGTCTCTGTGTCATATGGACAGAGGAGCCTGGAATTGGACAAGAGAAGCATCTCCCAAGAGACTCAAGTCCTTACTTCTGTCTTCCCCATGGATACACCCTACAACAATTTTTATTATGTGTTTACTGCTTGAGATCACTTTTGTCCTTCCTTGAAGAGGTATTGTGACACACTGAATGATTGCCTCTATTTATCTGTAAATTTAACTTGACCTTCCTAATCATTAGGCACAAAGCAATCATTTCTGTGCTGCTGCTCAGGACATTAGCTAATTAGAAAAGAGAAATTCCTCCTGCCAGTGTGTGCTATGAATAGAAAACTTTCATTTGACTTCCTGGGTTTTGCCCAATTGTGATGCATCTTAGTTTGTTTCCTAAATTCACAAAAATTCCTATACAATACATGGTTTTGAACTCCAAGTTTATGTGGGATAGGATACATGAAGGAAATAAATTGGTTGAAGAAAAAAATGTCTTTTTCCAGTTTCTATAAATATTATCTTATTCTGCTTTTCTGGTGGACTGCTCAGGAAATTCCCTCTTGGGGCGATGCATTCTAGCAAACTTTTGGTATGTCTCAAAGCTTCAGTTTCATTTACTCAGCATTTTGTGCTTATCTTTCACTGCACCAGTTGCTCGCATATGCTGTTTGGATCAATTTTTACCCAAACCGTGTTAAGTAAATATTGTTTTCCCCATTTATTTTAGGCATGGCTAAATGTCTTACCTAATCTCATTCATCCAGACGGTATCTAAGACAGAAACTGAACCTCTATCACCCAACCTCCAATTCAGTGATTTTCTCTTTCTCTCAGTAGGTAAAACCTCTCCCGACATACCCTTATTTGGTGATACTTCTGTACTGTTTGCCTTAGCATGCTGTGAATACTACTGAACATTCATCATAATATTCATCATACTGGAATTGTTGAATTATTTACCTGTCTCTTACTGTAAGGTATAAGTTCATTTAGGACAGAAGTCATGTTGTACTTAATATCATATCCCCAGAGTCCAACAGATGACCTAGAACTGGTGAGTGTTTGACATTATTTTAATTAATGCATAATTAAATCAATAAGCCACAAAATAAATTATGCAGACACTAATATGTAGGTTATGTGCTTCTGTGTTTTGCACTTAGGAAAGCCTGAAAATAACTAAAGGTCCAATTTTCTTTATCTATTTAATATGCAGTTCAGATGAAACATTTATTAATTAAAACACATCTCCAGCCTCTGTTTTCTTACTCGGCCTTTACTAATTTTCATTTCCAACAAGTTGTAAAAATATTGCTGACAAGTACCCCACTGTCATTTATACTTTTTCCTTTTTATTACTGTACACAAACTGTCATCAAAACCAACTGATTCATCTATATATAGAACAGAGTACAGGCGATGGAATTATTCAACATTCCTCCCTTTTTCTTTTCCTCTACCCAGTTCTTAAATTGGAAAGGAATTCTAAAACCTCACTAACTCTTTCAATACTCAAGTAGATTTCCCCAGATAATATTCCATCAACTTGAGTATCTAGCACCTACTAGAATGCCTCCTGTGACATGGAACTCCTGTGATGCTGCTAGAGATTGCTCCATGTTTAACCTTCTAAAACAAAAATGAGGAAGGAATGAAACATGTTAACTGATCAAAGTGCAAATTAACACAAACACTAGCAATACAAATCATGGATATTTAAAATGTGCATGCATTTCAACAAGGTGAACCCCATAAAAAAAAAGCTACCAAAAAGGAAGAGCATAGAGACACACCACGATGCTTATTACAGAATGTTCTTTCCAATGTCATTTTATCAAAATTAAAAAAAACTGAAAAACACCCATTTGATTGCTCAGCTAGGCAAAGTGGTTATAATATTGATAGTTCATATACATAATAGTATGAAAATTTCATACAAAATTCCACAAATTTATAAAATATTCATGATATATCAGTAAGTGAAAAAGTTTCAAATCAGTATAAAATAGCTCCATGACAGAAAATAATCTTTGTCTTTAATGTATATTTGCATTGATAGAAAAGTCTTAAATATAGAAAAAAGTTGATTGTTACTACTGAGCAATGATATATATATATATATATACTGTCACTGTCCTCCCGTTGTTCATCGATTTGCTCAAGCGGGCCCAGTAACGTCTCTGTTGTGACACTTGTTACTGTGTTTGGCATATAGAATATGTCACAGGTAGCTTGCCAGTCTTTGCTGTGCAGGCAAGATGCTCTTGGTAGCTTGCCAGTCTCTCCAAGAGGGGCGGAGGAATCGAACTCGGGTCGGCTGTGTTGGCTGCATGCAAGGCAAATGCCCTACCCGCTAATATACAACTTTTTAAAATTTTGTTAGTGTATTTTAACCTTTTTAAACCAACTTTCTAAAAGAGACTGCTACTTTTCTAATTAAGAGAAAAAAGTAAGTTTCATTAAAGTTTAGGTACTTTAAAAGTTCTCATTTTTAAAGAACTTCAACAAATTTTACGTGACTTATCAAAGCATTCTTCCTACTCACAAAATTTCTTTAAACATTTATTATTTATTATAAGGCTTTGCTCTTTTTATATATATTTATTTATATTTAGATTTTTGGAGTCACACTTGGCGATGCTCAGGGGTTACTCCTGGCCCTACACTCAGGAATTATTCCTGATGGTGCTCAGGGGACCATATGGGATGCCAGGGATTGAACCCAGGTTGGTCACAAGCAAGGCCAAGGTTCTATCTGCTGTACTATTGCTTCGGCCCATTGTGAGACTTGTTGTTACTTGTTTGGCTTATTGAATACTTCACTGTAACGTGCAGGCAGGATACTCTCGGTAGCTTGCCAGGCTCTCCTAGTGTGATGGAGGAGTCGAACCCGGGTTGGCTGTGTGCAAGGCACTACCCACTGTGCTATCACTCCAGCACAGGTGATGACTAGGAAAAACACATCCTCTTTTTCCAGGGATGTCTGGCCATGAGGAGGTTGTCCCTCCCAGCCTCCTTAGTTCCCTTTTACCACGCCCTAATACACCATGTAAATTCAAATGACATCCCAGCAGCCACATCACATTTTCACTCACACCAAGCAGCTAATGAGCACAGTGCTGTGAAGAAGGTATGAACTGTAGCTTTCAATTAATACTCATTCACTCTGGTGATGAAAAAAGGGACCTGAAAATATCTATATGATTTTAAGGGGAAATTTATTCAAACAGATTTCTTTTTTAGAAAAAAATATGTGAAAGCATTCTCTTCAAGGTCAAAAATGCTTAAGAGGAGTAGACTTAATACCTGGAGCTAGTGGAAGCTTCCAACTGGCCCCACTGATAGATTAAACAATGAATGACTTGTTTGTGCACTGTCTTGGCAAAAACACATGGTCGAGGGAGACATGACTCAGAGAACAGGGATCAGGACAGGCAACAGTTATTCAGGCAGATCCACCCCAGGAGGGCAGACAAGCACCCAAGTTGCTAGTATTTTGTTAATACACTGCAATAAGCCAGTACACAGGGATGAGGCTATTATATAAAAGAAGAAGGGCACAGATTATGGGGCAAGTTTAAATGTTTGCTCCTCCTTTATTGGTATTATTGAGTCCCTGAATAAGTTATCACAGGCCAAGGGACTGCCCCATCACGGCATCTGTGGCTTTGTCTTTGACATGAGCTTAAAATATCTCCTTTTTATGGAATTAACACCTATATAACATGAATATGAACATGTAGTTCTTAATAACTGTGAAACTGAAGCATGAGAAAAGATGGAGATTTTAATCACTATTATGAATAGAATTCTACTTTGTCTTGATCAAGAAGGGACTTCCTTTCTCTCAGAAAAATTTCTTTGAAGTTTGCGAGACTGACCTAATTCTAGCACTGCCCCTGAGAACTAAGCATGATCCCAGATACCCTGTCATTGGAGTCCCCAGCACCACAACCAAATGTATGCAACTAGAAGCATGCAACACAACCAAGTATGCGACACACCCCCCATGACTGCAATAACAGCAACAAAAATGGAGAGGGAAATAAACCAAATTAAAATAAAAATTGCCAAGTGGGAATCTTACTTGCATCAGGTGAGAGAAGATAGTAATTAATTCATATCTATATGGAAATTTTTTATCCTGAAACAAATACCTTTGGGATACTGTTTAAAAGAAAATCTTGGAAGACATCAAAAGCAACAACAACAAAAATAAGTTGGCTTTGTAAAGACATTTACCAATGAAAATTATCTGGATTACTAACAAATATTTGAACTACAGATTCATAGTCAGAATAAACACTAAGCAGTTGTTCCATTCTTCAAAACACAATGCCAAATCCATCTCCCTGTTACTCACCAACAATTTCCATTGACTATAATTACCCACAGACAGATATTTGAATAAATGCCTATTACTAGTAGTAACTTGAGCACTGGAGCCAACGCATACCGAACCCTGGTCAAAATCTCTCTGCTGCAAACACATAGCCTCTGAAAATACTTCATCGTATCAAGGAACACAGTTGACTTATCCTTCCAAGGAACTTGGCTTGGAATTCTAAAGACTCATAATGGGCCTGGATTCAAATATCTATCTATGGTTTTTCCCTTAATATCCAATTTTCCTGGAATTTCCCCAAACACTGAACAGTCATTTTCTTATTGAATCACCTCTGCCAAACTTTCTCTATTCACAGTGATATCACTTTGTGGGGTTACAAAAAGAGAGTCAAAATTTCTTCCTAAACATAAGCATTTTCTTACCTATTTACATCTGGTACTTAAATTCATGATGAGGCCAATGCTGTTGATGAAAATGCACCCTTCCCCCCTTTCCTAGTATTGCAAAGAGCACTATGAAAATACAACAACTCCATTTCCTCTGTGACTGCAAGTGGGGGGAAGAGGGAGTGATTGGGAATGGGGAAGACAATTACAATTCATTAACAGCTGCCTAACTTTCAACACCTAAGCAATAATCATATACAACATCCCAACTTAATTAACAATTTCTCTTTGCCAAAATTGAATGATAAAATGTTTCTTAAACTTCATGAGAACTTCACACACAGTTACTCGCAGGAACTCTTGGTTTAACTTCCAATTAGCAGATATTAAAATAACACCTCATATTTTTTGGGAGCTTTCAAGTTTTTACAGTGCTTTGATGAACATCGTCTCATGATCTTCTGAACATTTTAGAGATGTAGATATGGTGATTTCCATCTTGTAGATGAAATCATTAAACTTGAACATTTCAAGTCAATTGCCCCCAAATTATGTAGTAAGTATATATGAGGTGAGAATTGAAGTCCAATTCTTCCAAGAGTGACTCTCTTGTCAAAATACTTTCTTTCTTATAGACCCATGCATTAAATCTTCATTTTAGGAAAATTCCAACACTGTTTTTAATCAGTAAGAAAAAAATTAGTGGGAAATATAGGCTTCTCACCTCCTCCTTGGGCTAAATTACTGCATTCATATGCAAACAGTGGATTTATAAAATGATTTGTACATATTAAAAAAAATCATCATCCCATTCATTCTTCCTCTAGCTTTCACTAATACAGGTTTCTCACAGCTGATGTATGCAGATGTTATGATTTTATAATCTTTGTGCATTTGAAATTGGTTTGAAATGTCAAAGAGTTTTGATATTTTAGGTTTTACACCTCATGTATTTCTCTCTGTATGTTATGGCTTCTGCCAAGTACCAAATTTAGCAGCTTCTCGGAGCTTTTTCGAGCCTGCCCCAAACAAGAAGCACTAGAAATTACTGAAGACAAGTTGGCCTTGTGAGATTTCCAAACTAGTTTCTAAACCAAAGAAATTGAGTGAGATAAATTTAGAACACTTGGGAGCTTTGAAAGTCTACTTGGATAAATTTCAGTTACTGCCACTGTAAAAGCATGTCCTAGAAACAGAAAGGGTGATCAAAGTCTCACCTCTTAATAGCATTCATCCCTCTTAAAATGCACAAGGGCAAACTTTCTTTGTTTGGGCAATGGTATCATATTCATTATTTGGAAGTCAAACATATTTAGATGGGTTAAGAAGAAGGACTTTAAGTTGACTTTATTGTCACTGTTAGTTTTTGTGATTTTGCTTCTTTTAAAAGAAAAAAATATTTATATGATCCTGAGTTTCACTTATACCCACAATCAAATCAATTATTAAAAATTGTATTATTATAAAAAATAGCTCTTTTATGGATTACAGATTGAATAAGGCATGTACTGCATTGAATCATTTATGGTAGTAAATTCATTATAAGGCAATCAATAAGGCACTATATCTTCTCACCCATCAATCAAAGTTAGACTGTTTTCATAGAAGAGAATTTTTCAGAGGATACCAGAAACATCATGGAAGGAAACATGTCAATATCCTAAGAGCTTATTCCTTTTAGCCCAAATAATAAATACTAAAAAATTATCATAGTAAATTAGTCATAAATATAAGAAATAATATAAAGTCTAAAGATGTCTATTGCTGACATTATTTAGAAGAGTGACACATTATAAACAACCAAAATATATAATATTAGAGGGATATTTAAGTTAACAATGTTATGTTAATGACAATGAAATATTATGATGTTACAATTAAATACTATTTTGAAGACTTAGAATGTTATCACAATGTGTTTTGGAGTCTGACAACTTGAATTTGAATTCTAACACTTTTACTCCCTAAAACTAATCTCATTTTAAATTTGTAACAATATTTACAAAGTCATTTGAAAATAATATAACAAGGGATTCAAAACCTGACACATTTCAAGCACTGAATAAAATGCATTTGTTTAATCATTGGCAGGGAGAGAAGAGTATGTAAAACTATTCACATTTTAAATTTTGTATAAAAAGGAATATGGAGATAGGAAAAATTGGGAAAATAAGTACACCAATAAGTTATGCATGAGTGTAGATATGTGTGTATATATGTATAGCTTTACATATTCCCTTAAATAGTATTAATTTTCTTTTATAAGCAAGGGAGTCAGAGAGATAGTACAGGAATTCAGGCACTTACCTTGCCTGTGACCAACCCTCATTTAATCCCCAGTAATACATGATCTTTTGGGCATAGTCAAGACACCCTCTAAGTATACAGTCAAAGGAGTTCCTAGCACCTCTGGATGTGGTCAAATTTTGACATCCCTCCCCCTAACATACACACATCCTAAAAGAGAAAAAGAAGAAGGAAAGAAAGAAAGAAAGAAAGAAAGAAGGAAGGAAGGAAGGAAGGAAGGAAGGAAGGAAGGAAGGAAGGAAGGAAAAGTACAAAGAGATTCGATTTAGAATATGCTTATTCAATTCATGCACTTTAAAATAAACACAAAAACTCTGAAATATCCAATTTCACACTATTTTTCTTCCCATTCTAATTATATTTTCCTTTCATAATATTTCTTTCTGAACATGATAACTTTATCACTGTCATCCTGTTGTTCATCGATTTCCTTGAGCAGGCACCACTAATGTCTCCTTCATCCTAGCCCTGAGATTTTAGAAAGTGCCACATTTGAGGCTCTTTCAGGGTCAGGAGAATGAGACCCACCATTGTTACTGGTTTTTGGCATATTGAATATGCCATGGGGAGTGTGCCAGACTCTGCTGTGTGGGCAGGATACTTTTGGTAGCCTGCCAGGTTCTCCAGAGTAGAACTAGATAATAAGATGTCGCACGGCTACAAATGCCGTGGGTTTTATAGTCTCTATGTCTTGGCCATTGATGGGATTACACGGTGCCAGGGGCAGTTGGTGGGTGTAATGCCTACATACTGGAAGATGGGGGATCTGGGTGGAGGAGGCCCAGTCCCAATTCGAGCAGGCTTGGAGATCTACACCCTGGGTCCCGCACACTTGGGTTCCTCTACCAGTTCCTTCATGCGTGAGGCTCGTACAAACGTGTGGAGAGTGGTCTTAAGCATGGCTGTGGCTGGAACTGGAGGTTTTCAGCTGCCGGGGCTCTGCTCAGGGTGTGGCGGGAAACTCAACCCACCCTCCTCCAAGGGGCCCCCGTGAGGACAGCGTGGAGGCAGGAGACTGCACTGTTCTCCTCCGGGAACTGGGTTTTATAGTCTCTGGGTCTTGGCCGTTGATTGGATTACACAGTGCCCAGAGGCAGTTGGTGGGTGTAATGCCTACATACTGGAAGATGGGGGATCTGGGTGGAGGAGGCCCATGATCATTTAGTTATTTGTACCTTCCTTTCCATTTTTTTTATGGAAACATCCTGCTGATCGTTTTTGGACAGCTGAATCAACATCAATTTTTGTCTTTCCAAAAGTATAGTCCCTTCTGCTTCTTTGGTCCAAATTATTTATCTTGGTATACAGGTAACTCAAAAAAAGTCAACAAAATCATATTTAACAAATATCATGGTTTTAGTGCCTTCTTCTTTTCACATGACTATATGTCTATAACTATCTACCATAGAACCAAGATCTCAGAGAAGTCTTATCAACTGATTACTATGACTGTCCCTTCCAATTTAAAATTTCTGTATTTTTAAACCACACATATAAGGATCATTGTTCTTATGCCATTAACATTGATATTTTAACATGATGAAGAAACTTGGCATTTTTATAATGAGACATGGAATATTTCAGGTGAATATTGCTATTTTTTAATAAGATTTGACCTGAATACATTTAATATTCCTGTCAATGAAATGCATTATATACATATTAATTCATTAAAAACATTTTTTACATTTTATGCTCTGTTCCAAGTACTTTGGATACATGAGTTAGAAACAGTAATAAAGATGCTGTGTGTGAAAGGAAATAAGTCTATCCATGAGACTAGACAGTCAAAGAGTCAAATAAATTCTGAAATACAGGTGACAATAAGTGTTATGAAACAGACACACACTGTTATAAAAACATACTGTGAAGATTTTTTTCCCTTGAGTAAATGTAGATGTAGTGGAAAGAAGAGAGTAAGTAATCAGGAGCTGAGTCTTATGCATGTAAATGTAAGATTGTTGTTTCCCATTATGAAGGCAAATGGATTCATAAGTCAAGTTTGGTCAAAATAATCAGGCCTTGAGATATAAATTGGGGAATGACCTACATGTGATAGCATTTTAAGCATAGTACAACTGAGAATATCAAATAGGAAAGGTAAGTAAGAAGGTATATCAAAGATCTGAAACTTGCAGCAGTTTAATATTTAGATATCAGAGAGACATGGTAGTACCAACAAAAGGAATTAAGGGGAGTTTTAAGAAGTTCAGTGCAAGTAGAGAATGAATTCTCCTGGTAACTGACTGAAGCCAAATTTTCAAGAATTTTTGGGTTAAATACAGCTGACAAGTCCAATGACATGGAAACTAATAATTGACCATTTTATCTCACAACACAATAATCATTGATGATTTCCACCATTGAAACAAAATAGGGTGAAAGTCCTCGTTGGATTGAGTTCAAATGTGAATGAAAGAAAATAAACTACTGTTGTGACTGCAGAAAACTATCTTTGAGCAATTTGACTATAAATGGAAGTAGCAAAAATGTGGTCCCTAGGGAAAGAAATGGGAAAGAGAACATTTTTAAGATGGGAAAGTAGTAGAGTGTTTTTATGTTGAAAAAATAATCCAGCCGGTTGACAAACACTGACGGTGTACGACAGAGAAGGAAGAAATGCTAGAGCCATGTCTTTGGCTAGGAAAGGGGAGATGGTTCCATCAAGAACAGAAGGAAAATAAGTGCCTTTTAATTGAAGCACAAATGAGTCATCCATTACTAAAAATCAGGGGAAAGAAGAAATAGGCAGGGGCAGAAAGTACAGTGGGTAGGGCGCTTGCCTTGCATGCAGACAACCTGGCCAACTCAGGCTCTATCTCGGCATTCCACATTGTCTCCTGAGTGCAAAGCCATGAGTAAACCTCTGAACATCGCTGGATGTGGAGAAGATGACAAGTAAAGAAGAAAGACAAAGAGGAAGTGGTAGAAGTATAGTAAAAAAAGAGAGGAAGAAGAAGGAGAAGGAGAAGAATTTGGTGGCAAAACTCATTAGATGGGTACATGGGGTGGCATCACTTGCATTTATTCCCAAGTATTGCTATTTTCTCAGTAAAATAGGAAACAGCAAGTTTTGTTATACTTATGAGAGTGAGTAACAAACACTGTCCAAACACTGTCCTCCTGTTGTTCATCAATTTGCTCTAGCGGGCTCAGTAATGTCTCCATTTTGAGGCTTGTTGTTAACTGTATTTGGCATACTGAATACATCATGGGTGCCTTGCCAGGCTTTGTGGTGCGGGTGAGATACTCTAGGTAGCTTGCTGGGCTCTCCAAAGGGGTGGAGGAATCGAACCCGGCTCAGCCGGGCTAGCTGCTCGCAAGGCAAATGCCCTACTGCTGTGCTATCACTGGGTTGATTTGGCTGGCTAGGCGGGTATCCCCTTCCTCCCTCACTGCTCCATGAGACTGAGTCACTGAGGATAAATAAGCATACATAAAGCAGTCATCTAGATGAGACAAAGAACCTATTAGGGGACTATAACCCTGAGTAGCAAATCAAGGAATGATTTGATGTTATCAAACTTGAAGTTAAAATAAGACAGGTGAGTTTTTTAAGCCAACAAAACGTGCAGGAATAGGGCTGATAATGCAGTTGGATAGCTGAGTTAGTTTTAGTAATAGAGGAAAATGAAGAAATGAGGAGGGTGATGAACACAACAATTAGAGATATGACAGCATAATGGATAGAGTGAAGATACACTGAGACATAGGCCCTTGCAGTTTTGCTGAAATAAAAACAGTAGACTAAGTGAGAAGGAAGGTAATAAGAAGTAGTTGAAGAGTTTAATGCTTAAAATGGTGGTAATAAAAATGACAGTATCAATGTATCAAGGTTCACAGTAGCACAATGAAAGTCAATTACTTAAGTTGGAAGTCGAACAAGGAATTAAGAGGCAGGCCAAGAATTAAAAAATGTATGGCATCAAAGCAGGTGAATTATGATGGGAGCTATTTTAGAACACAGGAGTGAAATAAAACCTTTCATATCAAAGGAAAATGTAGAAGTAGGGATCCTATGGATAACAAATAACAAAGAAGGAAAGAAGAAGGGTCAAATAACTTGAGCTACAAAGATGTGATCTTCAGGGAGAAGAGGGAGTAGCAATAGTTTGAAGGTTAAAGTGAAAAATTAGTCAAATATTTAGTCCAACTCCAAGTCCCATAATGCAAGAATATGATTTTTAAAAAAAAGCATCAACAAACAAGCTGCTCTGAGAAGTTTACCAAGGACTTGCTATCCTCTAGAATTTTTTTTAATTAGTGAAATACCATGAGGTACAGTTATAGACTTACAAATTTTTGTGCTTGGGTTTCAGTTATACAATGATCCAAGTACCCATCTCTCCACCAGTGCCCATCCTCCACCACCACGGGTCCCAGCATCTGTCCCCCCATCCCACCCTGCCTTTGTGGGAGGGCATTCCCTTTTGTTCTATCTCTCTCCTTTTGGGTCCTGTGGTTTGCAAGAGAGGCATTGAGTGGCAGTCATGTTTGGTCTATAGTCTACTTTCAGCATGCTTCTCCCATCCTGGGAGGATCCTCCCAACACCCTTTATTTGGTGCTCCCTTCTCTATCTGAGCTTCTTTTTCCCCTAGCACATGTGGCTGGCCTCCAAGTCATGGAGCAAAATTCCTGGTACTAATCTCGGCCACGCCTGGGTGTTAGTCTCCCATTTTGTTACTTTACATTCTCCAGATGAATGTAATCTTTCTGTGTCTATCCCGTTCTTTCTGACTATCCTCTAGAATTTTGATGATTGTTTCCAAGCATTAGCACTATTGTGTATCCCAATTGAATTGGAAAGTAATAATAAACTAAGCTAAAAGGGCAACTTTTTCTTGATTTAAAAAAAAGAGAAAGAAATTGTAATTAAATGGTAGCTGAAAAATACTCCAAATTTGTGAGTGGCTATGCTAGTGATCTGATAAGCTAAAATACTCAACAACTGGCCAGAATATAGACAAACTAGAAAATATTAACAATGATTAATTACACAGATCATAGGCTAAAGATGTTTTTTTCGAAAAAGATCCCAGGGAGAAAAAAAATGGAAAAAAGAAATCCAAATTCTAGACATCTCTATTTTAAACAAAATATTGACAGTTGAAGTCAGATTAATAGTTAAAGATCTGACCGAAAGTATTTTAAGCTCCCCAAATGTTGGACTGTCACTGTCACTGTTCTCCTGTTGTTCATCAATTTGCTTGAGCGGGCCCAGTAACATTGTGAGACTTGTTACTGTGTTTGGCATATCGAATAAGTCACGGGCAGCTTGCCAGGCTTTGTCATGCAGGTGAGATACTCTTGGTAGCTTGCTGTGCTCTCTGAGAGGGGCGGAGGAATAGAACTCGGGTCGGCCATGTTGGCTGCGTGCAAGGCAAACACCCTACCAGCTGTGCTATTGCTCCAGCCCAATGTTGGACTAACTTTTATAACATAAATAACGTTTTGACGTGATATTTCTTTCCATTTTCCCAAATCTAAAAATTTTTGTGTCAACTGTGCCCCATGTTATAATCACTTGATCACTTGGCATCCTGTTACTCATCAATTTGCTCGAGCGGGTGCCAGTAACGTCTCCATTAATCCCTGTTGCGTGCTAGTGTAGCCCAATGTTGTCTGCTTGTCCAGGAATATAAAAGGCCTCAAACCAATCGTTCATGGTCTTGATGTAGAAGTCTGACCATCTCGTAGGTGGGCAGCTATGCGATCTTTTGATGTCTTGTGGATTCCAGTTGGTAATGGCTCTAGTCCAGCGGTCATCTCCAAATCTTATTACATGTCCAGCCCATCTGATTTTCAAGGCCTTGGCAGATGAGACAGCATCCCTGATTCTTGATCGTCAACAGGGTCGGAACTCCAGATTCCTTCTCTCACATGAGTCAAGCATGATGCTCCAAGCATAGAACTTTTGATTCCTCTTTGGGAGACCCAAATAGTGTTCTCATCCTATTTTCCTTGGGCCCAGGTCTCTGAGGTATATGTTAATGAAGGAAGAACAGTGGACTCGAAGAGATATGCCCGGAGCCGGAGGTTCTTTGTCCTCTTAGCTATTTCTTCAATGCTCTTGAAGGTGTTCCAAGCCGCTCTCTTCCTCCTGTGCAATCAGGTGCCAGGCCATTCGTCATGGTGACTTCTCAACCTAGATACATGCAACTGCTGCATTCAGAGATGCTCGTTCCATTGAGAGTGAATTGAATGTCAGGAATGAAACTGTTTCTCATAAACATTGTCTTTGTGAGATTCAGCTGGAGTCTGACCTTTCCACACTCACGGTCGAAGTCGGCCAGCATTTGTGATGCTTGGCTGATGTTTGGTGTTATAAGAATGATGTCATCAGCGAAGCAGAGGTGGTGTAGTTGCCAACCTCCATCTTCACTCCCATTCCTTCCCATTCCAGTCGTTGCATGACGTTCTCGAGGGTAGCACTGAAGAGTTTTGGTGAAATGGTATCACCCTGCCGAACTCCTCTCTTGACATCGATGACATCACACCATTGCCTCCATGTTATTAAAAATAATAATAATATGAAATATTTGGGCTGGAGTGATAGCACAGTGGGTAGGGCATTTGCTTTGCAAGTGGCCAATGTGGCCAAGCCGAGTTTTGTTCCTCTGCCCCTTGCGGAGAGCCCAGCAAGCTACCGAGAGTATCTCGCCTGCACAGCAAAGCCTGGCAAGCTACCAGTTACGTATTCAATATGCGAAACACAGTAACAACAAGTCTCATGATGGAGACGTTACTGGGCACGCTTGAGCAAATCAATGAACAATGGGAGGACAGTGACAGTGGTCAAATATTTACTATAAATAATAAATATTTATAAATATAATAATAAATCAGGGTAGTAAAATAAACAATTCAGCAATTCTCGAAACATTCTGATACCTATATCTATCCAATATGGTAGTTACTAGCAACATATAGACACTGAGCTTTAAATCAATGTAGATAATATGGCTTAGGAAATGAATTGTCAGTGTATTAATTTTAATTATTTAATACCCAACAACAGCCAATATATGGTCCTGATTATATTGAAAGCTTGAAGAAGCTTGAAAGCTTTATGCCATGCTAACAGAAAGAAAAAACCTAAACAAACAGAAATAAGCAAGCTTCGTAGATACATAAGAGAAATTAGTTTCCAGGGAAAAGTTCTGGCCTCAAATTGGAGAGAATACCAGGTAGATTACAGGGAATCAACACTTACTGGAGCAGAAATCTAAGAGACAGCATTAGAAGAAAATAGTCCTGGAGAAGGAAAACCTAATTTCTAATCAATAAATTGTCGGATGCTCATCTAAAACATTCATCAAGATGGACCAGAAAAAAATACACATTAACAAATTTTAAAAACATAAATGATACTATATATTCTTTTGGACTACAGTGGAATTAAACTGTGTATCAGTAGCTAAAAGATATATGAAAAGCCTCAGAATATTAAGAGAAGCAATATGTTTCAAAATATACAGATAGAAACATTTTCAGGAAATGCTTTTTAAATTTTGACTTAAATATTAAAACTAATAAAAAACTAGATACAGTGCTTTCAGGGAAATTTATAACATTGAATATATCTGAAGAAAAGAAAAAGAAAAATAGTCATCACCTATGCTTCCAACTTAGGACATTAGAAACAAGAAGAGCAAAATGGTGCAAAAAAGAAAATAATAAAAATTAGGAAAGATTGATGGCATTAATATTAGTCTATCATTATTTCTATTATTGATTGAATAATATATTACTAAATCTAATTTGTAATGGATTATTAATTATTTATATTATATTATATTTATATTATACATAATCAATGAATCAAATCAATGAAAATCAATGAATCAAAAGTTGCTTGCTTAAAAAAAATCAGTAAAATGAGTAAGCCACTTACCAGGATAAGTAAAAGAGAAAGGACACAGATTACTGACATAAGAAATGAAAGAAGGGAGACCACAGATCCCGTTGACATTAATCATGATAAAGTGATACTGTGACAACTCTATCTATAAATTTGAAAGCAGAGACAAAATGAATTAATTCCTTGAAAGATACAATGTGCCAAAACTCATAGAGGGAGAATTAGACAATTTAAATTTGTCTGTGCATATTAAAGAAATTGATTCAATAACTCATAAGTTTAAAAAACAGACAGTAACAGACTCAGATGTGTTTACTTGTGAACACTAGGAGAAATTTAACAATTCTTCATCATCTCTTTCAGAAACTATTTCTAGTTTCTGAAGAGGCCCAATAGTGTACATTTCAAATAATGTACATTCTAGCACATTCTACGAGGTAGTACTATACCAACACCTAAATAAGGCAAAGACATTAGAAGAAAAGTATATTATTGACCACTACATCTCATGAAAATCACTAATAAAATGCTAACAAATAATATTTGAAATATATAAAAGAAATATGTACCATGACCTACTATGGTTTAATATTTGAAAATATTAAAGGTTGGTTTAATATTTGAAAGTCAATTAATGTAGCCATCACAATGGCATGCTAGAAAAGAAAAAAATCACTAATCATATTAGTAGACTCAAAAAGCATTAGACAAAGTCCAATATGCTATCATTATAAAAATCCTCAATAAACTGATAGAAATTCAGTAAGATGAGTTGAACTTTTCAACATGGTAAAGAATAAGTAACTCAAATCTAGAATTAACATCACAGTTAACAGTAAGAAGCTTGAAATATCCCTGCTAAAATGTGGAGCAAGGCAAGTGTATCCCCTTTTACCATGCTTTCCTTGTAGTAATAGAAATCTCACCTAATGCAATAAAACAAGAAAATAAAATTAAAAGTTATAAGAAACTATAAAAATTCTGTTTTCACAGTTGACATAACTATTCATGCAGAATTTATGAAGAAAATCCCAAAGAACTGATTAGAAAATTTTCTTAAACTACCTGAGCACACACCCTCCCAAAGAGTATATGTAGATGACAAATACGCCAGTAATAAAATGCTCTGTCAGCTGTCATCAGGAAAATGTAAACAAAATGATAAGATTATGCTACATACCTATAAGAATGGCAGGAATTCAGAATACTGATAATACCAAAATTCAGTGAGGATGGTAAACAAAAGAAGTTGCCATTCATTGTTAATATGGATACAAAGCTACTTTGAAATATAGCTTGACAGTGTTCTTACAAAATTTAACACTCTGTTAAATTTTACCTTGTAATCCAATAGTCCCACTTCTTAGTATTTATTCGAAGGAGCTGAAACTTCATGTTCATACAAAAACCTGCACATGGATGTTTATTCTAAATTGCCAGAATTTGGAAATAACTATAAATTGTCCTTCAGTAGGTGAATGATAAATAAATTGTGGTATGTCTAGTCGGTATTAAGATAATATGAGTTATGAAGTCATGGGATAGTATGAAGGAAACTTAAATGTACCTTATTACAGAGGCAGAAACTAATCTAAAAAGTCAACATACTATGTGATTCTAGCTACATAACATTCTAGAGAAGGCAAATATGAAGACATTAAGTCTTCGGTGATTTCCAGAAGTCATAGGGAAGATAGATTAAACAGGCAGAATACAGGAATCTTAGGGTACATAATTAATTATTTTGATAATATAATAGGATACACAAGACATTATAAATTTAAGTCTGTAAAATACGCACTATTGAGAATTAATCTTGCTATAATTTATAGACTTGGGTGATACTGATGTGACAATGTAGGCCCATAAATTGTAATAAATCACTCTAGCAAATAAAGTTGATCACAAGGTAGACTAAACATGAACAGGATAAGAGAAATATGAGAAGATTTTTCACTTTCATCTCAGGTTTGAGTTGTACCTAAAATTACTCTGAAAAACATTGTACTAGAAGATAGTCACAGATTGTGTATGGGGGATGGGATAGCAAGAACATACTAGGTGGATCAACATGACTGACCTCCAATTATGCCTCTTTATTTAGTTTTTTTTTTTTTGGGGGGGGGGACTCACAGATGCTGTTATGTTTACTGTGCAGAACAGACAGTGATAATCCACTAGAGAAATATTTTCAACAAGCAGGCGATTCCAAGTACAATCATAGATAGCAACTCTACATGAAGAACAAAGAATAAAGTTAGAAGACACTCAAAGGAACAGGGAGAAAGTCAACTGCAGTTAAACGTTTTGATGCTTTTCTCCTGCAAACATACCTAACTAATTTACAGTTTAGTACTTTTTACATGCTGCTATACAAAAGCAATGCAAGAAGAAGAAAAAAACCCTAATGGGTAGGTGATTCTAGTCACCTGCGGTCCTTTTTTGTACAATTAATTACAGTTAAAGAAGCAATCTCCTTTCTGTGTTTTGGCATGGCTATGCATTTTTCTATGTTTTTTTTTTTAATTAAAATTTTACAAATACTTGTTTCAGTTTCTCTGCTAGATTTCTAAATTAACTTGAATATTTTTTCCTTAAATTTTAATAGCACAGTGGTAGGGCGTTTGCCTTGCACGCAGCCAACATGGCCGACCCGAGTTCGATTCCTCCGCCCCTCTCGAAGAGCCCGGCAAGCTACCGAGAGTATCTCGCCCGTACGGCAGAGCCTGGCAAGCTCCCCATGACGTATTTGATATGCCAAACACAGTAACAACAAAGTCTCCAATGGAGACGTTACTGGGCCCGCTCGAGCAAATCGATGATCGAGCAAATTTTTATTAGTGAAACACCATAAGGTACAGTTGTAGACTTACAAATTTTTGTGCTTGGGTTTCAGTTATACAATGTTCGGATACCCATCCCTCCACCAGTGCCCATTCTCCACCACCACTGATCCCAATATCCCTCCCAACCCCCTTCCCCCCATCCCACCCTATCTCTGTGGCAGGGCATTCCCTTTTGTTATCTCTCTCCTTTTGAGTGCTATGGTTTGCAAAAGAGACATTGAGTGACAATCTTGTTCAGACTATAGTCTACTGTCATCACGCAATGAATATTTTTTTTAACCAAGTCACTCTAGTAGTATTTTAAGGATAATTTTTCCTTAATCACATTATACATCTTGAACAATTGAACAGTCAGATTTAGATAGTACTCTCCAAGTCTGTACCTCATGCAATGTTGAAGGAAATGGACTTATTGACTTGCAAAGACCTAACTCCAGACTTCAGAAAAGAATGAACTGGTTTCTTGCAGCATTCATTTTTGTCAACGCTTGGAGTCTATTTAGTTTTATGTGGTGGTCATTGTGGCTATGGAGGTCCAGGATTTTAGAGCAATTTATTTTCTGACTTTGTATTCCTTAGGACCTTGTTTCCTTCCTGTAGGTTTCCAGTCCTACTAGTTCATACTTTAATCTCATATTGGTCCCCCATTTATGAGACTCTCACCTGTGTCTTCCTTAGAATATTCCGGGACTCTGGTCTCTGGTTGGGAAATTCTGCTCTGAAGCTTTCAATTATCAGGAAACTGTTTTTATCCCCACTCATCTTACCATAAGAGAACAACTAACGACATTTTTATGAAATAGAATGTTAAAAACATCAGCCTAGTTAACAAAGCTTAGGAATGACCTTATTTTTAAATTAAGTTAATCCAAAAATAAAGCGAGTTCAAAATGACTAGAGAAAGCAATGAGTTAAACAATTTCATAGAAAGATTATTTATTTTGTAAGCAGATAGATTACTCATATGAGTTATTAGAAAAATTCTATAATTTGACTGGTAGTGGTAGAAAATCATTTGTAATGATAGAAATGGAAAAAACAATACAGATTTTTAATGAGAGTTTATTTGATTTTCCTTTTGCATAAATGGATTTTATGTACTGAAAAAGTAGCTAATTTTGATAGATATGACTGGAATTGGTTTTACAACTGATGGCTATTGGAGCCAGCTTTCTCATTCTAATTTCTTTTCTGAAACTTCCAATTGAAGATGACATCAATATTTATGTGAACTGGGAACAGGAACCAAAGCACAAGGTACATAAAACTGATTAATGTAAACGAGAGAGGAAAACCCTAAAACCAAATCCAATGATCCATCAAACAACAGTCACTCTCCTTAATACTGTGAGTGCTGCCAATTTAAAGTAACAACTTAAATCACATAAAATACCAGAGGATAGCAAATATGTAGCTCTCAAGAAATAAAACAGAAAAGCTTATTAAAATAAAAATGTAAGACAGAGTGAACTCTTAGAACAAGGCTGGCATTATTCTCCAATTAACTGAATACCTCAGAGAGGATTGTGTGCCTGTGTGCCATATTTAAATTAACTTTACTTAGTGCTACATGCCACAATTCAGAATGCAGCTGAGAAATCACCCTGTTTGACGTACAGATGATAACCTAATTCCAACTATTTTTACCCACTTTGTAATTCAAGTGATGCATGCTATATATTATTTCCCTAAGAGTCAAAATTATATTTAGAATTAAAATTGGTTTTATGTAGTTCAAGTTATTGCACCCAAAAGCAATGAGTCATGCACCAGAAGTACACAGATTTGGGAGGCAAATACAGAACCATTAACTGCTCAGTGAGAGCTGCTCAGTCCCTGAACTCTAAGAATAAGCTTTAAAAAATACTTTACAGTTAATGTGCGTTGCAACAACAAGGTCACCTTTTCAATGGTGTCATGAGTTCTTGTCTTCCGCCTTAAGGCTATAGGACAGAATTAGGCTTAGAAAGAGTTTCAAACAGCTCTGCATTATGCCCATATTACATCTCAAAAGTGAAGTAACAGTACCGACCCACCTTCCAGGCACAGCTTTAAGTTCCTGTTCCTTACAAGGGAGGTGTGCATTAAATGATCCATGAACTCATTTTTTCTGTTACCTCTTAAACATGATGTGGGGAGAGTGAGACAGACAGGCAGAAAGGCAGACAAGCAGACAGCCAGAGGCAGACAGAGAATGAGAGAAAGAGAGTATGTGGCTCACATAGATTTTAAACCCATGATCTGTGTTGTATTATCCAGAGTTCTAAAGAGTAGAGCAATTAAGTAGATATCAAATAGACTATACTAGTGATATATGTGCCTTTCACAGAACTTGCTTTTAATTATCAGTTACACTTCTGGGATGGAAATGAGAGAAAGTCCCACTCATCAAGAACCTACACTGTACTACATATTGTGCATATTTCTTTATGTGGGTTTTCCACTTAATACAATACTCTTGTGAAGAAGTCTCCTCACAAATGTGAAAAATAGAAACCCAAGGAACAAAAGAGTTTTTCCAAGGTGGTAGAGTGTTTGGAAAAGAGACCAAGATTAGAACACAAGTTAATATAACCATAAAGACAGGTCCTCTCACCTCTGCTTATGGTACATTCTTAACCATCCCACATGTCTTTTCTTTCTACATTACTTGGGAAAAAAAGAAAAAAATATATTACTAAGAGTGAGAATACTGGAACCCTCTTTTGCACACAAATTCCTATGGAAACTATATCAAGATTCTTAAAAATAAAAAGTAACATTAAATCACATATCATCTGGGAATCTTTTTCAAATGGTGCTTTAAACCTATTCCCCAAATTTCTCTATAATTAAATATGCCACAACTTTAAATAGATGTCCCAGTGTTTGATAACTAAAATCCAGTAACTTAAATGATATATTTTATTATTACCTATTGACAAGGACTAAGAAAAGAAAAAAAAAATAAAAAGCATAATCAGGCAGTCATATTTAAAGTCACAAAAAGGCATTAAAAAAGAAAAGATTTACCTGTTGAAATCCGCACCCAAAATAACGAATCTAAAAAATCCAATTTTCAAATATGACAGTACCTTGTAAGAACAATTTTGTCCAGAACAGACAAGTTCTGCAATCCCAAAAATGGTAACACTAAAAATAAAAATGCCTAAAGGTATCAGAGATGCTCTAAAATATCCAAATATTGAAAGCCAAATATTCCAAGACAGGTAAGGTAGAAATGTGAGCATGAGTCTGTTACTTTCCTTCCTAAAATCTTTGCCTATTGAATGACATAAGGCTGAAAATTCCAAGTATAAAATGATAACACAAAAATTTGGATAAATTCAACAAATGTGATATAAGGTTCCTAAGGTGGTCAAAAATAAAGAACAAAGATTTTAGGAAAAAAGAACTACAAAGAAAGAAGTCCACAATTTTGACATTCTGTTCCATATTTTCTCTCTTAGCATTTGAGAATACTAAGCTGCATAAGGTGAGACTCAGAATAGCCAAGCAGAAATTCTTAGGTAAGAGGATAAAAAGTGAATTATAGAATTCTGTAATAGTCTCATGCTAGAGAGTCTAATATAGAAAAGTGTGACCAAAAAGAAAAGCCATGGATATTTTTCCTGAGTTTTCTAGTGAGACGAGCAAAAGAATAAATTAGGGCTAATAATCAATCAAAAATAGATAAAAAAAAAATAGTACTCAAACATGATATGGATTGAATTGATGTGCTCTTTTTTCTATTTCTTATAAACCTGGCAAAATAAATAAAGGGTTCTCTATACAAAAATAAAGGACTGGAATTCAATATAACATTACCAGATACATAAGAAGTGAGTTCAAATTGTCAAAAATCTAAAAAAAAAGAAGACAAGGTAAACAATCAGACTACATATAAACATGAAATTGGAGTTAATAAGACAGTGTTTCACAATTATTTAGTTACTTATTTCAAGGGGCAAAGTTAAAATGTAAAACTGTCATGAATGATGTCTATGAGATGGATCAAGCATTGAAATTTTAGAAGTAAAAATTAAAATAAATCTTTTCATGAAAAAGATTTCATAGCATATCAGATATATCATAAATGAGGAGTAGTGAACTTGAAAATAAATTAGCAAAATAAAGAAATAAAAGAAGTAAAACTAGGTAAATAATTGAAAATATTAAGAATATATGGTAGATGAGATAATGTTTAACACATCCATTATTTGAGTCCCATGGCAAAGCCTGGCAAGTTCCCTGTGGTGTATTCGATATGCCAAAAATAGTAACAACAAATCTCACAATGGAGATGTTACTTGTGCCTGCTCAAGCAAATCACTGAACAACAGGAGGACAGTGCTACAGTGCTATTTGATTCCCAGAGGATAATACAGAAAGAGATAGAAACAAAACTTGAAGAACCACTGGCCCAAATCACTCGATATATCACTAAGTCTTTGAAACATCAAGCAGTAAGTAAAGATAATCTATAATTAGCTTGAAGTACTCAAAATACTAAGCTTTGAGGACAAAGATCATTATACAAAGATTCCAAATTAAAAACACATATTATTTGAAAGAAGCAATAATAAAAACTGAAAATTGACTGTTCAATAGATACTGAAGGAACCATTGTGGTGAAAGAATAAAGAAGAAAACTGTCAACCTAAAATTTTATACCAACCACAAAAAGCCATGTTTTCTGACAGAAAAAAAAACAATTCAAAAAATACATTTCCAGAGAACCCTATTAAAAGATCATTTTAATGGCATTAAAAAACAACTGAGAGGTAGGGAAAAAATAGGCAGAAATAAATCCCATTTAGGAAGGTAAATAAGTTGGAAATTATAAATGAATAATGATTATATAAAACTACATTAATGCTTAAAATAAATAGACCTTCACACTGAAAATCTTTCATATGAAGGTGGAAAATGAATGATATAAAAATGACTTAAGAACCTCATATTTTCTGTGCAGTAAAAAAAGCTCTAAAGATAGTATTTTACAATAAATAAAGTGTGTTATGCTCTTTAAAACCACTAAACCAATTGTTTTAAAAGCAAAAGCAAGATATAATTAACTAATAGAAGGGGCAATGCCATTATAAAAATTATACCTTTATGCTAAGAGCCATGAAGACAGGAGTTTTGTTTCTTTTAATTTTTTAAAGGAATAAACACGGCTGGACAATTATCTCAAATGGCTAAATGCATGCTTCGCTTTGTATGCAGGAGGTCCAGATTTAATTTCCTGAACTGTGTGTTTCTTTGAGCACTACAGGGAGCTCCACTACCTAACACAGAGCTGGGAATAGTCACTCGGCAGCACTGGGTTTGGCCAAAACAAAAAGAGAGACAGAGAGAGACAGAGACAGAGACAAAAGGAGAAACAAGTATAAATGGGGCAAATTATAATTAAGCAGCAACATATCTCTCTTAAATCCAAACATTACAGCAAATAAATGAACTAAAAGTTCCAATTCAAGTACAGTTGCTAATAAAATTACATTATTTGAAGAGCCATTTTTATGTTATTTATAAGAGATACCTATAGATATAAGGATATAGAGTCAACAAAATGGTTCAGCAGTCAGGTTGCTTGCCTTCCATGCATAGAGACCTTAATTTGATTCCTGGAATCACAAGGTCCTCAAGCATTGCCAGGGTTGTCTAAGGAACTCCCCCAGCACTGCCAAAAAGAACAGCTCCTTATTACTGGACTAAATATTGAAACGACTTACGTAGTTGATTGACTATTTCTAGGAGTGACCCTCACCAGCACCCTGAGCACTGAAAAGTCCCCTTCAAATGAACAAATGTAGGAATACGAAAGTTTGAATATAGAAAGAAAGAAAAAGTACATATACCATTATTAACACAATGACAAAAAATATTGACATAACTTTCCCATTATCATCTGTTGCTTATTTTAAGGTAAAAACTGCCAGCGATAAGGGGATGTGACATAAAATAAGAGCTGAAATTCATCAAAGAGAAATAAAAGTTCTAAAATTTTACAAGTATATTATAAAATACATAAAGTTGGTTTAATAGTACTAAAGAAAAGGTAAGAAAATCACAAAAATATTTGGACAATTTAACACAGTACATTTAGTACTTTCAATACACTGAAGACAATTTAGTATAGTACATCTCTTTTAGTTCACAGAACAAGAATACCAAGAACAAGAAGACCAAAATAATTTAAAGCTTTATAGAGATATAAAGATTTGAATTACAAACTTGTCTTAATAGACCTAGCTAGAACATTTTTTCAGTAAATCTGAATACACTTTAATTTTCATATTCACATAAAATATTGGTTAAAGTGGAACATACTTTAAAACAGAAAGTTTTAAAGTTACCCAAGAAATTAAAAAAAATAGATCTGGAAAATATGCTTACTGACCAGAATAAAATCAAGTTTCATATCAATGACAAAAAAGAGAAATGGAAAAATCCATAAGTTCCATATCATTCCTATAAAAATTCCCATGACGTTCCTCAAGGACAGTCATGATCACGGTCCTCCCGTTGTTCATCGATTTGCTCGAGTGGGCCCAGTAACGTTTCCATCATGGGACTTGTTGTTACTGTTTTTGGCATATCGAATACATCACGGGTAGCTTGCCAGGCTCTGCCATGCGGGTGAGATACTCTTGGTAGCTTGCCAGGCTCTCCGAGAGGGGTGGAGGAATCGAACTCAGGTCGGCCATATTGGCTGCTTGTAAGGCAAGCGCCCTACCACTGTGCTATCGCTCCAGCCCATATTACTAAAATCTGTATGAAATTATACAAAACCTGATATAGTTAAAGAAATCCTTAGAAAAAATAAAATGGGAAGCATCATGCTAGTCAAAGAATACATGCACCTCTATGCTCCTTAATATGAAATTTCTAGTAAGGTAGGTATGTGAGCAATACAAATGTCCGTTGATAAATTGAATGGATTAAGAAGATATGATTTTTTTTACACACACATACACACACAGTATATATACACAAAAGAATTCTACTCAGCTCTTAGAAAATTTGTTGTCTTGACTTTAAAACAGTATAGGTATAACTAAAAAAAAATCATGCTAAAGGAAGTAAATCGAAAAGAAGAAAGCATTACCAAATAATCTCACTCATATGCAGAATGCAAAGAAACAAAGCAAGTAACAGATAAAAACCAACCCTCAAATGTGGACCACATAACTAACGTTTCCAAACCTACCACAATCAACACCTTGCTGACTTCCCCACCAGCCCTGCTCTACTGATTTATCTGCAATGAAAAATCTAAGTGCAAGTAGCTCCACTACTGAATTACTTTCATCATTTCAGAAGAAAATGAAACGAAGCTTACACAAACTCTTTTTTTTATTAAAAATTTTTTTAATAGTGAGACATCATGATGTACAGTTGCAGACTTACACATTTTTGTGCTTGGGTTTCAATTAGACAATAATCAAATACCCATCCCTCCACCGGTGCCCATTTCCCACCACCATGGATCCCAGTATCCCTCCCACTCCCCATCCCCCCCATCCCACCCTGCCTCTGTGGCAGGGCATTCACTTTTGTTCTCTCTCTCTTATTGGGTGTTGTGGTTTGCAAAAGAAGCAATGGGTGACATACATGTTTGGTCTATAGTCTACTTTCAGCATGATTTTCCCATCCTGGGAGGATCCTCCCAACACCTTTATTTGGTGTTCCCTTCTTTATCTGAGCTCCCTTTTCCCCTAGTATGTGTGGTTGGCCTCCAAGCCATGGAGTAAAATTCCTCACAAACTCTTGAAGATAACAAAAGAAGGGAATGTATCTTCTAACTTATTTTATTTAATTGGCATGCCCTTTGCATCAACAACACAATAAAATGTTGTAAAACTGTCCATTTTCTTCCAAGTCAACATATATTTAAGAAAAACACAACCCAAGTCCCAGTAGGATTTTTATCAGGTAATGAACTAGCTAACTCTGAAATTGCTATGACAATATAAAGGGCAAAAATGACCAAGGCAAACTCAAAGAAAAAAAATATGGGAGAATGTACCAGATTTCTGTAAAATCTTCTAAATTTTACAGAACTGAGCTGACCTTTGTGGTGCTGGTGGTAGGGAACAGGAAGAGAAAGGGAGAGGAGGGAAGGTTTGAGAAAGAAACTATGACTGTGAGACAATGATGGAAGGAAGCAGACTCTGATGGAGGGTGTGGAATTGGAATGATCTACGCATGAAATCTCATCACTAACACGACTGTAAATCACAATGGCTAGAACAAAAAGAAAAAGAAACTACTAGGTGATGTCTTATTTTGATGCTCTTAAAATTAAAACCGTATACTATTGGTGGTAACAATGAGAGACATTAACCCTAGGAATCTGAATGGAGATTTTAAAGTCATTATTTGATTTATGTGAATGATGTTATTAGTTTGAGTATGGAGAAAGGATGTTTTTTAAGTTGGCTTTAGGGTTGATTATCTACTCAGATGGAACAACCATAATGATCTCTATAATACACTATAATAAAAAATCAATTCACTGGAATCAGAGAGCTGTCAGGAAAAATAATAAACCTTTTTAGAAAGTATAGAAGAATACTTTTATAATCTAGGGTTAGACAGATTTCTTTAAAATGGGACAAATAGAGTTAATAATTAGGGAAAATACTGAAAAGCTGGATTTTGTTTAAGTGAATAGCTTCAATTAATTTAAAGTTATTGTTATAGTAATGAGGAGAAGAACATGTTTATAAGAGAATGTTGTTAAAAAATGCATATAGGCACATGTGTGTACTCCTTCATAACAGCAAGAAAAAAATCAGAAAATCCAATTTATGATTTAGAAGTTCCTCATGAATTTGCTCATTAAATTTATACATATATGTGCCAAAAACATGCACAGGAAAATATATAGATCAATTATCCATAAACTTGAAACAGCTTAAATATCTATCAAGAGTAGAATATAAAAGAGTGAGTATCATACATCTATTAAAATAGGTTAAATAACATCATACCTTGTCATAGCCTCACCAGGAGAGGCTCTAAGTTTCCCTGAACATTGCTGTGCATGGTTTTTGTAAAAATCAAACATTGTTTTTAATAATAATTTAATTATAAAATAAATAAAAAGAACCAACAGTCATCGAAAAGACCCAATCTCCCTCTCCGCCCCTCACTCATCTCTGGACCAGAAACAGGACTAGGGGTGAGACCGGAAGCAGAGCAGGAAGTCAGGGCCCCCAAGCAGGGAGTTATAAGTCTGTGCTCCAACCATAAACCTCTGAACTCTCAGCGAAATGTGGGAGAATACTACCAGAATTGGCGGTCATGATACTTTCCAGGGAATTCAGGAAGAAGCTGAAGGCCCTGAACCTCCACTAATTGTAATCTGTGGAGGCGGAGGTTGGGTGTGTGTGGGGGGCCGGGGTGGATTCGAGTGGGGGATGATGGGAGACAAGTGCCCCAGTAGAGAGACAACAGGGAGGGAGATGTTGCAATTATAGTAACTAATTATTATTAAAGACAATGGTTGAAGAATCTTTGTGGGTTTAGAACTTCAATACATTAAAATAATAATTACTGGGGCCTGAGGAGATAGTATAGACGTTAAAGTGCTTACCTTACATGTGACTGACCAGGTGTCCAGTCTGGATACCACATATAGGAAGGATCTTTGGGCATAGAATTGGCAATAATCCCTGAGCAAAGTTCGGTGTGATCCAACTAATCACCCACCCATCATATTGTAACCGTGAGGAGAAAGAGAACCGTATGATCTACTCTCAGTATCTATTCAAGAACACAAAACACTAATTCTAAAAAGATAGATGTAACACTCTTTACAATAGCCGAGATCAGGAAATAATTCGTGTTCCAATGAGAGATGGATGAAGAAAATATGGTAAAAATAGTCACAATAAAATAAATTAAAGCTTGTTGCTGTAATATGAGGCTAATAGAAGGGGATCATGCTGAAGTCAGGACAAATATTGAATTATCTCACTCATATGTGGGATCCTGAGAAACAAAGAAGGAAAAGTGCAAAAGTTAATAAAAACAAACCCTTGGCTTTGAATACAAAGCTGATGTTAAGAAAATGGTAAGAGAAAATTGGCCAAGAAGAAGATGAGCGAAGAAAGGAAGAGAAGGAGGGGATTCAGTGCACTGGAGTGGAGTGATATTGAGACTTGGGTGGTGGGTGTAATAACAAGGATCTGGAGAGATGTGAAATATACACAGTTATATAAACTCTTATTTATCTCATTTTTTTTAAGTGGCGGTATCAGAGCTGGAGAGACAGTACAGCAGGTAAGGCGCTTGCCTTGCGTGGAACCAACCCAACCTGAGTTCAATCCCGGGCATCCCATAAGGTCCCCAAACACTGCCAGGAGTAATTCTTGAGAGCAGTTCCAGGAGTAACCCCTAATCATTGCCAGGTTTGGCCAAAGCAAACGAACACATAAGTGGAGCTATTAATCTCTTTCTTCTAGAAACCACAAATCCGTAAATGAATTAACCAGATTTTCACGTACCTTTTGCCACAATATGAAAAAGTGGCACGTTTCAATTAATACTATATGATTAATTACTTAGTTACTCTCATTCCCACTCTTGGATTCTTCGTTTAGGTAATCTGCAGTGCAACTGGAAACAGTGTGGTGTTTTAAGTTGCTCATGTGTTCTGCAGAATGAATTTGAAATTTGAAAAATATTCTAACTTTCAGGGTCTCTCTTTAACCTTCACCCAGCTGCTACTTTCTCATTGGGTGATGTGGAAGCGGCTATGCAAGTTGCACAACAACAAGAAAAAGATGATGAAATACATATCGCTCTTGATTAGGCTGTCCACTCATATAGCTAAAGACAGGATACGTGTGATAATAAAATCTTAAATCTGTGAAAGTAATTGCTTCTGACATCTCCGACTAGGCAGTGGGCTGCCCAGACAGGGCTGTTCAGTCACAAATTTTGAGCCTAATGAAGTGAGAAGAACACAGTGTAGATACAAATTAAAATCTACTTGCCAAGAACAGTCAGTATACTTTTTTTTTGTATACTTCCTTGTTTTATGTGAAGAAGAAGATATCTGTTAGGAATAATCACCCCTTTTATGTTCTAAGTCAACACAGCAGACCTGCTATTAACCACAAAAATGGCTATCCGGTAATTCTAATCTGTTACTGAAACCTTTGGCTCATAGAGTTTATTTTTAGAACATTTTAATGATTATTGAAAAACAGGTGAAATACAGCTGTGAATGAAAAAGGGACGTGCTTTAAAAAAAAAAAGCTAACCATTTGTGTTCCAGTCTTAATTCTTTTTTATATTTTCCTTCAGCACATTCAAAGGTTGTGAAGGAAAAATGATTATATCTGCTTCATTGCCAGTGATACAGTGCATTTACCTATAAAAAGCTGAAGCTCTAAAATAGATATCTCATAAATTGAGTCACAATAAAGTCTGATGTAAATAACTAAAAATTGTGAGCAGTCCCATGAATTCACTTTCCAACAATCATGTATTTCATTTCTGATGTGAATTGTTTGTGAGTAATCTTGTTAGCTTAAATTTTTTTTAAAACCTCCTACAATGTATGACTCAACCCCAAACCTTGCTCACATTCTTTTATATCACCTCTGAGTAAAATAGAAGTTGAAATGCATCTTCTGTGACACAGAACCTTCAATAAGGAAACAAGACATTATTAAACACATTATAGCAATACGTCATCTATCATTCAAAGACCAATTATACTTTGTCAGTTCTAAGCAGACTGCTGTGGCTCAGATAAGTCTCTTCTGATTTCTCTCTGAGAAATCACATGAAAATTCACATAAACAATTCTACTTCATAAGAACAAGTAGAATTCTTTTATAATTTATTTTTGAAAATGTCGATACAGCGGTGTAGGAAGTACATTTTCCAAAAGGAAATATGATTATTGTGTTGCTAGTAAGAAAGATAGCATGATACAAGAAGGAAAATAGGTTGGGGGATCCAATTACTTGGATTTGAATCATTGCTCACTACTTTCTTTGCTATTGCTTTGCATAATGTGGACCTCAGTTCAGTCCCTGGTACTGCATATGGCCCCCTGACAAGATGTGATTCCTGAGCAGAGAGCCAGGGTTAGTCCCTGTGCACCACAGGGTGTGGTCCACTTCCACTCTCAAATTAAATTAGTGACATGAATGCATTTAATACTTACTTGACTCTTTAAAAATACAGTTTAAGTAGGAGAGCCTGGATAGGATTTTGGGCCATGAAAAGGACAATAGTTAAATTTTAAGAAAATGTGAATAAATTATGGATTTTTATTAATAATATATTAACATGTGTTCATTTCTTATGATAAATATACCTGATACTGTCTGATGTTATTAATGGAGGAAAACTCAGCTCTAGGTCTGCTCTATGCTATCTGTAATGTTCCTATGTCTAACTGTATTTTAAAATAAAAGATTTTTTTAAAAAGTAGAACAAAAAGCAGAATTCATTTCTTCCCTTTTCAATGTTGACTTCTTAATGATCAAACTTTCCTCACAGTTGCTGGCATTTTTGGGTTACATGGAAGATCAGTTCTTAGTTTTTTCAGAGGCCTCCAAACTTGTTTCCATAAAGACTGAATCAGACAACGTGCCCACCAAAAGTAGGTGAGGGTGTCTTTTTCCCTTCATGCCCACCAGCACTGGTTTTTTTCTACTATTTTTTGATGAATGTCAATCTCATTGTCCTGAAGTGGTATTTTATTGTTGTTTTGAATTGTGTTTCCTTGATAACTGATGAAAAGCACGTTTTCATATACTCATTGACCATCTGCATGTCTTTGCTGAAAAATTGCCTATTTAGTTCTGTGCATTTTTGGTGAAGTTGTTTGTATTTTTGTTGTCAAGTTTTTATCAGTGTTGCTATATACCTTGAGACCTTATTGGAAGGATGCCAACACTCTGCTGGTAGGAGTTGTGTTAGAACATTGCATAGCTGAAACTTTATTGACTTCACTGTAAATCACAGTCACTGATAATCATACATATGTACCTATAGTTCAGTTCTAACCAAAAAAAAAATCATGTTTTTCACTTCATTAAGACAGGAGACTGCCATTTTCCCTAGCATGATAACATGAAGTCTAGCACAATGAAAAACTGATCAGCAATCACCCACACAATCAGTAAGACTTCTTTTGAACCTTCCAACACTGCAAGTCGGGCCCTGAATTCTCATCCGGATTCTCCTTCCTAATGAGAGAGACTTGACAAAAGGAAACTCTGGCTTCCTGCAACCATTTTCTGTAAACCAGCAGCTCTAAAGGTTACTCTCCCTTTGAACCTGTCTCTTCTATCTACATCAAACCAGAAATACTGCTGCCTAAATGCTGATTATATTGGAGCATGACTCAACTTTAGCTGGGATGTTGTTGACAAGTATGACATTGTAGAGACAGAAGTAGTCTAGAAGTACACGTCGTCCCTCCAGCAATTGTGAAGATACATGAAGTGCTCATCTTAACTAGCAAGATGCAATCAAAGGACATGAGCTAGAGAACTCTGTGCCCAGGTGCATCTGAGTACATTTTTAATGACTGCTATCAAAATGCCAAAGGCTACATAGCATCCAAATTTGGAGAAATTCTTCCAGATGCAGAAACGCAAAAAACTAAAATCCTTCTGGTATTGTTTTTCTATGTTCTCTGACTCTCCACCAACTATAAGGGAAAGGGAAATCTTCAAATAGGAAATTGTCTAATCAGACTCAGAGTGAGATAATTTTAACAAAGAAAAAGAATAAGTATTTGTTGATTGCCTAGCATGCATTTGGCAATTTTCTGGGCATAAAAAGTGTGAAACAAGATATTTATTATTTCTACTTTCAATACATTTTCCAGCCCCACTGGACAAAGTTGAATAGTCAAAATAGATAATGCCTTAGGGTGGTCACTAAATTCTACTTTTTTGTGCTCAAAGACCACAACATAGATGACCTAATTTAACAGAACATGCAATGACATGGAACTGTATTATTATACCCATTTTGGCTTAGAGCAAAAGTGTGCAGAGAGATCTTTCTCTTTTCAACATATTCCAAAAACAAGAATTGCAAACAATGGTAGACCTATATTTAAACCTGGTAACATGGCATCAAGGGCCAGAGAAATAGCACAGAGGGAAGGGCCTTGCACATGGCCGACCCAGGTTCAATTTTTCAGTCCCTCTCAGAGAGCCCAGTAAGCTACCGAGAGTGTCCCGCCCCCAACAGCAGAGCCTGGCAAGCTACCTGTGGTGTATTTGATATGCCAAAAACAGTAACAAGTCCCACAATGGAGATACTACTGGTGCCCACTGGAACAAATCAATGAACAATGGGAGGAGAGTGCTATCATGGCATCAAAGCCATGACTATATACTATCTCAATTTTAAAAGTTCTTGTCAAGCACTTCTTTGGGGAAAAACAAACAAACTTGGGTCTGGAGTGCTAGTACAGTGGGTAGGGTGTTTGCCTTTCATGTGGTCAACCTGGCATCCCATACAGTACCCCATACAGCACCCCATACTGTTCCTGAGCCTGCCTGGAGTGAGCCCTGAGTGTAAAGACAGGAGCAAGCCCTAAGAACTGCTGGATGTGGCCTAAAAATGAACAAATCAAAATAAACTTAGAAGAGCTTCTCTGAGACCAAAATAAGAATATAGACATTTTCTGCAGCAACAAGAGAAAATGCTCAAAGAAGAACATGTCTTGCTGGAGCCTTGTTAAGCAGCTCTTTGATCTGCCCTTGAAAGTGACTTGGTCACAAACGTCACTCCTGCTGCCTACGTCCTGTAATCGTCTTCTTGTGACTGAACCAGTGAGCTGGTTACAAGAGCCCAAACTTGAAACTGCTGTGGCATTCAAGCTCCTTGACCAGTCTGCACATTCCTGAAGCGTTACCATGATAAAGTGTTCACTGATGCACAGATAACGTCAAAGCCAGCAAGGGGGAAACATAACTTTTAGAACAATGTTTCAAGGTCAAATGTTACCCAACTGTGCAAAACCATGTTCAATTCTTGGATTATAAAATTGCAGATCCAGTTTCTCAAGGTCTCTGGGATAAAGTTCAAATCGGGTTGTTTAAGAGAGGGTTCTTATCAGCTTTATGAGCAGCTTTCTCCAGATTTTAGCCAGCTCACTTGATAACACGCGGCAACAGGAATTTTCCAGCATTAGACCCAGGGATCAAATAGTCACATGTTCAGGACTGTGCTCTGTTCAGGTGCGGTCCTCATAGCTTTCCCAGAAAGCACTTCTCCAAGGAAAAGTTCTTACAATTTTATCTTGCATTTCACCCCAAACTCACTGGGGAATTGCTTTAAGTACTCCCCCAACCCTCACACTCCCTGACCCACTACAGAGTGGAGACATCATTGGTTGGTTCTCCAAAAAGGACTTTGCCCAGAGAAAGGGGTGTGGCCAAATAGCATTTCTGAAGCATATATACAAGCTCTTTAACAACTGAATTGGAGCCAATCTGAATACGGTTAGTGAGATGTTACTCATTTGGTAATGCTTTGCCAAGATTCTTTACCCCATAGTACAGTAGGTTAATATATGAAGAGATTAGTTAGGACTTTACCCATGCACTTTTTTCTTTTGTTCACCTCCATTCCAAATACGACAGCCAGCCAGGCCAGCCCTAATTTTACTGCTGTCCTCAGAGAAATTATTGTTTAAGAAAACGTCTTTAAGGCATCCTTGTCCTCTTCTTATCTTTTGCAGATAAAAATCCTGGTCCCTTAAGGAGATGAGGGAGATCCCAGAGATCACAGAGAAAAGGGTGGGGTAAGGGGGAGTGCTTCTGGTGTCGAATTTGTAGGCCTTGCACTGTGTGAACATGGGAATTGTCCTGAGAAGGAAAACAGGGTGAAGGGTTTTGTTGGCAGTGCAATTATATGCTTTTCTTGCCAGTCAGACATAAAAGGTTGCAAAACTTTTCCAAAGAAAAGACTGCCTGATCAATGTACAAGACTGAATTCTAGGAAATTCGGGAGAGGCAAATACCACCCCAACATACTTGGCACTACACCAGCAGAGCCATCTGCATTTAAGGACAGTAGGGCATCTACAATGAGGATTTCAGTTGTAGCTCTGATGCTCTTTCCAAATTTTTAGGCACTACTTTTGCTTTCTTTATGACCCGAGTCTCCAAATGACCAAAAAAGAACTTCCTGCCAAACTGGAGAGAGATTTCATTTGATTTAGAGACATGTGACCATTCTTCTCCACCTGAGTGTCTTCCAGCTATAACAATAAATTAAGCTTCAAAGTTCTTCTCGTTTTACTTCATGTTCCTTTTTCTGACCATATCTCCACCCTATCCACCTCCTCAAGCACAAAGATTCATGCATAGCACATTTTTGCTTGGGAATGATAGAAGGATTTTTAAATTCCCAATAAAAGAGAATAGTCACCCATAACTACTCAATATGAAAACCATAAAGATTTATCTTCACTTAAATATGCAACTAGAAATGGCAAATAATTTGCCAACCCATTACCTTTTGAAGAATATCCTGGAAAATTTGAGCTGAAATTAAGTGAAACTTTTGCCAAAAGGAACATTTGAATTTTGCTTTATTGAGCTATTAAGCTAATATATTCTCTTCTTTAAAGTTTCTGCTGTGGCATGTTTGATTCAAAGCAATCTTCCAATTGTTTTACCATTAGCTTGAAGCAAAGGAAAATGAAAAGCATGACAAGGCATAAAATTGGCCTTAGCAATATCTAAGCTTGGTTCAGCCGTGACCATTATCCTCAATGCTCTTACAGTCTGAGCAAAACAGCCATAAAATCGGGTTATTGTTTTTAATTTTACAACCCATGATTTATTCTGTTTAACTTCACTGACAGTCTGCCATCCCAGTAAGTGTCTTCAGTTAGGAAAGCAAGCAGGAAATCAAGACCCAGAAATCATTAGTTGTGGCATGTAGTCATCTCATTTATCTTCCTGTGTAACTACCAGAGAGCAATCCGTGTGATTCCTATTACATAAACTAACATTGGAAATCTTGAAATAAGAATAGCTCATTGAATCAAAGTGCTTTAATACGCTTAGTTCCAATTATTCTGGCTTTGCCTCTCAATCCTGGAGAGTTGGAATCTAGGTTCTATATTTGACTTAATTTTAATTTAATCTTTTTTGGCTTTATAAGCCACACCCAGCAATGCTCAGCAATCATTCGTAGCAATGCTCAAGGAACTATATGTGGTGCCATGAGTTGAGCCTGTGCAGCCATAAAGTGCCACAAATGCCCTGCCCACTGTACTATTTCTCTGTCTCAATTCTGTAATTTAAATTCAAGATTTTCTCTGTCAAAATTTAAGAGAATGAGAGAGAGAGAGAGAGAGAGAGAGAGAGAACACATCTTACTGACTTTGACTGCATGTTTTGCAGTTAATGAGACCTGAACTGGAATATTTGTGTGACCTTGGGTCATTCTCAAATAATTCTTTGACCTACAATTTTCTTGCTTGAAAAGTGAGAATAATATTAGTATTTGTAGCACAGGATTGTGATGAGGAATACACAGGATAATAACCACAAAGTATTTAGTGAAGTACTAGAAATTGCCAAGCCCTCAGTAAAAGTTTATCATTGCATGGACAATAATGATGATGATAAATGAATGAATCTTTGCTAATTGTCAAATTAACCAGTTTTTCAAAGGAAGAACATTCACTTTCTACATTCCAACGGTGTGGAATTTGGGGCATTTTATAAACCTGTGATCCAAAACATTCTGGTGTATTACTCTGAACTCATTTTAAGCAAATGAAGATGATATTAGAGATATCATTTATTCATCTTTCTCTATCCCTTTTTTTCTAGCCACGTATAACAAATAAACCTGATATTTCATGGATGAAAATAATAGTATTTATAATCTTATCCTTCATGTTGTTTCAAATCTGGAGTGTTAGCTTGGCTCAATCAGATAGTCATGGATCGAGGATTTTCAAGAGGTTGCTGGTGGAGGTCACCCTGAGCTGCAGTCAACCAAAGGAAATGGATGGACCATTTTCAATGTGGCTCACTCACATGGTTGACAAGTTGGTGTTGGCAGATCAAGTCCTCTCCACGGGAGCCTCTCCACAGGGCTTCCTGAGTGTTCTTACATAATGCCAGCTGGTTCCCACAGAGTTGCAAAACCTCTTATGACCTAAGCTCAAAAAACACACCATCATCTCTGCCACAATTTATTAGCCACACAGTCCAACCCTGATTCAACATAGAAGGGTGCTTTAGATTAGATGTTTGTGTCCCTCTTAAATTCCTATGTGGAATAGCAAAACAGCCAAAGGTAACAGAAGCTACGAACTGGCCTATAGCACACCAAGGCCAGGGAGTTGGGGCCAGGGGCAGAGAGGACTCTGAAACAATGGTGGAGGGAAGCAAACACCATTGTTTGATGTTGGAACATTGTATACTTCAAATCACAAACTGGATTGTAAATCATGGTGCCTTAAATTTTTTAAAACTTCATATGTTGAAATGTGATCCCTAGTAGTATTTTAAAGCAGAAGTTTTGAGAGGTGATTAGATACGGAGCTGAGTCCTTGTAAGAACATCCTCATCGTGCTTTAACAAAAAGAGACCCTTGTGAGATCTTTTGCTCCCTCTGCTGTGTAAAGACAGGCCCTCACCAGCATGGAATCTGCTGGCACCTTGATCTTGGACTTCCCAACGGTATACAAAAAGGAGATGAGAATCATAAAAGGCCTCCTTGAAAGAACACAACCTCTTTGACTCAGCCTGCTCTGTGACTCTCTCTCTCTCTCTCTCTGTCTGTCTCTCCTTCTCTCTCTCCCTCTTTCTCTCTTCTTCTCTCTCTCTCTCACACACACACACAACACACACACACTCATACACACACACACACACACACACACCATCCTCCAAGAACTCTAAAATACCCAGGCCATTATAGCATGAGCAAAGGCTCAAAGTCCAGGCTATTACTGTCTATCATAGATGAGAACCAGATACAGATGAGGATCCTCAGATGTGAATTTTCAAATAAACACCATAATATAAACATTAGTGAACTAAAGAGACATAGTCTCCAAGCACAACATGGTGGTGGGAAAGGAATAGGATAATCACAATAGATACTCATATTTATAAGGGTTAGAACAGGAGATACAGGGAAATGAATACTCAACGATTGCTAGAAGGTCAGAAATATAGTGGACTCATGTGCAATTCCTTTGTTCTTCCTGAACACACTTTGACCCGGTAATGACTTTCCATGGTTGTTGCACACCCCCACCCCCTCTTTCTCTTTCTCACTCTCTCTTACTCTCCCTCTCCCCTTAATTACCAAATCCTGTATTAGTTATGTACTGCTGCATAACATATCACCTCAAAAGTTAATTGCTTGAAAGAGCAATACTCATTTGCTATCTCCTAGAGTCTCTGCAGATCATGAATTCTGGTGTGACTTGATGGGGCAGTGCTTAATTACAGGCACATGTAAGGTTGTAGCTTGATGTTTCTTGATGATGCAGGCACATGAAAATATGACTCAGGTCTAGAGCATGGTTTCTAAGGAGACCCAGCAAGATAAATTTCCAGGTGGCCTAAACATGAGATCGCTTGAGTGTCCGTACAATATGGTGACTGGATTGCCCTAGATGGAATGGTCTAAGGTGGCATAATAAACGTCATAGTGTATTTTATAAGCCTGCCTCAAAATTTTCATAGGATTATTTGTACCTGGGGGGTTAGTGGAAGGGAAACTGGGGACATTGGTGGTGGGAAGTGTACGATGGTGAATGGACAGGTACTGGAATATCCTATGACTGAAACCCAATTGTGAACAACTTTGTAACTATGTACCTCAAAGTGATTCAATTAAAAAGATTATAAGAACTACTTTAACAATGCCTGCTTTTAACTGGGATGTTTGTCAAATAAGCTGCAACATGATCATTGATCTTAGTAGCTTTAAGTCTATTTATTATTTCCCATTAATTTTTCTCTTTAACCCATCTCTATTCCTTTCCTCTTTCCTGATATTTTTGCCAGAAGAACTTCTTTTAATGTGTCTTACTGAGCAAATCTGGGATAAAAACTAATGGTGCCAGGGGTTAGGTGCTGGAGAGATAGCACAGCGGGTAGGGCGTTTGCCTTGCATGTTGCCAACCCAGGTTTGATTCCCAGCATCCCATATGGTCCCCCTGAGCACTGCCAAGAGTAATTCCTGAGTGCATAGCCACAAGTAACCTCTGTGCATCGCTGGGTGTGACCTAAAAAAAAAAACAAACTAATGATGCTGGCCTTTGCCCTTCAACCTTTTCTATATTTCCATGGTTGATCAACTTCCATGAATCTAAAGTCTATATCTTTAAACATACTACAGAGAATTCTTTTTTTTTGTCATTCAGATCTTTGAAGATACGGAGATTCACCTGAACTAAGAAGAATACCACATTATCAGCAATGATTGTGAATAACTGATAGTAGTGAATCTAGTAGGAAGTGAGGTGAAAGATGATGAATATTCCAAGATTTTTTAGGGTCATGGTAAAAAGTCCCCTGATGTCATTATTCTAAGAATTACAGTTCTTTCAGCTCAAAGGTACAGTGCTCCTGTTTTGCAGGTAGAAGGCCCAGTTTCAATTTCCTGATGGACCACATGGTCCCCTAAGTACAACAAGGAGCTTCCCTCAACAATAAGCCCAGAGAAACTCCTGAGCAGTGCTAAGTGTAGCACTCCCCACCACCCCAAACCACACATTGGCATACAGACCATCATTTAAGCTAAATTTGCTTATTCTAATGTGAGTCATTAAATAAGCTAATTTAAAATAATTTCCTTCTATTCGGGTTTATATCTTGTCTATACAAACCAGTGTGGACCTGAATTTGGAAATAAGTACATATTTCCTTCCACTAACCTTGATTTACATAATGGTTAATTGTGCCAGCTTCAGAGGCAGAAACCAGTCACCTGACCCCATCTCTCCTTTAACTCACTACTTTGTGATCTTGGGAACCACTTCATTTTCTGTTGCTTTTTTTTTTTTTTTTGCTAAAGAACAGAAGAGAATGTCCTCCTTCTGGTTTCTAACCAGAGTTTGAAACCATCTCATTTTTTCTGGATTTTCTCACTATCAAATTTGGCATCTATTTGGCTTTCCAATCAAAAGTCATTCACTGCCTTTATACAAATACCCTGTCCTTTATGCATTTATAAGGGCTCTGGAATCTTTTGAATGTTCCTAATTTAAATGTGGGCCCTTTAGGATAAATGTGCATAAGTTAGCTTCTTTGTCTTTGTAATTATTGAATCCTCCCCCATAATACTCACCTAATTTGAACAACAGCAAAAATTACTCTTTTAATTATGCAACTTTACTTCTACAACCATTATATAAATTGATATAACATCTATTAGCAGGAAACAAAATTCCGAACTACTAGGTATTATTTCATGTGAAAATTTTTTGTGCTTACCTATTTATATTGGGCTGGAGCTATAGCAGAGCAGGTAGGGCGTTTGCCTTGCATGCAGTCGACCCGGGTTTGATTCCTCTGGCCCTCTCAGAGAGCCCAACAAGCTACCAAGAATATTCTGTCCACACGGCAGAGCCTGGCAAGCTACTCATGACATATTCAATATTCCAAAAACAATAACAACAAGTCTCATGATGGAGACAGTACCAGTGCTCGCTCAAGCAAATTGATGGAAGAACGGGAGGACAGTGCTACAGTGTTATCTATTTATATATGGGCAGAGTGATAGCACAGTGGGCAGGGCGTTTGCCTTGCATGCAGCCGACCCGGGTTCGATTCTTCCACTCCTCTCAGAGAGCCCTGCAAGCTACCGAGAGTATCCAGCCTGCACGGCAGACCTTGGCAAGCTCCCCGTGACATATTCAATATGCCAAAAACAGTAACAACAAGTCTCGCAATGGAAATGTTATTGGTGCCTGCTTGAGCAAATCGATGAACAACAGGACAGTGCCACAGTGCTACAGAGCTACCTATTTATATATTTATCATCATTCTTCCTAGATTTAAGGCCTATTTTGAGATACCTCAACAGAAATACTAAATTCTCCTCTAAAATCTCTCTGTTCTCCACAAAAGGTGAGATGCTTAACTCAGGAAACTAGTTAAGAAATATGTCTATATACTGCCAAGTAGCATAATTACTTCATTCACAAGGGCTGCCCATGCAGACTTGAGTAAGTCTGTCATGTTCTCACTGAATCTCTGTCCAGTAATCATCCCCACAATTGTGAAACTCTCCCAGGCAGAAATCAGCTGGGTGTGTTCACACCTTATCATTTCCCAAAAAGCACAGTCTAATTGAGTGGCACCTCACTGGCACTACCACCAGCAAAGTCAATTCCAGACGCTCAAAACAGATTTTACATAGAACCAACTGTTGCAGTAGAAATTTCTCAAGGACTAGTAGAGAATTCCATAGCACTACCAGTTGTCAGGTATGGTGACACCATTTATACCAAAAGAATTACATTTAAAAACTTCATGCAGCAGAGAATTCCATTTTGAAAAGAAATCCGTATGCTAATCTGGAATGCATGATTTCTCTTCCTTTATGCTTATAGGGCTCTCATTCCTCTCTTTCTTGTCTCTCCCCCCCTTTCTCTCCTCTCTCTTTCTTTCCCTCTCTCTTTCCCTCTCACCTCTCTCCCTCTCCTTGTATTATTTTTCTAAAAGAAAAAGTTTTACTTGGCACACAGAATAATAAGTAAAAGATTCATAAAGCAAGCAAGTGTTCAAAATCAGCTAGCCCATTTCACAGTTCTCTCCAGCATGTCCTACCAGAAAATCCTTTGAGACTTTGCTATAATGGCTCTTGTCTAAATACTGTATTTCATTTATTCTCAGTCTCATTCAAATGTCAATTTGCACACAGAAAGTTTAAATTTCATAACACTCAACCCCTATTAGTTAATGGAAGATCTTATCCCTTGACCTTTCTCTTTAATATCACCACCAAATCTCTTTTGGATTTTTTAATCAAATTTTGAGGGGAACTAGGAGCCTATGAGTTAGCAGATGATTGTACTACTGTTTCCCTCTGAGAAAGCCTTGCCAGCCCTTCGTGAAGGCAGCTCAGAGTTCTCAGGGGCAAATCTGTGTTCTTAATGGTAGTGCAAGTCGAATTCAGATGTAGGGAATGAAGGATGGAAATATATAATGGGCATGAAGAGAGAGAGAGAGAGAGAGAGAGAGAGAGAGAGAGAGAGAGCGTGCATGTGCTTGCACTCATGCATGCATGTATGTATGTGAAAAATAGATGATGATGGTAGAGGGATGCA
Organism: Sorex fumeus; assembly: GCF_029834395.1. Classification (NCBI taxonomy): domain Eukaryota; kingdom Metazoa; phylum Chordata; class Mammalia; order Eulipotyphla; family Soricidae; genus Sorex; species Sorex fumeus. Next base: position 25,764,397 of record NW_026606118.1, read on the forward strand.
CACAGTTCCCTTTCTCTTTGCTCACTAGTTATATCCTATTCACCCTCTCTGACTTGATTGTTCCTGTCTGTACCCCTTTCTCTCTTTTTCTCTTCATTATCCAGAACATTTCTTCATGCCCAGTAGGGGATAAATGTGATAACACCTTTCTAGTTCTATAATTTTCCATTACCTGTCTCCTTAGGTTCAGGTGACCCTACAACCCTTCCACAAGCAATTCTCAGTACTTCTTTAGTTTTAATATATATATATATATATATATATATATATATATATATGTATGTATGTATATTAGCAAATCATTTCACAACGCTTTTTCAGCATGTCTGATTGCTGGGGGGGTAAACTCTAAATAATAATGGTGCATCTTATATCGAAACAATGAATCTAGTCAAAGTAGATAGAGTGTTAACTAGAACTCATCTGCCTCACAGGAAATTGGGAGGGGTGGGAGGTGGGGTTCTATTGGGGTGCGTGGTAAAAAATAAGTATTGGTAAAGGGAAATGTGTTTGATATTTACATGACTGAGACCTAAATCTGAACGCTCTGTAACTTTTCCCACAGTCATTCAATAAATAAATAAATTATAAAAAATATATATATGTATATATACATATATATTTTTTACTAAAAAAGTAAATATCTATATGTAGAAAGGGGTTACCCCAACTTTAGATATCTGGATGTGTCTAAGTCTCTGTTTGGGCCCAGTTAGCTCTTTGTGTTACAACAATCTGTTGGTAAAGTTATTTAATCCTTCAATAAATAATTGTGAACTTTTAATACGTGCTCAGCAATAAAATAGAGTCTGAGGGATGCAAACATAAATAAGATAAATGAGAGGTGTCTGTGGGCAGTGAACTTGGTGGAAAGGGTTCATACATCAGGAAACGGCAATTGTAATACCATGTCCATATACTTGGCCAGAGCAGGCAGGGTTTTGACAGAGAACAATGAAAGAGACTTTGGTACTAAAAAAGGCTGCAACAGAAGCTCCCCTGGGAAAGGGAGGCTTCAAGGAAATAAACTTGACCAACAAAACTGAGAAGTCTTCAGGATGGAAGATCCAGCATGTTTGTGAACCTCCGTGATATTAAAATGGTAATAAGTCAGAGAATAAAGTATAAGGGGTGAATTACCCGCTGTGCTATCGCTCCAGCCCTATTGAAAGCTAATTCTAAATAAAAGAAAATAGAAACTAGATTTATTTCCCTCCAATGTGATATATTGAGATTCCGTGGTTTACATAGTAATGGCTTCTCATGTACATAATTCCAACACCACGTGCATCATCAGTATACCCACATCCCTTTCCCAAGGATCCCAGTGCCCCTCACTCTAAGCAAACCCCCCAAATCAGTTGGGTGGAGAAGTTCTCCCATGAGGATGCCTTTGGACCTTTGTAACTCTGCTTTGTATCTTTAAGTTTCACATATGAGAGCGATCATTCTGTATCTGTCCCCATCCTTCTGACTGACTTCACTCAGAAGAATGTTCTCTAGTTCCAATCATGTTGTTGCAAATTGCATAATTGTGTTCTTTCTGAGGGCTTTTAACTACTATACATATTCATTCTCTTTGAATCAGGTGCAAATAAATACAGTTATTTTTTTCTGGTACTGGGGACATCTGGGAACTATATCCTTTAGTACTCAAGGGTGGTGGTGTGGAGGATCAGACTCAGGGCCTCATAAATGCAGAGTCTGCGCTCTACTATTTGAGACACATCCCAAGCTACAATGTGCATTTTTGACAACATGTTCTAGGCCATTCTTACTAGAATGAAGTCAGAACCACTGGACTAAATCAAGCAAAGCCAAATGAGACACCTTCAAGAGTTTTTGGACTTGGCCTAAAATAAATGGGAAACCTTGTTAGGCAAAGCCATGACATGCTTAAAATGTGTGTTTTGATAGCTCACAAGAGAAGTAATTTATAGAATGAGCCAATTGAGCAACAGAGAGATCGCTCAGCCTATTTTTAGCTATGATCTTTAAGTTGAAGTCCAAGATTTCAGAATATTTAAATATAATGATTACCAAATTATGTGCCCAATTGAAATCCTAGCCAACTACTTTCTCAATTCATGTCAGCCTACTTGATGAACTATCCCCTTTGTTGAACTCAGAGATTTCCCAGGATATGTAACTTCAGTTGTAAAGGCAGAGAAGTCTAGGCAAACTGGAATGGGTTGGTTACCCAACAGTAATCAAGAAAAAAAAGTCCATAATTAAATACCAGGTCACACAGAGTTCTCAATATACTGAGTTGTGTTTGTGTGTGTGTGTTTAATTCTGAATAGATTAAAAAAAACTAATCTTTTGAAAGTAAAAAGCAAGAAGATATTAAAGAGAACAGAATTGAAATAATCATCCTTACTTTAAAAAATAATTCCAAGCAAACTGTTTGCCGGAATGCAAATTTAAAACAGAAAGAAAAATTCTGGCAGAGTTTTATAATTTGTAAGAACAGAGGCTCTCAAGCATGGTGTTGCAATCAGTAGAGGAGTGTGCTACAAGGAAGTAGTTTTTACTACTTATAATTAAGGGACTAAGTTTGTAAATGATTTACTCTTAAAATACAGAAAATATTACCTAATTTGCATTTTGCTATACTTTATTAAGTAGAAAATAAAAGGGTAAAATAGTATACTTTGCCAGAACAACCAACCACCCAAATATACTCTAGAATTTTTCCTAAATAAATAAGTAAATAAACAGATTTCATCCACCACTATTGTATGAAAAAAACAAGAAAAAATCAAGTATGACTTGAGTGATAAATAAAGTCAGTTCTTTGTTTCCAGAATTAAAAAGAAAAAGGAGGAAGAGAAGAAAAAAATTAAAATTATCATTATCATAATGCCCAAGAGTAGAAAGAGAGTATGGGGGAAATTGTCTGCCATTAAGGCAGGGAAGTGTTGGAAAGGGGTTGGGTATACTGGGGACATTGGTGGTGGAGAATGTACATTGATGGAGGGATAGGTGTTTGATCATTGTATGACTGAAACTCAAACATGAAAGCTTTGTAACTGTATCTCACGGTGATTCAATAAAAAAAAGTAGGGGCAAAAAATAAAATAAAATTACTGTTGTTTTAATTTTAGTTTATAAGCTCAGTTGTTTGGGTCTAGAGAGATAGTACAGAGGTTAAAGCACTTACCATGCATTTAGCTGACCCTGATTTGATCATTCTGAAGCACTGATCTCCAGAGCAACTGTCTGGAGTGACCCCTGGGCAGAACAAGAAGTCTTTTTTTTTTAATTTTTATTAGTGAAACACGATGAGGTACAGTTATACAATGATCAAGTACCCATCCCTCCACCAGTGCCCATTTTCCACCATCACAAGTCCCAGTATCCCTCCCACCCCCCAAACCCGCCGTCCCACCCTGCCTCTGTGCAAGTTATTCCCTTTTGTTCCCTCTCTCCTTTTGGGTGCTGTGGTTTGCAAAAGAGGAATTGAGTGTCAATCATGTTCGGTCTATAGTCTACTTTCAGCATGCATCTCCCATCCTGGGTGGATCTTCCCAGCACCCTTTATTTGGTGCTCCCTTCTCTATCTGAGCTGCCTTTACCCCTAGAGTGTGCAGCTGGCCTCCAAAACATGGAGTAAACCTCCTGGTATTTATCACAGCTATTCTTGGGTGTTAGTCTCCTATTTTGTTTCTTTATGTTCCCCAGATGAATGCGATCTTTCTATGTCTGTCCCTCTCTTTCTGACTCATTTCGTTTAGCATGATACTTTCCATGTAGTACCACTCATATGTAGCCCAGCAAGCTACCGAGAGTATTCGATATGCCAAACACAGTAACAACAAAGTCTCCAATGGAGACGTTACTGGGCCCGCTCGAGCAAATCGACGATCAACGGGAGGGCCTTTACCTTTTACCTTTTTACCATCTTTTCTAACAGCTACATAGTACTCCATTGTGTAGATGTGCCAAAGTTTCTTTAAGCAGTCATCTGTTCTTGGGTACTCAAGTTTTTTCCATATTCTAGCTATTGTAAACAGTGCTGCAATGAACAAACAAGTGCAGATGTCACTTCAACTATACTTTTTTGCCTCTTCGGGGTATATTCCCAGGAGTGGTATTGCTGGATCAAATGGGAGCTCAATTTCTAGTTTTTTGAGAATCGTCCATACTGTTTTCCAAAAGGGCTGAACCAGTCGGCATTCCCACCAGCAGTGAAGGAGGGTCCCTTTCTCGCCACATCTGCACCAACACTGGTTGCTTTTGTTCTTTTAGATGTGGGCCAGTCTCTGTGGTATGAAATAATATCTCATTGTTGTTTTGATCTTCATCTTCCTGATGATCAATGATGTAGAGCATTTTCTCATGTGCCTTTTAACCATTCGGATTTCTTCTTTGAGAAAGTAAGAAGTAAGTCGTGAACACAGTTGATGTGGCCCCAAAACAAAACAATGCAAAACAAAAACCAAAGGCTCAGTTGCTATACAGGAACAGTTTCTTTTTCAAACTAAATGTGTACCACAGTTGATTTGGGTAACATAAGAATAAGATTCTTTACAGGTTAAAGGAGGCAAGAAAAGATCGCACCAATGCCACGGAACCCCTCACATTCTCCCAAACCTGGCTCATCATCTCACCTTAGACAGCACGCGGTTCAGCATGCCAGGCATGGAACTCTACGCATGACTCCTGCTGGACATCATCGACTGTTTTGCACGATTCAGACAGAATGGCATCAGCGGGGCACAGAGAAACCACTGTGTCGGCCGCAGTGTGGACGCCTGCCCCAGCCAGCCAAGTTGCAGCCCCATCGAGCATGGATCCGTGGTAGCAGTGCGCACAGTGGCTCATCCACTGCAAGGTGCTGTCCGCCAACCACCAGGTGACCTGTGTCTTGCCACAGATGTTTGACCTGGCACAGACCCTCTGCAATGGGGCCCTGCTCTGCCAGCTGCTGAACAACCTACAGGCACACTCCATCACCGTCAAGGAGATCAACCTGAGGCTGCAGATGCCCCAGGTGCTGCCCAGAGACGCAGGCAGGTGCATGTTTATCAGCGTGCAGATCGTGACAAGCCAGTCGACCAAAATCTTGCATTCAGTAGACTGGGAACACCTGTGAAAGAGATTAGAAGTCATCCCAAAAGCCTCCGTCCCTTTCAAAGAGCCGGACAAGCTACTGAGGGTATCCCGCCTGCACGGCAGAGCCTGGCAAGCTACCTGTGACAGATTCGATATGCCAAAAACAGTAACAATAATGGGCATTATTCCCCTGACCCAGAAAGAGCCTCCAATATGGCAGCGTTGGGAAAGACGAGTAAGGAGAGGCAGCTAAAATCTCAGGGCTGGGACGAATGGAGAGGTTACTAGCGCCCACTTGAGTAAATCGATGAACAGTGGGAGGACAGTGATACAGTGATACAGTGATGCATGTTAACACTTATCTCACTAAGCAGAGAAAAAATAAAAATTATATATAAGAATAAAATTTATATAGCAAAACTGTCATTACAGGGTTATTATTGCATAAAATAGATTATAAAATTAAGCAATTTGTTAAAATATATTTAGTATTATTCGTGATACCAAAAAATGTGTGACCTTGTATGAGAAAATATGGAGAATACTATATTTGTCTAAGAAAAAGCAGAGAAAAATGTTAGATCTTATCATATAAAGATGAAGAAGAATATTAAGTTTCACATTTTCAAAGCATAATTCCTCAATTCCTTGACTACTAGAAACTTTTGATTATAGATTTTCACCATTTGAACTTACCTAGATTTGATATTTCCAAAGCAGCTTTCCAATTAAGATAATAATAGATTAAAACAAAAGAAATAAAACTAGGAACTCCAGATGGCAGGTTATAAAAATAAGAATGAAAACAAAATATCTAACGACAGAAATTTGTTATTATAACTTTAATATCTACCAAATCACAAGCATCTAATTTTCCAGGAACTGTGTGCGTTAGTCAAAATGTAATAGATACTCAAATTTTCAGCCTGATTACCAAAATTGATATTACCCACCCAAATAAGTCTGAAAACAAACTTCAAAAATCAAAGACAGATAAAAACAGAGAATCAGTGAGGAAGGCATTTTGCCTTGCACACAGCCAACCTATATTCCAACCAACTACATATAGTCCCCCAAGCCCTGCCAGATGTCATCACTTGGACAGAGAGCCAGGAGTAGGACTTGTACAAAGCCAGGTGTGCCCCCAAAACTCCAAAACAAAACAAGAAGAACAGAAAGATTGTTTTTAAATTAGAGCATTTATACTATTTATGCAGTACACCACTTCCATTGTTTTGAATAATAGTGTCCATTACCTTTGTTAACAACCACAATTTAAAATCACTCCAGGTACACCTCCAAATATTTTATATTTTTCCAAAACTTTATTGTAAAACTCTATAAGGCGAAAAAAAAGCTTTTAAAATGCCTGCTGTCAGATTATATTTTCTCTTCTCTACAATCTAATTATTTATCATGAAACCACATTTTCAGTTGAACTCTGCTTTATGATTTTATGGTTGAATAAGTACAGCTCTCCTGGATTTGAGCAAAATATATCAAACTGAATTTTTATGCTCAAAAATGCATTTTTTTAAACTTAACAGGATTTTTTTTCTCGAGTAGCTACCATTTCTTAAAATAAAGATTTAAAAAGGCACCACAATTCAACTTAATGTTTGTTCTCTGATCCTGAGCTGTTTTCTAAAACTAGTTTTCTTGACCTATAGGAAATGGAAGTTAAACTTTGTATGGGAATCCCTTATTAGTCTATCTGCTTCTAGTAAAGTAAGAATCTTCCTTTTGTTACACAGATTCTAATTTGTTTTCAGTTCCCCAAACCTTCATGTTCCTATGGGGTTCGAATGCTTTTGATGTCAGATAATCCCAGAGATGGCTTACAGTATCCTCAGGGAATTCAGTTCCACACACCCAGCTCCACCATAAATAATAAAGGCTTCAAGAAGTAATCTTATTCCCAATAGTTACAGCAATTTTACTTTTAGAATAGTATGGCATAATAATAAAGATGTCAAATGTTGGAAGCTATTTACTTAACCTCCCTTTTCAACATAAGGTCCCTATGAGGATTAAAGGGTTAATGTATATAAAGTTCTTAGAAAAGTATCCATCACATAGTTTACTCAGTAAATTTGCTTTATCACAGTCTCTAACCCATCACCCACCACGAATGTGCAAACTGCTAAGGACTCATTGGGAATCATTATTTTTGAATTATTCTTGATTATAGACTGGAAAAGACTAACCAAAGGTTTTTTTTTTAGAGAAGATAATGTGCATTGACAAAATAATGACTAGTCCAGAGAACCCTGGAGTCTTTATCAACTTTGATATTAAATAAATGGGGGGAGGAATATTATTAAAGGAAAGTGAAAGGGATTTTCTTGGTTTTAATTTTCTATACCCACTCATCCTGGGTCCCAACTGAACTCTTTGGCAAGATTAGGTCATCTTTTTGCTGAAGGATGGAAGCAGGTGGAGGGATGGAGGGAAATTTTCCCATAAACCAAACTGAAGATTACATAAACTAACAAGCAGACCCATATTAGCCAAAATGTCAAAAACAGAGGCATTAAAAATATTTAATTGGAGAATTTATTAATGCAACTCGTAAGACATCAGTGTAATACAGTTCAAGTAGTAGATCACATATCTAGCATGCATGATGTACTGAATTTTCTCCCTGGCATTGCCTGACACATGCCGTAGCATCAGTAGGGGGTGACTCTTGGCCCCCAAGTACTGTTGGGGATGGTCCCTGTGACCTCTATGTCTCACCATTTATGAGCTGAGCACACTTAACTGCAGAAAGGGAGTTCTAAACTATCATGTCAACACCACGGGTTGAGAATAACTAGAAGTAGCCATTGTGTGGCCCCAAGCATGACTGGGGGTGGTCACTAAGAATAGAGTGTGTGTACATGTATTAGGGGATAAAAATAGCTAATGTATGTGTGTATGTATGTGTGTATGTTCACATATACATATATGACTCATGACATCAGTAAGCTGAAAATAATGTGTACAAAGAGCTGAACAATTCTTGGTAAGTTATTATTCTTTAGTAAATGGGGATAAAAAATAGTTTATTTGAAAGATGACTGTTAAATCAAGCAAACTACACCACTCCATATTTCTATGCTGAATTTAGAGTAGACATCTGGAGCCTTGTTATTAAAATATTTACTAGATTTTTATTAATCCATCACCAGTAAAAGTAGAAATTTAGCACTTTGTGCTAGGAAATGAATTATTTCTAGAAATATAATTTTTTTTTTACATCTCTAGATACCAACAAGATGTCTTAAAATTGTGTAATAACAAGAATCTCCTAGTGTTTTCAGCACAGGCAGGAGCTGTCATGGGTCTGCTCTATGATGCATTCTAAGGAAAGTGAATATATATGAGAGCAAGTTCTCATGGCTTTTTGCCCTTTTATTGAAATATAGAGTAAAGAAAGGAAATACTCTTTTCACACTAATGCCCTTTGAAATTAGGACCTTTGCTCTATGGAACTTTTCCTAGTATGTGAAAAGTTTAAATAAAGAAAAAAATGTTCTCAGACATTCCACATTGACACCACAATAGAAATAAAAATAATTCTGCCTGATCGGGCCATTTCAGTTTTCAACCTTTGATTCTGTTTAGATATAGTCTTGGTGCCAAGAGATTTCAGACTACAGTGAAATGGAAGAAAATCAGAGTGTATCCCTTGTTCTGAGCATTCTAGATAATTTTGGATAAGATTCAAATTATTTCATTGAATTTAGGATTGAAACATAAGATTAGGCAGCTAGTATTTGGTTGGAAAGCAATATTTAAGGAATTAATTCTATTAATTCACTTCACATATTTTAGAAAAACTGAAGATCATTCAACAATTTTGTGAACTGGCTACAAACTAGAATTTTCATTGTGACATTGTATTGCCCGCGTTTTGCTCAGAAAATGAAGATACTAAATTTGTAGCGATACTTGAAAATTATCCAGATCAAAAGACAAAAATACTGTGCTTTGTCCTCAATTAGTGAAATAATTCAAAATAAAGACTCCTTATCACCTGAACTAGTAGAGCTAATTATAGAGCCCAAAATAGTTTGAGCTTTAATTGTCTAGATAATCCACTTCTGTGTTTTTTTTCCGCCTAAAATTAGAAGTTTGAAAATGAATCCATTTTCATGCAAAAACTAAACAACTTTGAAAACTCACTTCTAGAAAAACTTAACTTGAAAATGAATTCATTGGGTGGCCTCTTCGTAAACCTACTTAATAAACACTTACCTTGCTTACTTTAGATATTTAAATTCAATTAGTAACATCAAAAGCACCTCTGTAACCTGCCTACCACTAATTCACATCCTTGATTTATTTTGTGTGGGCTCATGCATGTGGATATACACATGGTCTTTCCTCTCATTTGGCATCATTCTCAGAAACACTAGTGCTTCAATAACAATCTGTACCTGTAGATTCATATGACATGTTTCAACTTTGTCTACACGTTAGAACTACTTGGAAACTATTGCTCAGGCAACACTGAATACCACCAATCTCCATGATTAAGATACTAACATCACACATATAATAGTCCCAGGCACATCTAATGAACAGTCAAGGCTGTGAACTATTAGGCATTGTCTCATGTTGTTCATAAGTAGCCTGATAAACCTATGTTAGTGTTTCTTCCTCCCTGTCTCTTAGTTTGGTGTCTCCCCTAGTATGCATGATTGAACTTTGGATATAGGAAAATTAAGGAAGGGGAAATTTTTTTCAGTTTTATTTGTTTTCATGGAGCATTCTTTTCTCCATCATAAGTCTGGAGTTCTCACAGAGTAACAGGAAGATGGTGAGCAACCCAATCACAGCCCTGTGTGACGGGAGCTTAAAATGAGGAATGAGAGAACACAAAAAAACTATTATTTGTGTAGGTACTAAGGGCCAGTTTATACACTCTTTGCTTTTGAGTTGGTCAAAAAGGCAGAGTTCGTGCCTTAAGCAAACAGTGGGGGAGGCAGAGTGGCATTCAGGCCCCAAGAAATCTATGTGAAGGCCTAGATGCATGAACAAGTTGGGTGAGTCTCAAGAGTTTTAACTCATTTGGTGTGACTGGAGGGCAGGGGTGTGTGCATTGGGAAGAGAAGTGGGCATTGTGACGTACACTGAAAGGAAGAGAGGAGAAACTTCTCTGTGCATCTACTACCAGACGGGGCCTAGAATTAACTCCTGAATTTTCCATATATACTTAATAATCTATGTTTTTCAAACTCCAGTGACCTTTAAGGAACTTATTGTTGAATATCTATGATCTTCATGAATATTTCAGAATAGATTTCATTATTTCAGAATAGATTTCATTTTGAAACCACTTGTGTGTGTGAAATGACAGCATTTATTGTGGAAAGAGAGGTATACCTGATGATTGGAAGTTTTTCCTTTGCAGTTGAATTAGAAGTTAGGCAGATTTAAAAAAAAAAATGGAAAACAGCACATCAGGCCTCTTAGGTTTAGGCTTTTAGGTAAAATGACTGGGATCTCAGAGCGAGTTATTTCTAAAAATCACACAGCACATGCTAAGCAGACAAAGGTAGTAGCACATTTGTAACAGCCTCCTCAACCTCCAGGATTTGTGTCTCTGAGTGGATAATCTATTTATAGTACTCTCTACTAGCTACATGTCAGCTCACGTCACTCATGATCTTCTATTTAGAGTAACCTTATCCATTTCCTTATGTGTAAATCCATGCTGCTCAAATGCCAGTTCCTCCACAAGTTTCCTTTATCCCTGCCCCTGTCACACACACTGACTCCAATCAATCCCCCCTGCACTCTCCAGCATCCATTTATCTTTAGCATTCTTATAAAAGTGACACGTGTGTGTGTTTGTTTCTTCCTGTAGAGCACAATCTCTGTCTGCTTTGAAACATTCTGAAGAGTGCTGTCCACATATATCATCTCATTTAACCCATACCTCCTTCGGTACTGTTATTTAAACGCTATTATCCAAGTATTAGAATAAGAAAACGAAAGTTCAAAGAGAAAGTGAAAGTTCAAAGCGTCAAAAGGGATCTGGCTCAGAGGTAGAGCCTTTGAACTTGCAAATATAAGGTCATAGAGTTTTATCCCTGGCACCACCACACTTCATGGAGTATGATTTTGATTCTGGCAATCTTGCCATTGGACTCCCTGGCTCCTCAACAAAATATGAAGTCCTTGGGGCATTACAAACATGCGTGTGCAAGCACAGCAACCAAGAGTACAGAAGCAGCACAAACAAATGTGTGAGTACCAAATGTGCCGCTTGCAAACATCACAAAAAAGTAAACACGGATATGGTCAAGCCTGTGTCTTTCAGGTGTACTAGGTTCAATCCCTGGCACTTCTAAATAATGAAATGATTTCCCATTTACACTCTATAACTAGCAAGGAATGTGAAGAAACATTTGGATTTGGAAGCAGACCCTCTTAAACGATGTCTATGCCCCCATTCTTTTGGAAAGATGGAGTCCAGCAACCAAGTTTTAAAGAGAACAGATATGCCATCAGTGGTGTTAAAAACATAGCTTCTGTCTTTCTCTGGCTGCTTTCATCTGACTGTATGTCATGATATGCAGAAAAGCACCCAAATGCATATTCTATGTAGATATATACAGGTGCACAGGCAACTTCCAATTTACAAACTGGATACAAACCAAATGTTTAGTTCTAAGCTAGTTGTGTGAGATGCAAAATACTTTTTTTTCTATAAAAGGAATCTCATGCTAAGAAGATATTATCTGGGCCAACTCAATGCCTGCTGATTACACAAAGCGTCAGAATGCTGGTAGCCACTATATATGTAATGCTCTTTTTTGAAAGTAATGCATTATTTTCTCCTGAGCCAGGAGGTGGGCCTTGCGATCCTGTGATCTCCCCAGCTGAAGAGGATGTAAGGATGATAAATTCTGGTTTTTTAAAGCTTTTATTTAGGCAATGTGGCTGGAGCAATAGCACAGCGGTAGGGCGTTTGAATTGACCGGGTTCAATTCCTCTGCCCCTCTCGGAGAGCCCCTCTTGGAGAGCCCAGCAAGCTACAGAGAGTATCTCGTCTGCACAGCAAAGCCTGGCAAGCTACTCGTGACATATTCGATATGCCAAACACAGTAACAATAAGTCTCACAGAGGAGGCATTACTGGGCCCGCTAGAGCAAATCAATGAGCAACAGGAGGACAGTGCTACAGTGCTACAGTGATTTTCAAAGCTATTCATCCTTGAGTTTTCGGCATTCCAACACCAATCCCTTTATCAGTTCCTACTGCTCTCCGTCAATGAGTCCAAATTCCCTCCCTCCTTCAGTCTGTTTTTGTGATAGGCACATTTTTAAGATTGGTTATCATTTGGATCTCATGCTTGCAGTTTTATTGTCTTTGATATACACCACACATGTACATACACAAACAATGTCTGGGATAACACACACACACACACACACGCACACACACACACGCACACACCCTATATCTGACCTCTATGCCACTAATGTACCCAAGTCTCCTGATCCCACCCCTGTTATCTCCCACTTCTTAGTGTAAAAAATTTTGAGATAGGTAGATGTGTCATGTTTTATTGTTAATGAATATTTGTTTATTAGCACCAAGTGTATAGGGTTGCAGTGGTGGTATATTAAAAATACGCTTACCAATATGGTATCCCAGCCATTCCACTTAGAATTTAAAATAAAATTCACTAAGAATACTGTAAACATGTTTAAAAAATTTTTTTAAACTTAAAAATATTGGCAAAAAAGTGAGGGAAGTTGTGTAATCACCATGCAACTAGGGAAATCCCACAGCTCTCAGAGAAATCCCACAGCTCTCTCTCACTGCCTGCATTTGGTGGTCTCATCCCGCTCCCCCACCCAGGACTGCTGATGCCATGGGCAGACAAAGGAGAAAATGAGGCCTCCAGGCTGATTGGTGATCAGTTGCGGCTTATTCCATTCTCCCCAGTCACCTGGGCCAATCTCACTGAGCTCCAGATTCTAGTCTCATACTGCTCCTCATTCCCATCGCCTCCTGTCTCTCCCACTCATCTCTTCACACTCCCACTTGGTCTCTCTTCTAGTCTCTCCCCAGCTCCCCAGCATTGGAGATAGCACAATCAACATATCAAAATCCTTCCTGATCTCTGATCAGGCTCAAAGGCAAAATGCAACTTGGAGGGTTTTTCACCTTTCCTTAGTCCAATAACTTAATTAACATTTTAACATCCTAATTCTACTTCTTTTTTTTTTACAGAATGTATGTTTATAGGATTCTTTCCCTGCTTCAATATGATTCTAACTTCTTAGTACAAACAATTTTTTTCCATATACTTTAAGAGTGCTCTTATGGGCTCTATGGTTCCCAATGCCTCATATACCCTTTTCTATGATTGTCCAACAAGATCCATTCCAATTCTTGTATTGAAATCTTAACCCCCACTACTTTAGCATTTGATTGCATTTCCAAAATTTTTAAAATAAGTAATTGCAGTAAAATGATATAATTTGCATTGATATAATCCATTATGACTAGTATCCTATAAAAATGATATTTCAGACATAGACATATATGATGACAAATCATGAGAAGATACTACAAAGGGCAACCACTGACAAGACAAAGAAGGAGATCTTCAAAGACAGCCACCCGAACTAGCTCCTTGATCTTGAACTTCTTGACTCGAAACTGTGAAGAAATAGACTTGTTATTTAATTCAACTGGTTCAGGTTATCTGTTACAAAAATCCTAACAAACTAATATATTATCATTGGTATTGACTACATTTCTATTGTCCATTTCTAGGTATTTTGTATGGACATGGGCTGGAGCGATAGTACAGCAGGTAAGGCATTTGCCTTGCATGCAGCCAACATGGCTGACCCGAGTTCAATTCTTCTGCCTCTCTCAGAGAGCCCGGCAAGCTACCGAGAGTATCTCACCTGTACGGCAAAGCCTGGCAAGCTCCCCATGATGTATCTGATATGCCAAACACAGTGACAACAAAGTCTCACAATGGAGATGTTACTGGGCCCGCTCAAGAAAATCTATGAACAACGGGAGGACAGTGACAGTGACCGTGACAGTCTGGACACAGTAAGAGATAATTAAGCTTGTAGGGTGGCTCTCCTGGAGATATCTTGCTATAGATCTCAGACTACTCAGGCCAGATTAATCTTTCCTAACCCTAGCAGGGTCCTAATCCAGTTGTCCTAATAAAACCTTTTGGATTATGACAGAATTTGTCCATGACAGAATTTGTCCATGACTTAACTTGTAGTTAAGTATTATGGCGCTTTGGCCTGGCCCATTTCAATGCCAGGGGAGCTTACAGCTTGCCCTGGGTCCATTCAGGCCCTCGTCAAGACCCTGCTTTTGGGGTGCTAGCAAGTATGGGCAACTGAGGCTTAAGTCAAAAGTACAGATGCCCAGGAGTGAATATCATTCAGAGTCAATTAACTCCCAAGTTACAAAAGCATAGCATTAACTATCTTCCTGTGTCTATACAAAAAGAACATTGCTCTGAATTAACTATGCAAAGGACTTAAGGAGAAGAAAAAAATCAGTATTTACAAATTAACAGAGTCTGATTAGGATAAAGGTTATTGACCAGTTGGGGAAGCAGAGCACAAAGAAAGAGGTTACAAATAAACACAGAGAAATGGGAGCACTGTGATGTGAGTAACCCAATAAACCTAAGCTCCCTGTGGCAAGGCAGAAAGGACAAACCAATGTTATCCTACAGGAAATGACCTATCATTTCAGGTACAATGTTAATAAGTCTTTAAACATAACCTGAAATTGGGACCAGAGTAATAGTACAGTAGGCAGGCATGCAGCCAACCTGGGTTCGATCCCCAGCATCCCATATGGTTCCCCAAGCACCGCCAAGAGTAATTACTGAGTGCGAGTCAGGAGTGACGCCTGACCATCTCCTGGTGTGACCCAAAAAGCTAAAAAAAAAAAAAAAATTACCTGAAATTTTAAAGATCATAAATTCATGCTGACAAAGACTATAAAAACTACTGATACAAAAAAAAAGAAAAAAAAAACTACTGATACACATATGTAATGACCACACAATGAATATGAGAAATATTTATCATATAAGCTTCAAGAAAGTGCACTTACTTCTTTTTGTCCAAATCCCTATAATAATACTGTGTCTAGTAGGAACTCACTAAATAGTTTTAATTAAAAGACTACTTTATACATTTTGCTAACTGTCTCCACCACTCCCACACCACAGGACAAAAAACATTGCACAAAAAATTGGATATGGTAATTTTCAGATTTAAAAAATTTAAATGAAAGGTTAGGGGCAGAGGTCGGAGAAGACAGTTCAATAGACTGAGTACATGCTTTCCATGGGAGAGGCCTGGGTCCCATGCCAGGCCCTGTAGTGCTGAGAGATTCTGAACATGAAGTCAGAATATCCCAGCTCTGTGCTCAGTACAGGCCCCAGAATAATACCAAATTAAAAATGAAAGGTGGGTCTTGTCCAGGATGGTGTCCAGAGACATTCAGAACGGTCCAGCATTTGACATACTGTCGTGGGCTCCCCTACAATATAATTCCAACAAAACTACTGTCTGGAACTCCTGGAAGTAAAACTGGTTGCCTTTATATCAAAAAGTTTGGGAAGGCACCAAAATCTGCATGTGGTGTGTGTCTGGGCTGACTACGAGTTCAAACCATGACACTCAAAAGTCCTTAAGAGTCTTTTGCGAGGAAAAAAAAAAAACATGTCAGCAGGGCCTATGGTGGTTTCATTTGTGCTAAATGTGTCTGACACAGGATCAAGCATGCTGTCCTTATTGAGAAGCAGAAAATCATTATGATGGTGCTGAAGGCACAAGCACAGAGTCAGGGAACAAAATCTTACAATGAAACTATTGGTGACCAGAGTGACAGTACAGCAAGTTGGGTGTTTTCCTTGCAGGAAACTGACCTGAGTTTGATTCTTGGCATCCCATATGGTCCCCTAAGCCCCCCAGAAGTGATCCCTGAGCACTGACCGATATTAAGCCCTGAGCACTGCCAGGCATGGCCCCACAAACAAAATTAATAATAATAATAATAATAATAATCAGCAAAGGCTTATTCTGTTAAAAATAAAAAGAAAGGCAAGGAGGGTTAGTTTGAGGGAGATAGCTTAAGAGCTCAGAAGACTGAAGTGCATGCTTTCCTGCGAGAGGCCCGGGTTCAATTCCCAGCACTGTAGAATTGAGGATCAATAGAAGGAGTCACACAGGAAATGATTCCCCTGCTCCTTGAAAGCACCAGGATAAGAGTTGCACCCAGGTACTATTGGATGTGGCCCAAAAACCAAAAGGGAGAGAAAAAGAAAGGTTGTTATTTTCATTCATACTAGAAATGGAACTCAAACAGCAGTGCATTTACCTGAAAGTGTTCAGAACAACTTACTGCCTTACATAATCTCAGAATCTACAGTTTCAGGTCAAATAGGCAGAAGACAACAATCTAAAAGCAGTCCATTACCGCAGCAATAAGAATAGGAAAATTGGACCCAGAAGATAAGTATTTTTTAAGAAAATGGACATTGGTCCCATTAAGAGCTAACAAAGTGCTTATACTGAATCTAAGACATCTTTGTACTGAAGTGGCCGATCATTTGAGTTTTGTCTACAGTAGAGACAGAACGCAAAGTTCTAGACTGAAACTGCCAGACAGGAATGAAAATTATAAATTTAAGTTGGATGGAAATGAATATTTTGAAGTAGTATATGTGGTCTGACTCTGGTTTAGGTTATTATGGTAAATTATGGAAACCCAATCATGAACAGCTTTATAAGGGTCTATCTCACAGTGATTCAATAAAAAAAAAAATTCAAGAATAGCAGAAATTGTTGAATTCTTGAGCCACCATGCAGGGTAAAAGAAGAGGTGCTCCTTTAGGCCATGTGCTATTAATACATGAAAATAGGAATAAAGCCAAGTTTTAATGAAAACTCATACAGCTTTGTTCTTGTTTCCCTGTAATTAATGTAGTAAATAAGTGAAAAACCCTGCATATAAGAAATGTCTTTATCAATGTAAAGATCTGAAATAATTTCTCTGGAGGAAGAATAGCATTTCACCGAGTTCCTGGGGCAACAGGAAGTACTACACATAAAAACAACTGCCAGATTGAAAAGTCATTTCTCTAACCTCTTGTAAATCCTAACTACTACTTACAATAAGAATGTTCTTGCAATTCCCCCCAAAAATATATTACTTACCTACTGAGGAAAAATTAACTGGACATGAAAATAGATTTCCTATTTAATGTAAACTACTGTATTCCTAGATATGCATTTTATTGTTAATCATTACTTGTAAAGAAATTAGCACCAGATTTAACAATATCATTTAAACTTCAGAATATTTTAATACCAAGAGCAGTCTTAAGTGGTTTTTGTACCTAACAGAAAATTACAGAATAAATACCTCCTCTCCAGTGTTTTTGGATTAATTTAAATGCAATAAAATTATATAATTAAAAGTTTTGAATCTGAAGTCAAATGTCTTTGGTTCAAATTGCGGCTACATAATATATAGACAGTGATTATAGATATGTCACAACATCTCTAACCTTAAGTTATCTTTACCCACAAAATAAAAGTAACATTAACTATAATAAAATCCATTACCATAACTTTCAAGATTTGTGAATGCACCAGAGAGTTCTCACTGTGTTTTTTCATATAATTTTAATTATTTTTTCTTACGTTTCAAAAAAAATTACAACCTCCTTTAGTAACAAAAGCTAAGAAAAAATGATAAGCTACTTGCAGTGATTTGGAGAAAATTTACAGTGATGAAATTGAAGAGTCAGTTTATTATCCAAAAATATGTCTACAAATGTATAAGTTCCAAGTTCTATGCATATCTGTCCCCTGTGTCCAACTGAGTTATCACCTATCCATTGGGCCATTGGGCCTGAACTTGAGTTCCAGGGCACACCACCTTGCTGATTCAGTCCCTAGAGAAAGTTCTGAACCAATTACAAGCAAGGTGAGCCCACTCTCATTAACATTCTGATGCGAACACTTTAATCTCCAAATAGGCCGACCTGTGCCCCACTTCTGTGAAAATTCTGCGCTTTTTTTTTATCAGATCTAAGGATTTCAGGGACATAGAATGAAGAAGGAATCTATGTTTCTTATAACAGCTTACTTGGAATTTCTGCTCCAATCTCTGCCCTCTAATCTCCATCATTCTTCTCAATGGTATTTTTTCTTCACTAATTGTATTCTCACTAATATAAACAAAGTCTCTTCTCTGACTGCCCTTAAAGAACCTCTAACCCAAAGCTGTTTTGCATAACAGACGTTACCAAAAGTTTGAGGATAATAGGCATAATTATAGACAGAATTAAAAACATCTGCATATTAAATTTCAGATGTTACTTTTCCTAAAAATTGTTTCCCATCAGTCCGTAGGAGTTTCTCAGTGTCTGTACAAAGCAAGGTTTCTGGGACCCTTCTTCCAAAACTTTAGACTTTCTTCTAGTACCATCTTCTCTACAAACTTTAATATGAATTCCTGCCATATTAAAGCAGTTTGTTCTCTATATCGTGCTCTGCCATCTAGATGGGCATGATTAGCATTTGGCTTACTTTTTACAATTGAGCCATTAAGACATTTTCTTGGGGAAATACTTTTTCCCCTAAAGTTAAATAATCATCGAACAGACAGCTAAACAAAAGCAAGATTTCTTTATTTTTTTAAGATAACAAAAATACTTTCATCCTGCTTTATTCAATTTTGGGTAATTGTGTCACTACCGGGTAATTGTGTCACTACCAGATTTAGATAGTCAGGATATACTGACAAAGGGGGGTAAAAATCACCATTGCAGAAGGAGGTAAAGACATGTTGCCAGTAACTTTTTTTTTGTTTTAGTTCTGCATACTTCAATACTTCAGAACATAGAGTTCAAAATCTAAATTCTATTTGGGCAGCTGTGCTTAGAAGAGAGTGCCACAGATCCTAGACAATAGAAGTCACCAATGTCCTCAGAGAGCAATTATCCTGAGATATCATACAGCTTCTAAGAGGAGCAGATAGTTATAGACCCATAGACCACTATAACAACTCCACAAGGGTAACAGTGACTCGGAAGTAAAGTAGCAAATAACTCATTTATTTCCTACCCTATCAGGAGTCTAACTGAGAAAAAGAAAGGGTTGGTCCTTTAGCATTTGGGAGATGCTAGTGAGATTGCCTTTATAAATACACTTGAGACTTGCCAGATAATCTCACTGCTTTCTCAGCCCTGGGAAGTGTGACCAATTTTTCACTTCTACCATCCATCACCTCCCTATTCCAAGGTTCCATGAATTTTCTCTAGTATTTCTGCAATCATCTTCTACTTGATCTACCCTCATCCAAGCTGGCTCCCTCTCATTTTTCCAAATGGTGATCTGTCGAAATTTTAACTCCCTGTCATGTCAGTACCTCTCCTCACCCCTGACTGAAAAAAAAAAGAGGCTTAAAAACATCAGTGATTTAGTAAACTACTAAAGAAAAATATATCACCATAACAACAACACAAAACAACAAACACTGTCCTCCCGTTGTTCATCGATTTGCTTGAGCAAGACCAGTAACGTCCCCATTGTGAGACTTCTTATTACTGTGTTTGGCATATTGAATATTCTTGGTAGCTTGCCAGGCTCTCCGAGAGGGATGGAAGAATCGAACCCGGCTCAGCCGGCTGGCTGCGCGCAAGGTAAATGCCCTACCGCTGTGCAATCACTCCAGCCCCATCACCATAATATGGAAAACAATTTTATGAATGATCTAGGCTCCATTTAGTTTCAAGCCATCATGTTCCCTCTAGTTTGTTCAGACTACAGATGCCCATTTTTTCACTCCTTCTGAATCATGGTGTCTCAGTCTGCATGGGTCCTTCTGCCAGGAATAAATACTTCCTCATTAATAGCCATTCTTAGATGTTAGATCAGGTATCACTTTCTTAGTGAAGTCTTCCCCAGTACCCTTGAAGGATCAAATGCTAACATCAAAGGTACAATTGTATATATTAGTATACTGTTTGATTAGTATCTGATCATCCCACAAGATTATAAACTTCATAAATATCAAACTATTTCCACTTTCCAATGTATGCTTTTTATTGCATGAGTAAATAAACAATAATAATGAATGAACACTAGCATGTTAATCAATAAACATTTTCCCATACCTGAGATACTAACTATGAGCACTTTTCAAATAATTGTTTTTCACATTTTTATTATAATTAGGAATGCTGCTAGCTTAAAGATTTGGTGTATATAATTAGGCTTATTATCATTCTCATCATCACTACTAGTTTGTTGTTAATACAACTGCCTTTATAACTCAGAATTTTATAAATAGTATATAACTCATTTATTAGATTTTATGTATCTATTATTTATAAAAAGATATGTGTGAAAGAAAAATTTTATTGAAAAGACATAATACAAAGCCCTCTGTAGCTAGAAGGTCATTTTAGAATTAAAGGTTGCCTATGGATCTACTTCATTAGTATTTTCAAGAGGCATATGCCATTTAGAAAATGAAGGCCTTAAGAAAGATCAAAGCAACATTTATAGCCTGTAAAAGAGTAACCTTTCCTACGGATAAACTCATCACATCAGATGTGGGAGGACCTTAGAGGTAACACACCTACGTTCCCTATCATCTACATGGAAAAAATTAAGCCTGGATTTCCATAAGGTCAGGCAGCCTAGCAAGTCCTGTATTTCTTTTCATTCAGCCTCTCTAAAACTGCCCTATATTAAATGAACTCTAAGCTCTTAAAACCTGGTATCCTAACTATTCATATCCCACTGTCATGAAATATAGAGCTTTTGAGGTTGTTGGGTTGAAAGTCCGTATAAATCCCATCTTTCTAATTGCAGTCTACATTTAGAAACTAACCGCTATATAATTCAATATGTGAAGAAAAAGATATGTGAAGGTCATTTACATATTGCTCTCTTTAAAAAGTCTCCATCTTAGACAAAAATGTTCTGCCATGATGAAAGAGTAAGTTCCGAAGTCAATGACGCCCTCCCCAGGGTCAATCCCTGAGTGTGCTTGCTTTCATCCACATACAATTGCAGAACTCAATACCTATTTGATTTTACACAAAAGAATGAATGTTAACAAGTACTGCAGCAGCATTTATTGAAGATCCATAGGAGAGATAGAAAATGGTATTAATCCTTATAATGTCACCAAACAACTTAAAAACTGTATCAAAGATTTCTACTCCAAGTACATCCTTGGCCTAGTTGCACCAAGGAGTTTTTAACTCTTGTCTTTTCCCTTTTACTATGCATAATCTGTAATCTTTTCCCTTTTCTATATATTCCTTTTAATCTAAAATGAGGTACAACTTTCCAACACACCCTTTCCATTTTTATAATTATGAATGTGTCTATGTCCTAATAATTGTCTTTAAACTTTCATGTTGAACATATCAAGAGTTTCCACAGATCAAAGGGAATTCTGGTGAAGAGAATTTACTTTCTTAGAAGACCATTTGGGTCCATGGCTACTTAGCTATATAGATTATAGAGAGAGATAGAGGAGAGATAGAGAGATAAAAGTATAAATGGATAATGTGTATGCATTATTTTCCCCAACACATCTCTAATTCTCCCCTGGAGGAGTACTGGAGATTGAATGTCCTCCAACCTATTAGAACAGTTCAAAGAAACTTTCCTGGTGTGAACTGAGCTGATGCTCTCAGGGCATGCTGCTGTCATGAAGGAGTTTTCTACAGTGATTTACTTTTAAGGAAAAATTTTAAAAATCCTCAGGGGAAATAGACAAAATAATAAAATATACACCTTTTTTGCAAGCCTTTAAACTCCTAGCTTTGTGATCCTTAGGGTGAAAAATTGTCAGACCACTTAATTGAAATATGAAAGAGCAATTGCGTCGTCTTCAGAAATCTCAGTCTCAGGAAATGATCATAAGAATAAAAGTGTGGAGAGGTGGATTTGATTCTCGTTCCATTATATGACTTTTCCTTCAGAAAGTAATAATAAAATGATCACCCAAATGCTTCACTCTTGCCAGAAGCAAGTACCAGGCATCTTTGTCTCATAACCAGGTGATGACTGGATGACCAAACTCTCACTGGTAATGTCACCATACAGCTATCCAGAAAATTCCCAGTGAAACATGAAGAAAAAACATATTTTCCAAGTAAACAATATGCTGGTAAACTTTGCAGTTCAAGAATCTTCTCTTGGGGGCTGGTGAGAGAGTATAGCTGGTAGGGTCTTTGCCTTGCGTGTTTGATTGTCCTTCCCTGCCTAGAACCCAAGGCAGAGGGGCAACATATTAGCCTCGAATACAACTGGGGCAGGTACTTTCTCTTTGTTTGATTTAAAAAGGTAGATTTAGCGGGTGGTGAGGGTTAAGGGCAGTAGGTCAAATACGTTTGGGAAATTGATTTAGAGAAATGAATGGTTTTCAGTCTTCCTCTAAGAAATTTCTTTTTTAATTTTTATTAGTGAAACACCATGAGGTACAGTTGTAGACTTACAAATTTTTGTGCTTGGACTTCAACCACACAATGATTGAATACCCATCCCTCCACCTCTAAGAAATTTTTAAGTCATGAAAATTTCCACTAAGTACACAGATGTGGTGGGTCATGGAGATAGTCTACAGGACGAGAATGTCTGTCTGCCTTGATGTGCAAGACCCCTTGTTTGATACCTAGCACTATTTGCTTCCCATCATTACAACTCAGTATAGCCCCCAGCAGCTGCTGAACCCAACAGCATGCATCACCTGACCTGAGCATTAAACTATCAAATCTGGTTGCCTACTTATTGCTGAGAGAGGTCGGAGTCTTCTGAACAGAGCTTGGGAGCCCCTCACTCCTCAAACCCCCTCAAAAAGCCCACAGATATCTTGGAACTCATTTTATAAGATGTAAATATTGGCATCAATATTACTGGCTAGGAAAGGAGGAGTCCTAATGAATTAGGAAGACTGGGAGGAAAAGGAGATAGAAGAATAAAATTCGTAAACCTTACTTTATGCCATTTCTTTTCAAAACATTTTCAAATATAATCACCTATGACAGTAAGAGTACAATTTCATCAGACTTTATCTTTATGTAGACTAAATATTAGGATATTATATATGTGCTCCAATTTTGATTCATCTTATGATTACTGATTAAGATATTATATATTTGCTCTAATATTGATTCATCATATGATTACTGATTCTCAAAACACAAATTCTTTTGGGTGAGGGGGTATGGATTTTGGGCCACACCTGGCAGTGCTCTGGGATTACTCCTGGCTCTGTGCTTAGGGTTTACAGTTGGTGGACGCACGGGACCATATGGGAGGTGGGCATCAAACCCAAGTTGATTTAATGCAAGGCAAATTTCCTACCTGCTGTACCATTGCTCTGGCCCCTCAAAATATAAATTCTTTTGTGTGAATCTGCCAGAAATATTTTTTATTCTAACTTTAGATGTAAATGGACCCTTTTGAAATTTTCTAGAGTATTTAAACTTTATTCATTTATTCAAAATGTATACAAAATGTATGATTTAAATGGCAAACATTGATATTCCAAATAAATGGAGTGGTTGCATTTCATGTTCTACTGATAACTCCCCCAGAGTAATATTTTGCATATGAAAAAATACTTGTCGCAATGATGCTATATAGTTTAATGTTACTTCACAGAACCAAAACACCTGAATAGAACAAAACCATTCATCAAGCAGAATAGCTTATTTAAAATGAGTCCCCAAAAGCTTCAATAGTCTATCTCTCTAGAAACAAAGAGTCATTCCTCTTTAACTAGGGAAGCCAATGTATTTGCAAAACAATTAAGGATGGGATTTAATTTTGGAAGTTGGTAAACAACTAGGGATTCTTTCATTATGACCTCCACATTGAGTTTATTTTGTAAAGCAGCAGAAAACTAATCACTTAGAACTATAGCAGTAAGGTTATTTTTTCCCAATAGACTAGAATGGTCTGGCCTTACACATTCCGTGTGCCCTCCATGTTTATGCTGACTGTGTGTTTTACCTCTTTCAAAACTACCGTGCTCAGGATTTGTTAAGGTTCTACACCAATGACCAGAAATGACTGACAGCCTGATTGGCTGTGTGGAGGATGTGGAAAAGACCCCAGCCGGGGTGTCGGGTGCACAGCCAACAACGTCACTAATCTGTAACCCACCTGCTGATCCAGTGCTGAGATTTTCAAGAGAAGCAATCGTCGAGTGACTTGAATCAAACTGTTTAAAGCATATGTTGTTTTAAACCAGGGGAGGGAGTGGAGAATCAGCTCACTGCGGACATCTAATGCCCGGGACTCATTTTGAGACAGCTGTTTATGTGAACTCCCAGGTCGAGACACCAACTCCTAGTGAATTAACCTAGGTTGCCACCTAGCCTTTCGTATTGATTAGTCATTATTTTTACCCAATGAAATCAGAATATGGGTGCAGAGGCCATGCACTTTCATACCCTGAGAAAATTCAAGTGTCCTCTTGTTCTCAAATGCTTCTCTGACTACTATTAGTGTCAAAACATTGAGGAAAGTCATTGTTTTCAATGACAACTGAAAAGGACATTTGAAATGGGTTCAGCTCTTTAAACCAGATAACAAATAATCAGAATGACAATTCATCAAAGTACACTGAATTTTAATGCCAAAACACTTTTAAAATGCTATTAGATGGTAAGTAGCACAAGTATAAACTATCACATGTCGTCCTGGATGAATAGATGCATCATTTCTTTGTTTCTTTCTATAAAGTTTAGAGAGAAATAAAATTAAACTCTTTCAAAATTAAAAACTAGCTTAGAGGGACAGAATAAAAGAAAAGAAGCTAAAATATCTTCCCTTGCCCGAGGCCGGCAATGAACAACAAATATGTTTATAGAAGTAAGTGTTGCTCTGCCCTTATTAACACAAACTCATACATCAGTTTATGACCCGAAGCTCTTGGTGTCACTCCTAAGATTTTGCAATTCAATTTTAGAAATATGGCCTGTTTTGCATAATAGCAATATACATTTCCATAGCATAACAGTAAGGAAACTTAAAGTCATCAACAAGGGAAGATATTAAATTTATTACTTTGCTTCTAACCATTGTTTGGTTATAGCAAATTTTTCCAGGTTATGCCTTCACATAGCATTGTTATCAATAATTAACTACTCTTTACTTATAGTCATACATACAGTACTAATGTTTACATGCTAACAGACTTTGTAGTTCTACATATACACACTGGAAAGTGGGTACGTGTCTTTACAGAAATGCCTCACTCACTCACTCACTCAAATAGATTTTTGAAGCAACCGTGTCTACTTAGAATAGAGTCAGACCATTAAATAATTGTCACTAGCCTGGAAGCTATATATATTCAAGGACTTTGTCTTACTGCTCATTGCTGTATTTCTAGAACCCAGAATAGAGTCTGGCATGTGGCAGTAAATTGCTAAATGTTTGTTAAATAAATTAATGATACATTGCCTATGCACAAAAGGTCAGGCAATTTGCTCACAGGAGAATGCCCCGGACCCAAATCTGGAGACTGCTTGTCTTATGCAAGATTCTAGGGAGCTTTGTTTTCTGGTTTCCCAGGCCACCAAAAATAAAAAGGAGCAAATTATAGGGACATGGAAAAGTCCAGCCAGAAGCATAATCATAATGAGGAATGAAAGTTGACTTCCTATAGTCAAAAAAAGAAACCTAAAATCTTATAAAAAGCTACAAATTCTCAAAATATAGCATGTTTATTTAACATTTCAGTATTTCCTATTCTAGTGTGCGTGTAATTTTATAATAGGCAATGCTTGTGTGTTTGCTTAGGTGTGATTTGGTGATTAGACAAAAATGAAATTATACTATATGAAGTGTTCTAGCATGAATCATTCACGATTAGTTTTGAGATTCATCTATCTAGTTGCGTCTAGTTTGTTCATTGTCAGTATGTATGAATAGACAAACAATGTAACCACTTTAATACCAATTACTACTTAATTATTTTCCTTTCTTTGCTTTTGTAATCAATGTTTCAATGAGGAGACCTCAAGTTGTATATATACTGTGGGAGAGATTATTTAAAGTTAATACATAGAAGAGAGATGGGTGTATAATAGTAGGTATTCATTTTCATCTTTCATAACTACTACCAAATTTATTTTTAAATAGTTGTATTACTTGCACTCACACCAAGAGTGAGAGTTCCTAGAAGTCAATATTTTTGTCACATTTTGCTTTTGTCCAATTTTTAACTTACAAGTTTTGTATTATGAAATAGGATGTCTCTGTTTTTGTTTTTTATTTATTTTTTTATTAGTGAGACATATGAGGTACAGTTGTAGACTTACAAATTTTTGTGCTTGGGTTTCAATTATACAATGAGGATGTCTCTGTTTTTAAGTTTTATTTCCCAGATTATCAAATAACCTGGTCATCTTTTTACATGCATGTTAGTCAGTTTCTTTCTCAATTGTGATATGTCTTTGTGCTTTGTGCACTTTTATTTTGGAATAAACTCATTTTGATTCATAAATGTTCTTTAACAGACTATATATTGGTCTTTGGTCATAAATAGTGATTTAACAAGCTGTAACCTTTTAATTCTTAAAGGAAAAATTTATGAAGAAAAGTTGTTAGCACTTCTATAGTTTGTAAATGCACACATTTTGGTATGCCCCATTTATGAGATTCTTACTGTATCTAAAGCTATTTGCTAATAATTTTCTTCTAAGTATTTTAGAGTTTCACATTTAAAGCAATGGCTCATATATAGTTATTTTTAAGTATGGTTTGAGTGATATTTTATATGTTTTTTATATAAAATTTAGTTTTGAATCATTTTAAATTACAATCGACAAAGCAATAGAATTCTCATATAACCATCAATCCAGTTTCTCCTATTGTCAAATCTTCGAGTTGTGTAATACTTTAATCACATGAATAATGTATACTAAATTTTTTCTATTCATCAAATCCATATTTCATGTAAACTTCAGATTTCAACCTAATATTTCTTTCTGTTCCAGAATCCCACCCTTAAATGCCTATTTACTCTTCCTAAACAATTGTGAATTGTGACTACTCCTCTCATGTTCCTTTTTAAAAAAATAATTCAACAGTTTTGAAGGATATTGGTCAGGTATTTTGTAGAATGTTTCTCAATTTGTATCAGTCTAGTGTTTTTGTTAAGATTTTTCTGAGTTTGGGAAAATGGGAGAGGGGGGGAGGAGAGAGAGAGAGAGAGAGAGAGAGAGAGAGAGAGAGAGATCACAGAAATAAAGTACCATTCACAACACAGCCTACTAAGAATATACCAACTTGATTTACTATTATTAGTAACTTGGACCCCCCCCCCCCCCGGCTAAGGCAGTGCTTTTCAATTTTCTCTGCTCTAAAATTACTCTTATCCTCTTTCCCATACTATATTCATTGGGAAAAGTTGCTATGTGTAGCCCACACCTAGTAGCTATTATATTACATCTCCTCTTGGAGAGTGACGGGATAAAATATTTATAATTTTCTGCATCCTAAATGCAGAAGAATCTACTTTGTCTCAATTTTATATCTATCCAATACCTATCTATGTTGGTTTGGATTCATGAGCATTTTATTGTATTCTCTTGGTGATAACATAATGCTACATTTGGGGGAGAATTCAAATTACTTCATAGTTGGTCATTGGGAGTTTTTTCAGATAGTTGTGGTTTGGTGTCTGCGATTATAATTCCTTAAAATTATCTGATTCTATGACTTCAGGCATTTTTTATGTCCTGATTTTCACGTTCAATAGTTTTGTTATATTAGTTGTTATACAATACTTTTAACAATGTTCCAGTTTTTGAAGTTCATTTATTCTTGCTTTCTCCATACCCTCCACACCTTGCATTTTTCTTAGATTCATTTTTATAGCTTCTACTTTTTTTTTCTTTTTATCATCCATTATTACAAGATGTGGAAAAGAAGGAAAGTCCTATAGTCCCCTAACTAAATTTCAGTCTTTCAGTTGGTTTATATGTTGGTCTGTTCTTCCTCCAGCTCCCTTCAGGCCTCTCTTATTTCTGTATATTATCCCTTGTTGTCTACTTTTGTTTTTCTCCACATAGAAAATTCAGAAAGACTTCCAGAAGAAGAATGAGGGGCATTCTTTCCTCCATCTGTGATAATATTTCAGAATTGTACTCTGGCAAAATACCTGAAGCGTAGCCCTTGGTATGGCAAGACGTAGGGAATGTTTGGCAATCTACTTTTTCCTTTCTCCTGTTGGTGCTCCAAGGATTTCTCTCATATGATTGATTCAAAGAACCTGAATTTCTAGAAGGGAGCCTACAACATCATATCCTTCTTCAAAGGTTGCAATCTCCAGGAATTCTTGCTTTCAAACTAGTCCTCATTCAACTTGTAGCAAGTCATCAAATTTATTCTTCAGGTATTCTGGCTACTACAAAACTCCAGGAACTTCTGTTCCTAGTCAGTGGTTCTCAATGCCTATACCTCTTTGACATCACCAGTATCTTCCTATTTTAGAATAACTGTCTACCTACAAACTTAGTTCACGCAGCAATTAGAAGAAATTTGGTTTTCAGTTTTTTTGTTTTCCTGAGGATATTGAAGTAATGACCTGAAAGCACTTTTTTGTGTCAAAACTGAAGCAACCAGTCTTTTGTATATTTTTAATTATTAACACAAGAAAAATATGTAACAAAAAATTAACCATAAAGATATTTCAAGTGAACAATACACTAGTCTTCATTATATGCACATAATCCTGAAACATATTTCCAACATTTTTCATATTTAGAATACAAAATGTATCTCCACTGAACCATATCCTTGTTCTTCATCTCCTAGACCCTGACAACTGTAGTTCTACTCTCTGTTTAAGGGTTTGACTATGTTATGTACCTCAGACAAGTTGAATCATGCACTATTTGCCTTTTGTGACTGGCTGATTTTATCTAACATAATTGCTTCAAGGCATAGCTATGTTGTATTGATGACAGAACTTTCTTTATAAAGGCTAAATACTGTTCCATTGGGACAGAGGGATAGCACAGCAGTAGGGTGTTTGCCCTGCGTGCAGACAGCCCGGCTGAATCGGGTTCGATTCCTCCGCCCCTCTTCCAGAGCCCAGCAAGCTGAGAGTATCTCGCTTGCACAGCAAAGCCTGGAGAGCTACCCGTGACGTATTCAACATGCCAAACACAGTAACAACAAGTCTCAAAATGGAGACATTACTGGGCCTGATTGAGCAAATTGATGAACAATGGGGTGACAGTAACAGTGACTGTTCCATTGTATATGTCGCATTTTGTTTCTTAATCATTGGACATTTAGGTTGCTCCCATCCTGGGTTAATGTGACTAACAGCTACAGTGAATGACATGAATGAATATCTCTTCAAAACCCTTTAGATTAACAACCAAGTGTAAGATCCAAACTGTGAAGAGAAATCGTGCTAAAAAGGTCATTAAATGTTTGTGGAACTATCCTGTAAAACCATATTTCCTGGATTTTCTTTTCTTTGCAATGTCTTGATTATTTACCATATCTTTTTTACTACCTATAGTTTTCTTTTATTATTACATAACCATGAGATAAGCAGTTACAAAGTCATTCATGATCAAGTCTCAGTCATGCAATGTTCCAACACCCACCCTTTCATTTCTTGATGATTTTGTCTTGGTATATTGTAAGTTTCTAGAAATTTAGCTCTATTTTTTTGGTTATTCTATTTGTTGAAAGCTATCCTTAGCATCTTAAAACTAATGAATTCTGCTATTATAGGAAACTATTGATCATGAGCACTTTATCTCATAAATTTATTATGTTCATTGTAATTTGACTTTCTACTTTATATTAATGTGAAACTTTTTTCTTTATATTTTTTCAGCTGTCCTAAATCTAAACCATCATTTTGAGTAAAATTAAGAAAATTCAGTAGTGTTAGTGTGGCATACAAAGTGGTAACATTTGAAAGGTGCTTAAAAACATTTTCTTCAAGTATCAGATATTTTCTGAAGTACCATCACCAAGAATACTTTATCCAGAATGCTTTTCCAGGAAAACACATAGCATCAAAAAAGTAATCTTTTGATGTATAAAAGTAAATTATGGAATGAATTTGATAGATAACAAAACTAATATCATTCAAATAAATTTCTTATCTTAAATTATAAATGTGTATGAATAAATATGCAATAAATTCACTGTTTCTAAATGAATATTTTTATTAGGAGTTAAGAGCATTAATAAGGCAATAATACAAATAAGGCAAGAATACAAATACCAATACACAAATTATATAATTCATAGATAATTCTTTAAAGGATTTTAATATATTCATATATCCATTTGCCTTTATATGAAGAGAATAAAGTATAAATCACTCTATCTTAAAATGAAGGTTATGGTAAAAATTAAAAATAGATCTCATGCCTTGGGAAAAGTTTAGCAATAGTGGAATGAAGAAGTCATAAAATGTTCTCTTCATAAATCAAGTATAAATCTGAATAAAATTGTCACAAATTACCATGTAAGAAATCTGGAAAGTGAATAAAGGCAGAAAACAAATTTATTTCTCAAACAAATAAATGCCAAGATGTATTTATGCTTAAAAAACGAGAACTTTGGATAAAGCAGCTGGAGTCTGTGCCCTTCTTGGCTAGAGTTATTTTCATTTTTGTCTAGCTTCCTTGCTCATTTGGAGACCAATGAAAGACATAAAATCAGCAATGTTGCTGTACAAAAGTAAGATGTACATGGATTAAAGACTTCAACATCAGATCGAAATCCATAAGGTACATTGAAGACAAAGTTGGCAAAACCCTCCATGACACGGAAGCTAATACTATCTTCAAAGATATCACACCACTGGCCAAGCAAGTGAAAACAGAGATAGACAAATGGGACTATCTTAAACTAAGAAGCTTCTGCACTCAAAAGAAACAGTGACCAAAATACAAAGACAGTCTACAGCAAGGGAAATGATATTCGCCCAATACACATCCGACAAGGAGTTGATACCAAGGATATACAAAGTACTGGTTGAACTCCACAAGAAGAAAACATCCAACCCCACAAAAAAATGGGGCAACAAAATGAACAGAAACTTTCTCAAAGAAGAAATCTGAATGGCTAAAAGGCACATGAGAAAACGCTCTACATCATTAATCATCAGGGAAATGCAGATCAAAACAACAATGAAATATCATTTCACACCACAGAGACTGGCCCACATCCAAAACAACAAAAGCAACCAGTTCTGGTGCAGATGTGGCGAGAAAGGGACCCTCCTTCATTGCTGGTGGGAATGCCAACTGGTTCAGGCCTTTTGGAAAACAGTATGGACGATTCTCAAAAAATTAGAAATTGAGCTCCCATTTGACCCAGCAATACCACTCCTGGGAATATATCCCAGAGAGGCAAAAGAGTATGGTCAAAGTGGCATCTGCACTTGTTTGATCATTGCAGCACTCTTTATAATAGCCAGAATCTGGAAAAAAACCTGAGTGCCCGAGAACAGATGACTGATTAAAGAAACTTGGTACATCTACACAATGGAGTACTATGTCACTTAATCACTTAATCACTTAACTTCCCGTTAGTCGTCGATTTGCTCGAGCGGGCGCCAGTAATGTCTCCATTTGTCCCTGTCGCGTGCTAGTGTAGCCCAATGGCATCTCTTCGCTCCGGGAACATGGAGGGCCTCAAACCGATCGTTCATGACCTTGACAAAGAAGTCTGACCATCTGGTAGGTGGGCGGCCACGCGGTCTCTTGACATCCCGTGGAATCCAATCAGTAACAGCTCTAGTCCAACGGTCGTCTTTAAATCTCATTACGTGACCAGCCCATCTGATTTTCGACACCTTGGCAAATGAGACAGCGTCCCTGATCCTTGATCGTCGACGGATGTCAGAACTCCGGATTCGTTCTCTCATTTGAGTGAAACGTGATATTCCAAGCATAGCTCTTTCTATTCTTCTTTGGGAGACCTGAATGGCGTTCTCATCTTGTTTGCGTAGGGCCCAGGTCTCTGAGGCATATGTTAATGCAGGAAGAACAGTGGAATCAAAGAGATGTGCCCGGAGCCGGAGGTTCTTCGTCCTCTTAGCTATTTCTTCGACGTTCTTGAAGGCGTTCCAAGCCGCTCTCTTCCTCCTGCGCAGCTCGGGTGCCAGGTCATTTGTCATGTTGACCTCTCGACCTAGGTACACATAGCTGTTGCATTCGGAGATGGTCGTTCCATTGAGAGCAAATGGGGCGTCAGGAACAAGGCTATTTCTCATAAACATTGTCTTCGTAAGGTTCAGCTGTAGTCCTACCTTTCCACACTCACGGTCAAAGTCGGCCAGCATTTGTGCCGCTTGGCTGATGTTTGGTGTTATTAAAACAATGTCATCAGCAAAGCGGAGGTGGTGTAGTTGCCGACCATCTATCTTCACTCCCATTCCTTCCCATTCCAGTCGTCGCATGATGTTCTCGAGGGTGGCACTGAAGAGTTTTGGTGAAATGGTATCACCCTGCCGCACCCCTCTCTTGACATCAACGATCACTTCTTTGTAGAATGGTGAGATCCTGGTAGTGAATCCGCAATACAGCTCACGGAGGATCCTGATGTATTGGGCTTGAATGCCCTGATTGGCTAGGGCTTCAATGACCGCTTCCGTCTCAACAGAATCAAAGGCCTTCTTTAAATCAATGAACGTTAAGCAGAGCGGCATCTTGAACTCCCGAGAAACCTCAATGAGTTTGGTTATCGTGTGGATATGGTCGATGGTGCTGAATCCTTTGCGGAACCCTGCTTGCTCACATGGTTGTCCTTCATCTAGTGTTCTGCCAATCCTATTCAGGATGACTCGAGTGAACAACTTGTAGATGACAGACAATAGGCAGATCGGGCGATAGTTGCCAATGTCATGGATGTCTCCCTTCTTGAACAGTAGTACGGTCCTGCTGGTTTTCCATTGAGATGGAACCTTGCATTCAGACAGGTAGCGTGTGAAGAGCCGAGCCAGTGTATTGATTAGAGGTCACCCCAAAAGCCTCTATACCTCTCGGAAAGACTGGCAAGCTACCGAGAGTATTCCGCCCGCACGGAAGAGCCTGGCAAGCTATCCGCTGTGTATTCGATATGCCAAAACCAGTAACTACAACTGGTCTCATTCACCTGACCCTGAAGGCTTCACCGACATGGCAGCACTGAGAAGGATGAGAAAGGAGAGGCCGACAAAATCTCAAGGCCAACCTAGGCTGCCACAACGAAGGAAGACAAAAATGATCGTCTGTACTTTCAATGCACGCACGCTAGCATCAGATGCATCCATTGAGGACCTGATGGTACAAGCGCGAATGATCAAGTACGACATCATTGGTCTGACCGAGACAAGAAGACACGAATCTCACCATGCCGTTTTCGACACTGGAGAAGAATTGTTCCTCGGAACATGCGATAAAAGAGGTGTTGGAGGCGTCGGTGTCCTTATCAACACAAACTTGGCCAAGAGCATTGATTCATTCGAATGCCTAACAACCCGAATCGGACGTTTACATTTGAATAGATGTGGCTCACTGCCTGCAGTTTCTATCTTCGTTGTCTACGCACCAACATCTCATTATGATGAAAGAGAAATCGAGAAGTTCTACATGGAGCTAGAGAAATTCTATAAAGAAGACCACACCTTCTACAAGATCATTGTGGGTGATTTTAATGCCAAGATAGGACAGAGAAGATCAGCTGAAGAACTTCACATCGGAACCCATGGCCTAGAATGGAACGAACAGGGTGAGAGACTGTCTGAGTTCATCATGTCGACCAAGACCATTCATGGTAACTCACAGTTCCAGAAGGCAGAATCTAAACGATGGACATGGGAGTCTCCCGGTGGACGATTCCACAATGAAATAGACCACATCATATTCAATCGACGGTTTTGCCTGACTGATGTCGCTGTTGTCCCAAAATTTCGAACGGGATCGGACCACCGTCTCCTTCGTGCAAAATTCTACTTCACAGAGCGGGGAGAAAGGGCTGCAAAGTTCAAAAAGAGAACTCCCAGAACGACCACCAACTGGGAACTCTTTGGTACTATTGCGGCAACATGGGAAGATGCCATTGTTGACAACATTGACGAGGAATACGATCGACTGGTTCAGCACCTCCATGAATGTGCGAGGAACGCCAAGAGAGAGATAGCCACAAAAAGTCGCCTATCTTCGAAAACTCTTGAGCTAATTCGCCAGCGTGGTTTGGCGCATGCCTCAGGCAACCGCAAGCTAACGTCCGAGCTTGCAAAGCAGTGCAGAGATGCGATCAAGGAAGACCTCAAAGAGAGAAGAGCAGAAGTACTGGTAGATGCGGCAGAAGCCGGGAAAAGTATTCGTAACGCCCGCCTGTCCTTCGCCAACTATAAGACCAAGATGACTGCCCTCCGACGTCCTGATGGATCCATCACATCCTCCAGAACGGCAATGGAGAAGATTATCCATGACTTCTACTCAAATCTCTTCGATAGCCATGTCCACTTGCCGACATACCAAATTCCACAGGATGGGTATGTCGTTCCCAACGTTCTCCCTTCCGAAATCCGACACGCCATTTCGTCAGTAAGGAAGCAAACAGCACCCGGCCCAGACAAGGTCAGACCTGAACACCTGAAGAACCTGCCGTCAGAGTACTATGTAACTGTTAGAAAAGATGAAATCATGAAATTTACATACAAGTGGTACTACATGAAAAGTATCATGCTAAGCGAAATAAGTCAGAAAGAGAGGGACAGACATAGAAAGATGGCATTCATCTGGGGAACATAAAGTAACAAAATAGGAGACTAACACCCAAGAATAGCCGAGATAAGTACCAGGAGGTTTACTTCATGGCTTGGAGGCCAGCTACACATGCTAGGGGAAAAGGCAGCTCATATAGAGAAGGGAGCACCAAATAAAGGGTGTTGGGAGGATCATCCCAGGATGGAAGAAACATGCTGAAAGTAGACTATAGACTGACCATGATTGCCACTCAATGCCTCTTTTGCAAACCACAGCACCCAAAAGGAGAGACAGAACAAAAGGGAATTCCCTGCCACAGAGGCAGGGTGGGACAGCGCGGGGGGGGGGGGGGATGGAGGGTGGGAGGGAGGGATACTGGGGTCTGTGGTGGTGGCAAATGGGCACTGGTGGAGGGATGGGTATGTGATCACTGTATAATTGAAACCCAAGCACAAAAATTTGTAAGTCTACAACTGTACCTCATGGTGTCTCACTAATAAAAATTTTTTAAAAAATTAAATTAAATTAAAAAATAAATAAAATGTCCAGTTCTCAACCTAAAGTTGTAAGATACTCACAGAAAATATAACTGCATGATAGAAAATGCAGTCAATGGAGCTTAGCTCTTAAAGTAAATAAATGTTGTTTGATGAATTAAAGTATCACAACAATGGCCCAACAAATAGGGAATCTCAATAGAAAAATTTGCACTATAAAAAGATACAGTTTTACATATAAGAATTGAAAATGTGATCAAAATGAAGATTTTCCAAATGCACGTAATAGCTTTTACTGTCATTGTCACTGTCCTCCCGTTGTTCATCGATTTGCTCGAGTGGGCCCAATTAATGTCTCCATTGTGACACTTGTTACTGTGTTTGGCATATCAAATACCTCACGGGAAGCTTGCCAGGCTTTGCCATGCAGGCGGGATACTCTCGGTAGCTTGTTGGGCTCTCCAAGAAGGGCAGAGGAATCAAACCTGGGTTGGCCAGGTTGGCTGCATGCAAGGCAAACGCCCTACCTGCTGTGCTATCGCTCCAGCACTTAATAGCAGATTATTGATATCAAAAGAATCAATGAACTTGAAGATAGATCAATACTCTTGAAAATTAAGAATAAATAGAAAAAGACATGAAGAAAAATGACTAGTGCTTCAGAAATTAATTGGTAATGCCAAGCAGAACAGCATGGTAATGTGATTCTTAAAAACATAGGAATTAAAGGAATAGGTATGTATCTCTGTCAAATCAGCCAATTTATTAAAGAAATTGACTCTCTGATCCCTAAAATGCACATGGAATGAAAAGAAGCTTGTAATCAAGTCAATCTTTTAAAAATTATTTTAAAAAGTATAACTTGTACTAAGTGATTTTCAAACTTAGAAACTGAAGAAACTTAGTGGTATCAGAGGCCCTACTTTATACTCAGAATCACCAGATTAAGATTCCCTCGCCCCTGCCCCACCCGCCCGCTGCCCACAAAGAGCACAGTCAATAGACTACACTCCATGGTCATGCATTTCTTTATCTCTCTGTAACTCACTTAAACATACAAAGACATACTAACTGTAGGCACCTCACTCTCCACACAAAAACACACAAGAAACTATTCCAGACTGCAAATGTCTCAATGGTAAAGTAATACAGAACCCCACTAGGCTTAGTGAGTGAAGATGCTAGCCCAGAAAACTCATCTAGTAATAATGAGCTAAATAACCTCTCTGATAATGTATATAAGGAGGAATTGTTGAGGATGCATATAGAACTCAAAGAAAAAACTGAAATGGACCACCAATAAAAAACAAACAGAAATGAGGAAATTACAAACAGAAATAAAAGATCTGAGAAAACTGGGAAATGAAATGAAAAACTCACAGGAAGGCCTCAATAATTAAATTTAATTTAATGGTACTTGTTTTGGAGGGGAGGGGAGTTAGTTCTGGGTGTTTAATTTGTCTCCAGCAGAGAGCAACTGATTGGCTACATACTTCCTGCATGGGAAGGGCACCCCTAAGGTGAGTTGGCATCACTCACTTTGGGAGTTGAGGTCTCCAGGCTGGTGGTGAGGGTGTGGAGCCCACATTCCTCACCAGCCCTGAGCCAGGCTGGGTGGCTCCATGTGCATAGCCACAGACTTGGGGTCCACCATTCTGGGATGGTTAGCAGTCTAGGGGTCACTCTGCCTGCTGGGAGCTGCTGAGAAAAAAAATCTGTGAGCTTCAAAGTGAACGCAGAAAATCTATAGAAAACAACAAATGATAGAGTAAAACCATCAAAATAAACCAACAGATGAAAAGAGAACTTTAGGATGAATCCAAGAGGAACAACATAAGAATCATCAGCATTCCTGATGAAGCAACAATCAAAGACATCATTGCTGAGAAGTTTCCAGAGCTGAAGAGTACAAGAGTACACCCAGATCCAGGAGGCCCTAAGGGTACCAGCTAAAAGAAATTCCAATAAAAAAAACACCAAGACACATCCAAATCAGAAAGATGAAAAAAATAGTTAAAATAATGAAAGCAGAAGAGAAAAAACACATGGAGGGTGCGGGATCCCGGAGGAAAAAAAAAAGAAAAAACAGGTTCCAAAAAGAGCCGAGATCACCCGCAAGTTCCAGATGGAGTAGGTGCCGCATCCCGCCTCCCCCAGATGGAACCCCGGTGACCAGAAGCCTCTACAAACACAGCTCGAGTATGCGGGAACGAGGACTTTTTCTCAAATCTGCCGGACTACACCTCCCAGGTAACCTCTGATTCCGGAAGTCACGCCCACAGCCCACCCCCCAGCGCCATCTTTGAAGCGTTCAGCATAAGAGAAAAAACACATGGAGGGTGCGGGATCCCGGAGGAAAAAAAAAAAGAAAAAACAGGTTCCAAAAAGAGCCGAGATCACCCGCAAGTTCCAGATGGAGTAGGTGCCGCATCCCGCCTCCCCCAGATGGAACCCCGGTGACCAGAAGCCTCTACAAACACAGCTCGAGTATGCGGGAACGAGGACTTTTTCTCAAAACCGAGGACTTTTCTCTCTATATACAAAGTGATCAATGAGAAGTAAACCACCCAATCTTTCTCCCTGAAAGTCAGAGTTAAGTTTGGAGCACGGCCACAGCCCCAGAAACACAAGGACTTAATGCAGAACCCAGCAGCTTAGAGCAGAAAAGTGAAAGGACTATGCGTTAATCCAGGCCATCAAGTCTGCCGGAGGGGAAAGGGTGTTGCCCCATTCGCCCTCTCTTCTCTGGAAAGGATGGCGGCCGCATGGGAGCCTTGTGGACAGCAGGTATGAGCCGGGGGTGTGGGGGCGACTAAAACCTCATGGGAAGGGGGGCGTTCCGGTCAGTCCTTCACGCCCTACCGAGGTCACCAGTTGCCCCCCACGAGCGGCTCTCCAGCACGGCCACAGCCCCAGAAGCACAAGGGCTTAATGCAGAACCCAGCAGCTTGGAGCAGAAAAGTGAAAGGACTATGCGTTAATCCAGGCCATCAAGTCTGCCCAGAGGGGAAAGGGTGTTGCTCCCTTCCGCCCTCCTCCCTCTGGAAAGAAAGATGGCGGCCACATGGGAGCCTTGTGGACAGCAGGTATGAGCCGGGGGAGTGGGGGTGACTAAAACCTCATGGGTCGGGGGGCGTTCCGGTCCGTCCTTCACGCCCTACCGAGGTCGCCAGTCACCCCCCACGAGCGGCTCTACAGCACAGCCACGGCCCCAGAAGCACAAGGACTTAATGCAGAACCCAGCAGCTTGGAGCAGAAAAGTGAACGGACTATGCGTTGACCCAGGCCATCAAGTCTGCCGGAGGGGAAAGGGTGTTGCCCCATTCGCCCTCTCCTCTCTGGAAAGAAAGATGGCGGCCACATGGGAGCCTTGTGGACAGCAGGTATGAGCCGGGAGTGTGGGGGCGACTAAAACCTCATGGGAAGGGGGGCGTTCCGGTCCGTCCTTCACGCCCTACCGAGGTCACCAGTTGCCCCCCACGAGCGGCTCTACAGCACAGCCACGGCCCCAGAAGCACAAGGACTTAATGCAGAACCCAGCAGCTTGGAGCAGAAAAGTGAACGGACTATGCATTGATCCAGGCCATCAAGTCTGCCGGAGGGGAAAGGGTGTTGCCCCATTCGCCCTCTCCTCTCTGGAAAGAAAGATGGCGGCCACATGGGAGCCTTGTGGACAGCAGGTATGAGCCGGGGGAGTGGGGGTGACTAAAACCTCATGGGTCGGGGGGCGTTCCGGTCCGTCCTTCACGCCCTACCGAGGTCACAAGTCGCCCCCCGCGAGCGGCTCTCCAGCACGGCCATGGCCCCAGAAGCACAAGGACTTAATGCAGAACCCAGCAGCTTGGAGCAGAAAAGTGAACGGACTATGCGTTGATCCAGCCCATCAAGTCTACCGGAGGGGAAAGGGTGTTGCCCCATTCGCCCTCTCCTCTCTGGAAAGAAAGATGGCAGCCACATGGGAGCCTTGTGGACAGCAGGTATGAGCCGGGAGTGTGGGGGCGACTAAAACCTCATGGGAAGGGGGGCGTTTCGCTCCGCCTTTCATGCCCTACCGAGGCCACCGGTTGCCCCCCGCGAGCGGCTCTCCAGCACGGCCACGACTCCAGAACACAGAAACCAGTTTCTTAACTATCTGACTTTCAGTAGAAATACTTCCAGGGTCAATAGGTAAAATAGCAGAAATCCAAAACCAACATTTAATTCTTTAACCCAGCTGTAGAAAGCAAATCACTTCACAATGCTTTTTCAGCATGTCTGATTTGGGGGGGGGGGGGGGTAAACTCTAAATAATAGTGGTGAATCTTTTATTGAAACAATGAATCTAATCAAAGCAGATAGAGTGTTAACTAGAATTCATCTGCCTCACAGGGATGGGGAGGGGTGAGGTTTTATTGGGGTTCTTCATGGTAAAAAAATAAGTATTGGTAAAGGGAAATGTGTTTGATATTTGCATTACTGAGACATAAACCTGAAAGCTTTGTAACCTTTCCCACAGTGATTCAATAAATAAATAAAAAAATAAAAATAAAAAAATAAATAAATAAAAAAAATAAAATAAAATAAAATAAAATAATGAAAGCAGCAAGATCAAAGAAGGGATACACAAAGTAGTGTCCATAAGATATATAGCAGTCTTATCAGATGAAATTCTCCAGGCCAGAAGACAGTGGTAAGATATAGTAAAAATTTTAAAAAATCTAAAAATTAAAAAAAAACTCAATAAAATGAACACTTCACCAAGAATACTTTACCCAGTCAGACACTCATTCAGATGTTAAAGAGCAACACACAACTTCTCAGATATGCATAATTCAGGAACTTGATAGACTCAAAACTATCATTACAGGAAGAACTAAGAGGACCATTTTAAAACAAGACAAACCCCACAAACATGCTAAACTTCTGCAGAAAGATAGCGCAAAACTCCATATCAATAATCTCTCTCAATGTCAATGGGCTAAATTCACTAATTAAGAAACAGGGTGGCAGGATGGATTAGAAAATTGAACCCAACACTCTGCTGCCCGCAAGATACACATTTGAACAGTCAGAGCAAACACAGACTCAAAGTCAAAGGTTGGGAGAAAATTCAATCAGTAAACAACCCCCTCAAAAAGTCCAGGGTGGCCAAGACTAGTATAAGATGACACTGACATCAGTCTGAAAAAGGTTTTAAGAGAGAATGAAGGTAATTTCTTAATGATCAAGGGCTATGTACAACAGGAGAGCTCACACTCCTAAATGTATATGCACCTTTGAGGGACCAGATTTATAGTCCCTAATAAATAATCCAAATACATAGTAGTTGGAGATTTCAACACTGCCCTTATCACCTCTTTATAGATCCACAAGACTAAATCTCATAAAAAAATACTTTATTTGAAAGAAGAAATTAAAAACAGAGGGTTAGTATATATAAGTATATATACACATATGTATATGCTAGTATATATATGTTTGTGAGTATATATATGTTTGTGTATATGTGTGTGCATTTGGCCTTTCATCCTCAAAAGACCAAACACACATTCTTCTCCAGTGCACATGGGACATTTTCTAAGATAGACCACATGCTGGGACACAAAACATACTTCCACGAAGTTGAGAGTATAGAAACCATACAAAAATCTTTTAGACCATGATGCATTGAAAATAGAAGTCATTCACAAATTATAATAAACAACTCAAACACCTGGAAATTAAACCAGTTGGTCAGAGAGGAAGTCAAAGGGGAAATTAAAAGATTCATTAAAGCAAACAATAATCAGTACACCACTTACCAGAATTTGTGGGATACAGCAAAGGCAGTGTTATGAGGAAAATTCATTGCTACATAAGCATTCATCAGGAAGGAAGAAAGGGCCCAAATAAGCAACTTTACTAAAAAGCTACTTAGCAACTTAAGAAACTGGAAAATGACCAACAAAAGAAGCCCAACGCAGGCAGGAAGAAGGAAATAATAAAACTTACAGTGGAAATTTATTAACTAGAATTCAAAAAACAATCCAAAAGATCAATGAAACCAAGAGCTGTTTCTTTGAAAAAATAAACAAAATCATAAACCACTAGCAAGACTCACAAAGAAAAAGAGAAAGAGAACCCTAATAAACAAAATCAGAAATGAAAGCAGCAACATTACAACAGACAACACAGAAATTCAAAGGATCATCAGAGATTTCTTTGTGAGTCTTTATGCCAAGAAATGAGAGAACCTAGAAGAATTGGTTAAATTTCTGACTCATATGATAGGACTCTCGGTCACAGTCCTCCCGTTGTTCATTGATTTGCTCGAGCAGGCCCAATAACATCTCCATTGTGAGACTTGTTGTTACTGCGTTTGGCATATTGAATATGCCACGGGTAGCTTGCCAGGCTCTGCCGTGCGGGCGAGATACTCTCAGTAGCTTGCCGGGCTCTCCGAGAGGGGCGGAGGAATCGAACTTGGGTCAGCCATATTGGCTGCGTGCAAGGCAAATGCCCTACTGCTATGCTATTGCTCCAGGTGTAGGATGTAGCTCAGTGGTAGAGTGGTAGAGTGCATGTTTTGCATGTATGAGGCCCAGGTTCGATCCCCGGCATCTCCACTACCCTGACTCATATACCTTCCCAAAATTGATCCAAGATAATATGGAATTCCTGAACAGACCTATTACTATCAGGGAAATTGACATGATAATCAAAAATCTTTCCAAACGCAAAAGCTTAGATGGATTCACTAGAGAATTATTTTAAACCTTTAAAGAGGAGCTATACCAATCATTTTCAGGCTCTTCCATGAAATTGAAGAAACCAAAAATCTTCCAGTTTTCATGAAGCAAACATTACCCTGAAAGCAAAGCTGACAGAGACACCACAAATATTGAGTTAATGGGTTAATATCCAAGATATATAAGGCACTGGTAGAACTTTAAAAGAGAAAATATACAACCACGTCAAAAAATAGAAGATGAAATAAACTGAAAATTCCTAAATGAAAAAATACAAAAGGCCAAAAGGCACCTGAAAAAGAGCTCTACATCACTAATTATTGGGGAAATCCAAATCAAAGTATCATCAAGTTATTATCTCACACAACAGAGACTGGCATACATCAAAAAAGAACAGCCAGTGCTGTCATGGATGCAGAGAGAAAGGGACTCTCATTTCCCTTACTCTCTGGGAAAGAAATGTTGATGGGAATGCCAATTAGTACAGCCTTTCTGGAAAATAATATCAACATTCCTCAAAAATCTAGAAATTGAACTTCCGTATGACCCAGCAATACCACTCCTGGTAATTTATCCAAAGGGCCCAAAAATACAATTCAGAAAAGCCACCCGCACTTCCATGCTCATTGCGCACAATTCACAATAGGCAGAATCTGGAAACTTCCAAGTGCCAAAGAACAGATGAGTGGGTAATGAAACTATGGAACAGCTACACAATGGAACACTATGTAACTATTAGGAAAAATGAAGTCATGAAATTTATTTATACATGGATGGACATGAAGAATATCATGCTGAGTGAAATGAGTCAGAGGAAGAGCGACAAACAGAATGATTGCACTCATTTGTGGGATATTAAAAAGAAATAATTTAGCTTGTGAATAATACTCAAAAACCTTAGAAACAGGGCCAGAAGGACTAGTCTATGGTAGGAAGTATGTCGCAAATTGGGAGGGCAAGTGACAGACAAAGAAGGGCCCATCACGACAGTGATAGTCGGAAGTGATCATTCACGACAAAAACTGGGTAATGGTAGGAGGGAAAGAGATATGCATGATAACCTTTCAGTAACAGCATTTCAAACCACAGTGCCTAAAAGAAAAAATGAGAGTGAGAGAGAGAGAGAGAAGAAAAGTGTCTGCCATAGAGGCAGACTGCAAGGGCAGGGTAGGAGAGACTGATGGCAGGAAATGTGCATTAGTGAAGTAAAGGGTGTTGGAACGTTGTATGACTGAAACTCAACCATGAACAACTTTTTAACTATATCTCACAGCACTTCAATCAATAAAACTTAGTCTACGGTAATGAGGTCACTGTAGTATTACCCATAGGCTTCAAAATACAACTGACTTCAGGAGAGATATGTCATTTAATATAATTGAACAAAATTAGGTCATAAATAAACCCTACTTTTATCATCAATAGATTTTTGACAAAGACA
Organism: Sorex fumeus; assembly: GCF_029834395.1. Taxonomy (NCBI): domain Eukaryota; kingdom Metazoa; phylum Chordata; class Mammalia; order Eulipotyphla; family Soricidae; genus Sorex; species Sorex fumeus. Next base: position 25,807,888 of record NW_026606118.1, read on the forward strand.
AGTCCATTGATTTTGTAAGAGGCAAACTTTTAAACCAATGGTGTTGAAACAATTGAGTATCCAAAATGAGAAAAAAAAAGAAATTAGAGCTTTAATTCACTTCACACAAAAATTAATCAAAATGTATAAAACTTCTAGAATAAAATACAGAAAATAATTTTTATGACCTTTTGTTTAAAACACGTCTTAGAAGTAATATCATGAGCATAAGCCATAAAATTAAAACACAATAAATTAAGACATTAACAATAGACCCTTTTTCAAAAGAAATTACTAAAAATGAAAAAAAGCCACAGACTGGAAAAAATATACACTTATAAAATATCTATACAAAGAATAATTTTTTTAAAACTCTGTTGCTCAAAACTAAAGAAAAAAACAAATATTGAAAAATGTTTGAATAGATATTTTAACAATGAAGACATTCAAGTGACTAATTAGTTCATGGAAAGATGTTCAACATCATTAGTCACTAGGGAAATGCAAATTAAAACCACAATGGATTACACTATGCATTTACTAGAATGGCTATATTCCAACAGACAGAATGATATACCAAGCATTGGCAAGGATGTGGAAAAACAAAATCTCTCATATTGTTGGTTGAAACATAAAATGCAGATAATTTGAAAAATAGTTTTGTAGTTTCTAAAATTGTTAAACATACTCACCCAAAATCTAGCAATTCTACTCCTAGATATATATCTAATGGTAGTGAGAGCATGCAAATACGTGTATATAAATATCATAACAACACCATTGATAACAGAACAAACTAGAGCAATACAAATGTTCAACATCCTGTGGATGGATCCACAAAACATACAACTATATATCATGGAACACTTTTTGATGAAGCAATAAAGTCATATTTACCATTTAAATAAAGCAAAAAAATTATAACGCTAATTGAAATAAGTCAGATACAAGACATCATGCAGGACTATATATGCCTATGCTTTGTTTACATTTCATCAAACTTTATCAAAAAGCAAAACTATACAGTTCCATGATTAATCTCAGAAGAGACACCAACACAACGAAAATCCCAGATACTCTGGTTTTAGATGTGAAAACTCTGGGGCCTTCAGAGGCAAGCAGGCAGAGTTTCGGCCCCAGCAGCTTCTAGCATATATGTGACTTTTTCACTTATTTTTATATTTTTGGGCTTTTTAAAGCAACATTCAGTAGGGGTCACTGACAGCAATGAGGACTTATTTCAATGCTATTCCGCTGTGGAACCAGGATACCACATATTTTGTCTGTGGTCAATAAACATTTTAAAAATGGATTGTTGTGATGACCTCATAATTTATTAAATTCCCAAGCATCATTAAACTGTACTTATAGTGAAAAAGTTATATATCAAATTATTCATAAGTATTTATATTTTATTATAGGTCTTTCTGTTGCCACATTATCTCAAGGTAAATCAAAGAAATTATCCCTCAGCTCTTCCAACTTTCAACAGTTCCCACAGACAATACTTCCAACTCTGTTTCATGACCCTTGAAAGAATCTTGGCAGTATCTCTAGATCATTTCTCTACTGGCCAACCGACTTCATCAACTTTAAAACTGAGACATTTCTTTTGGGAGATACATTTCCTACAATATGAGTGTCATTTGAGTTTTAATATATTTCTATATATTTATCATGTTTGTTAAGATGGTATCGTGCTATCATAGATTTTCTAATATCCCTTAGAAACATTACCTAAAATATGTCTACAAAATATCACTGCTACCAGAGGCTATTTAGGTAACCTAAGTCTAGTTGACTATATATTTCTTGCCCTTTGTTAAGTTTCCATATACTTCAATCTGGTTCCTCCTTCCTGTGTTTTGCCTTGATGCCATTTAGATTCTTTCATGAAGATCAGAGAAAAATGTTATACAAAAGCTTGTAAATACATGGCCTAAGAACCTGAAAATAGAAAAAATCCTCCAAACTTATTTTTTTAAACACAATTAAAGTTGTTCTAAAAAAAATTAAAGGACTGGACGATAGCACTGTGGGTAGGGCATTTGCCTTGCACACGGCCAACCTGGGTTTGATTCCCAGCATCCCATATGGTCCCCTGAGCACTGCCAGGAGTAACTCCTGAGTGCAGAGCCAGGAGTAACCCCTACGCATCGCCGGGTGTGACCCAAAAAAGCAAAAATAAATAAATAAATAAATTTTTAAAAATAAATAAATAAAGTTCTGCTCAAGGGGGGGGCATATTTTATTATTTACAAATTTGCTATTAATTTACAATTTTATTAATTTATAAATTTATTAATTTACAAATTAATGACTCCAGACATCTTCTAAACCCTACAAATAGTTAACTTCAATAAAAATTAAGATAATGTCTTGCTAATTTACATGTTTATATGTTGTTATCTACAAAGCATTTCTTATACAATTTTTTTTAATTTTTTATGAGTCCTGTGAAGTAGATAACATTAACCCTGTTCTTCAAAAGAAGAGGAATAAATTTAACATATCATAAAAAGATGGACAAATGTAAATAAAATAATCCTTACTCCAAAATTAATGTTTTCACACCATTAGACTCATTCGGTGTGTCTCACTGAAAAACTGGATAAAGCTAACATCTCTTTGCTCTGCTGGAAGTATGGAAAAGTTCGAAATATTCCTGCTATCCACTTTAACTCCAAGTTTTGACAGCAGAGAGTGTGTTTATACAAGAACATTTGGCGAAACCTGTGTTTATGATCCTACACACATACTAGCATGATCAACAGAGACCCAGCGGTATTTGGACACTCCAAGGAGATTTTGTTGACCAAATGTTATCATCTCATTGGCTTCAGTGCTGTCTTTGGGGAATGGACTCCAATAGCAAGAGAAACAAAAGCAAAAATAAACAAATAGGATTACATCAAATTAAAAAGCTTCTGCGCAGCTAAAGAAACTATCATTAAAACAAAAGGTCACACTACTAAATGGGAGAAAATATCCCCACACCATAATCTGACAAAGGACTAATATTTAGGATCTATAAGGAACTCATTTGTGATAAAAAAATGCATATGAAAATGACAATAATATTTGATCTGACACCTGTGAGAATAACCAATATCATAAACTCTAAAAACTAGTGCTTATGGGATGAGCAGAAAAAGAAATTTCTTACAGTGTTAGTTGGAATGTGAAAGGTCTAACCTTTATGAAAACAGTATGGGGATTTTGCAAACAAAAGTATATTTACTACCAGGGGCTAGAGCAATAGAACAGGGACACGGCACTTCCAACACATACAGTCCTCTGAGCGTTGCCAGGAGTGGCCTAAATAAAGAATTTGAGGTAATCTTTGAGAACAGCAAAGTGTGGTCTCAACTCCTTCCTACTCCCAGATAGATCTACCACACAAAACACTAATTCTATAGATTTTATAAATGCCAATTAATATACAATTAGTGTATATAAACACCAATTTTGTGCATATATATGCATATATATAAATACATATGTATTACATATATACATATGTTTATATATACATATTCACATACATAAACTTATATTCAATGTAGAAACTAGAGAGTCAAGATATGAAAACAAATCTGTTGCCCAAGGACAGAGGAATGAGAAAAGACAACCTGGTAGTTAAACACAATGATATACACAGCTATTAGAAAAGTTGACCTCTTCCTTTTTTTGCTACAACATGGGTAAAAATAGAGGGGGTCTAAGTGAAATCATTCAGGTGGAGAAAGATGAATACCAGATCATTCCACTCACATGTGAGATATAAAGAAAACAAGGAAACAAAGCCAAACAAAAACAAAAATCTTTGAACTCTGTCCTCAAAACTGAGATTACTGAAGAGGGAGGAAAGAGAGGGTTGATAAGGTGGATGGGTGTCACGGTCACGGTCCTCCCGTTGTTCATCGATTTGCTCGAGCGGGCCCAGTAATGTCTCCATCATGAGACTTGTTGTTACTGTGTTTGGCATATCGAGTGCGTCATGGGGAGCTTGCCAGGCTCTGCCGTGCGGGTGAGATACTCTCAGCAGCTTGCCGGGCTCTCCGAGAGGGGCAGAGGAATCGAAATCAAGTAGGCCGTGTTGGCTGCGTGCAAGGCAAACGCCTTTCCACTGTGCTATCGCTCCAGTGGATGGGGGTCATGGAGAACATTGAAGGAAGAGCCACAACTTTTGTGATCGACTTAGGGACTTAAAGAACATTTTGAAAAGGTGTGAAATTGTATCCCTAAAGCAGACAGGATCTTTTAAACCATACTTGTTTGCGCAGCATATATCTTATGTTTATGGTACTTCAATTAGAAACATTACCATCGTGATGCATCTGTGAAAAACTTTTTACCTGACATTGAAATACAGTATTGTTATCATCCACAGAGGCCTTTGGGGAATGCCATTTACTTCCAAGTCAGTGAAGTTTAAGAGGTGAAATTTAGCATGCACTGTACTTCCTATTAAAAATAAATATGTCAATTCTTCCAACTGAGAAAAATAATTAGCAAATGTAGTAATTATGACTTGCCATGTAGCTAATTATTTGTTTGTATTAACATTCTACTGTTTTTTAAAGATGCTTTGTCGGTCAAAAATATCTGGGTTTTTTTTCAGTTTGTAGAATTTTGTATCATTTCTCCAGTTAAATGATGAGAACAATTCTGTTTTTGATAACCTGTAACATCCATTATTTGATTTCATCTTTACAGTAAGAATGGCCTTAACAGAATATAGTCAGAGAGATACTGTCTTCTATTCGGAAACTCTGGGTAAGGAAGTTAGTTATTTGTTCAAATGGCTATATTTCTTTAGAATAGGCATAGGTCAGTAAAGGTTCCACATGACGGCAATAGTTAAGGAATGATAGATTACCTAAACTAGAAAATGATTGGTCTATAATGCAAAAATCAAAGCAGGACATTGAATAATGAAGCTGAAAATCAGTTTTCCTTGTTGTGGACATTATTTTAATTATTTGTTTTCATGTATCATTAATAACTCTGTTAATTGAGAAATAAATATGTTATCAGACAGCTTTCTATGCATTTTACATGTTCTTTCACATAAATTGATTTCACTATGCAAGATTGTGAACTTGCATTTTAAATGTGTTACCTAAGATCGGGAGTGGAAATGGTGGGGAGGGGGCAGGAATTTGTCCAAAATCACCTGGATAAATAAAAACAGTAAAGTCAGGGTTGAAGTGCAAGTGTTTGGATTCAGAGGTACTTCTGGCTAGTAAATTGTAATATAGTGAACACCAGATTTTAAAACATCACACACACACATACACACACACACACACACACATACACACACTTATGTGGGCATAGATATAAATGTGTGCCAGCACATGCATTTATGTACATACATGCACATATCTAAACAACTTGTAAGTGTCAGTTGTTATGTATGTAAAATGCCTTTTCTTCCTGATGTTTTATTCCCCAAACAGGCCTCTCTGTTTTAGAATTATAATGGCTTTACTCCATGAAAGTCATGATCCAAGGGACTGCAGAGACTCTAAAGGAGTTATTTCATTCCATAGAGACCATATTATGCATGTTATGAATGTTTAAGATAGAGTGCACAGTCTGCCATGTCAACTCTCATCTATTTCAATGACAGATTATTTTTCTTCCAGCACTAGTGGCTTGAATATATCAGCTACCAAAAGAGAGGACGTTTTTCTCGTAGTTCAAACACTCATAAAAAATCGTGATGGAACCACAAAACAGATTTTAAGTAGCAGTAAAACTCTAACTTAAACTCACAAAAGCAAAGACATGCAACATTTTTTCCAAACAATTAAGTGAACATCAGAGTACTGAATTCATTCTAGATAATGCCAGCAACAGTACAACACACACAAGCTCACATTTATTAAGAATTATTATTGCCAGATAGTGGACTGAATGCCATACATAACATATCTATCTTAGTCTTCACCATAACCTTGTGAGGTCAGCAGTGATTATTATTTCCTTTTTCAATATTAAGAAAAAAAGCTGAAAAAGGTCAAGGTAACTGATTCAAAGGCAGACAGTGAGAAGACGACGCAGTCTGGATTCAAAAGAGAAGTGATCAGCTCTAAATATATGTACACATATATTTGCATTAGAACTATGAAACCAAATTTTAGCCCTACAGAAATTCAAATTTACAAGGGAGCAAATAGCAGAATGTCCAGAAGTCAATTTGTTTGACAAAATATTCAAAATATAATATTCATTCACGGCACATATTCAGGCTTCAAAAAAACCCTTTCTAGACTCCCAATGCACTAGACTATAACTTCAAATAACATTTGTCTATTTCTGCTAGGGAATCTTGCTGAGAGCAAAACGGAAATGTTCAAAGGGAGAAAAGATAGTCTGTTTTCTAGTACACGTTTGTTTTCTTTTTAATATAAAGCCATATTTGATCCATTTGTGGCCTGGATTTGTTTTGGCAAATACATCTCATCATTTGTGCCAATTCTAACCAATCCATACTCCTTAAAATGAATCCCAAGACTGTGCTCAGAGGGCAGTGATTGATTTAGCATTGTCTATTATGGCAGGGGTGTGACAACATGCATGACCTGTATTTGACAACTCTCCCTACCCTAGACAAATAAAGCACCCCTTGTGTAATACACTCTAAAGAAGCCTTTGTACAAGCAGGCAAGAAGGAAGGAAGGAAGGAAGGAAGGAAGGAAGGAAGGAAGGAAGGAAGGAAGGAAGGAAGGAAGGAAGGAAGGAAGGAAGGGTGACAATCTTGAGAGCTGGTAAAAGGTTTAAAAAGTATATTTTAATTGGAGGTGTTCAGACTAATGTGTAAAGTTAAATTCAATTTAATAATTGTTGAAAATTTCACACATTTGTTTTTGTAACTACCTATTTATAAAATGCCACCTTAGTGTTCCATGCTACCATAATTTTGTTCAGACTATGCATCCTTGTCAATATTTACCTTCTTTTTTTTTCTTCATCTAGCTACAGTCTACTAGATCAAGTCCTGTCTCAACAGTAAATCCAGGATCAGATACTCTTGTAGAAAATATCAAATGCTCTCTCTCAAGTGATCCAAGAGAGCTCACATCCTCAGTGATTTCACCAAGGTCCTCAGAGGATCCTTATATTTTATATTATAGTATTCCAAAGGTCACCCCACTCTTAGGTTTTTGTCATACTGGACAGTTAAAGTCAGTTGTTCTACATTTTATTTGTTTCAGATCACTGTCCCCTAATTGGTCTATTACAAACTTTGACTACTATCAGGAATTCATGTTTTCACTCTCTAAAAAAATCCCTTTTATTCTTCTTTCCAGTTATTTACTAGAACTTTCCTTTGAATAGATTATCTTCCGGGTCAGACTTTATAAGCTGTGAAGGTTAAATTTGTTGTTGTTGTTGTTGTTGAAGGTTAAATTTTGGAGAAGCGGGGGGACCTGGGAAGGACAGCAGGTTGAGCTGTCAAAAAAATCTAGATCTGGTACAAGTCTTCCCATGTAACCATGGTTAAATCATGTCTGTTGTATTTGTAAATGACTTATAATTTAATACTGTATGCCTTGGGGCAATTCCATATTAGAACGTTACTTTCCATGAAGGTGTCTATCACTGGGCCCTAAACTTTTGTTCTTTAGCCTATATGGATGGCTTCTCCAAATTAACCCTGACCAGCCTAGGATTTCCCTCTAGGTCTTGTGTCAATGTCCTCACCAACAAAATTCTTCATAATCTAAATATGACCTTTGATAAACCATCAGAGATTTAGTTTGTTTTCTAGTCTTTGTCAATGTTTGCATTCATCAGATTGTTTGAATTCTTAATACTGTGTGGCATATGATGAAACTGCATTACCGCCATTTATAAGTTTATTCTGAAGAAAATGCAGTTCTCTACCTGCCAACATCTGAAAGCTATAAATAGTGAGAAAAATAGAGAAGCCTTAAAAGTCCATTGAAATATATTGGATTTGGAGAGTTTCTTGGATGGCCAGAGTGGAAAAATATTTTGCTAAAAAATAGGGAGTGTTGCTCCTACTGGCATACAGGCAGACAGTTTAGTTAGTATTTACCCAGCCTGTGGCAAGGGAACACTTGACTGTTTATTTCAGTGGAGGGGATGTTGGGAGACGCTGTTTGTCTAGTCAGAAATGCCCTTTGAGACTGCAAGGCTACCTGTGACCAATTTTCAACTAAATTTATCTTTGGACTTTGTGTAAGAAATCCAGCCTTAACCAAATCCATTTGGTCTTCTACATAATCATGTCAGAGAGTCCTTACCAAAAATCTTCCTGCATTGGTCCACAATGGTGGCTTCTGAATATTCAGCCAAATCTGAATGTAAGACAGAAGTGTGAGTTCTGGTAAGTAGACTTGAGTTTTATTTAGTGTAGGAAGTAACTATCACTTATTAAATGAAATGGACTGATATTTAACCAGTCATTTTCAAACATTTTTGGCCTTTGCTCCATGGTAGAATAAATAACACATACTATTGACTATTAATCATTACGGTTAACTTTATGAGGCAATTTATGTTTTACTTCATTTCTTATTTAAAGTCACACTAAGGTTTTTAATAATTTTATTCATTTTCCAATATGACACTGCATGATGAGTCCTTAAAAATGCATTATTTTTCACGATAATTTCAAATTTTATGGGATTTTTTGGACAAAGTAATATTGATTCAGCAGTTTAAAGGAAAGTGGTCATAATGAAAATGCTTCTCAGATTGTGATAATTATTTGTTAATTAACTGTTTATTTCCATTTTCTTTTCAGTTTAGAGGGCATTTTGTTTCTTTTTAAGTTTGATTTTGTTTTTTTTATGTGTTTAATTTTTGTTTGCCATCATGTGAGGATGCTCAGTTGAAAAATTAGTTCCCTGAGTTTAGCAAGATACTCAGGTAGGACTATATCTCTATAATGGTTTATAAATGTTTGACCAGTGTAAAAAATCAAGCATAAAGATTTGTGAAGCAGAGTGTTGGCTGGGGGATTTTTTTACCCACTGTTTTTGCTTCTATTTTCAGGTTTATTTCTATATCCTTGTTTCTGCATCATTAACTATTCCATCTTCTTAAAAATCCTGCGGCTAGTTATTATGACCCATTTTATGGATGATAAAGTTCCAGTCAGGGGAACTGGATCTTAGCTCAGTTTGTCTGAGTTTTATTTGCAGGCCGAGGCTCTTTCTGCTGGACCTTAGAGTCTCACAAGGGCAAGAATCTACAGGCTAAGACTCCTGTCAAGTTGACAAATGTGTTAAATCAGAGATAAAGGCCTCCATGTTAGACTGTCAAGAGGTCAGTTAGCCTGAACCTTAACATCCTCCTTAGTTCTGTTCCCTTACAGAGGCTTTTCTTGAGCTTGAGCTCATTGCTGCAGCAACAAAATTCAAATGTGCGGGACTCCCAACTTTAAGGACTCTAACGGTGTCCAGAATGGACTCTACTCATGCTCATCCCAAGGAGCTATGTTTAACTTGTACCATCCTAGAGAACTAAGGTTCTAATTAAGAGCACTATCTGGTGAATAATAATAGAAAGAGGAACTAAAGCAAGAACAATCCATGCAGAAGAATTGAGAATTTTATATCAAAAAGGAAACTGTGTATGCTGCAAATAAATAAAATTTGGAGAACCTAATTGCACTGAGTCATGGACATTTACTTTCAACTTATTGATCAAAATTGTCTATACTATTCTCACTGAAAGTCCTATTCTAAATATTTTAATGAATAAAACAATGATACTTAGGTACTTCATCTTAAGATATTTTATGGTATTAGGGGATATAGAATCAGACAAAAGGGTATTGGGTGAAGGCTAGACTTAGATTTTCAGTGGTCAACTTTATTTGATATCTATAGAGAAATTTTGTTTATAATGATGTACATTTGAAATATATAGCACTAGAAAATAGTATGATACAACTCAAGTTTGGACCATGGGACCCAATAGATCTCACCTCAAGTTGTTTCACTGATGATAATACCATCTCATGAAAATAATATGTGTAATGATCAAGTCCAAATAAAAGATCGATTATTATATCTTTTAGGCCAGAACTAAACGCTAAACATCGTCTCCTCCAACTCCCCAGAACATGGTCAGAATCCTCTCCATCAGAGAAAGTTCTCCTGTGAATGTGGGTTTTGCAGTCTAAATAGCTTTCTTACCTGGATGTACTTATGATCAACATGTTCTTTGGGACAGCATTTGGGTTACATCCAGCAGTGCTCCAGTGCTGCTCCTGGCTCTATGTCAGGAGTGTCCCTTGCAGTGCTCAGGGGACTACATGCAGTGCCAGCTATAGAACTGGAGTGGAGGCACATGTGATACCCATGCACATGAGTTCCCTGCATCTCCTCCCTTGAGATGTGTATTTTCTTTCTTTTTTTGCTTTTTGGGTCACACTAGTCACACACTCAGGGCCTACTCCTGGCTCTGCACTCAGGAATTACTCCTGGTGATGCTCAGGGGACCATATGGGATGCTGGAAATCAAACCTGGGTCGGTTGCATGCAAGGCAAACACCATCCCCACTGTACTATCGCTCCAGCCCCAAGATGTGTACTTCCATACCTTCCATGTTTCATACTTTAATGCTGGTATTGTATTCTTGGGCTTCCTCTGCACTATGGAGAAGCCTGCGTTCTCTCTTGAGTGTTATGTTTTCTTAAATTCTCTCTTTCTCTCCCTTCATCCCCTTTCTAAATAAAATTTAGAAATAAAAATTTCTAAATATTTTGACTTCAAAAAACGAACAAAAGGAATTGGGATGAATTTCATGCAAGGCAAGTCTTCTGTACTATCTCTTCTGCCCTGTCATCAATATATTCTTTTTTATTTTACATTGTATTGCTTTTAACATTTTTATTGTTTGAGGTTCTATGACTTACAGTGGACCCATCTTTCTTCCCTAAGGACCACAACACACACTCACTCTCTCTCTATCTCTCTCTCTTTCTCAACCCCAAACAACTCAATTGTGTGAATCAGTTCTTCAGTTGTGTTGCCTTTAGCCCTTTGTTGCTATTTTGCTGTGTATCTTTAAGTCCCACAGATATGAGAGAGATTATTCTATAATTATCCCTATCACCATATTCAAAAGTACAGTAAGGCTTAATTCACTGTAACTTCAAAAAGAAGACCTTTATGATGTGGTACTGAGACCTATGCACATGTTGTCACAGAATCTCACATCCATCTACTCAGGAAGTCATCATCTGTGTGCTGGAAACCACTCTGCTGTGACAATTGGCTCAGTATTTGGGTCTTTTCTTTTGCAGGCTACCCACCACCCACATTACCACCACCGTCCTGCAAGAATGCACTTAACTTGTACAACTTTCAATACTACATTTCTTCCATGCAAGAGTATATAGTTTTCATTATAATGGAATCACATTACAGATATCATCTGTAGCCTTCATACTCTGCTCAATTACTTAGAAGATAGAGATACTAGAGCTCAGGGGCTCATCATCCTCCAGGCTAATGTGACAGAGACTGATAGGAAACTGAATGAATTAGCAATCCTGTGCATGATCAGATCTGATTACACAGACCTGTTAATTTGGGGATTCAATCTTTTGTTTATGAATCTTCATTATAACTTGCGATTTTAAGAGTGGTTTTGGATCTTAGAAATTACTGGGAGCTGTTTAGGCTTATTTAATTAAATTATCATTGGGGGCAAAGAAGCACAAATCCATATTTATCCAAATAGTCACCCAAACATGTCATTAAATTTATTGTGTTCTCTGCTGAAACTCAGAGATACAGTGTGTCTAAGGTGGGCTGGAGTGATAGTACAGAGGGTAGGGCACTTGCCTTGCTTGCAGCCAACCTGGGTTTAATCCGTCACCACCTATGGTCCCCAGAGCCCTACCAGAAGTGATCCCTGAGTGTAGAGCCAGAAATATCCTGAGCACAAGTTTTAGCCCCAAAACCAAAATAGAAAGAAAAAAATCAAAGTGACTAGAGTGTACCTAAAAAATACTTGTCTAATACTTCTCTCCTTAAGAGGGAATTAGGTTAGTTTTGTAATCTCAGGGATTGTCAATGCATCTTACCTGTTTATTCACAATAAGACAAGACAATGTGGATAATCAGGCCCAAGGACCTGACCCAACCAATGGGTGTGACAGGCCGTGGGGAGGGTCTGGCTCTTTGAAGAGGCTTAGTAGGCAGAAAAAGGTGTGGTATTCAGGACATGCAATTTCTCTAATCCTTGTGCAGACAAAGCAACTGAACACTTGGAGGTAAGACAGTAATAGACTCTCTGTGTTCCCATGGCCTTTCCAGAAACTAGCATAATAACCCAACTGAGAGTTACTCTGTATGTGTGTGTGTTTGTGGGGGGGGGGGGGGGGAGGGTGTTCTTTTGCTATTCCTGGCTATTTTTTTAGACACTTTTTATGTTATGCCATAGGATTTTAATAAAAGCCCAATGAGAAGAGAATTTCTAACTATATTATAAAGATAAATAGCTACAGTTCAAGGAACTCACACACCACCATGCAATTGATTAATATGAAGTATTAACTTATTTATTCATCCAGCACTCACAAAACACCTATTATATACCAGGAATTTTCCTAATGGCTAGAGTCCTTTCTCTCATGAATCTTATATTTGGGAGGTCAAGGAAAGGGAACTATAGAAGGAATCCAGGTAAATACACAGGGTAATTCTAAATCACATTAAATGCCAAAAGAAGAGAACCAATTTAGAGCAGGTGGTGAGAAAGTTTTCTCCCAAGAGGTAAAATTGAACTGGAAACTAGCGTGAAGAGAAAGATCTAAAATTGTAAATATGCGGGAAAAGAGAATACACACTACAAATGTCCTGAAGCAGGGACAAGGTGTTTGCCAGCTTAATTACAGAGGAAAGCAGTCCTTAGAATATGTTGATCTTGGCACGTTATCATAGAGAGCGAAGATATTATTCCAAGTGTGATGGGAGGGGGTGGAAATGATTTTACAAGATTTGCAACGAGAGAGACATAATACAATTTCTATTTTTTGTGATAAAAATTTTAGTCAAGCTTATTCTGAAGTCCATGCTCTTCATTTTAGGTCAATAATATGCTTCAGAGTATCGGTGAATGATTATTCTAAAGGAATAATAGTCACATGGTTCAAGAAGCAGGGGCCAGAACAATCGTGCAATGGATACAATGTTTGCCTTGCACACAACTGACCCAAGTGGATAAGGTGTCTGCCTTGCACAGTTTTGATCCCTGTTATCCTATATGGTCCCCCAAGCACCAACAGGAGTAATTCCTTGAGCATTGCCAGGAGTGACACAAATGCAAATTAAAACAGACAAACAAACAAAAGATGTAGACATGACCCCAGATGAAGAAGAAAATGAGAATTGGAAAAAGGTATAATCCATAAAGAGAATCTTCATCTGAGATTTTACAGCTCAGAAATTTTCTGTTTTTATTATAGTATACTCTCAGGTTCTTGTCCTAAAGAAGTCAAGATTGAAAACAGAGGATCAGAGACAATATAGCCAGATTCCCTGGAAACCTTGAGGAAAACAATATAATGGCAGGAAAGTTGGAGTGTGGTGGACATTCTTAAGTATGATGCCCAGGAAAGGTTGTGTGTGTGTGTGTGTGTGTGTGTGTGTGTGTGTGTGTGTGTGTGTGTGTGTATCATTGTAGCACTGTCCTACCGTTCATCAATTTTCTTGAGTGGACACCAGTAATATCTCCATTGTGAGACTTGTTGTTACTGTTTTGGGCATATCAAATATGTCACGGGTAGCTTGCCAGGCTCTGCCGCACAGGCAGGGTATTCTCAGTAGTTTGTTGGGCTATCCCAGAGGGACGGAGAAATCAAAACTGGGTGGGTCATGTGCAAGGCAAACGTGCTACCTGCTGTGCTATCGCTCCATATATGTGGAGCTGGAGCAAGTGGTAGCACAGCAGGTAAAGCGTTTGCCTTGCATGTAGTCAACCTGGTCAGCCCAGGTTCGATTCCTCCGCCCCTCTCAGAGAGCTCAACAAACTACCGAGAAAGCTACCAAGAGCATCTCACCCGCAGAGCAAAGCCTGGCAAGCTAGCCTTGACGTATTTGATATGCCAAAGACAGTAACAACAAGTCTCACAATGGAGACTTACTGGGCCTGCTCGAGCAAATCGATGAACAACGGGAGGACAGTGCTACAGTGCAATATATATATATATATATATATATATATTTATATATAAAACATTTTAAACTGAACTTACATGTGTGTGCTTGTGTGTGTGTGTGTGTGTGCATGTGTGGTGTGTGTGTGGTGTATATTAACTAGGGGGATAAATTGGCACTCTGCATGGAGTTTATGACAAGTGTGGTAGAAAGAAAAAGGCTCTGGAAAGAGAATACTCAAGAGGATTAGTTTTTATATCTCCTGGGTGCATATCTTAAACCCATTCTCCTGACACTTACTCAGAAAATCTCTTTTTTTAGGACATTTTCTTTCTAATATCATCCTCCTAGTTCCCTCCTGTTCCTATATTGCTGTATCAGTCTCACTCATTGATCCAAAGCACAAATAACAGGAGTCAACAAACAAAAGCAAGCCAGAAGCCAGTTCCCTGGATAAACAAAAGAACTGATTCTCAGAATAAAAACATGAAAAGTGGTAAGTGAGAAACCCAAGTACTAACAAGAAAGAAAGCATGAAATGGAGAATTCAAGACAAGAAACTTAGAGAACAGAAAATGAAAGTTAGCATTCACAGGCAAAGAGTAAGACTAGCACTTCCTGTTCCCCAGTTGGGTTCTCTGGGGAATCTAACAATGTTTATAGAACATAAAGCCTGTAATACTCTCTTTGGTCTGAGTGATGCTGCATGTTGGGGTAAAATAAGAATGGGTTCTATCCTCAGGAAACGAGAAAGATTTCTGGAAGCAAGCTCTGTGTTCAGCATAATTTTCTCTGAATGAACTTCCTCTGGTTCTTATTAGTCATCTTCTTCAATTTGTCAAGACATACAATGCTTATTTAATAGCTCATGCTGAAATTCACAGCATAGGCAATTGAACTGTATGTACTCTGTAAACTTCAGATAATTTTCATCATGAAATGAAACTTGTTTTTGCTTCTTGTTCTCTTTTTGCCCTATTCTCTCTCTTTACTGACTCTCAACTTTTCTTCCTTAGTTTCTCTCTTCCTCTTTATTTCCTCTATGTGTGTTTCTACATAAATACGTAAAATAAAATAACAAAAAAAAAGGATTCCATGAAATAATATGAACATATATATTCTGTGAGTTTTTTTCATGTAAGAGGATTATTTACCCTTCTCCAGGCTTCAGGCATAATTTATTTTATTAATAATTTCTTTAACTGAAAATAATTTCTCCTGAGTAGTTTATTGTTCATTTATCCAACATTCTTATTTGGGTATCATTCATGTATATCTAAAGACATGAAATTATTTATATCAGCCTAAGTTTCCCTTACTAAGTTTTCCATGCACTTGTGCTTCAGTTTCCTCTTAATGGTGTTTATTTTGTTCTATTTGGTTTGAAGAGCCTGGCTGGAAAATGTAAAAGGCTGATAGGAGCTTCGGAGTTCTGCTTTCTATGTGTAATCTGTTAACATTGCACCATCTGCCCTGGGCAACTGGCCTATTCCTTCCCTGTTCTCCTCTGGGTAGTAAACAGATTTACTCAAAGGGGGAAAAAAAGAAAGAACAAAGGGCTTGCCACAAAAGGAGTAAGGAATGGAAATGGAATGACACCCATTGGTGCAAGATCACAGGCTGTTTACCCAGGCATGCTGTTGTCAGGTTCCAAACCCACTTGCTTGCTTCTCTATCTGCTATAGCCACACTGCACAGATCCCGCCAAAAATTATTATGAGGAAACAGGGGGTCATATTGCACATTTGTTGGCTTTATCTGTGAACGCCATAACTGCTATAGTGAAAAAGAGATCAGTCTTACACATCTTCAGCTTTCAAAACCAAGCTCAGGCAACAACTCTATTACCCAACTTTTTCAACAAAACTCACACAAGCAATCTCTACCGTCTCTGTATCACATGTGTATCTGGTACTTGGCTCTTCTACTAGTTCTGTCACACTACAACATGCCATTTTTCCTGTCTCTTAGTTGATTGGTATTAGTGTATTATTTTGCTGTCATAACAAATTACTACAAAGTGAGTGGCTTATACCACAGAAACTTATTGTCTTACATTTCTTGAAACTACACATCTAAGATCATTGTGTCAACAGGGTTGATTCCTTTTGAAGGCTGTGAAAAAGAATCTGTTTCATATTTCTCTCCTTGCTTCTGGTGGCTTTCTAGCAATCTGCAGAGTTCCTTCATTTATAAATGGTGTACCCATTTCTGCCTTCATGTTTGAACTCTCTCTCTCCATGCATGTCTTATCATTTTATGCTATTGCTTTTATAAGAACACAAGTTATTTTGGTAAAATAGTTCACCAATTCTACTATGGCCTCATCTTAATTAATTATGTCTGCAATAATCCTATTTCTAAATAAACACACATATTGATATAAGAGGGCTTAGAACCCAACACATAAATTTTGAGGGGATACAACTCAGTTCTAATAATCATTTTTAATTCTCTAAACAGATAACTGATATCTAGCACAATGCCAGATATTTGCCTGAAGTTTAAGAATTTCAATATTATATGTTTAATTGCATTAGATATGTCTTCCCCACTTTCATTATAGATAAGGGGTAAAATAAACATATAAGTTTATTTTTTTCTGATAAGTAGATCAGTTAAGAAAATTTTCTGAAAATAATTAGGTCCCTCTGATTGCAAAAAAACTCAAAACAAACATGGCCCTCTCTGACTTTAGATAATAACATCAGCCTCAATCTTCATCTGAGATGACTTTGTGTGACTATGTATGTTATATTTATTGTTTGACCCTCAGAGGTGACCCCCATGCTTTACCTGGACCCAATAAACAGAAAGAATTAAGTCCTTAAAGCCTGTAGATTTCATGCATTCTGAAATTCCATGCATTATGCATACAAAGGCATATTTCTTTTCCTTTATTTCATGTTATCTTATAATAATATCAAAACATTTTGAGAGCAGTAGGGTGCTGGGCTTTCTGAAAGAGGCACACAGTATAATAAAAAAATGTAAAAACTGTGAGAAGTCAAAAGACGTGAAAATTGAAGTGGGTCTTTAAGAATGAGTAACAGTTTACAAAAATTCAGTTTTCAAAGAGCAACTAGTAATACCGTAGAATGAATGGTTACAGACTTAAGAGTTTGAAGCCAAGGTCAATTTAAGAGGATCGTTATGCTGATGAGTTTGGACTTCAGGTGATGATGAACGATTTCAAGCACTGGACTTTCACTAAAAAGATTTACAATTCAGAAAGATCACCAACTACAGCAAGACACTCCCAAAGGAGGTTTCCATAGAACAGAGAATATAGGTTAGAAACTCATACATAATTCAGAAGAGAAATAATCATAGGATTATGAATCAGAGCTGGGCAGGGTGGAGAAGAGATGTCCTCTGTCTATGCTATGTCCAGCCAGATCCCCCAATGTCCTGGGCAACATCTTCATGCACCCCTCCAACTTTTGGGTTGAATGCCTACATCCCTTTTTGCCCATCTCCTCTGGATCCAGATTCTTACCTGTCTTCTCTGGATCCAGAGCTTGATCACTGGAATTGTTTTGCTCACAGGCTGAAAATAACTAGTAGTTCACCAATTACCTATTACTCTTCTATATTACTAGTAGATAAATCCCACAGTCCTTAGCCAACTGGTTCAAAACCTAGTTGCTTTGATTCTGCTTGTGACAAATTTCGAAATATAAGTTAAACATATGCATTCTCCATGGGATCAATAATAAACCATCCTTAATAAATCACTAATGAGTGAAATTTTTCCCCTGAGATGCTTTGGTGACCACTTCAAAGCAAAAATAAAATAAAATACAAAATTAAAAGCTTGGTGGCTGGAGTCATAATTGGTGGCTGGAGTCATAATACAGGGGTTTGGATGGTTGCTATGTATGCAGTCGACCCAGCTTCAGAGCTGACTGCAGAGCCAAGAGTAAGCTCTGAGCACTGCTGGCTGTGTGTGTATGTGTGTGTGTGTGTGTGTGCGCACACACACACACACACGAAAATTTTAAATACAAGTGATTAGATGTGGGAAAGTCCAGTATTAGCCAAAAGAAAACCTGAAACTCAAACTAAGTCTATACACAAGTATTTGGAAACCAAGAGGACAAGCACCAATTCAAAAATTAATTTTTTATATCTAATTTTCATTCTTTAATTCTCTGAAAGGATAAAGAAATCTTTTTTCTTTCTTTTTGGGTTACATCCAGCAATGCTCTGGAGTTACTCATAGCCCTGCACTCAGGAATCACCCCTGGCAGTGCTTGGGGGACCATATGGGATGCCGGGGATTAAACTTGGTTCAGCCACGTGCAGAGCAAATGCCTTACCCTCTGTACTATCGCTCTGACTGGAAATCTTCTCATCATTAACTATCTAAAGTTTTGTTACTGAAAATTTAGGCTATCTATGAGATCAATATTTCTTAAGATCATAGTGTAATTACTTTTGTGTCAAAAAGGCAAGATGGTTAAAAATACTTAGTCATTCTTGCCCTCTGTCCCTCACTGTCCCCTTTTCACTATACCTCATTCTCTTTTATAGGATCACTGGTTCCAATTGTCTCATATTCTTTACTTCCCAAGAATGACCCCTTCATAATATTCTGCACTAATTGTTCTCATTCTGGCTACTTAGGCCATATTTGAAGTTCTGAACAACATGCTCTGTCTCCTTTTTTCTTTTCAAATTGGTGAGTAAACAAATGTGGGCCATGTGCTACTTTCTTTGAAGTCTGAGCTCATGAAGCATGATTATAAAGCAAGACCATAAATGCCACTTCTGCTACTACTTGTGGCTTAGAACCTTTATTCTGTAAAGGTATCTGAAGCACATGGGAAGTATGCTGTTGCAATCCAATAAAACTTACAATCAAGTTCATCTGATACTAATCTAATGGCAATTATAATAAGTATTTCATTGCTAGATGTTAATAAACCATAAGTGGATGACATAAATGTGAATTAATACCCAAATTTTATAAAAGGAAAATAAACATATAGTGTTAAGCTCCTTTTAGAGAAGCTGTCTTCAGTATTCAAACAAATCTAGTTTGCCAGTCATCCAAAATGTAAACAATAAATTCCTAAATTCTATTTCCTATTGGTCAGGAAAATATCATAGGGAATAAGGTCCTTGCCTTGCGTACATTAGTGCCAGTTCTATCCCCAACACTTCTACAGTCCCCTGAACACCACTATGGATGAGTCCTAAGCATGGAAACAAAAATGACCCTTCACCACTGCTGATGAGGCCCTAAAACAAAAAGCAAACAAAAATAATCTACCTCTCCCTTAGCTTTGATGATCTTACTTTACTTGAAGGAGTACTTTATACCATGCACTGTGCCAGCTACTTTAGCTCTAGAGATTGAAAAGAGCATCTGGATCTTTCCATCATCAAGCAGTCTGGGTTCTCCAATGCTCCCTCATATGCTCTAGACTCTAGGGCTAATGTTCAACAAAAAGTATCTTCAGTTCTATTATTACTAGACTCTTCCCTTCAACAGAAAAGTCCCTAGCCAGCAACTCCTGCTCTTGGTTTTCAACTTCTGACTGAGGCCTGAAGTTTGTGAGACCCTGGTCCATAGAAGTCCATGCATGGCATCTCCCATAAATCAACTGTGCATGAACAGAATTTTACTGTATGAGTATCAGGATGGAGTGTATATGTGCAGAGATAAGACACCATGAGAAGATTTTCGTATCCAGAGAGTGACAACTCCATATTGGTAAGTCTTAGGGCTATCAGGGTTACAAAGGGCAGGGGAATGAGAGAGCAGAGCTAACTGATTATGTAGCTATAGATTCTAGCAAGTCCCTGTGGGTCTTAATAGCAAATTGCAGAACTCTTCCTTCAAAGAAGTGAAAGTAATTTAAGCAGGGGGGTGGGAGGAAGAAATCAATATTTTTACAATAGTGTTCTTAAGAGTCTGATGAGCCAAGAAGCAAAATAAATCCTAAATTCATGATTTAACCTCCCCAACAAACTCTGGAGTATTAATTTATTGTCATTAAACAGATGGGGGGGAAAAGGAAGATATGCCCCACTTCAAACAGGTAGTGAGTGACAAAGCTTTGAAACCAGTTCTTCCTGAACTCAAACCAATATTAACTGCTTTGCTCTATTGTCTTCATGAAAGAAACCTGACGTGCCGCCTTAAACTAGCAACAAACACCAGCATGATCCAAAACAAATGGCATCTTTTCCCTTCCTTATCGTTTGCTTTCTGGTTCCTAGGATAAAATTAAAAGGAAAAAAAATCTTTTAAATAAAATGATTTGGGGAGCAGACGGGCATCAGCATGAATGAGATTTGATGGAATTATAAGTGGTGAGATGAAAGGGTGTTGAAATCAAAAAGGAGATTTTTGCTGGTTGAATGATCTCAGAAAGCAGAGAATGAAGATGCCAAAAACAGATGTCCCTGAACTGACCTTTTGGCCAAGTATATCAATATTTACATGTAGCCAAACATAGACAAACAGAATCTGTATCATCTGTATCCAGAAATTATTCATGCTCCCTCTGTGTTCCTGGGCTCAGATCTGTGGCTGAACAACTTGGCTGCGAACACTAAGGCAGGTAAGTAGAGGTTCAATGCCACTTTAGTTATTTAAGGAAAGAGGACCCTGAGGAAGAAAATAAATATCACCCCTTTTCTTTTCATAGTCCAGAAAGGTTCCAAAGGGACTAATGAGTCCTCAGATCTAAAGTAATGTGAGTTTCAAAATACTTGTCCCCCAAACCATTTGCCTTCTCTTTTGTACTTAGAGATAAAGAAAGTGGTTTGCCCTCCACATGTACCCATCTCTCTGAAGTAAAGAGATTATGGACCTTGTGACCAGTGAAGTAACCCGCCTATTTAGTGGACAGTAGATAGTCATTTAAAATATCAAATCATATTTTTTTACTCAAAACTTGAGTCTCCCTCAGCATCTTCACTTGTTATCCTGGAGAGTTTACCAGTGTCCAGATTATTTCCAAGAATCCTGAGGGTTCAGAGCTCTCTGTTATCAGGGATATTCCAAACTCATGGGCTAGAACTACAAAGCCAAAGGCAGTTTATTAACTATGTACTAAGGAAGGCCTTCAAGTTTACTAAACTATTATATCTACGGGGGTGGGCACATCACAATGGAGATGCAGAGTGCGTTGACCATTTGTTGGGGCTAAACAATCAGAGCAAACGGAATTAAAGAAACAACTTCTAAATTGGATCAGGCTCAGATAGCCACGTACAAATATCTTTGCCCAGTCGATCAAGAATTCAATCTCAGAAGAATTAATCTATAGCATATCTCTTTCATTTATACATTTATAACATATTTACTGAAAATATGCCTTTGCTTTGATATGTACCAGTCATAAGGAAAGAGTAAAAAGAAAATATGAGAAAAGAACAGAGGAAAAGGAAAACAAAAGAAAAGGCAAGGAAAGGTTCCTACTTCTATGGACCTTAAAATCAAGTCAGATAGGGAGACAGATTGCTAGTAAAATACAAAATTCAAGGGGAAAAAAAAGCAGCCTAAGGCAAGTGCTCTGATAATAACAAACACGATAAAACATGATACCTTGTTTTCTGCAGTGACTGCAGAAGGTGATCAGAAACATCCTCTCTGAGATGATGATATATAAACTTAGACACACATGACAAGAAGGAAACATATGCAAATCTGGACAAAAATTACTCCAGACCAAAACTGACTGCTGGTACATCCATCTACTGAGCTAAACATCTCTCATAGGAGACGGTCAGAAGGATCTCTGTAAACAGCAATAGCACTGAAGAGATAGTCTTAATATGAGATACTTGTTGGTTCCAGAATGATATCCCTAAAGCTTGTTATGGTTGAGACAGGACAGTTTTCTCATTTCCTTCATGTATCTATGAGATGTATGGCTGACAAGACAAAAGGGAACTGAATAAGCTTGCTGTAGTACTGCTGGTTGACATCTCATTTTCCCACCAATAGCCTTAAAGGCCTAGCATGAAGCCCCCACGGTTCCAATGGGTCTACTAATGTGATGCCATTTATTGACCATCAATGTTTTGTCTGCATTCAATTTTCTCAGTAAGGAGAGACTTGCTTGCTTAGATTTGTGTTGTTTCGTTAAATTTCTGCTCCTTCTAACATATCACAAACACACACACATACACACACCCACACACACACACAAGTCATCAGGTTTGGGAATCACCCCAGACTAATAGGTTTGTTTCAGTTTTTAGTATTTGATTTTAATAAGTGGACTTGCATTTAGTTTCTCACATGAAGTTTCAGTAGACAAGAAAGAAAAACAAAAGCTAATAAGACTGAGTAGGTAGACTTTTAGTGAGGTGAGTTTTTTATGTCAATTAAATTTAGGAGTTAGCTGAAAGCAGCCCCTGTGAGGGGAAAGGAGCTAACATTTTGTTGTGGTCAGTCCACATAGTAACAATGTCTTAGCTTGTGGTTTGTGGGTTTCCTTTGGCATATTCTGTCCTCTTAGATACTTTGCTGTTGTTTCCTCATTTAAAACTCACCATTTTAAAAAATGCTCTGTTTTCCTACTTAATGCTGGAAAATATTCAGAACGTTCTAGTTTAATAACAATGTGTTGTTAAAAAAAAGCCAAATTTATAGTTGAGGAAGCTACCTCTCAAACATTCATATCACTGATAGCTTTTAAGATGTTGTTCCCAAAATATATTCCTGTTGTGTCAGTGTGATGGAATGCCCTTACCCAAATATCCCCATAAGCGATATTCTAATGGGAATCAGCCACCACCATTTGAATGAGAAAAACATTGTACAGTTCGGTGTTACCAGATATGGGCCATAGATTTCCAAGTACATCCCTAAATTGCTGCTTTACTCTTACATAATAAGATAAAACTTTTTTTTACTCTTCATTGGAACTTAAACCATACTGAGCTGAATTTTTGCCAGGACCACATTTGCATTTCCTTCAGTTATACAAGCCATCCTTCTCCACTTATGTGGCTCTCTGACTTCTCCTTTAACAACTTAGAGTGTGGTAAGGACTGGCCAAAGTTTCTAAACCTTTCCTGGAGTATTTAGAACTGGAAATTCTACATAAAATAGCAATGCATTGACTATGCTTTCCCAAGAACCTTAGAGGAAGTCCATAATACTTACTTAACAGTGCAATAATTAGACTAGTCACTTTTGTCAAGTACTTGAGGCACATAAATAACAACTAATAAATATTTTTAAACTGAAGTATTTAAACATATAACATCAGCTAGGCTTTTTCTGAATCTTCAACAAGATGTAAATATATAGCAGTTCTGCACTGGGCATTGATGCAAAGATTCCAGTACTAGACAATTTTGAAAGCAAATACAGAACTACCAGTTAAATACATGAAATGACTATCCAACCTAGAAGTAAAGATACCAGTGAAATATTGGCATAGCATCATTAGCTCCATTTTAGAAATTTTATGACTATTTGAGGATATTGCATGAACTTTCCTGTGCTTCAACTCATTTACCAAGACCTTGAGTAAGTCAGTTTCCTTCAAAGTACTTCATCTTATTTGTGAAGCAGGAATGGAAACAGCTCAAAACAGATCTGTCTATAAAATTGAAATTGCTTCAAATGAAGTAGTTATGTAGTCAGGAAGCATTTCTGTTGTTGTTTTTATTAAGTGATTCCTGACAAGCACTTTCAATGACTGCAGTTCAATCTCCTATAAAATACTGTAAGATATTATCAACAGAACCAGGTCTTGAACTTCACTGTGGATAGGTCTATCTCATTAGTCAAGTTATTAGCACATTATTTAAGATAGCTCATCAACTTTTTCAAAGGGAGAGAGTTATTAAATGAAAATCAAGTAATCCATCTAAATACACTCACAACACTTCAGTGAACAAGAAAAACACCAGATCACTGAAAGTAGTATGTATCTGATTCTATTCTCTTGTCTTTGATGCCAAAACTATTTGCTATTAAAAATATATATTTTTTAATTTAAAAATTTTTAAAAAATAGAATTTTCTGAATTACAGTTCCTGGGTAGTCTTTACCCCATAAATCCAATCTTTTGGATATTCCTTCCAGAATGGTTAAATTACCTATATTTGTGAAGAGACTTTACATACCCTAGTCCTCTCCACATTTTCTGCAGTTTACTGTTCCCCATTCAAAAACTTGACAATCCAGTTACCCAGTTACCCAAAATACAGATCGAATGTTCTTATTTTGCTAATAAGTTTTATTCCAGTTAATACAGTTCAATGCAGGACTGTGTTCTTAGGTTGTATGTATTGTCCATATAGAAATAAATACTGATTGAGCATCTGCCTTAAACTAAGCAAATTCTCTTGTAAAGTTCATATATATATATATATATATATATATATATATATATATATCCATGTAGCACTTTATCTATCATGTGGAATTTATCTGATTCTGCATATTGAGGTTGGCAGAATGCTAAGATGACCCAGAATGACCCTTGCTGCTGAAAATTCTTACCTGCTGTATATAGGAAAGACCTGTGAATGTGGCGGGATATCAGACCCAGACTATGGTCATATTATATGTCACAGTTGACCCAATGTGACCTCATCAATGAGACCATAAAAGGGATTGAGCTCTTCCTGGTGAAAGAGTCTTGAAATGCGAGAGGGCTTTGATGCAAGGGAGGATTCTCTGGTTCTGGCTTTGAAGGCAGAGAGGTCCATGGCAAGGACTTGTCATGTGAGAGTTGCCTTTGGAAGCTAAACAGTCTCAAGCAGCAAGAGAACAGAAACTTCAGTGCTGCAGTCACGGGGATCTGAATGAGCTTAGGAGAAAACCCTAAACCCCTATACAAGAATTCAGCTCAATCAACATCTAGACTGTATGTGGAGGTAAGAAAACAAGCATCACTTCCAGATTGTTGAATTACAAAGCTGTGAGCTAATAAGTAGATATTATGCAATGTGACCAAATTTGGAGAAATTTAGTGTATAGAAACCTTGATATATAGAAAGAAAAAATGAACGCATATCCCACTACTGAACTTTAAAAAACAAGGTTTCAAGTAATTTTTTTTATCTCCCTTCAGTATCTTTGGAAACAAATATTCTTGTTGACCTTTCCAGCAAGAACTGTTTCCTGTTTCCTTAACTTGCTTATCCATCAGCTCTAAAGTCCTAGTAGTCTAGAATCCTTAATACTAGACATAGATAGTTGTTCTGGTTTCAGAGAGATATGGGCAATGCTTTCAAGAAACAAAAAGAGTTGGTTAGTGCTTCCAAGGAGCACAATTTAAGAGGGAGCTCAGAAGAAAAGAATTGCATGGTTTTCTGAAACTTTAGGGATGTTTCCCCACAATTAATATGTATTTGTTGTTTCTGCCAGTTGTGACATTATATAAAAGAAATATTTCACATAGTTTTTGAAGACTGGGGAGCTAATTGAGTGAAGGAATTGATCTGTAGAAGTTAACAAGGAGTAAGGAGGGATAAGAATATCATGTGAACACACACACAGACATACACACTCACACACATACAGGCTATGTTGTATAGAATATCTGGGCAAATATAAGAACTATAGGTATTTAAGTTTGACTCAAGTTTAGAGTAGAGGGGAAGGAAATGATCTGAAACATAAAACTAAACAGGAACTAAAATATTAGGAATTAGTTTTCCTTCCTCTGGCTTTTAGATCACTTTTTAATGTAGGTGACCTAAAGGGTTAACTGCCCTCCAAAGTCCAATAAATTTTCCATGAAGTCTTGTATCAGATGGAAGCGAAAGGGGTGTTGATGGATGGTTCCAAGTTTTGTAGAGCTTTTGGTGATCTTTCTGGGGTCCAAACAGCATTGATCAAGCTTCCTGACAACCACTTCAAAGTAAAGCCTTACTATGAGTGACTTCTAATCTTGACAATTGATGGAAAATAAAATGATTTGAATTCTCAGTGTTTTACCAGAAGTACAAAATAGCAAAGTGTTTCAAGTACCCTCAATCCTAGAAGGTTAAGAACATGGATAGCCTTCTTGACGCCTAGTTGAATTACCCTTGGATGAGTCTATCAGAAGTCATTCTACAGGAAAGCTATGCTCACACTCCCCTTACAAATTCTTCTAAATTAACTTACCATGAATTCTTTTAGCTGTGTGCAATGGCCTTAGCATTTCCATTTTTTCCAAAGAAAATCTACAATGTCTCTTACAGAGTCTTATTTCTGTTTACTGCAAGAGATAGTGATCACTCTCTCTTACAACAAGTTGATATTTTCAAGGGCAATTAATCTGCTCTCATCCTTCACAGGAAAAAAAAAGGAAGAAAAGCTGGTTTGGGTTGTTTTTATTGCCCCTGTAGTTTTTTTTTTTTATTTCTAAATAAGATTTTTGCTCGGGCCAATGTGGAACAGAGCTGGGAAGGATGGAGTTAAGGTGAGCCAGACACAAATAAGGCTAGAGGTAGAAAGAAAAAAAAAAGGCTTTCTCCTAGAAGAGAGGTCTTTGAGATGGAAATGTGCCTGGGAAAAATAATAGAGAAGGGAGGGACCTTGCTGGTGCAGGAGTGAGGAAGATGAGACCAAAGAGCAAATGCCATCCACCTCTCTAAACCAAACAGTCAGAATGAAAGAATTCAGTGTTGTGCTCTTCAGGAGCTCCTCAAAGAATTGAGAAGGTGACAGGCACTTGCTCTGCACCAAGTCCTTCAAAAAGAGATTTGAGGAGACACTCTCAAATGACAGCATCTCGCACACAATTAGCACAGTGTAAAGTTGAGGTAAGCTGGATTTCTTACTTTTCACATTCAGATTGTGAATAAAGGGGACCCTGAGAGGGGAAAAATAGACTTCTGTTATTTTATCGATGGTTAATCAGTGAAATTCTAGAATGCGTTTCCCACACTTCATTCCACCCCACTTAGGATTTTCTGGCTTTGCCCAACTCCTTGCCACTGTGGTTTAGGTTATACTGTAGTCTGTTCTTTTCCTCCTCCTTCACAAAGAGCCCCCCAAAATGTCAGTTGATGAGCAAATATGGGAAGAACCGAAGTTTCCTCACTCTTCTCTTGTGCAAGGGCAACTGTTGCTTTGTTGCCTGTTTAAAAGCCAGCTTTGGGAAGTCAGGGCAAAGGCGCAACTTGTTGGTCATAGAAAGCTAGGGAATGGAATAGCTTGAGAGCCAACCTACCTTGGTAACATTTACTGAAGGAAAGTCGTTAAGATGGAGCATGACACATCCAAAGGGGTGATTCTTTAGCATTGCAGTCCCTTATCCCAACTCAGTGCTTCTGACAGAAACTAATGGGCAGACTATTAAGGAGGGGGTGGGGGAGACACTCTTTCTCCAAGTACTCAGAGTTCTGCTCACTTTTCTCTTACTGTTAGAGAGATGCTACGGGAAGCTGGAGGGGATTTGGGGTGTTCAGGAAGTAGATGGGCACATAGAAACAGGAAGAGGAGCTGCTCAATCCCTCCATCCCCAGGTGGTTCAGTTACCCACACTCCAGGAACTTTTTACGGGAAAAGAGACATTCTCTTTCTTTCAAAAGGCCGCAAGAGAAAGGAAATGGAATATGAGTGCTCTGGTTTCCAAATAGCTTTATAGATGTCAACCAGTTCTTTAGAGATGTCTGCTCAGGCTCTGCCACTCAACTCTAAGGAATTAAGGGGTTAGCATTCTTTTCCCCCACTTTCAGGCTGGGGAATGACTACCAGAGAAAAGAGAAGCTAACACAGACCCTTAAACATGGTGAGGCCTCTCAGCTCACATGAGTGATGTGTGTGGTTCATTTGGCTTGGCTCATGGGTAGAGACCAGACTGTGTAAAATGTTTATTACAGGCGTTGGCACTCACTAGCACTTGATGAACAAGTTTTCCTATCAAAAACATATTCCTCCACCTTCCTGTGGTGAGGCTGACTGGGAATTCATCTCTTTCATGTTGCAGAGTTGAGAAGTCTCTATCCGGGGCCCGCTTTGAGACCCCTAATCACAGTGCCTGAGCTCTTAACTCACCTGAGTTAGGAGTGTGACTGGGGCTGGCCTCTGCTCTCCCTGCTGCACCCCGGGTCCGAGGGGAGACACCTGGGATGCTCTTTCCAAGCAGGAGCTCCAGAAACAAGAAGGTCAAAGAATGCCCAGAGAAAAAGCAGAGGTGTCAGAACCTAAAAAGCTGAATTCCTCCCTGGCTGCCCTGGAAGTGCTCTGTGCTCTTTGGCCATCCCATGGACCTGTCTCTCTGGGCCCTTTTTTAGGTCTCGGGATATTCTTAAAGCCCAAGGAGATCAAGATAAACGCTTTACAGTTACAAGTTGACTGCAGATGTCTTTGTTATCATGACCTTCACATTTTCAGTGTGGTCAAGACTTGAGATAAATCCCTCTCGTACAGGCTGCGCAGGAAACAGTAAGGGAGGATTGCTTATCTCTCTCACCGCCCCCCCCCCCTTTCCTTGTCCCCAACACGGAGAGCTAGCTGCCTTTTTGTTTTCTCTGGCCAGTGCTATTGGTGGGATGCCTGCCTCAGGGTCACAGGGAAGGGAACAAAAAGGATAGAGAGAGAGGGGGCTGGAGAGATAGCACAGCGGGTAGGGCGTTTGCCTTGCACGTGGCCGACCTGGGTTCGATTCCCAGCATCCCATATGGTCCCCTGAGCACCTCCAGGAGTAACTCCTGAGTGCAGAGCCAGGAGTAACCCCTGTGCTTCGCCAGGTGTGACCCAAAAAGAAAAAAAACCCGATAGAGGGAGAAAGGCCAGTAAGAAGACTTGTCCAGGCCTTCTCTTTGCTGGGGACTTGTGTGGCTGGGAGAGGAGGGCTCCTTCTCATCTCTTGGTTAAATCTCCAGAGGATCTTAGGATCTTTGACTTTTCATAGGCTTTTGCCTTGTTTGTTTGTTTGTTTGGGGACCACATCCATCATGCTCAGAGCTTACTCCTATCTCTGCACTCAGAAATTACTCTTGAAGGTGCTCAAGGAACCATATGGGATGCAAGAGCCTTGCCTCTTACACTACCTCTCCAGCCACTCATAGGATCTCACTTTTATGTACAGACAGATAAACAGTCAAATATAAAAAGAGAGTGAGAAGATAAAACATCAATAAAAGAGACTAAAGCAACTAACTCTGACCACACTGTTCAATTGGGTCTTTGACATTGAGAACTAAGTCAGAGGCAAGTTCATACATTATTTCTCAAATACTTTTGAGACTATGCTGGAGGAGATGTGACAAGAAATAAATGAAATATAATAAATACGATGATACCACATGATTTTTTGCTTTGCTTATTAAATGACAGAATTATGTTTAATAGGCAAAGAGCTGAAAATAACTCCAATATAAATAATGACATAATTATATAGTACAATAACTCAAAATCATTCATTATCTCTTCTTACCACTGCTTACTAATAATACATAACATTTTTGAGTGCTTACTATTTGCCATACAACAGATCTTAGGGCTCTGCACATTTTAGTTTATATAATCTTTAGACTCCAGTGAAATAACTACTGTTCTTGTCCTTATTACAGAGGGAAAAATAACTTCCCCCAAGGTCACTGCTCATAAGTCCAGGATTGAAAGTGAAATCATCCAACTTCCCAGGTTTACTGAACTTCTCAAAAAGAATTAGCTAGTATTTCATTCCCACTGTCCTTTTTGCTCTCCTCCCTTTGCCGTTAGACAGTTACCATTGTATTTATCCATATGCCTAATCAATTCATACCATCAGCCTGATTTAAAGTTCATCAGTGATTGTTTCTTGTTGTCGAACATAGATCAGACAGTTTAGTTTGGACTCAGTATCGCTTGAAATGAAATGTCCTGTTATTCCATTATCTTCCCACTACTGATTTTCCAATGTCCTTTTTTTTCTTTTTTGGTTTTTGGGTCACACCTAACAATGCTCAAGGGTCACTGCTGGCTCTGCACTCAGGAATCATTCCTGGCGGTGCTCAGGGGACCATGGGATGCTGGGAATTGAACCCGGGTCGGCCATGTGCAAGGCAAACACCCTACCCGCTGTGCTCCAGCCCCCCCAATGTCCTTTTAATTTTGTTATCACTTTTTTTTAAATCTCCATCATATCACAATTTAAGGCATAGGTAAGTTCTAACTCCTCAATAAAAACCTCCTTCAAATCTCATAGAAAGAAGTAACTTCTCCCATCCAAGGGAGCATTGTGTGACTGAATGGTGTGACTGAACCGTAATCATGAAAGCTTGAAAGTCTGTAACTGTATCCCACGGTGATTCAAAAAAAAAATAGAAGTAACTTCTCAAGACCAGAAAAATAGTTCAATGAACAAGAGTACATATTTTGCATATAGGAACCCTAGGTTTAAGACCCTGCACCACATGGTCCCCTGAGAATCCTCAAATGCAACTTCTAAGCACTGAGCCAGGAGTATCTTCCAGGTCTACCAGTGTGGCCCCAAAAGCAAACAATATTTTTCTCAAAAAATTATTCTCACTTTTCTGGATATCTACTGGATTTTATGCCTCTTTTTTCCCCCAGTGTCCAGGTTTCCTTTGTGCTTATCTAGATGATAGTTCCTAAAGATTAAAATCTATAACTAGAAAAATTTTAATTGTTTTGTTTCATTGTTTTGTTTAATTTCAATGCAACCATGTTTTAATAGTGTCATTAGAACACTATGTGTTCATTAGCTGTTTGTTGGAATCTATTGGGAGAAAAGAGCATATACTGTCACTTGGTTTTTTAACTCACTGAAAAGGGTTTTGTGGCGAGTTGGCGGGAAGTTTCCAAAAGTGGGAAAGACCATGATTCAAAATAAAAGATAAGATCTCTTACTTATCAACTGTGACCTCCTATTTCTGCTGCATGAGTAAGAAAGGGAAACTTCTCTACCAGACAGAATTCTTTTTCTTCCACCACCTGTTAACTTTTCTTTTCAAGGACCCCATCATGAGTAGTCCTACTGACCATTACCAATAAGCTTCCATTCCATGCAGTACACATTGATTACAGAAAAAAAAGAAAATGTATTCATGGCCTGTTCCCTCTTCTAGATACCCCAGTGCTTTAGCAACCATAAAGGCATTGTCAGAAAGAGTGAAAAGCAGAAGTGCATTTGAAGACCACAAATAGCATAGTAAGTAAAAATTATACAAATCAATTTACAGGGAAAAAAGAAAGAAAATGAAAAGAACAGATATAAAGTACTTAAAATAGTCTAAGGAGTAAAGGAATAAAAATTATAATAAGTGATATTTTTAGAAAGGAAATAAAGGAATCAGCATCTAAGAAAATGTACCATTTTCATGCCTAAAATATCACTCTTGCTTCTAAGCACTATCCTTCTTTACTAGCTCTATCTCAGATGTAACTAGAATTAATATATATATATATATATCCCAAAGATGTGAAATGCTAGTGCCCAAACTACCAAACAACCTGAGTAAAGACAATGGTTTGTCACTTAGATAAACCCCTACTTTATATTGCTTATTATTGGATCAACTTTGCATTGATATTGTGCAGATTAATGGGGAAATTGGCACTGCATCCATTAGCCATATACCTGGCTTCAATTCCACCCTACTCTATTGTTCCAATGAAACATAGCCTTCTAATTTGTCTTCTGCCAAGAGCATGAACAGTAGCTTTCAGTATACAAAGAGGTTTTAGTTCAGTTGAATAATACGGACTTAGTCATCACAGATAACGTACAAAATTCAAGTACAATCTTTACATTTACTCAATCTTTATGGCACAAGTCCAAATATCAAGGATTCTTTCTCATTTTCATCACTTCACTTTTCAGCTGGAGACTCTAGATCTTTGCTTCAGATCCTGCGGACTCATCTGTTCTAGTTCCATAACTGTGACCCACAGAGAGGTATTTCTTCAAGCTATTTGCAATGCTCACATCAGCAAAGTTGTTATCAGTTGGAGACTTGGTTTCACTTTCTCTTTTTATTTTTCTTGATTATAACCAACAAATTCTCCTTTCTATCATCAAGCTGACTGATTTTTTTTCCTGAGCCTTATTCCTATTTTTTTTCCTTTAGCCTACGAATCTAGCTCCTTCAAAAATATATTCTTTCAGGACTGGACTGATAGTTCAGTGGGTACAATGCTTGCCTTGCACACAGCTGACCCGCACTGATCACTGGCATTCATAGGGTCCTCGGAGCTCTGCCAGGAGTGATTCCTGACTGGAGATCCAGAAGCATCCCCTAAGCACCCCAGGGTGTGACCAAAAAAGTTTTCTTTCACTGTGAATTGTTGAGTTCTGGTGGAGACTAACCAAGCAAAACTCCATTTAAAAACTACTTCAATTGAGAAGGAAAAATATATAAATTATTTAACCAAAAATAAAAAAACGGAAGAAGGAAGAAAGATAGAAAAAAGAGAGAAAGAAATAAAGGAGAGAAGAAGGAAAGAAAGAAAGAAAGAAAGAAAGAAAGAAAGAAAGAAAAGGAGGAGGGAGGGAGGGAAGGAGAGAGGGAGGGAAGGAAGGCACGAGGGAGAGAGAGAAAGAGAAAGAAAGAAAGAAAGAAAGAGAGAGAGAGAGAGAAAGAAAGAAAGAAAGAAAGAAAGAAAGAAAGAAAGAAAGAAAGAAAGAAAGAAAGAAAGAAAGAGAAAGAAAGAGAGAAAAAGGAAGGAAGGAAGGAAGGAAGGAAGGAAGGAAGGAAGGAAGGAAGGAAGGAAGGAGGGAGGGAGGGAGGAAGAGAGGAAGGGAAGAGGGAGGAGGGAAGGAGGGAAAGAAGGAAACTTATATACTAAAAAAAATATGCAACTAAAAACCTTCATACAAAAAAATTCTACATCTACATGATTCACTGGATAATTTTTTTCAAATTTAATAAGATACGACAATAATTGGGCTGGAGCGATAGCACAGCCGGGAGGACGTTTGCCTTATAAGAGGCCATCCGAGTTCGATTCCTCTGCCCCTCTCGGAGAGCCCAGCAAGCAAGCAAGAATATCTTGTCTGCACGGCAAAGCCTGGCAAGCTACCTGTGACGTATTCGATATGCCAAACACAGTACAATTGTCACAATGGAGATGTTACTGGGCCCACTCTAGCAAATTGATGAACAACGGGAGGACAGTGACAGTGACAACAATAATTATACAAACTTCAAAATATTAAAGAGAAGGGTTGTATCTCAATGTTTAAAGCTATTATTATCTACTTTTAAAAACTTTTAGCAAACTATAACATTAAAATCATAATACATCATTTAAAAATGAGGTTTAGCTTAGGAGCACAGTACTGAGTTATTACTTTGCTTTAATATCTGAAAATCAGAGTAAATGTTAGCACACTACAAATGAAATAACTTGAACTATATATATCAATAGTAGCTGAAAAAAAATGACAGGATATAAGTACATACTGATAAAATTTTCAGAAAACTGAATAGGTTGGAACTTTCTCAACTTGACAAAAAGGCATATATTAAAACTTACAACTAACTTTATGTATACTGATGAAAAAGTACATATTTAATCTTATGATCAAGAAAATTAATGTCTGAGTTTATTTTAATTAACATATACTAAATAAAATTTCTAGGTAGTACAGTAGAAGCAAAAAATATTGAAGCCACCATTATAGAAAGGATCACTTGATCACTTGACGTCCAGTTACTCATCGTTTTGCTTGAGCGGGCACCAGTAACGTCTCCATTCATCCCTGTTGCGTGCTAGTGTAGCCCAATTGCACCTGCTTGCTCCAGGAACACGAAGAGCCTCAAATTGTTTGTTCAGGGTCTTGACGAAGAAGTCTGACCATCTCATAGGTGGTCAGCCAAGGGATCTTTTGACATCCAGTCAGTAACGGCTCTAGTCCAGTGGTCATCTCCAAATCGCATTATGTGTCCAGCCCATCTGATTTTTGACGCTGTGGCAAATGAGACAGCATCCCTGATTCTCTATCGTTGACAGAGGTCAGAACTCCAATTTCCTTCTCTCACTTGAGTGAAGTGTGACACTCCAAGCATAGCTCCACTACCCAGCCGCCACCACGCTCCAGGCCACTTTCTGGACCGCTCTATCCCTCCTTACCTCCTCCCTCTTCCCTTCCTCTCTCCCTCCCTCCCTCCCTCCCTCTTTCCCTTCCTTCCTTCCTTCCTTCCTTCCTTCCTTCCTTCCTTCCTTCCTTCCTTCCTTCTTTCTCTCTCTCTTTCTCTCTTTCTTTCTTTCTCTCTCTCCCTCTCGCCCTTCTTTCTTTCTTCCTTTCTTTCTTTTCTCTCTTTCTTTCTTTCTTTCTCTCTTTTTTCTATCTTTCTTCCTTCTTCACACATGAATGAAGTCCCACAAAATCAGGTAAAGTGGAACTTTGTGACCTTGAACTCGAGACTCAACAAGACTCGGAAACAAAGATCTTCTGCCTGCTTCCACCAATCTCCAGTGACCCAGAGATCACACCCAGAACACCCACGCTGCCAGAGCTAGACAAATACCTCATTGGCTGACCTCCCCTACCTCCAATACCTAGCCGCCACCATGCTCCAGGCTGGTTTCCTGCATCATAAGACACTTTTAACCCATTTTTCATTATTACCACACCATATTTGATGGGGTTCAAATATGGTTTGAACCATGGGAACAACTGCAAGGATGATTAGAGGCTGCTATAAAAGCCTCTATCCCTCTCAGAGAGCCCTGCAAGCTACCAAGAGTATCCTGCCTGCACAGCAGAGCCTACCAACCTATCCATGGCATATTCGATATGCCAAAACCAGTAAATACAATGGGTCTCATTCCCCTGACCCTGAAAGAGCCACCAATATGGCAGCATTAGGAAGGATGACCAAGGAGAGGCTGATAAAATTTCAGGGCCGAACTAGGCTGCTAAAATGAAGGACTAAAATGACTGTCTGTACTTTCAACACACACATGCTGGCATCAGAAGTATCCATCGAGGACGTGATGGTGCAAGCTTGGAAGATCAAGTACGACATCATTGCTCTGACCAAGATAAGAAGGCATCGATCACATCATGCCATTTTCAACACTGCAGAAGAACTATTCCTCAGAACATGCGACCAAAGAGGCGTTAGTTGTATCTGTGTCCTTGTCAACACAAAATTGGGCATGAGCATTGATTCATAAGAATATCTAACAACCCGAATTGGACAATTGCACTTGAATAGATGTGGCTCACTGCCGGCAGTTTCTATCTTCGTTGTCTATGCACCAACATCCAATTATGATGAAGGAAAAATCGAGAATTTCTACATGGAGCTGGAGAAGTTCTATAAAGAAAACCACACCTTCTACAAGATCATTATTGATCATTTTAATACCATGATAGGACCAAGAAGAGTGACCAAAGAACTCCATATCGGAACCCATGGCCTAGAATGGAACGAACAGGGTGAGAGACTGTCTGAGTTCATTATGTCAACCAAGACCAACCATGGTAACTCACAGTTCCAGAATCTAAATGTTGAACATGGGAGTCTCCTGGTGGGCAGTTCCACAACAAAATTGACCACATCATATTCAATCGATGGTTTTGCCTGACCAATGCCACTGTTGTCCCAAAATTCCAAACGGGATCAGAGCACCATCTCCTTCATGAAAAACTCTACTTTTTAATGTAGCAGGGAGAAAGGGCTGCAAAGTTTAAGAAGAGAATTCCCAGAACGACCACCAACTGGGAGCTCTTTGGCACTATTGCTGCAACATGGAAAGATGCCATCATTGACAACATTGACGAAGAATACGATCGACTGATTCAACACCTCCATGATTGTGCGAGGAACGCTGAGGGAGAGAAAGCCACAAAAAGACACCTGTCTTTGGAAACTCTAGAGCTTATTCACCAATGTTGCTGGGCGCAGCCTCAGGCAACCACAAGTGGCTCACCAAGCAGTACAGAGAAGCGATAAAGGAAGACCTTAAAGAGAGAAGAGCATCAGAGCTAACCAATGCGGGAGAAGTGGGGAAAAGCATTCACAATGCCCGCCTGTTCTTTGCCAACTACAAGACCAAGATGACTGCCCTCCAACATCCTGATGAATTTTTTACATCTTCCAGATGGCAATCACGATCAGGATCACAATCATCCTGTTGTTCGTCGATTGCCTCAAGTAGGCCCTAGTAATGTCTCCTTCATCCTAGCCCTGAGATTTTCAAAAGTACCATATTCAAGGCTCTTTCAGCATTAGGAGAACGAGATCCATTACTGTTACTGGTATTTGGCATATTGGGTATGCCACGGGGAGTTTGCCAGACTCTGCCATGTGGGCAGGTAACATTTGGTAACCTGCCAGTTTGTCCAAAGTAAGAATGAGATAATAAAATGTCCTGCACGCCTTTGTTCCTCTGCCGGTACCTTCATGTGTGTGGAGAGTGGTCTCAGCATGGTGGTGGCTGGTTCTGGAGGTCTTCGGCTGCGAGAGCTCTGTTCAGGGCGGGGAGGGAAACTCAACCCAGTCTTCTCCAAGGGGCCCTGGCAAGGATAGCCAAGTGTGGGGGCAGGAGACTCTGTGCTGTTCTCTTCCAGGAGCTGGGTTTTATAGTACAGAAGGCAATGGAGAAGATTATCCATGACTTCTACTTGGATCTCTTCAATAGCAATATCCACTTGCCCACATACCAATTCCACAGTATGGATATGTCGCTCCCAGCGTTCTCCCTTCCGAAATTCAACACGCGATTTCATTGGTAAAGAAGTGAACAGCACCCAGCCCAGACAAGGTCAAACCTGAACACTTGAAATTTGCCATCAGTACTCATCAATACACTGGTTCAGATCTTCACATGCTACCTGTATGAATGCAAGGTTCCATCCCAGTGGAATACCAGCAGGACTGTTCTACTGTACAAGAAGGGAAATATCCATGACATTGTCAACTATCACCCAATCTGCCTGTTGTTCTTCATCTATAAGCTGCTCACTCAAGTCACCCTGAATAGGATTAGCAGAACACTAGATGAAAGACAATCATGCAAGCATGCCGTGTTCCGAAAAGGATTCAGCAAGATTGACCATATCTACACAATAACCAAGCTCATTGGTTTCTCAGGAGTTCAAGATGCCACTCTGTCTAACATTCATCAATTTAAAGAAGACGTTTGATTCTGTTGAGACTGAAGCGGTCATAGAAGCTCTAGCCAAACAGGGCATTCAAACTCAATATGTCAGGATCCTCTCTGAGCTGTATTAAGGATTCACCACCAGGATCTCACCATTCTACAAGGAAGTGATCATCTATGTAAAGAGAGGGGGTTGGCAGGGTGATACTATTTCACCAAAACTCTTCAGTGCCACCCTTGAGAACGTCATGCAACGACTGGAATGGGAAGGAATGGGAGTGAAGATAGATAGTCGGCAACTACACCACCTCCGCTTTGCTGATGACATTGTTCTAATAACACCAAACATTAGCTAAGCAGCACAAATGCTGGCCGACTTCGACCGTGAGTGTGGAAAGGTCGGAGTGCAGCTGAATCTCACAAAGACAATGTTCATGAGAAACGGATTCATTCCTGACGTTCCATTTGCTCTCAACTGAATAAAAACTCCAAATGCAGCAGTTATGTATACATAGGTTGAGAACTCAACATGACGAACGACCCGGCACCTGAGTAGTGCAGGAGGAAGAGAGTGGCATCGAACACCTTCAAGAGCTAAGAGGACAAATAACCTCCTGCATGGGGCACATCTCTTCGACTCCACCATTCTTCCTGCATTAACATACGCTTCAGAAACCTGGGCCCTATGAAAACAGGATGAGAATGCTATTCGGATCTCCCATAGAGGAATCAAAAGAAAGGATAGAATAATTTATACCTAGCAATGACAATAAGAAATTAAAATTTTTAATACTATTAAAAATAATTAAAAATACAAATATCTTAAAAGGAAATCTTGCAATAGTGTGAAGACATGCATAATTTTTACAAAATATTATAAAACGATTGAAGACTTAAGTAATTGGACAAATAATCCATTTAGATGTAAATTCTCAAAATTATCTACAAACCCAATATCATACCATACAATTAAAACTCCAGCTAGGGGCACATTGCCGTACAGAGAGAAAAAGGACCACATGGAGGGCTGGCTCCACAGCTCCCGGAGAAGAAACCAGGTTCCAAAAAGAGCCGAGATCACTGGGAAGTCCCAGATGGGGTAGGTGCCGCATCCCGCCTCCCCCAGATGGAACCCCGGTGACCAGAAGCCTCCACAAGCATAGCTCGAGTATGCGGGAACTAGGACATCTCTGTATATACAAAGTGATCAATAGGAAGTAAATCACCCAACGTTTCTCCCTGAAAATCAGAGTTAAGATTGGAGCACGGCCACAGCCCCAGAAGCACAAGGACTTAATGCAGAACCCAGCAGCTTGGAGCAGAAAAGTGAACGGACTATGCGTTAATCCAGGCCATCATGTCTGCCCGGAGGGGAAAGGGTGTTGTCCCATTCGCCCTCTCCCCTCTGTAAAGAAAGATGGCGGCCGCATGGGAGCCTTGTGGAGAGCAGGTGTGAGACGGGGGTGTGGGGGTGACTAAAACCTCATGGGAAGGGGGGCGTTCCGGTCCGTCCTTCACGCCCTACCGAGGTCACCAGTTGCCCCCCACGAGCGGCTCTCCAGCACGGCCACGGCCCCAGAAGCACAAGGACTTAATGCAGAACTCAGCAGGTTGGAGCAGAAAAGTGAACGGACTATGCGTTAATCCAGGCCATCATGTCTGCCCGGAGGGGAAAGGGTGTTGCCCCATTCGCCCTCTCCTCTCTGGAAAGAAGATGGCAGCCACATGGGCGCCTTGTGGAGAGCAGGTATGAGCCGGGGGTGTGGGGGCGACAAAAACCTCATGGGAAGGGGGGTGTTCCAGTCCGCCCTTCACGCCCTACCGAGGCCACCAGTTGCCCCCCACAAGCGGCTCACCAGCACGGCCATGACTCCAGAGTATAGAAACCAATCTCTTAATTATCTGACTCTCAGTAGAAATACTTCCAGGGTTAATTAGCAAAATAGCGGAAATCCAAAACCAACATTTAATTCTTGAACCCAGCTGTAGAAAGCGAATCACTTCACAATGCTTTCTCAGCATGTCTGATTTGGGGGGAGGGGGTAAACTCTAAATAATAGTGGTGCATCTTTTATTGAAACAATGAATCTAACCAAAGCAGATAGAGTGTCAACTAGAATTCATCTGCCTCGCAGGCATTGGGAGGGGTGGGGGGTGGGGTTTTATTGGGGTTCTTCGTGGTAAAAAATAAGTATTGGTAAAGGGAAAGGTGTTTGATATTTGCATGACTGAGACCTAAACCTGAAAGCTTTGTAACTTTTCCCACAGTGATTCAATAAATAAATAAATTATTTTAAAAAATTTAAAAAAATAAAACTCCAGCTAGTTTCTTTAATGTATTGACAAGCAGATTCTAAAATTCACATGAAATTATGTGGGACCCAGATAATACGACTTGGATGATGCAAAATAAAGTTGGGTATTAATACTACCTATTTTGAAGATTTACTATAAAGATAATCAAGATAATGCAGTATGTACAATATATATGAACTTTCATATAAAGCATGAACAAAAATTAATTTAAAATTAATTATAAATATATTATGAACATAAATGTAAAACCAAATGTATAACACTTTAAGGAAATTATAGCAGAATTTCTTTGTAAACTTGGGTTTAATAATGATTTCATAGATAGAATATGTAAATCGTTGTTTGTAAAATGCACAATTTTAGAAACTAGATAGCATTAATGGTAAAAAGATAAGCCACAGACTGAAAAAATAATTCAAATCATACTTCTACTTTTAATTACTGTAGCCAGGAAAGAAAGAGTTCTCAGATTAAAAAGAAAAAGAAAAGTAAAAGAAGTTTTAAAAGGTCAAGTATTGAACCAGATATTCACTAATTAGCATATACAAATAGTAAACAAGTACAAGGAGAGTGGTTCAGTATTATTCATCATTATAGAAATGTGATCTAAAACTACAGCACTCCTGTTATAATGACTAAGATAAAGAAGACTAGGGCCAGAGAGATGACTCAAAGGATGTGTGGTATTCTTTGCAGGCAGAGTTCCTGCATAACTGCATAACTCAGAGCACCTCCAGTTGCAATCCCAACGATCTACAAGCACCTCTGAGTGTGACCGAGGTGGCCCCTCACATTGATTGCAATCACCTCAAATAAAACAGTATGAAAGGGAGAAGACTGATCATACTAAATCAAATGTAGAGAAAGTAAAATTCATCCACTCATTATTGATAGAATTTTAAAATGCTATACCATCCTTTAGAATCTTAGCAGCTTTTAAAGTTTCAATCCAGTCATTTAAATCCTTGTTCTATGCTGAAGAAAAATTAAATCTTCTATTTATACCAAGACTTGTACACAAATAGTTATGACAACTCAATTTGTAACATTCAAAATAACATAAAAACCCAAATATCCATCAGTAGGTGAATTAATAAACATATTAAAGTTTGTCCATACAAAGGAACATTGTTTTATAATAAAAGGAGTAAAGTACTGGTATACACAATGTTATGATCTCAAAATAATCATTCTATTTAAATTAAAAAGCAACTTTCTCATCCATCCCCAAAGAATACATTCTATATAATTCAATTTATATACAACTTTTTAAAAATACAATCCAGTCTATAATTATAGTTTTTGATCATTTCTATAACTTTCTCTTTTGAGATCAGTGGTCTCCCTGAGATTGGAAAAGAAAGGGAGACTAGTATTAACATGGTTCATAAGAAAACACCTAAGAATTTTGAATACATCTACTATCTTTATAGTGATAGTTTCTAAGGATATACATATAGCACTGTAGCACTGTCCTCCCATTGTTCATCGATTTTCTTGAGTGGGCACAACGTCTCCATTGTGAGACTTATTACTGTTTTTGGCTTTCGAATACACCATGGGGAGCTTGCCAGGCTTTACCGTGCAGGCAGAATATCTCTGTAGCTTGCCAGACTCTCTGAGAGGGGTGAAGGAATCGAACCCAGGTCGGCTGCGTGCAAGGCAAATGTCCTACCCACTCAATTGATATCTTTGATTTAACATACTGTTTGCCCATCTTACCTCATTGATTTGTTTTTTTAAGAAAATAAAAGAAACTGATAGAGTTGTTTTACCAGAAAATGAAAAATTAAGGAGAACAGGATAAAAGTCTTAAAATACTGAAAAGGCTATCTATGGACCAGATGGCTCTAGAAGAACTTGACAGGAAGACAGATTTGAGTTATACAGAAATATATGTAACCTTGCTAAATTCATGTTCTTAGTCCAGTGTTAGCAACAATGCAGCAATCAAGAAACAGGGTCTAGCTAGTATAAAGTAACATAAAAATAATCTAGCTTCTTCCTTTGCTTCTATTGCATGTCATAAAGCATATAATCTCCTGTGATGCTTCTTAAAAATTTCCTTTTCCCTCCAACACTTTCTTACACTATGTTGGTTCTGTGCCACATTTCCCAGAAATGTTTTTTGCTAGCCCATCTGCTTTCCATTCTTTTTATTTCTCTTCCTGATTCTGATGCAAAAAAAAATCTAAACAAGTAGTATGGCAAAAGCAGAACTGTCTGTGGGAATCAAAAAAAAAGTGGAAAAAACCAAAACTACTTGATCAATCTAAAGACAAGAAAAACCTTGGAACATTCTGTCAGTAAAAAGAACACTAAAAGGATTTAAGAGCCTGATCTCCAGAAATGGAATTTGAGGAATATTATACTCTTACTTATTACCTATATGAAGTTAATGAATTTACCTAACCTTTTGGCTTAATTTTACTTTAATATATAAAACATAAATGATAATGACTTTTAACGAATTGTTGAACATTAAATGATGTAATACATATAAGATACTTAGAACTACATCTCCCATTTGACCCAGCAATACCACTCCTGGGAATATATCCCAGAGAGGCAAAAATGTATAGTGGAAGTGACATCTGCACTTGTTTGTTCATTGCAGCACTCTTTACAATAGCCAGAAACTGGAAGAAACCTGAATGCCCAAGAACAGATGACTGGTTAAAGAAACTTTGGTACATCTACACAATGGAGTACTATGTAGCTGTTAGAAAAGATGAAGTCATGAAATTTACATACAAGTGGTACAACATAGAAAGTATCATGCTAAGCGAAATGAGTCAGAAAGAGAGGGATAGACATAGAAAGTTTGCATTCATCTGGGGGATATAAAGTAACAAAATATGAGATTAATACCCAAGAATAGCTGAGATCAGCAGCAGGAGGATTACTCCATAGCTTAGAGTCCAGCCAGGCATTCTAGGGGAAAGGGCAGCTCAGACAGAGAAGGGAGCACCAAATAAAGGGTGTTTGGAGGATCCTCCCAG
The DNA here is from genome assembly GCF_029834395.1 of Sorex fumeus. Lineage (NCBI taxonomy): Eukaryota > Metazoa > Chordata > Mammalia > Eulipotyphla > Soricidae > Sorex > Sorex fumeus. Next base: position 25,850,326 of record NW_026606118.1, read on the forward strand.
GAGGGAAGATGCATGTTGAAAGTAGATTATGGACTGAACATGTTTGCCGCTCAATGCCTCTTTTGCAGACCACAACACCCAAAAGGAGAGAGAGAACACAAGGGATTGCCCTGCCACAGAGGCAGGGGGCAATGGGGGGGAATGGGGGTGGGAGGGATATTATCCATGGTGGTGGAAAATGGGCACTGGTGGAGGGATGGGTATTTGATCATTGTATAATCGAAACCCAAGTACAAAAAATTGTAAATCTACAACTGTACCTCATGGTGTTTCACTAATAAAAAAAAAAAGATACTTAGAACTACATCTGAATCATAAAAAGGTTTCTATATGTAATGGCTATTTATTCATGTTATATATTAATAATCTTGATTCCTCAACACAAATGTATTTTGGATAATCAATTCATCCAAAATAGAATTGTAATCCTCAAGAGGCAATTTCCTGTCTCTAAAAGTGATCAAACCCATGGTAGAGGACTAGTCCCCAGAGAAACTACACATCAACTGAATTCATTTGATATTAACTAGACCAGGAAGTACTGAAGATCCTATCATACAGAAGAGCCTACATTTCTGTGCATTTTTTGGTCTAGTTATTTTTCCTTGTTTTCCCAATTCATCCACCCTAGATCAGAGCATCTTGAATTCACTTGATCCTAGACATTTCTGTTAGCTTGAGGTGTTTCATAAAAAGCTTTCTTTCAGATGAAAAAACTGACAATCCATAAAAGAGGAAATAAAAATATGAAATATGTTAACCTCACAGGAAATCAAATATTTGATAATACAAAGAATGTCCCTGCTTTGTGTATACAAAAGTTTTTAACCACTTAGGATTTTATTTAAAACATAAAATGTTTTTAGTCAACTGAATACCTACATGGGGAAAAAAATCCTTCTGCAAACTAAATGAAATGGAAAAACTGATTCACAATCAACATTTTCCAAAGAATTAATAGAAATTTTAACTATGAAATCCATTTCCCAGAATCCCTCATCCACTTTTGCATACAGGAAAAATATGAGCATTCAAAAAGCATTTTTAAACTTTGGTGTTCAACAGGAAAAATCTATTTTCTAATCAAAGTGAAATCAATATTATCAGACTTTGTCCCCATACCTAACCTTTATTTTAGCCCTCGAATGTGGGGCATTTCTCTTTCAGTTAAAGGCATCCAGGATCAGTTCTGCTCTAAGTACATACTCCCTTTTCTTGTATCATTAGTCTTATCTTTATTCTGAAATATCCCCCACTCCTGAACCTGTAAAAGTCACCAAGTTCCACATTTACTAAAACCCCACTTTAACTTTGAATCCATCTACAGCTACCAGCAAGGTATTCTATGTCTTTACTCATCTTGTCTTCTCTACTACCTCTATCTTTTGCCTTTCATTCTGCTGAGCTCTATTCCTCTTTAAAACAAAATTCATTAAACCACGAATTTGCAAAGTTATTGATAGATAGATTATAAGAATACAATATTTCAACCCCAATCTCACCATCAACACCATCTGCCCTTCCTCGGTGTTCCCATGCCCCCTCCCCACCACAACCTGCCATCTTGATGGGCACATTTCAAAGTTCTGTGGTTGTAGTTTAGATCTTGTTTGTGGTGTTGAGTCGGTGCTTTGGATATATAGCATATATATAGCTATACCACTCTCTTTCTCAGATGTCATGCCCTAAGTGTGCTACCAGCAGTCACCATCACCTCACCAGGATTAGTAGATCACCAAAATACTCTGTTCGAATTATTTATCTCAGTAGCATTGAGAGTAAAACTACTACTCAGGCTAGTGCATATAAAGAGATTCACATTGATTCCCTGTTCCAGCTCCCCCAGAAATGAATGAATGCCCCAATTCTGGACAAAACACATATGGGAGAGAACTGATATAAATATAACTTTTATGAACACATGTGGTCATTGGAGTGAAGATGTTTGATTTTGATAGAGGCAAATAGTAATCGATTTTCCTAAATTCCATCTTTTATCTTTGCATGTAACAATGTGGAACTTTTGATGTGAAATACTTGTCATTTTATTGGTTTCATTTGATCAATAATATATAACCATGAACACATATTTTTCCTTGGGCCATCTGCTCTCATCTTTGTATGTTCTACCTAAATTCTTTTGACCTTTCCTCTCCACATTCATACATAAGCATCCTGCTATAAACCTCTCCGGATTGTCAGCTACATCCTGGCTGGCTGAAATAGACTGCATTAATACATGCTTTCGTACTAAGTCTCATAAAATTGAAAATGTAGGATGACCAGGAGAGACCTGTTTTACTTATCCAACCATATACTTCAGGAATTCTTTCCAGATTTTTTTTATTTTACATATGCATGTCTCTGTGTATATGCACATGCATTATGTTATGCTGATTTTTTAACTCTTTTCAATGAGGTTCATTATGTGGAAGATTTACATTGAGGTTCACTTATACTTTTTCCTTCAATGCTTGCAACACCTTTTCAAATTTTCTTCATAATTAATTATATATGTTGTTCCATTCTACAATCCAAAAAATTGAGGTCGAGAGGGAGTTGGAGTATTTATCTAAACTTTCTAACATAATAATAAGGTTGTGCATTAGGATAGGCGATTCTTCGCCCTACACATTTACTCTAGCTCTATATTGTCTCATAGCAAGTCCAGCAATAGGAGAAAACTGACCATAGGGACTCGAATGCTGTTTTAAAAAGAGACAATGAGGCTAGGGAATCTAGTTAATAATAATAGTGTATGCTTTACATAAAATGATATGGGGAAAGGAAGCAGAATAGAAATCCTAAAGATTTCCAAACTATCACTTTGATCTAAAGAAACTTCTCTAAGCAAGGAGTGGACTCCCAGGTCATTAGTCACGGATTTAGGTTTTCTTTTAAGCTATTGAGGCAAGTAAAATGGCAATTTACAGATTTAGTTAATCATTGTTCTCCTGGTGAAAAAAATTTTCAGTCTGTTTTTAAAACGGTCAAGTAATAGAACTAAAACATACTAAGCCAATTTGGATGAAAATAGAGAGTACTAAACATTTGCACTGACATCATTGCTTACCTAGCAAAGATCCTCTTAATTTTCTAGGAAAAATTATTCTAGAAGGAAGTCTTTCTGTTCTCAGAAAACATTCCACAGACCACAATAATTGAGAAGAAAATGTTAAACACGAGAGACTTTTTCACACCAAGAAAATCACCCTAAATCTACCTGAATTTATTATTTAAAAAATAATAGATTAAAAAAATAAAGCTTAAACAAATACACACGGGAAATTTCAGTCATTTGTTTTCCTATTCCATGAACCCATCTCCATCTTCTCTTTGAGTTAATCATCATCAAATTGCACTAAATCAGAGATGGCAGGGGCTGAGGCTGGCTGGATACCAGTGTTCCTCATTGTTTGGTTATACTGGAAGCGTCTTTGGAATGAGCTTCATCTGAAAGCCCTTTAACTCGTACTGAACAACAGAGGTTTTGGGATTTTTGTTTGTTTGTTTTGCTTTGTTTGGGCAGAGGGGAGATGGAGAGGCATGTGCATGCATGTGATACATTTTCTTCTTAAATTAAAAATAAAGTTATCAAGACTTTCCATCTGCCCCACCTCTCCCCTTCCTTCATATTCTTACACACACACACACACACACACACACACACACACACACACACACACACACCCTTCTTTCCTCACAAAACTTTTGGAAATCTAAAAGAATTGGAAAAGGAGGAAGGAGTGTGGGGGGAAAAAAAGTCTTTCCATTTTTGTTATGTGTATTTTTGCCCTGTTTGCTTTCTTAGCAATGTTCATGTGATATGTTCAGTTAAAATGACTTAATGACTTATTTTGAATCCTGGACAACGTGAAAAGGCAAAAGACACACACATATGTGGACAGCTGTCTAATAAAGAAAACAGAAGAGAAGGCCACTCAAAAAAATGTCCGAGAAGGCAGTGTTGTCTGAATTATTCTTTGGCTGAAAGGTAGACTTTCTCTTGAGGGTTTAAGTTGTTTTTCCCAGCTAAAGGGTGGAGTAAGGAAAGCAGATTTGTGTCTGTAACTGATTGTCAGTTTCTGAGAGAAATTATCCACTTCAATAAGTTTTGTTATTTTGGCAATTTCTTTCTCAGAATTGATGGTGCCCTTTACTTTCAGGTGGGGGATGGTACAGGGGATGGGATATTGTTTCCAGTGACTGCTGAGAGAAGGGAGTAAGGGGCAGCTGTCTAACTGAGAGACTGAAAAGGTTCTGGGAGAATGGAATGTTGTTGTTTCTGTGTTGTTAAAGCCACTCTTCCTTTTGATCATGTTTATACTTAAAAATTTCACACTGTGGTCAAGCTAAGCGAGATATGATTTCACAAGTCCCCCATAAACACTGGATAACCGCGTTTGTTCTCTGTGTACACAGGCATGCGATTTTTAGTAAATGTATATAGATGGGCACTTGTCAGAGGCAATGGGGTTCACATTTTAATTACCAAAACATGAAGAATGTTTTTGATGCTACTTCTCTAGATTTTTCAGAAGAGTTTTACTATACTTTAACAGAGTTAACATAAGGGCTATCTTTCTCAATTGTAATTTTGAGTAATAATGAAGAAAACAGAATAAGATGAAGTTAACCTATATATTTCAGATCAAGCTTTCTACTATGATACAAATAGGAAAGCTTTAAGTTTGCTGAAAAGGAATATTCCAGCAATTAGCAAAAGATTCCACAGCTGTTAAACTAAAGAAACTATTTGTCTTCCTTCGAGCCTAACTCACCATTGCTCACAATTACTTCATAACTAATCAAAACTTCTATGAAGATACTTGTCACCAAATAATGGCTATTATTGCCTCTGTTCTATTGGCACCCAATTTCCAGGACTGTTTATTGCCACTGATGCCTTTTTTTATTTGAAAATTTGTTTTTTTTTCTAAATCTCCTTGAACAACAATAATAAAATGCAATCTGAAATATTAGCATAGTACATAGATAAAGCAACAATTTTCTTAAGCATTTCTTTACAACATGTAATAAAAATGTACTCTGGGAAGTAGGGAAAATGCAGTTGCTGAACTTGATGACTGTTGTATCATTTCTGGTTGACTCTCGTGTCATTTGGAGAAACTCTGCTTGGAATCCCTTTCTGAATAAAATATGTGCAGGATGTTGCAATAGGACAGCAGGTAGATTTCGTGAAGTCTTACATGCAGTCAACCCAGGTTCTATTCCCTGCACCTTATGTGGTCACACGGACTCAGAGCCTGAGCACGTGACATAGAGATTAAGTACAGCTCAGATACCTCTGTGCTGGGAACAACTCTAGATGGTAAGGGCTCAGTATCTATCAGTGGACTGAGATTCGGAGACACTTGAATGACCAAGAGGTTCAGTTGGTTGTTTCTTTTTAATGCCAAAAGTCAAACCAAAAACACTGAATATTTAAGTAAAACAAAGCAACATTTGATTATGAACTTCTACACAAAGGAGAAAAGAACATACTCAAACTCATGATGAATATGTATGGGTTCAGAAATACTGGTACTTCCCTGGAAGAGTTTACCTTCTTTCAGCAACTCAGTACACACAGGCACTAACTCACTGAGCACTCCATGACAGCTGAAAGGCAAGAAGATTATGAGCAACATCCAACCATATTAGATGAAAATTCTGAGGGTTAGGTCACAAGTAGACTTAATTAAATAATCACATTTTTGAGAGATCCACAATAAATTCTCTGCCTTTACTTTAATAAACTATAGTGTTTTCTTGATCTCTTTAATACAAGTAATTTACTAAATAGAAGTATCAGTGGTACCACTGTGAGTGGAAGGAGTGAACCAAGGTTACGACTGATCTAGGATTTTTAATTTGCTGTCTTAGAGAGAGGCAAATTATCCCTTCAATGGATTTTTATTGAATGGATTGAACAAGGATTTTTTTTTAAAAAGTAAAGACATGCTGATTACTAGTTGGCTTTATACAGAAGCAGCTTTCTAACATACAACATAACAAGACCTGTGCCTGTCCTGCATGTTTTCAAATCTTAGTGTTACCTGGACTTAGAGATTCTAGAGTTAAGAAACTTATCCAACCTCAATCACCCTAACAACTACCCCTCAGTCTAACACATAATGATATTCTTTTTAATATGCTCGGTGAAACTGAAGATCTTCTAAAAAATTGTTCTAAGATCATCATGGTTGCCTTTTCAGTTTCCCTTTGAAAAAAAAAAAGGAACTACCTAAGTGCTAAGGGAGAGAGGGCACTTTGCAGAGTTTAAATAATGTGGAATCCAACTTTCTTACTGTTGAGAAAGTAGGAGGGTTCTCATTGTCACAGTTGATGTAACTGATGACACAATCATTTAAAAAAAAGATTAGTATCAAATTTATTTTCTATAATTTTTTCCCTGAAGTAATACATTTTTAAAAATCAACTACCTTAACTTGGAAGAAGGGAAATGCCCTAAGATTGTCTTTGGCATGCTTTTGAAACAAGTCTTTGTCAAGGCAAGGAATCAATCCAACAGTCACAATCTATTTGAAATCTGTCATGCATAAGTTGTAACTAAGTATGAGTTTTCAAAATATTTGCTTTTAAGTAAATTAGATCGAATTTAGATTATTCATATGATAATGTCACTCTCACTCATTTGCATCTTCATATGTTTCCTTGAAAGGGGAGAAAAAATATGGAATTACAGCTAGTGGGGAAACAACCAACCAATCAACAGTTGTCAAATTTCTTCTTCCTTTTTACCTTTTCCTGAAAGTTCCTTCTTCAGAGATCTTTTGTGTACTCCTGTGTTGGTATATTCCCCTGTGGTAGAGTCTTCAATCAGAGCATCTCAAGAGCGGGGTTGGAAAAAGTGATCCTGGACTCTAGGTGTTCTATGAATAGTAAAGAGTATCTGAAAAGAATGTGCTGTCTTCAGTTGACTGCCAGAGTGTCCTCAACTAATAAAACATTCAGCCATTGCTTCCCACCTGTTCTCTTCCTGTTTATTCCGGGGCCCATTTTATTTGACTGTAACAATTGATTCATGTTTGTCTCCTTGCTAAGACTACTATGTTGAAAATAGAGATGATTTTTTCCCCTTTGTGTCCACAACATAAGAATGTGCTAATGCTTTGTGGGATGAATGGACAGATAGACGAACAGGTAAATGGCTTGAGAGAGACTATGTAGAAATAATGCTGAGAATAATATTCACCTAAACCACAAATTCAACATTCTTTTGTTGAACTTTGAAAGTTCTGACATAGTTTTGAGAACCAAGGTTATGTTTTGACAAAACAAATTTAGTGTTTTGTGAAGCATAATTTGGGAGCCCAAATGACTATGTTTGACAGCATTTCTTTAGCAAAACTGCATTTTGTTTAGGCCAGGCATCATGACTGACAGTCGTATTTTTTCTTTATTTAAAATTCTCCACATAAACCAGCTATGGTCTCTATCTGGTTCCTACTGCTTCATAATTTCTGGCAAAAAAAATAAAAAGTCTTTCTTCTGGGAGTACAGGGTCTTAGTGAGTTTCCCAGAATCCTTAAAATGCTATGCGAAGGTAACAGCAGTCTAGACACCTGAATTCTGCTAAAATCAATTTGAAAAATATGAGTTGTTTTTTTAATGAGCTCCTCAAAAGGGATCAGACTGAAAGAAATGTCGTGGGGACCTTGATGTGTCATACCTTCAAAGACAGCGGATCTTACTTCTTTGGAGAAGGATTTGATTCATAGGGCATTTTACTAAATTCAGTACAAGCAAACCATATGCCTTAACAAAATTCATCTATGAATCAAATCATTTGCTCCAATTTAGTGTTTCAGACTTTCTGAGAACACTATTTCCAAGAATACACAGGAGAATTCAAAGTGTGCCTAAGCCCGGATTTCTCTCCCTCCTATTAAACTAAAAGATTTACGTAATAAATGACAAATAAAAACACTTACGTGCTAAGGTTTAACACCGGCTTATACACATTGATAAGTTTGCTGCAAGTTCTAACTTGAGACATTTTTTAAAAATCAACTTATCCAAGAAGAGATGTAAGTAAATGGAAGAATTTAGCTTATTGTTTGGCTTTGGTTTCTTTTTTCCTGTGCTATCTTAATAAAGGCTTTAAGTAGCAGCTTAGAAAGGCTGGAGAACGTTTTCGTTTTCCTTCCTTCTATTTTTTATAAAGAGGATTTGGCCAGCAACATTGTTATTTGCATATAGTAGGATCTTGACATCCTGTGCTTTGTCTGGTCTGCATTGCAAAATGTGTCTATGGACTTCAGGATTGAAAACAAATCAGCAGTTCCTGAACACTGCATTGAAAATGTATTCATTCCAAACTGAATTATCATCGCTGGTGACGTTCTCCTCTCTAGACCTTAAAAAGCTGAAAAATGGTAATACAAACCACATGGTTGCTTCATCCCACCACCACTCTTGGCAGAACAAGTGCTGCCTGGCAACCTCGCTGTCAGCTGGGCCTGTGGTAATCAGAGCAGCGTTGCCCTGTACTTAAACCGAAGGCTTTCTTTCTGAGAATCCATCCGTGGATGCTTTTTCTTCTTATCAGTCTTCTCAGTAATGTTTGAAAAGGGCTTCTGTGGACAAGAAGAATATGTCCTTATGGAGTGAGTTGCTGACATAGAACAAAAAAAAAAAAAAGAAAAGAAAAGAAAAAAAAAGAATCCAACTATGCTAGTGACTCTGCAAAAAAAAAAAAAAATCTGAAAAAAAACTGAAAAAAACAAACAAAAAACAACCAGCAGGCAGGCTGCAAAGATTCACCGCTGGTAGCTTTGCACTTGCAGCTTTGCATCCTGCAGCTGCATAGACCCATCTAAGCACAGGGCTCTTATTTCTTCCTAGGCCCTGAACCTGCTTTCCTTCTTTCGTAGGGCAGCTCACATAGTCGGTATCAAATGCAATGGGGAGATTGGGATCTGGAGACTCAGACCCAAATGTGGCCTTTTTCGATTTGGCTCTGGAAACAATGACATGAGCTTAATCCCAGCATGCTTAGTGGGAAAATATGCATTTGGAACAAAACTGATGATGACAGCATTCCTTCAAGCAGGCTTGATGATGACTGAGATGACACAAATTTGCAGCAATAATTGAGCATGTGAAAAGTGAAACTTCCAGGAAAGAAAGATCACCGGAGCGGTCCATAGCCATAGGGATGGTGTCTAATGCAATGTGAAAGTCGATAGGAAATTGGATTCACCCAGCAGAATTCTACTTTACTTTATAGCCAACTTGCATAAACAAAGACATCATTCAACTCTTTCTATTGCCTGTTCATTAGACATAATGATAGCATGTAAAATGACTAGTAGAATTCCTGCACATTATTGGCACTCAATAAATGCAGTGTGAGCCTGTGCCTCTCCAGTCAGCCAAATTTCCTCTGGGATCCATTGGGAATGCTCTTTTAAACGTATAGGCTGCTCCCCAGAGCTCTACAAGGCCTCTTCCTTTCTTCAAACATCTTCCCTTGCTTCTTTTTACTTCCCTGAAATATACAAAGACTAAGGCAAAGAAGAAGTATCTGAAAAGGAAATGAATCCATCCCAGTTCCAGCTATCTATTTGAGAAATCTTAAAGCAACACTTGCTGGGCCTTTAGTCTCCAGATTCTCAAGTCCAACACTTGGTGTGGATTTTATCTTAAAGCTGAAATGACTGGATCCTAGAAAATGTATGGCATTCATTCAAAGTAACACAACCAGAAAATCACCTGACTCTTATGACTCAGTAGGCAAGGATCACTTTGTTAGCTCACTTTCCATAGTGGTTAGAGAGGCTCAATGAACAGGAAAAAAAAAAAAAAAGATCTGCATATCTCTGGAACTAATAAAAGGCACCCATGGGAGAATGCAGTATCATTAGAGTAAGTGTATTTTAGCTTTCCCTTATAAAAGGCCAAAAAGAAATTGGGCCTAATCTGATGTTCCTGTTCTAGACTTTTTGTTTCACAGGCACAAGTGCTTACATACTGAGGAAGGCAGCCCTAAGCAAACTTGCACCCAAGGGACACACCTTGCACCAAGGGACACACCCTCAGGATCCACCAGCCTCTTCCATTTGCCATTTCCCTTCACCTGGTCAGTAAGAAGGATAAATCACATCTCAGTTGCTGCTACATTTTCTGTGTATAAGTAGACAGTCTGACTTTGAGGAAGTCATTTGCCATTCAAATAATAAATAAAAGTGCTTATATTTGTGTATGGTTCTAGTGTTTCCTAAGTATTTAACACTTGCCATACTGTGACTGCACAGGTTTAGATATTATTGGTTTTATTCTAATCATAAGGAGACTGAAATAGAGGTGAAAGTTCCTTTCAGGGAAATATATTTGACCTACACTATTACCTGATGATAGAAGAAAATGAGATGTAGTGTTTTCTAAACTGAGATTTCTATGACAAACAGATATGGGCCAATGAGATTTGAAGTCTGTGTGAATATACAGGCATATAGGCAAATATGCATGCATATATATGATTATTTCAGCTACAGTGCATTTTGAACAACTTTTAAATAGCATCGAGTTTAATTTTTCATTAGGCACCTCTCTCAAAACTCTGCATCTATTTCAACACCATTTAATCTAACCTTTGTTTTCCTCCCAGATTTGATGAAGCTGTTTTTTTAAAACCAGATATTCACTGCCTTTAAGTCTAATTCCTCCCCGACTTAACCCCAGGTGCCCCTCTCTATCTATATGTGGCTCTTTTCCTTTATTAGTTTCCTAGAGACAATTAAACACACAGTGTTCATTTCCTTTCCTGCCCCTGTGTGCTAGTTGCAGCACTGCTCTGTCTTGAACTCTCTCTCCCCTTGCGGATGAAACACAAATTGAAGACTGCCATTTGGGGTGTCCCTCTATTACTTCTGCTCTCCCCTCCCCAGGACCAGTTCTTCCCAGTCCAAGAGCATTTTTTCCCGAAGCTGTTCTTTCCAGAATATGAGAGAAAGTTTTCCCTTCTTTTCTTAATTCCTTCTTTGATTAGCAGCTGCAAGCTAGGTATGACAACTTTCAACTATAAAACATTGCTGAAGCCTGTTGCTACCAGTAACACAATATACAACTTTCAAACAACTCTGTCTGATACAAACTGTTCCAGCCAAAGCGTTCCTCTGAACTGCTTTCTAAAAGGGGTGATATTCTTCCAGAACAAAACATTTTATGCTAGATTTTTTCCAATGGTGATTTAAATCACCGCATGACCCAATTATCCCTGCAAGTGGAGCTTCCTTTTTGTTGTGCAGCTCAGTTATGATTTCCAGCACAATGACAGTGTCAGGGCTTCTGATGTCTTCCCCCAAAACCTCAAAGTTCTATGCATCTGCCATTAGAAACCCTCCTAGGGTCTTTTTAAGGGAAGTAATAGATAGGCACATCTGTGTAGATTTGGCAAGCCAGAGCCTGGTCACGCATTTTTCTTAGTGAACTTTGCTTTTATTAAGACTTTTTTTAACTTAATTCCCTAGAAAATTGTGTGAATGTTTTTCGCTCCACTTTTCTCCAATTTAAATGATGATTTTCTGGGACTACTCTTTTTTCAGTTCTAAAATATGTACTTACTTTTCGAGACTCCACCTGATTACCATCTTTATATCCCTATTGGTTTCCATCTTTAGAATTTTACTGTCCAATGGGGCAGTTACCAGTAGCTTTACACCTTTAGTCCCCTGGGGCCAGAACAATAGTACAGCAGATTAAGGTGCTTGCCTTGAATGAGGCTTACCTGGGTTCAATCCTTGGCATCCCATATGATCTCTGAGCACTGACAGGAGTGATTCCTAAGTACAGAGCAGGAGTTACCCCTGAGCGTTTCCAGGTGTGAGTGCCCCCACAAACCAAAAAGCCAATAGACCTTTAGGTCCTCTGAGATATATATATGTATTGGGGATATGAGTTAGCCACAAGCAAAGAGGATAACCTGTCATTTTTGTTGACATAAATGAGCCTTTAGTACATTGCACTAACTGCATAAGTCAAAGAAAGTGCTATATGCTTATTATTTATGATCTCTGACCATATCAAACCTGTGACAAATATGAGAAATCCTGATCCCCAACACCAGAGAAAATAAGTAATAATTCCCTGAATAAGGGGAGGGAAAAGAATGAATTTTCTACTCATATGTCAATTAGAAAATGTGGGTCAGAAGAATAGTCATAAAACAAACTGCAAAATGATGAATAGTTCACAATGAGTTAGATTTAATTTTTTTCAGAATGATCTGCTTTTTAAAATGCAGCAATTCAAATCACTGACCCATCAGCCCCTATTCAGAAGAATAATCAAAAACAACCATTAAGTGCTAAAAGTTAGGCTAGATAATTCCTCGTTAATTCAACAGCTTATGGAGTCCAATATACGCAGGATGAAAAAAAAGAAAGTGAGAAAGACATCATAACTAAGGTCCCGGCACAGAAACCGTTCTTTATGTAAAGGCCATAAACAAGAGGCGACCACCTAATGAGAACATGCATTTGACTTCAGTAGTTTACTAAGAGGTTGTTGATTAAAATAAGTTTCCCATAGAAACACAGTGCCCTGTTTAAAAATTCCAAGGGTAGACTTCCAAATTACTGCCAAGCATTCCGTAAGTGGAGTCAATTCAAGATTGTTGAATTCTATGAGAAAACACAATACCCAGATGCACAGGGAAATAACGTCAAACATTCTAAATTTAAGGTGTTGAAGAGATGCCTCTTCTGTCTCTCCCTGGCTGCCTTCATTCTGAATTGCTAATGGTGTTTTCTGTGTCCTTAGACCAAGTGAGCAAGAGACCTGGTAATATAAAAAGCAAGAAGAGAAGAAGACACTACAGTGGGGAGGGATAGAGGAGGGGTGGAGGAGGGAATCTGGAAGATGGAGTCGGAGCTCCAGAACACCAAGTGAGAATCAGAAACAGGGCATGTGGGAGATATGAAGGCATAAATCTGGGGGAAACAGGAATAATGAAGGTTTGGAAGGGAGGAAAATGATTTCCCCCATAGTCCAACCCATCAAACTGCTGTGACCCCTCTCCACAATCATTCAGCCCTGGCACAAACTCCTTATATGGTTCTTAAGATAAAGTCAAGAAACCTGCCTGGATTTCAAGACCCATTTGTCTGGCTCCTGGCCTGCCAACACTGTCACAAAGCTGCCCTTGTTGCTCTTCTCCCCAGCCATGGGTCAGCTCTAACACATCCTAGCTCACCTCTTGGAATTTACTAGATGCTTTACCTGGGCCTATCTGCATTTCTTTCTGGGTTGGCATGAGTTCCTATTCAAATTTTACATTTTTAGTTTTTATTGTTTCCTCAAGGAAATCCACCTTGAACCCTTGGACCAGTTTTCAGTTCTCTGATGCATAATAAACATTTCCCTCCTTGCCCTTTGCATAGCGATTTTACTATCCCCTCAAGTCATTGTTGGAACAAAGGCTCTCTTCCCTCTTCCAGGCTAGACTGTAAGTCCCAGGCAGCCTGTTTGCAAAGTCTACTTCTGCTTACCACTCTGTGTATGACACATAACAGGTATTCACTAAATGCATGTCGAGTCAGGCATGAATGAATGAATGAATGCAATGAGGAGAGAGGGTTCTCTAACTTTAGATGAGAAACTTTGGGGATCAGGTCTCCCTAATTATGGGATAAAGGGCAAGGAAGGACAATTTTTCCACCAACATCCAACCGCTCACATAAATAAGAGGTGACCACCAGTGAGAAATTGCCTGTATTCATTTCAAAGTTAAGATGTTTATGCGGCTCAGTATGTTTTTCCATTCTTTGTCTCGAGCTACCCTCCCTTCCTCTCTTATGTGATTTATTCTAAGAGGCCTGAGCTGAATTTTTGAGTGTAATTGAGAAGACAGGAGGTTCTGTCCTACGATAGAACACACACTTCCTCTTCTTAAAAGAGAAAACTACTTTGGAAAGTTAAACTGTTTGCAGAACACTCGATTTAGAATTGTCAGGGAGAAAAAGGAATCAAATCAGAAAGTAGCTTCTTCGCTTTACTTTCATAGTCACAATGAAATAACAGCCGATCAAGAAAATAAATGTGCCTAAGTTGTATGGTTGGTAGGACCTTGAGGGGTCTCCTGACAGGAAGCACTTGTCTTTCTAAATGGGTTTTACTCTAATGGGGTTAGAGGCCTAAGAACATTCTAATATTTGCGCATTGTGCTTCTGACCCTAAGGGGTTAAAACAAAAGGCTGAAACCATTTCTGTACTCAATTTGTTGTGTCCTGTTAAAGTAAAAAAGAATTGCTTGTAAAGGCAGAAAAATGTCATCATTTTTGCACTGGCGGTGACCCTAGCGTCTAAAAATAAAAATGCTGGAATTTGTAAAGCAGGTGACTTAAAAAAAACTTAGAGAAATAATTATTTAAGGTCTAAATATGGATAATAAAAAAGGAAAGCAAAATAGGGAGGTCCAAGTGACCCAGGCTGCATAAACTGGGCACATAAGACATTTGAAAGACTTTTTTTTTTTTGCCTGTGCCTTGTTCTAAGTTTGAGGAGAAGCATTTTTGTTTCCAACATACTTGCTAAATAATGTCTGCTGGCTATCCTTTTTATACAAGCAGAGTTCATTTTAGTATGAAATTCATTTTGCATCCATAGAGGAATTTATATACTCATCAACCTTCACTAGAAGCTTAAGTATAGCCTTCAATTTGAGGAGATTTTCAAGTCACACCACTAAATGGGGTAGAACAGTTGTAGATTTTCAAAGGGTCTCTTGCCATTGATTCCATGGCTACTAACTTGAGCCTGCCTTTCACAGTTTAACCTCTTTACCCTTTGATCGGTACTCTGCTTTTCAGCTTACATACACATTTCAAAACACTTCCTTTGGGTTCTAGTGTAAAGGAAATTGATCATTCTTCAACTATGTTTTTAATTGACTTCCTTCTTCCCAAATAGGAAATTAACTTTCACTCCACTCCTATTTGATCTGTTAAACAGGGTATGTGACACCTTTCCAGACAACAAAATTTAGCAAACCCTAAACAGACTTTACCTGATAAAGGCCCCACCTTCCCACAAAACTTTCAAAAATATAACAAGCTTGTAAGTGAGTTCTAACCACAATGCATTTTATCAGGCATCATTGTCCATAATACATTGAAAGAACCAGCTGTTGTCTCATTTTTCTTGATAAAGTGCAAGTTACTCTTCAAAAACCAATGGCCTTCTCCCTGTGTAGAGTTGCTTGAAGAGGGTATCACATACCCAACATTAAAAGTTTTTTTTTTTCAGCCTCATCTAAGCTGTTGTTATTCCCATTCAAACTGAAAGATTATGTTTGAACGGAGAAGGATCAATAATGTCTGAAACGACTCTACCCAAATATTTCACAGTCCATTACAAGAGGTTGTTGTTGTTGGAACTGGTTGTTTGCCAATCTGCCACCTGGGCAACCAGGTCAGTGACCAAACAGGTGATAATGTTCTCACAGTCCCACAGAAAACACACCCAGCGCTCACATTGCCACACCACCATGCGTTGACTTCAAGTGCTTTATAGATTTCCCTGCTGTTCTGTAGTTGGAATACAAATCTGGTGGGGAAAACCACCTCTGGAATCCCAGATTTCCACCTACAAAGATAGAGCTTGCTACTCACAAAAACAAAAAAAAAGAACTCACATACAAATCCCAGAATATAGTATTATTATAACCTCTAGGGAATTCCACTGTAGACACTAGGCTATTTACAAACTTCCTCGATTTGCAATTTGCTTTGGAGATCTTCTCTGCCATGGGGAAATTTTCACTCTGACCTCCTGAATTGCTCCATTATATTGTCTCAACCAATCACAGACATATATTTGCTGACACCACACACACATACACACACACACACACACACACACACACACACATACACACACACTCACACATCCTGTGTGGTGAACATCTATTCTGACCTCTTCTTAAAATAGAATTTTTCATGGAAATTCTTTTTTTTTTCTGAGTAAATGATTTTCCTGGAATGAATCAAATATTGTTTCCTCCATTTACTTTTCTTTCTCTTGCCAACGTTCGGAACTATTATCCAATTTTATGACATAAATATTTGTGCCCTGACTTTTTTTATCTCCATTTACCATAATTCCTTATTTTTCATCTTCTACATCAGTTTTATTTTAAAAGTAGATATATTAATAACTTGAAAATAACAGGTCAACTGAGGAATAGGAACAGGGTGGAAATGGAGAACAATAATGTTAGGGAAAAAAAGAAAAAGAAAAATGAAACCAAATAAAAATTGTAAGATCAGTTCCTTCAGTCCGTCTGTAACTTTCCCCTGACCAAGTGCAATACTTCAAACTTCTTTCCTGGTTCTCACTAAACTGATACACTGCAGGTGCCACAGTTTAGATTCAACAATGAAAAAATAGTCCATTCCTTTTCTAGTTCCCCAGCAAAGACATCACAAAAGATAGAGTTATCATGAGCTAATTACAGTCCTTGAAAATTACCTTTGTGCTTTGCAAATATGCATTTTTTTTTCTTTGCTGGTGATGAAGAAGTTGGCAGTTTAAATAAAAAACACTATTTAAAGTAACAGAGTACAGTTATATAACCTTTTCACATAAATCACACAATAACTCTTTGTGCTTTGTAAAAAAAAAAAGAACTGCAGCGCTTGTTAAGAAGATTTATTTATATAATAATCTATGCAAAGGACTTTTTTCCCTTTTATAAAAGTGGGATGTTCTTTTTTTTTATCCTCTGGAAGTTGCAAACTAGAGAGCAGGAATATCCTCCAGTCATACCATTTAGCTGCATATACTCCAGCTACTAACAGACTCCAATTCGAGTAGTACTTTGGTATTACCACGCATGCCTTGGTTTCTGACCCCACAGAGAGGAAACTTGCAAAAAGAATAGGCTATCCCTACTAAGTAATTAAAAATAATCAAAATTGAATCTAAGGTAAGGATTCTTTGCATATACTAATCACCAAAAAAAGACCAAATTATTGTTTTTAGTCTTAGTTTTTTTCCTCAGATTTCCAGGAACACTCTTATTTTTCCCCATCAATTTAACTAGTGAGCGGGTGGTGAAATCCATGGGACCACTGAAGATCTAGAATTTCTCCACTGATTCTCCCAGGAATTCTTTCATCAGTTCCAGTTTGCCCTATTACCTGCCATTTCCTTCTTTGCTCCCCTTCCTTCACCTTATATCCTCATGTGAACATGGAAGCAGTTGTCTCCATTATTTATAACATTGTTGCTCCCACTTAAAATTATCCCTCTTAAAAAAAAATGCCCTGACACCAATGTCTTGACACCTGATCTTATCACTGACCAGCTCACCCTAAAGGGGTTCAGAATTGAAGAGCCAGGGCCCTGCCTAAGTCATTAAACGTTGAGTTTGGCTCCAAGTGACCCCCTTAATCCATAGTCCCGAGGATCACTCCAGGAAGAGTGATCCTTTCACAGAGATATCCCTAATAGATGCACTTTATTGGTCAAAATATCTCTTCCACCTCTCGCCAAACAGTGGGGGTTCTGAAGACAGGGAAACCCACAAGGGCTTTCTTGTGTGTCCTTATCTTTCATTGAGATGCTGACCTAACTTTTAAAAGCTATCTCCATGGAAAAGTCTGGGCTCCATTCCAAAACCAACCAGTAGGAGGTGGCTGTCTTAATCAGTGGCTGTGTTCTGTCTTTACATAAACAGGTTAAGCCAGCTGCCAGTGCCTCTACAACCAATTCCAGCTCACATTACCTTCCGCTGAAAAGATGGGCCTGAACCAAAGCCACATTTTGAATGTGGAAGTATAGGCTACCTCTCCCAGGTAATAGCGCAGGACCCAGTTGTCATATGGGGTGATAAGAATCATTATCTTATGATGGACCTTATAAGGACCTTCCTTCCTTCCTTCCTTCCTTCCTTCCTTCCTTCCTTCCTTCCTTCCTTCCTCCTCCTTCTTTCCTTCCCTTTCTTCCCTTCCTTCCTTCCCTTTCTTCCCTTCCTTCCTTCCTTCCTTCCTTCATTCCTTCCTCCTTTCCTTCCTTTTCTTCCCTTCCTTCCTTCCTTCCTTCCTTCCTTCCTTCCTCCTCCTTCTTTCCTTCCCTTTCTTCCCTTCCTTCCTTCCCTTTCTTCCCTTCCTTCCTTCCTTCCTTCCTTCCTTCCTTCCTTCCTTCCTTCCTTCATTCCTTCCTCCTTTCCTTCCTTTTCTTCCCTTCCTTCCTTCCTTCCTTCCTTCCTTCCTTCCTTCCTTCCTTCCTACCTTCCTTCCTTCCTCTTCCTTCCTTCTTTCCTTCCTTCTTTTCTTTCTTTCTTTCCTTCCTTTCTTTCTTGTGAATGAAATATGCCACAAGCTCTTTGTTAGATCTTACCAGCCTGCCAAACTGGAGGTAAGAAGTCAAAAAGAAAGAGGAAGCCTGATAGTTCTGGCTGATACATAACTGTCAAACACCTCAACTTCCTAACCTAGTGGGGAAATAATAAAAGCAGAAATAACTCCCTGGCTATATGAGGAACAGAGTGATTGCAAGGATGGAACTTGATTAACTGAATACACCCTCCCTATGAGCTAATCCACAGAGTAGCAGTTTTGGCTTTTATGAAACTGAGAGTGTCAGTTTGTAGAATCAACAAGCATGACTAATACTGAAAAGATACTGATGACAAAATTTGTTACTTTCCTCAGACATCTACTCTTCCCCTTTGACCCTAAGAATGTTCCTTAAAATAAAAATTTCCCAAAGTAACAAATTTACATGGAATAAGACCTAAACAACTAGAGCGATAAAAACAGGTTTCAGAGGTATAGATGTGAGCCAAAAATAATCACTGCATGTTCATTTGCCCAGAATAATTTGACACTTGATTATGGTTCAGACTACACATCAGAATCATTAAAAACAACAAAGCAGCAAATAAAAATCTTTCCATGTAGAATATTCCTGTAATGGATTGCTGAAGAATATTCTGCTTTCATTAGACATTATAATGGTAGTAATTAGGAATTCTAGACCTTGCTTCTAAAAGAACTGCTTTCCCAGAGAAAGTATTTTAACATGCTATCACATTGACTTAAAATCACTGAATTAAGGCCACTGGCTTATAGGTCAAGCCATATTTGGATGGCTTAGAATAACTTTTTTTTCCTCTTTTGCTACCAGAATTGAATGCAAAGCATATTAGGTCCTTGTGCTGATCTTATTTTCAAGCCCTGAATAGCTACTGCAATTCCAGTAGGATTCCTCTTGTTTTTTATTTTGACAGCATAACACTACACCCATGGGAGCTGAGCTTTTCAGGTGTTAAAGAGGATTTGTTATAAGAAAATGATTATAATAGGATTTAATGTAATTGAAAGTCAAGGTACAGTAGCCATACAGTGTATCAGAGAGAGTGTCAAAACTTGCAGGGAGGGTGGAGTGCCTTTTGCTAAGTAAACAACAAAAATGGAGAGAGGGAAAAAAAATATTCTATGCACAACAGGATCGACGAGGTCAGTTAACCTGATAAGCCTGCCCCATCACAGTGGGTATCAAACCCACAGGTGCTCAAGGTACTGCCCTGGCAAGACGGACCCTGAATACCTGCAACCTTCCAACCCCACAAGAAGGTTTTCAAAACAAGTTATATAAGAGCCTGATTTCTTGTCTGAAACTTGAAAGGTAATAAGCCTTGGCACTCTGAGGCTCCGGGAGGGGAAGGCCCATCCTGAGTCATTGCCTCAGCCCTTCCAGTTCAGGAACGAGTGTCGCTCTGAGTCCTTTCATGCCTGGGCTAGGTGGGCGGGCAAAAGGGGTGGGCGTGACCACACGTGCACACATGCACAAGAACCCATCGATTTCCCAAGCAGGCACCCTTCTCTCTCTGAGGGCAAGAAGTTTAAGCCTGGTGCAACATTTTCCCACGGAGAAAGCTCTCTGAGGATGCAGGCATTCAAAGCACTTCCTGCCTTGGAGAACTGTAAGCTCCCCAGATCAGAATTCAGACGCAGTCATTAGAAGAGGAAACTCATGATCTTTGATGTTCTATCACTATCGGGTTCTTTTCTCCTCCTGAATTTACTTCCCTCCTATTTCCAGGGCTATTGGACCTCTGGATCAAAACCAGTAGGATGCAGGACATTCTGACTGAGTTTGTGTTGCTGCCTATGATTCTGAGGAAGGAGAGAAGTAGGACCTAGAGCCCAAAACTTGTGTGTACATATTCATCTTAGACAAATTAGCTGAAGAACTTTCAGACCACTGTCTGTTTACTGTCACTGGTCTTCCATAACAGCCATTGATGAAGAAAGTCTAGACAAGACTAGGAACTCACAACCCCTGCTATAGCATGAGTATTGCGTGGGTCTATGCTTCAGAGGGGCACGTGCTACATTTCTCATGAATGAAAGTGATTTATGATATGGTACATGATAGTCAATGATACACACAAACTTGTGTGTCAGATCTTCTGAAAGGCTCTTCTTCTCTTCAAGCTCCTGGGTTCTCAAGACCTATTAGAAATTTATGTTAAGAGGATCCTGAGGTACATAGTGGCCCTCACAGGTGCTGGACCAGGGTTTGACCCTTGGCACCCCATGGTTCCCTGAGCATCTCTGTATGAAACCCAGGAGGCACTACAGAGTCAGAGGTGCATCAGCTCTTTCGATACTTGCATTTACTGAACAAGCTGATTGGCTGAGAATCACAGGTGGGTTCCCCAGACCTCCTGAGCACTACAAAGAAGCTGCTCCTCTCCAAAAGGAATTTATATTAAAATTCACGATGCTATTTAATGAGGGGTGAGAATTCTTCCCCACAGTCCAGAGCTGGTTGGCCTGTCAGTAAAGATAGATGATACAATGACTGGTCCATTGATATGTGCCTGCTGGGTCAGGTGGTGTTACCAGCAACCCCAGCATTACTTATAAACCCACCAGATCTACAGAGGCAACATTTTTTTTCTCAAAGTTGTATGTGACATTTGAAAATATGTTTCACTTGATATGTAAAGAGATGTCCTTGATGATTTGAGAATTAACACTGAACCCCAAATCATGATATGATTCTAAAGATAATACATCCAAAAGCACCATGAAGTCAACCCATTTAGAACACTTTAACTCCAAACAGATGATAGAACATCATATTAAAGCAAAGCTAGGGTTACCTCTATGAAGTAGTAATCAACTAATTGTAGCACTATAGTATCGTCCTCCCATTGTTCATCTATTTGCTCGAGCAGGCACCAGTAACATCTCCATTGTGAGACTTGTTGATGCTGTTTTTGGAATATTGAATATTACACGGAGAACTTGCCAGGCTCTGCCATGCGGGTGGGATACTCTTCATAGCTTGCCAGGCTCTCCAAGAGGGATGGAGGAACCGAACCTGAGTTGGCCTTATGCGAGGCAAATGCCCTACCCACTGTGCTATCACCCCGGCACAATCAACTAATTACATGTTTTTATGAAAATATTTGTCTCTTAGAATTTTGGTTTATTCTGCTGGGACATTATGAGTTATGAATGACAACCTCAGTAAATACTAAATATTAAGGTAACGTCACTGGCAAACCCATTCATACAATCTAATATATAAATTTAAATATTCCGATTTCACGGGTCGGTGTGGTAACATCATGGTAGAGTGCTTGCCTTGCATAGAGCCAACCTGGTTTTGATCCCCTGAACCCCATAAATTGCCCCAAGCTCTCCAGGGATGATCCCTGAGTGCAGAGCCAGGAGTAAGCCCTGAGTACCACCAAGTGTGGCCCAATAAATAATCATACAATAAATAAATAAAATATTCCTAGTATACTCTCTATAGATTTTCCCATTATTTATGATATCTCTTTAAACTTTAGCAGGTTTTTTAAATTCCAAACCAGTTTTCCCAGGCCTCACATATTGTTATTCTATATTAAACACAAATGTGACTTCCACTTCACAATCCTTAATAAAGTTCTGTCATAAACCACTTGTTCCTTTGATCATAGTTTACCTGTGTTCCTTCATGCTCCATGAAATTTAACCTCACTTAATTTTGCTTTGTTCCTTTGCACATTCTCATTGCTAAGAATTTGTACCTGCCAGAATTTCTATCCTGGGCAACTCACCAATCAACAGTTGCCAAATATCCTCTTTCTCTTCCTTTACCCACTCCAGAACACCTCCCTTTTCTGAGAAATTCGCATGGTCAAATCTAAAATCAACTTTGTGCAGACTTTTGCATATTAGAATGATCACTACTTGGAATTATCAAATGGGTTTTGGATTCTGAATGGTCACGTTAAAGATGTTGTATTTATGCTGATCTAGTATCAATTTCAAAAACATTCAAGATGTCCCTATTTTCTACTCCCTGTGAATTTAGGAATAATTTAGAGAGTAATCTGTCCTTTCACTAGTGTCACTGCTGTGCTTATTTTCATAATAACATACACCAAAGTTTTTCAAGCATCTGTTATCACTTTCATTTTTTTTGTTTTAACAGCTTTAGGGATCTGTTAAATTGCACATATAGAAAGTTTATATTATTTGATAGGTTTTGACACATACACATGCATGCTTGGAATCACCATCATAATCAGATAGTGGACATACTCACCATGTCCAAATTTTCTAATGGCTCATTATAATAGCTCTCTTTTGTAGCTACTCAAGTTTCTTTTCCACTCTCTTTTGTAGCTACTCAAGTTTCTTTGCAATTATTCCCCACTTTTTCGGATATTATTACTGTGATGATGGCATGGGAGGAGACATTACACTTGATCGTCAGGTTTACACGAGTGCTGACTGATGGTTGCATCCTTTGGCTTACAATGTTCACATATGCATGGGTGTGGCATACCAGAAATCACTTTGTGTGACACTGTAATGTCACCAGGGATCCTAAACAACAGTGCCACCAGGATCATGTTCAAAACATGTGGGGTTGTACCATGGATCAAACTCAAGATTTCATACTTAGAAAACTGGAACTTTTCCTCTAAGTACCCCTGTGTCACTAGAGCATTTTTTTTAAGCTACCATATTTTAAAACTCAGATGGAAATTCTAAGCCACAGGATAGAAAATGACTGCATCATTGTTTTCTTAGCAGTCATTTCTTAAAGACAGAATTAGAATAAATCTGATGTCCAGTGAGTTCTCTCTTTTGTGAACCAAAAATGGCAAAGAAATCAAGATCCTAGTCCAGTGAGAGAGATAATCATAGAGGTATGGATTATTCAAGCTGGAAGAGCTTCAGATGTCACTTGATCCTAGATCCTGAGGACCAATGAGTTAAATGAGTGTTTTGTCTAAAACCATATACCAGTTATAGACAGGCGATAACAAAAGTTCAGGTCCTTGTGTCAATGTTTTTCCTTTAGTAATAGTAACCCAGAGTAAAAGAAAATGACTTAGGGTCCTAAAAATATGTAGACATGTTCCCAGAGTTCAGATTTTAAAAACTGACCTATAAATTTTGTATATGTTTTAGGTGTGAGTTACTGCTACCCTCCTCCACCCGAATAAAAGTTTTGCCTAGAAAACAGGATAACCACATGCAGAAAACTGAAATTGGATCTCCATGTTACACCCTCACAAAAGTTAACTAGGAATAGATTAAAGACTTCAATGGAGCCCTGAAATTATTATACTTTTGAAAGAAAAAATAGGGCAGAAGGTCCCTGACATTGGTCTTGGCAATGATTTTTTTTGGATATGACTCTAAAAGTACAAACCACAAAGGCAAAAATAAATAAATGGAACTACATCAAACTAAAAAAGCTTCTGCACAGCAAAAGAAACAAACAAGAAAATGAAAAGACAACATAGAATAAGTGAAAATATTTGCAAACCACATCTCAGATTATAAATTAATGTATAAAGAACTCAGATAACATAGTAGCCAAAAAAGATGTAATTCAATCTTTAAAAATGGACAGAGGAACTGAATTTAATAGATACTTTCCTAAGAAGACATATAAATAGCAAGTACATAAAGATTCTCAACACTAACATTACCAGTCATTGCAGCAGTGCAAATCAAAGCCTCAGAAATATCGCTTCACACCTATTAAAATTGTTATCATCAAAAAGATAAGAGATTTAAAAAATGTTTGAAAGGAGGTGGAAAAAAGCAAACTTGGTCACTGTAGGTGGTAATATAAATTGAAACAGTCATTAAAGAAAACAATATGATAGAGTTTCCTCAAAAAATTCAAAAAATAAAATAAACTAAAATAGGATCCAACAATCCCATGCCTGAATGTATGTAAAAAGAAATAAGGGGATCCTGGAGAGATATGTGCATTTTAATGTTTATTGAAGCATTAAAGATAATAATAGCCAAGATATAAAAACAGCCTAGAGCCTATCAGTAGATTAAAGATGATATAGCTCATATACAATGGACTGTTATTAAGCCATGAGAAAAAAGGAAATCTTGTCATTTGCTACAAAATGGGTGAACATTGAGGGGATTATACTAAAAGAAATAAGATGGGGAAGAACAAATGTAACATGCTGTCATGTGTGTTTGAAATCTAAAACACTCAAACATCTAGAAACAGTGTTTATCAAGAGTTGTGAGAGGGAAATGTTGGTCAAAGAGTGCAAACCTGTTTAGAAGATGAATAATTTCTTGGGATCGAAGGCATAGCATTGTGATTATAGATAGCAGTGCTATAATATATACTTGAAAGTCACTATGAGAGTAAATATTAAATGTTCTCACCACAAGAAAGAAATTATAATTATGTGGTATGATCAGCTCTTAGCTAACACGTTGGTGGTAATCATATGGTAATATACACGTACATCAGCTCAGTGAGGTGTGCACCTAAAAGTTACATAATGTTATTGAGATGCCTATTACATTTCAGTAAATTTGGGGAGCATTTTGTTTTTATGACTACTAAAAGAACTATTCATTGTTGAAGCAAATATGCGTGTACACACAACACACACACATACACACAATAGCAGAGTACTTTGGGTTTCAACCCTGAGATTGCTTGGATTTACTCAGCAATATAATGTAGAAGCCCCTCATCTTTACATCAATAGCAACCTGTTCAGAGTCTTGGGCACAGTTGGTATAGCATTTTTAGATGCTTCGCCATGAAGCATCCAATTCAGCTCTCTTTTCAGGATAGCCATAGTCTCTGTAGATATTGGTAGATACTCTGAAGTATCTACAGAGAGATGACCTGTTACCTGAACATCCAAATAGATATAATGAGCAGCCCTAACTGAATTCCTTTATAGTTACTCTAAACAGAAATTGTGAAGAAAAACTCTAGAATATTTTAAACAGGTTAGAAGGAAACTTTATTCCCTTAGATTAGTATAAACCTCTTCCTTCTAATAGTCACACCCTTGCATTGCAAATCTTCACTTTCTGCTGACTCTGGAGATTGTCATTTTGCCAAAGTGAGGCTCAATGTAGTGAGCCACTAACCAAGAAGAAACTACTTGTCCTGAGATAAGAAAACAAATACTAGGTACTGAGTACCACAGATGAGCAGTGAATCCACCATCAGTGGATCTGTGTCACCAGTTCGAAGCATCAGAAGGCTGCAAAGCTAGAAATCAACAATTTTCCCAGACCTTCTTTCTTGGAGAAAAATATATATATATATATCATCCTTTGCTCTCTCTATATATATATACATATACATATATATACAATCTATATATATACATATACATATATATATATCACAATCACGATCATCCTGTTGTTCATCGATTTCCTCGAGCAGGCACCAGTAACATCTCCTTCTTCCTTGCCCTGAGATTTTAAAAGAGCCATTTCAATGCTCTTTCAGGATTAGGGGAATGAGACCCATCATTGTTACTGGTATTTGGCATATTGAGTACGACACGGGAAGTTTGCCAGACTCTGCCGTGCGGGCAGGATACTTTTGGTAGCCTGCCAGGTTCTCCAAAGGAAAAAATAAGGTAATAAGATGTGGCACGGCTGCAAATGCAGCCGCGTGCTTCCGGGAGCTGGATTTTATAGTCTCTGCGTCTTGGCCGTTGATGGGACCAACCTGGCACTGGCGGCAGCTGGTGGGTGTAACACCTACCTACTGGAAGATGGGGGATCTGGGTGGAGAAGGCCCAGTCCCAATCTGAGTAGGCTTGGAGACCTCAGCTCCAGGACCCTCATGCCTGGGTTCCTCTGCCAGTTCTTTCATGCATGAGGCCCGTCCGGATGTGTGGAGAGTGGTCCCAGCATGGCCGTGGCTGGCTCCAGAGGTCCTCAGCTACTATATATGTATAGTAATGGATGACTTTGAATTCAGAATATCTAAGAGTAGAAAGAATGACAGAATTCTCCCCACTGAAACACACTGCCTGTTACTCTAGTGCAATTGTATTTAGCATCAGTCCCCTCTTACTGCCTCTCTTTGGGGGACTGTCACATGACCATTCTCTTTACCAAGAGGAACATTTCGTCCCTAAGGTCGTCACAGGCACTTCATTTTCATTCCTACCAGGTCAATAGTTGATAGAACAACACAGGCAGGAGTGATTATCTCTAATCTTAAAGCATCAGAAAGCCAAAAACTTGCTCTCCTAGATCTCATCACATAATTTTTGAGTGGGTGAAGTTAAAAATCAGTAGTTAGCCTAATGAGAATGCAGACTTTTGCTGTGCTGGAACTGTTGAAAGGTTGCTTTTGGAATTCTGTAGCAAAGAACCTTGAAGTCTTACTTTCAAGTGCAATTGGGTGGGAGTTGAATTGGCACACACAGTCTAGAGGTCGCAGGTCCTCAGATCCACATCTGTCAGATAGAAGGGAAGCTTTGAGGCTTACACTGACCTCTTTGAAGACTGTCTCCAAAATCTCATATACCTCACCTTGCACCAGTCCTTGGAACTTCTAACAAGTATGTGTGTGTGTGTGTGTGTGTGTGTGTGTGTGTGTGTGTGTGTGTTAAGAAAGAGGGTGGTGTGAGAAGGTTCCTCCCTGCTCAGTATTTCTCAGCACCAATTCAAAGAGATGGAGCAAGGGGGCAGCCAGCTAAAATCACAAGTCATTTAAGCACATCAGCTAAACAACAACAACAACAAAAAAAATCCAACAAATATTTCTATTTAAAGAATAGAAACTGCATAAAGAAAACACAGTGTCCCCCACCCCCTGCTATTATTAAGAAAGAAGATAGAATCATAATATGGGCTCAGAATCATTCCTGCAGACCTGGTATTTCCACTTGTTCTACTGTTTGATCTCCACTCCAGTAAGGAAGCACTTCACAGGCACCCTCTTCTCTCAATCTTACTAGTACTTCCTTCTAATGGATTTCTACACAACAAATTTATCAAGACATTTGAACACAGTCTCCCTTTCATGTGGTAAGATGGAGAGATCCTTGAGGAAAGGAGAATGGCCAGAAAGCAAATAGACATAGACTGAAAGCAAGCAAAGGGCCAGGAATTAGGAAGAAATTCAGGAAACCTGGATCTGGAGTAGCCCATCAACAGCCAACCATGAGGATGAGGTGATCAGTGACAGAGGTGTTACAATCTCACAGTAACAACACCTCTTTGTCCTCATATGTCACCTTTCTGTGCATCTCAGCAACTTAAAGCCAGTATACATTTCATCTAGTCTCTGAGTTAAACCATTTTATTCACATATCAGGAAACTGAACCTAAAATCATGGCAGGCTTATTTATGCTCAACCACCTAGTAAAGCAAAACAGGAAGTTAAACTCTCCTCTGCCTGCACATTATTTATATGCTTAGTCAGTAACTCTAGTAAAGCAGAAAACTTAGCAGACCCTCGAGATTATAGAAGAATGTAGAGTCGAGGAATCCTTTGGAACTGTACAAAAAAGTAAGTAGGGCATGATCTTTCTTCTCATAGCAAAGTGCTGGTAAACTCAATCAGATTCTCAAGTGGGTTTTGTGATCCCAAATGGGGGTCTGTGATATGCAGAGCGCTAGGACTTTGCACTGAGATTTAATATCTCTGAAATGCTATTTCAGAGTTCTAAGGTCTTTGCTGTTTAGGAAATACAATGGTTGCCTTACCTTTTATAAAGAAAACTCAAGAAGTATGAAAAACTTTCCTGCTGACTTGAATGGCCTCTCCCCACCTTACACTGTAACCCTCAACTTTATTAGACCACCTGTTTTATCGCTCTCACAATCAGACAAAATATATCCAAAGGTCACATGCATTCTTCATAGCCTTCCCTAAACCTGGTTATATGGTGCATGGAGTATGAGTCAGGCTAGGGGGGGAAGGTGGCCTCCTCTTCAAGTTTATGTGTAACTGTCAGAGCATTCGAGCATGTTCTGGCATGCCAGCCCTGTGTTTTGTTTTGTTTTGTTTTGTTTTAGCACTGTTAACAATAATGTTTTTCTGCTCAAATGTGGTTCAAAGACATTAGAGTCCTGAGAATAGCCCATGTCATGGGGAAGATTGCCCCAGCTCAATGGGGCCTGCTGGGGAAAGTAGTCCACAGCCATTTGTCGACCTTCAAGTATTGCTACAAAAGACTTCTCTAGTCTCATTCCCTTCTGAAATCAAAAACTGCAGTTTAAATTCCTTACTTGGAAGGTCATTCATTTTCTCATAGCCAAAAATCCTGTTTGCTTTTTGTCTTCCCACTTGCTTTTAAATGAAAATATCAGACCACAGAACATCTTTGCTTCCCAATTCCAAAATTAATTATATCATCTCCAGAAGTGAAGGTTGTTGAAAGTTACTAACGTATTTGTTGGGAACACTCTGCATTCCGATAGCTTTCACATGAGTGGACTCAGCTCAATGAGTCTCGATGGTGTGGGGCAAAAACTATGGTCACACATCATTCTCATCAGGCCTCAGTGTGCTCATTCAAAAGCAGAGTTGTGGATTTTTTTTAATCATAATGTAAATTAGGTATTTCCTAGTATTTGTTGACATGTCCTAGAATTTTTAAAATAGGACTTTTTAAGCTGCCAATTTGAACCATTTCTACCAATCATTATTTTGACTGCTTTGCCTTTCTAATAGACCTTGAAATTAGCATTGTCTTTCTGTTTGTTACATGTGGCATACTCGTCAATGGTGCACACCAAATACATCAGCTCGATGACAGACTACGAGTCATAGGTGGTTTGGGTACCTAACCCTGCCATTCTGGGCAGGACTCCAACCTAGGAATCACGTGGTTAACCAATGGTGAGTTTGGAAAGATGAAATACAGGTTCTGTTGTTTGGAGAGTGTCCTGCAAGCGTTAGGGTAGCTGTGAGAACTGAAGTGCTTTCCACTACTTTTGTAAAAATACATATATTTTGTATTTGTATACATGTATTTGCACCAAAAGAAGAGACCAGTCCTGATACAATATTTTAATAGTTCACAGAGGAGGCAAGAAATGATCATCATGAACCCATTGTTTTTCAAGATTCTCTGTGCTCCAGTTTCAGGCCCAAGATGTGAGAGATGAGCTTGAAGATTTAGGTTTGGGGTAAGAGGTTTGACGAGGTTGATTTCTTTCTTTTCTTTTCTTTTTTCTTTTATTTTCTTTTCTCCCTCCCTCCATCCATTCCTCCCTTCCTTCCTTCCTTCCTTCCTTCCTTCCTTTCTTCCTTCCTCTTTCTCTTTTTTTCTTTCCTTTCTTGCATTGTGATTTACAATACTGTTAATTTTATAGCTTAATGCATACAATATCCCAACAATAAACACTTCAGCAAAGTGTCCCCCATTCAATTTACCCCACCTCATACTTCAAATTTGATAAACTGAGTTCTGCAGACCAGTTCTATAGTTTCTTGCCTTTGGCCATTTGTTGTTTCCTCAATGTGTTTTTTTTTTTATATCCCACATACTAGAGACATCAATCTGCATCTGTCCCTCTTCTGACTGACTTAATTCAGCATGACATTCTACAGCTCCATAGCATGATTTTGTCTGTTTGTTACACCCAATTAGTAGAGTTGATTCTTTTATAGTTGCTAAAGACAAAACTATCCACATGAAACTAAATTTTATTTTCAAAACACTTGGATTTTTTTAATGATTCTTCACCACAGAGGGCCCAAGAAAGAAAGCAGATATGGAGGAAGCCAATGATATGACATAGTGTTTCCCAAGGACCCATTCTACACAAAAGTACACAAGTCCTCAGACACGTTTTCAATAGACATTTGGAAATTGCACTTGAAGAGAATCAATGAAGTACAAAGGCAGGTCCTTAAAAATTTTTTTCTTCATAAGCAAGAATTTCTCTTCTCTCATCAATCTTAAACCACATAACAAGCACATAACATGTACAAAGACATGCTAATCAAAGAACTACTGTACCAATAGACACTTAACCGTGGCAACAAAGGGGCATAGTTAGTTGGGAGCAAATAAATTTCTAGTCGAGTGCCCAATCTGTCCTTTGTAGTTGACCTTGAGTGAAGGACTGAACTCATACAGGGTGATGTTCTCATCTCTTCCACAACTCTATATCATATACACCATGCATCTGCTTTTCTTGATAGTCCAGGTATGATTTCCTTTAGATTTTTCCAGCATTCCATGTGTAATGTTTTATTATCATTGCCACTCTTTCCCATGCCTGTTTGCCTCATGAGACATTTCTACATAAATATGCAATCTGGACTGCAATATTGATGGAGGTAGTTATGTTGCCCATTATTCTGGCACCATTGTGTCATCAACGCTTTGTACGGTGCCTGGAACCAGTCAATATTAAGAATTAGTGTTAAATAAGCAAATTTTCTAGAAATGTCTTTACATCTTTTTCCTGTAAAATTTAAAGGCACTTACTTCAAATGTAGCAGAAATTAACTGCACATCCTCTGAGTAACACCTGAAACATAGCAAATACTAAATAAATATTCATATTTAGAACAGTAGCTGATAGTTAGAAGCCAACCTCAAGTTAGGGAATTATATGAATTACATTAACTTGTATTCAAATTATGTAGGTACATTTTTGAGGAAAGAGGACCCTTGACACATTTCTGATAGTCAGATAGGGACCATTCCTCCTTCATCCTAAAGAATTTAAAATCATTGCCATAGAGACTTAGAGCAAATATTAGACTATGGAGAATTACACAGTAGTCCTTTTTGCCTAAGAGTCTAGGGACCCCAAATTCTTATCCTCACCCAGTCTTAATTAGTTTTAATGCTTAATTAAATCAGAGAGTACTGAACGAAAAACCAGGGGATGGGTTCTCATCTGAGTTCTTTCACTTTGCCAGCTCTGTGAACATGATTAATTCACCTAACATCTTATTTTATCTTTTTCTTTTTTTTTCTTTTGCTCCTACTCAGGCAATCAGGCAGTGATGATGCAATAAGGAGTATGCAAGAAAACATTCTAAAGATATAAAAATACAAATGTATATAAAGAATATAGGGTCTGTTAAACAGAAGTTATCTTACTTGAAGCATTACATTTCCTTAGTAGTAAAATAACAAGTTGATTTGGCATTCAAGATTGCTTCTCTAACTGTTCTCCACAGCTCCAATGTTTAAAATAGAAAATAGCCTCTGTTCTGGGCATTTGTTTTCCATTTGAGTGTTCACTGTACTAATTTACACTCTTGCCCACATCAAGGACATATTTTTATTGACCCATTTACAGAATCAGGGTGAAGGGAGCAAAATAAGATGACAGTTTCTGCTCTTTATTGGTGTTTATTTCATATAGTTAATGCTGTGGTGGGTTTCTTGACTTGAGCTTTGTGAAGACAGCAAGAGGAGTCCAAGAGATGGTGAAGTCAAAAGCACCCAAATTCCAGCTAAAACTGTCTTTTTCATAGAGTCTAACAGACTGGAAGAGAAAAGCAAAAACATTCTTTTGGATTCCTGCTGAAATTCTGTGCCTATGAATCTATGAACTTTAAGTGCCACAGCGTAACAGTTTTTTGCTGGAGTAATACTCTATCCAGGAATGAAATTTTGGAAGAAGGAAAAGGAGTTAAGTGGGAGTGTGTTAACTGCCAGTAAACAGGACACTTGGGCAAGTCCTGGGTAGGTAGGATCAATGGCTCTGAATTCCGAGAGACAGAGAACACAGCACTGCAGGGCCTTTGGAAAGTAAAGGACCAATGAGAGGCAACAGAAGAGCTCTGTGCAATAGACTTTGCTTCTGGAAAACACCTCTGCAGAAAAGCCCTGGACAACCAACCAAGGCCACTCTGCAAGATTTTCAGATATAAACTCATTCCCAGATAGAATCCAGACTGGCAAAATCTGGAAATCTACTCCTTGTTTTTCACCCAGCAACTTCTTCAAGCCATTTTTGCGAGACACAGGAATAAGGCACCATCTCAGAGAATGGCAAACCCAAACTTCCCCACCATGCAATCTTCTACAGTCTACTCAAATTTCATTCCCATACCATAGCTTTGCTGATGGCTCAGTTCTTCTGTGAGGAAGATTTGACTCTGAGCATGCTGAGCCTGGAGTGCAGTGAAATCACACTGCTTAAAGCTCGCAGTCTCACTGACCTGATTTCTATAAATAGATAAATTCGTCAAGGAAAAACACAGGATCAAAATCTAAAAGCGAATTCAGGAAATTATTGTTTCAGCCTTCTGCCTCGGGTCAAATTAAATGTTCAATCATCCCTAAAAATCTAAGACTGCCCCTATTTTTTAAAAATACATATTCAGATTAAATAAATTTCCTTGGTAATTTTTAATATATGATCAAATTTAATGCCACAAGAGTTATTTTTTTTATGAATGTAGTAAAATAGTGAGAACTGAGAAATCTTCTAGACAATAACATATGTCGTTTTATAAATGACAACACTGAAGACTAGGGAAAAAATAAACCCCATTCCTGAGGTAAGATTGAGGACTGGAAAAAATATTCATGTTCATCTACTTATCTACTAAACAAACACTCACTAAACAAATTAGTTATGAAGGGACCAGAGAGACAGTTTAACAAGCTGAACCTCTGCTTTGTTATTGAAGGCCTAAGTTTGATCCCTGGTATAGCAGGTTCCCCAGCACTGCTAGGTGTGGTCAGAAAATGAATTAAAAGTTATGGGATGCCACTTCTATCTACTAGTAACTCTAGAATAGGGCTAAGACGTTATACTTATTTTCTAGAACTAGCATCACAAAATACCCATGAATGTGCTGGTTTAAAAACCAGAACTTGACAGTCTCACAAACTAGAGGCTGGAAATGCAAAAAGCAAGGTATCTGAATGGTTGGATCTCTCAAACTGGGAGGGAGAATCTGCAATATGTCCCTCTTCTAGCACTGGCTTGCTACCTTCATCATGCCTTAGTTTGGAGAGGCATCACCCAGTTCTCTGTCTTCATTCTCACCTTCGTTTCGACCTCTATGTGTGCCTCTGTATCCAAACTACCCCTGTAGAAAAACACTGTCACTGTCACTGTCCTCCCTTTGTTCATTGATTTGCTCGAGCGGGCCCAGTAATGTCTCCATTGAAGACTTTTTTGTTACTGTGTTTGGCATATCGAATACATCATGGGTAGCTTGCCAGGCTCTGCCGTGTGGGCAAGATACTCTTGGTTGCTTGCTGGGCTCTCTGAGAGGGGCGGAGGAATTGAACTCGGGTTGGCCATGTTGGCTGCATGCAAGGCAAATGCCCTAACGCTGTGCAACACTAGTCATATTGAATTAAAGACACCATAGTCCTCATCTGAATTTATATCTGCCAATAGCCTTATTTCTAAATTTGTTCCAAGCTGAGATATGGGAGGGAGTAGGTAACTTGAAGGATTTTAACAAAAATTTTAATTTGACAAAACAAAATACCTGATATCAAGGAACTCACATGGAAATGACCAGACTGGATGATATATGTGTGCATACCTGTGTGTGTATCACACAATAAAAAGTGCTATGAGATAATAGTAGGGATACATTATGATGGAGTGTGAGGGGTGACTACCTGCAATATATATCTCTCTAAAAAAGCATCTCTGAGCACTAACTACACTGAGACGTGAATGAAAAGGGGAAGTCTGTCCCAGGCAGAGGGCACAGCTAGTGCAAAAGCTATAGATTAAAACCTCTCAGGAAATCTTCTTCAATGCAGATCGGTCCAAGAGTGTTAATGATGTCAGGAATGATAAAACCTGTGAATATTTTACTACCCTAGTCATTCCTGCTTCTTTCTGAAGATGTATTTCAATCAAGAGTTGCTGCATTCAGCACCATTCTTGAATCAGCAAGTAGAGTGAGGAGGGAAAAAAATGGTACCAAATTTAGGTCTTATCTATCTGGCATTTGACTTTCTTGGTAGTTTTTTGATATCTTAATAAATATATTTATTCTGACTTCTCTAGTTTGTTTAAAAAGTCATTGGTGCAAAGCAAACTAATTGCACATTGCTGGGAGCTGAACTCTCCACATGCTTTATTTGAATAATTAATTTTAAGGAGTTCATGCTCTCCAATAAAATAGATGAGTTCAAATCTCAGTTCTGACATATAACAGCTATAAGATGTTAGCTATCTTAGTACCTTCATCTGAAAACCAAAAATAACAGTGAAACTGATTTTAAAATGCAGGTGTAGTACCTTGTATAGAATCAGAAATATAGTAGATGTTCAAGTGCTACCTACAGTTTCTAAAACATTATAATAAATACTAATTATATAGATTAACACACAAGGGCAGCATGTCTCCTACATACCCTTTGTGAGAAGTGGTAGTTGGCAATTGATTCTATTTTTCCAACTTCTTATTCATTTTTCCAACTTCTTATTCATTTTTCCAACTTTTTTGAAAACTCTGGAACACATGAGAGATGGTTTATAACTCCCCACAATAGAGTTTACACAGGCCTTGGTAAATTCATTTTAAAAAGAAAATATTGGGGAAAGTGAGCAATAAAGTCAAGAAAGTAAACTGTGATAAGGAAATTCAAGAAACTGCCCCACCAAACACACTAGGATCTAGGGAACTTCCCCACAACACACACCAAGAATAAGTGGACAGTCATGACACTGAGTTCGCTTTGGAAAAGGAGACTATTCTTCTGCTTCTTTGTTTTGTTCCCCATATCAGGGCTGATGCTTCATTGTGCTGGAAATACTCCATTTATCAAGATTCTTGAATTAAAAGGAAGTTCTAGGTTCTTTGAAACAGAAACCTTGACTAAATATCCTGAGGTCTTTTTTATAAGAAAGAAATTCTTATTTCAAAGACTTCATAGTATTTTAATGAAAGGTTTACTCCTCCACACTTATTTTCAGAAAGTACCATCTTTATTTCACTTTGTTTTTAAATGTTTTTAAGTTCTACTATATTATGTACATAGAAATACTTAAGGGCTGGAAAAATAACTCAATGGGCTGATAAATGCTTCACATGTGTGCAACCTGGGTTTGATTCTCACAGCCATACGGTCTCCCAACCAGCACACAGAGCTATCCCTGACATGGCCAGAAGTATCCCCTGAGCACCACTAGTTGTGGTTCCAAAACAAAACAGAAATCTGTTAAAAGGAGAGATGTTATGTTAATTATTCTTATTACAATAAAAAAAATTAAAGTAATTGAGTCCCCAGGTATTGCTTGAAGCTAGAATGAAATCAGATTTTGCCTCTTGGAGTAGGTTTAGAGAAACAATATTATTAAAATATTAGATTTGATGATAAGTGAAAATTCATTATAATTTCACTTTTTACCTTCTTTTGAAGCATGAGAAAGACTGTGCAACTCCTCAGAAATTCCTTCTGTGAGAGCAATGACACTGCCCAGGGCTTACTCTACCAAGAGCAGTTCAAGTGTAAAATTATCTTTTATAGTACACTATAATCTGACTTTCTGGTACCTGTTGAATCAATAGTCACACAAAAATGGAGGGTTTTATTGCTCTTCTTATGCGATAATTCTACACAATCTAAAGCAAATGAGAATTCTATTCATTTTCTCATTCCCATCCACAATCACACGTAACCCAGGTCTTTTGCAGACATTGTCTGCTTCAATTTATTCTCTACTAATCTAACCCAAGTTATTTAAAAAAAAAAGGCTGAGGGAGTGGAGTGATAGCACAGTGGGACAGTAGGTAGGGCGCTTGCCTTGCACATGGTCGGCCCGGGTTTGATTCCCAGCATTCCATATGGTCCCCCAGCACCGCCAGAAGTAACCTCTGTGCATCAACCAGGTGTGAGCCAAAAAAAAAGAAAGGCTGTGTCCAGGAAATTTGGGTCCTATGTATGTTTTACACAATGTTCAATGGGGTATTGCTTATTGTGCTATAGATATTCACTCCTATTAATTCATCCAAGCTGCTCATCGTAGGTAATCATAATCAAATGTTGGCCTACATTGACTACTCAACTGAAACTTTTTTACTTCAGTGTTCAGCTTTAAATTCATGTTAATGGTTTGGCCAGCATTTGCATATCTTGATATTATTTCTAATCATGACTCCCCATCTCTTGCAGTGTGACAGAAAACAGAAGTTCCCAGATTAATCACCATATGACTCTGATTGAGTCACTTGATTTCCCTGAACCTTAGTTCTGCTCAGTAAAAAAGAAGAAGGGGTGGTATTGAGAGCATGTAATAAGTCTTCTTTATAGAGCTATGAGACTCTGATGTGACAGGTTAGTTATAAGCATTCTCTAAAATGGGGCACGATGTACAAATGTAGGTTAACAGGAGAGGTAAAATCTGCTCTTCTTGATTTTGACAACTGCAAAAGTGATGTTTTGTTTGTCTTGATCCAACACGTTGATGGCAATGTTTAGATTTGTTTTCAACCTGTTGTGAATTTGTGTCAAGGAGTTGTGACTCAACCTGTATAACCTTAGTTTACCTTAGCCTCCATGATCTCCCAAGTCCAGTGATGTGTTGACACATTATGGTAAAGTGGTTAGCGATTTATCAACAGCATTGAGTCAGACAAATCCAGCATAGCCATTCACTAGCAATGTGACCTTGAGTAAAGGACTTGCTCTCACTGTTCTCTAGTTCTCATATGTAATGAGGAAGATAAAGCACCTACCTGGAAGGACTATTGTAAAAGTAAATAAAATAAGGTCAAGAAGCCCTGGCATATAGAAAGTATTCAATAAGTAGCTACTATTTCTCTATCATTGTGAAAAATTAAAATTTCCTAGTCAATCCTCTGATCTTTTAAAAAACTCTATTTCAAAAGCAAGAAAATGAATTAATCTAGCACAGCATGACATTCCTTATCAACCTGTGTTCACTCTCACAATCCTGAGTTTTTGTTTTGCTTTGTTTTTCTGATTTTTATAAAGTACTTTATAACATTCTGTGAGCTTCAGGTCTATAGCATTATAATTCAACATCTGAATACTCCATATTATGATCACCACCAGAAGACTGATTTTCATCCTCTACCATGTCATTGACACCTTTTCATATGGTTTGTCCTCCATTTCCTAATTCCCTTTCTCGAAATTACCACTTAGTTCTTATTAGCTAAGAATTTGCTTTTGTTCTGTTTGTTCATGTTTTGTTTCTTTGTCCTCCGTATGTGAGATGATCCTGTGCCTGTCTTTCTCCTAAAATTGACTAAATTTTAAATTTAGGATGATATTTTCTAAGTCTATCCATATCATCACAAATGGTGAAATTTCATTCTTTCTATAACTGATTAAATAAGACTCTATTGAACATGAACACCTCCTCTTCTTTTTCACTCTTCTATTGGTGAGTCTCTGATTGTTTTCCTATCTTGGCTATTGTAAATAATGCTACAATAACAAGAGGTGTGAAGATGTCTCTTCAAATTAATGTTTTTATTCTTTAGATAAATACCCAGAAGTGGAATAGCTTGTTTGTGTGGTATTTCTATTGTAATGTTTTCAGGAATTACCATACTGTTTTCCATAGCGGCTGCACTGATTTACATCACCAACAACAACATATAAGGGTTCACATTCCTTTGTAAGTATTCAGAAGTAATTAGCTTTAGAAAAGCATTGTTGGCCCAACCAGATATCTTGACAGACTGGAGTGCATGCTTTGCACGTGGGCACTCTGGGTGGGTTCCCCGGCACTCTGTGGTTACTTGAGCACTGCTAAGTGTGGCCCAAAACACAAAAACAGAATAAAGCAAAAAACATTGTTTTCATTTTCTGTGATCACCTCTGAGAAGATGCAAAAGTATCTCTCTTTTATTTTTTTAATTCAACATAATCTCCTAGCTACCCATTTCTTTGGTCTCTACAATAACTCAGTAATTACTTAGTCAAATCCTCTGTTCATAGCTATTTATTCAAAAGACATAATGAGCATCCACTATTGGCCCAGAACCCCAGTTGTCTCAGGAGCCTGAAATAACTTGTGCCCAGTGGTAGCAGCTAGACTTTATTTTAAAAAACCAGAGTTTGTCATAATGCCCATCCACTCAGCCTTTTAGAGTTGCAGCCAACTCCCTCCTTGCATTGTTTGTGAATGTGGCAAGTCATTTAACGCTGAGTCACAATTTCCTCCTCAATCAAGTAGGACAAGAATAAATGCAGTGACTACCTAACAGTGCAAAGACAGTGAGACAAGCTGTAAAAGAGAGATAGAGAGATAGAGAAAGGAAACATTCCAAAAATTAAACACAAAGAACCCTCGAAGTAATTTAAGTGTTATTTGATCCTATCCTCTCAACCTGCGAACCACTTTCCTTGCTGTAACTTTGAAAGTAAAATACAATTTTAATAGTTTTGTTATCTGTTATCATTACACCATCTGCCCCAAGAGGCTTAGTGATCACTTCCTTGTTTTTTTTTAGTTTCAAACGCAGACAAGAAAATGTTCTTTTGTGGTCTTTCATGGTTTCAGCAAGCCCAAACTTTATTATTTATTTGTTATTTATATTCCTATGATTGTCTATGTTAAGAAACAAGTGCAAGCATTTCCAGCAAAGCCAGAAAAAGAAAAAGAGACCAAGAATGAAAAAAGAGATGGATGATAAGAAAACCTCAGCTAAATATAATCTATGCAGTTGAGCATATGCTTAGTTTTACTTTTTGGAAACAGCTTTTAAAACAAAAAAAAAATGGGCTGAGAGGTTGTATAAGAGGAATTGCATTGCACTCTGGTTAATAACAGGAAACACAGTAAGGGACTCTTCTGTCATTCCTCTAAACTCTAAGAAGGATCACAGACAGAGTCTTACATAAAAGTGACAGAACAATCCAATAGAAAGTACCTTTGACAGCAACTTTTCAAGAAAGGAAATAAGAAAGGAAGGAAATGGTCATTTTTTATACACTTCTTTAAAAAAGGATGAAGAAGTGGAATTTGAGAGATAGTAATGGGCAGAGTGATTGCCTTGCATGTGATAGACCCAGTTTCAATCCCTGGTGACCCATATAATTCCCCAAGCATCTCTTAAGAGTGATCCTTGAGCACAGAACCAGGAAAACGCCCTGAGCATCCCCAGGTGTGGTCCCTAAACAAACAAACACAAAAGAATAGGTACTGTCAAATTTCACCATATGGGGGGACCTCTAAAGCAAGATAGGTAGTATCATACATGTACAAATATTTGTAAGACCTGGTGTAGGGGTCAGAGCAATAGTACAGTGGGGAGGGCATTTGCCCTGCATATGGCTGACCATTGTTTAATCCCCAATGCCCCATATGGTCCCCTGAGCCCACCAAGAATGATCCCTGACACTAAGCCAGTAGTAAGCCCTGAACACCACTGTGGCTTCAAAACAAAACCAACCAAACAAAAAGGACCTGATTTAATTGGCTAAAATTGTAACAATCAAGTGGAATGAATTATGACTGTGTCCATTAAGTTACCTTCATTATTAGACCTTGGGAAGTGTTCTTACTACTTATATATAAAGATTGTGACTGGACTGGAAGCTGAGAAAACAGAATTTCTGTTGCACCGATAGAATGGAAAGGTCCCTGTGTTAAGTTCACTGGTGTAAGGGTATGCTGACCTAGTTCATAATTTAAGGTCCTCTTGCCTAAAAGGAAAGCATTCCCATCTTCTTCAAAGAATTGGGCTGTCAAACCATGCTTTCCCTTCGAATACAGTTTGAAACATAGTGAGAAATTTAAGTACAGACCAAAATATCCTGCAGTTCACCATCATGAAGTTAAGGTCAGCACAGAATGGCTCGTGGCCCAAATTCCTCTGTCACCTGGTTTTGTAAATAAAGTTTTATTGGAATGCAGCCACACCCATTAACTGATGGATTGCCTATGGCTGCCTGTATGCTACAATGGCAGAGTTGAGTAATTATGACAGAGAACATATGGCTCAGAACCCTCAAAGTATTTACTACTTGGCCCTTTTCAGAAAATATTTGCCAACCCAAGACAGAAAGCAGAGAAAAAGATCATTCATGTTTAAAGGAATTTGTGGGACATAGTTATTTACCCATTATCAATTTTCATTATAAAATAATTTATATAGTCATTGTAAGTATTTTTATTTTAACTATCTTAATATCATAAAGGGCACTTGTCACCAACCATGAATTAGCTGCACACCCAAAAAACTAACCAAATTAATCTTCAAATAGAAATTTCAGTCAAGTAAAAATAGAAACATGTGTTCCAGTTGCCCTTTCCCTTTTAATTTGAATATTAATAATTTAATGACACTTTTCTATAAACTGGCTGTATTTTCCCTGTTCTGGAGAATAGACATTTTCTTTTAAGCAGACACTGACTTATTTCCTTAAATAGAGTAGCTACAGATAAAGCTCGACCTGATTAGAGCCAGAAAAAAGGGCTATAGATGAATAGTCTCAAAGTCAGTCACCTCTTTTGATAAACCTCCCTTTTGCTTACCTGATTACTGGTCAATAACATGTACCCTTAGTCAACAGATTGAAAATATAAAATATATATTTTATATCAGTTATTAATACAAAAATTACATTCCTGAAGGACACACATTTCATTGATGCTTTACTGACTTTTTTTTTAAATTCAGGCTATATTATTAAACTCAGTGTTGAGATCTCTAGGCCTTGATTTCCCATAGCCAATGCTCTGGGTAGACTCAAATTATTTCCTAAAGATGATGTTGTTGGAATCTTGACTTAAAACCCTTTTATGTATTAGCTGCAAGAAGCTTAGAGACTCGCTCACAGTCAACCCTGGGGAGAGCATGAGACCTTCAGAACACAATTGAATCTAACTCACTCCTGGTTTCATTTATTTTTATGAGTCTCATTTTCCTTTCCTCCCCACTTATTTTTTACTTTATTTTATCTTGTGTGGTATTAATAGGTAATCCACCTTAAATCCTTTCTGGAACAAGGCAGGATGTAAGTAAACAAGTGAAAATGAACCAGTCTGCTGAATAGAGTTATTTAGTATTGTCCATCTGAATACTAGAGTTAAAAAAAAAAAGATACCTGCCAAAAACAACGATTTTGTCTTGGCATAGTTGTTGCTGGAGTTTTATTTCAAATAGAATTGTTTGACAGTATCAGGAACTTCTCTGTTGTTGCTGTGGCACCTGATCTTAGGATTTTACAGCCAGAGAGAGCACGCCCTCCTTGCAATCTGTTCTGACAGGAAGGTAGGCAGCCCAATCCCTTTCCTCTACAAAAGGTAAAGGTAAAGGCCCTCCCGTTGTTTGTCGATTTGCTCGAGCGGGCCCAGTAACATCTCCATTGGAGACTTTGTTGTTACTGTGTCTGGCATATCGAATACATCACTTGCCAGGCTCTGCCGTGTGGGTGAGATACTCTCGGTAGCTTGCCGGGCTCTCCAAGAGGGGCGGAGGAATCGAACTCGGGTCGGCCATGTTGGCTGTGTGCAAGGCAAACGGCCTACCGCTGTGCTATCGCTCCAGCCCTTCCTCTACAAAAGATATTTAAATATTGATTGCACAGAATAGTGCCAACATCACCTATTCACTCTCTTAGGAAGAAAATTGTGTTAGGAATTAGAATAAGGCTCTACAATTTGCAAGAAGTTGATACATATGGTAGGCACCTTACTCATTTCTCACAAGAACACCATCCATTTGGGTTAGGACATATAGTGTATAGATGAGAAGACTGAGACTTAAAAAAAGCAAGGAAGGTGAGCACAAGAGTCAGGACAGCTTGATTCTTGAGACTCCCTTACAGTCCCTTTCTTTCTCTATGTGTTCCCCAACCTTTATACACATTATCGATCATGTTATCCAAGCATGATATATTTTAGAAAGCTGGCTGCTATAATCAAGTCATAGTAACAGGCTTTGAAGTTAAATGAGTGATTATAAGATTTTTTTTTCATTTTCTAGAAATTGCTTTAGGTCATTCCAATGGGTTCCTGAGTCTGTTGTAACAAACTACCACAAATTAGGTAACATCACAGAACAGAACTATATTTTTCATCATTTCAAAGGCCAAGAGACCAAATCAAGAGTCTTCAAGGCTACAGTTTTTCCAAAACACTAAAGAGAATCTGTTCCTGTCTCTTCTAGTTTTCCATGACTGCAGATATTCCTTGATTTATGACCACATCACTCCCCAATCTTTGCTTCCAAGGTGACTTTGTGTGATGCTTATAAAGACATTGTGACCAGATTAAGGATCAATGTAAGATAAATTCCTCTAACAAATATTCTTAACATAATCACATTCCTGCCAATAAAGGTAATCTGTATCACTCTGGAAATTTGGATATTATATTCTTTGGGGGAACAACCATGAAACCTATTAATATCATTAAGTCTTGCACTCCCCTTTCCATACAAATTAGAATACTACTACATATCTGAAAGATAAAGATCAAATAAGTTCATCTAAATGAAAATGCTTAATATAGGAAACAATTACTAAAAGATTTCCATCACTTATTCAGAGAGCTGCTAATATAACCACTATTTTTTGGATTATTTCTCTTCTTTGGCCTATTGGCATAATGAATGTATAATAAAATATACTCTCTTGAGTTTTATTTATATTCCTCATCCAAATGAACCTTATTCCTTTTTTAGCACAAAGAACAGTATATTTTGAATTATATTTTATCATGAACTAGAATAGTGCTTTTTTAAAGCATCTATAATGAAGGATATTTTAATATTTTTTAAATAAAACATTGTGATGATTAAAATTGCTATAAAATGTTTCAGTCTTCTCATTTTCTTGCAAATCAATACAAATTGGCAGAGATGTTCCTGTCTGAGGACTTCATTTTGAGGAACATTAGGCAAGAGAACATATGTGACCTTTACAATTG
Organism: Sorex fumeus; assembly: GCF_029834395.1. NCBI lineage: Eukaryota > Metazoa > Chordata > Mammalia > Eulipotyphla > Soricidae > Sorex > Sorex fumeus. The sequence continues at coordinate 25,893,442 of NW_026606118.1, forward strand.
TCTGAACTCCAAGATTCTGGTTACTTCTTCACAATTACTACCCCTCAGAATTTCCATATTGACATTTACCTTTCTCATAGTCTTTCTCATTTTTTTCAGAAATTAAAAATGTCAACATTGAAAGTTAAGCACTTCCCAAATACTTTAATTTTATTAAAATTAATTTTCCAAAGAATAGTTCAATTTTCCCTTTATAGCCAGAGGTTACTTTTTATCAAGATTTATCACCCAAAACATGATATCCATGATCTTTCTCCTCCTAAGTGGTCTAAAGTATACTCATGGCAGTATAATTGATTTATACTCATTCTTTCTTTGCTTTACCTTTCTCTTCAGCTAGATGAATATCTTCGTTCTACACAGCACAATTTTATTTCATGCTAGAATCTGTCTTCTACTAGTAAGATTTTTTAATATTATGTCTTCCTGATCTTTTAAAGCTGATTTTCATCCCACAAAGTCTCAGTGCTCTCACTAACATTACATTTGCTTTTTTTATTTCAGGCTTTGAGTTGTCTTGCTACTCCCCTATTCTGATTTTACATAGTCTCCTAGTGCTATAAGTATATTCTTTGTGAAAGTTTTGTTGCTTGTTGAATAAATAAAAGAATGACAATAACTAGAGACCACCTCCACTTTACAAATTCTGTCATGCCCATTGTTCTTATTTCCTACTTGGTAATTGGTCTTGATATTTCTCCCTCCACCTCAATATTTAACCTTATGAAATAAGTTCTCCATTTTGATTCACTATCCTTTTCTCTCTTTAGCAGCAAATCCTTCTGACATTCCTGTTATGATCCAGAAAACAAATTTGTTTTTGTTTTTGTTTTTGTTCTGTGGTTACACCCAGTAGTGCTCAAGGCTTATTCCTGAGTCTGCACTCAGGTATCACCCCTGACCGGGATCAGGTGCAGTGCTGGGGATTGAAACCAGGGTAAGCAACATGCAAGGTGTACACCCTACCTGCTGTACTATTGTTCCAGACAACCAGAAAACAAATCTCTCTCCTCTGCATACCTCTGTGCAGCCAGCTTTTAATATCCTTTTCCTTCCAGACTCATGACCCAAACTGAAAGAAGAGAAAAAGGTTCTGCCCATCTCCACAATCACGTTTTTTTTTTCACCTTCCTAACTATGGACTGCATATTCATAATGATTGTATAGTTTGTTTAACTTGAATCATCAGAGTTTACTTTTACATGAATCTTATCCCATTTGCTAGTGGGTGAAGAATTAGGTGGTATTTGGTAGACTTTCTATCACTTCTAGAAGTCTGATCCAAAAAGATAAAACCTATGGATCTATGAATATGCCAGATTTAAATACTACTAACTCTTTCTAGTCATCAAAGAGTTTACTTTCAAATCCTGATAACATGATACATATCTACCTTATTGAGATATTATAAATATACCACTTTATGAATGCATAGAAATTCTTGAAAGCTAGAATAAGCTCCCTTAAAGATTTATTGAGTATGTTTGGAACTGGAAAACAATCTAAAGTTTCCATGTAGGCTAATTTCCTCTTGCTCATCTTCAGCTGTTTCACAGTTCTCCAAAGTTTTCCCCAAAAATAATCCTAGGGTCACTATGGTCCCAAACATTGTCCTCCTGATATCACACATGTTTAATCTTCTTTAAAAAAATAAAAATCTGTCCATACTACTCTAAGTCCCATGATCTTTTTCTTTTCAGGGCATTACTCTTCTGAGCAATTAAGAGATTCTAAAATAATTCTTTCACCACTAAAGTTATTGTGACACCCCAGAAAAAATAACAGAGATACTACCACTTTAAGATAGTGCTATTAACCATTGTGAGAGTTACATGGAGATAATGAAAACAGATGGGAAAAAGCTGTTCCCCAAAATTAAGAAACACTTGAGAAAGACACTGTAGTTCTTTTTAACCTAAAATTACATAGTTTTTTCTCATGCATACTCAGAAAGCAGGATGAATTTTATGCTTTGTGTGTTTTTTCTACAAATTTCACTCTAGCATGTATTCCTGGTGTGGGCCTTCTCAGATTAACCAATCTTGCATTCCTACCATGACCCTATTTGGGGACAAAGCTTAGAATATGTAAATATCCCTCCTTTGCATTACAGGCTCTGAATTTCCAGATATGTACTCACTCTTTCCTCCTCAGAACTTTCTGTCAGTCTTTTTTTTTACCCACATTTTCCTGTCACCCCCATAGAACAAAATGTCCTTCTTATTTTTTCCCTAAAATATCTTCCCCAGGAAGATGCCCAACCTTCCCTGGTCAGTTCTATCAGTCTCCTTTCTGGGAAATCTTCCCTCTACATGCCTGCAAAAAGCTGGACAGCAGAGTATGATGAGTTCTGCTTATAGACAGACCCTAGTTTTTTTCCCTGATTCTATCTGATGTAATTTCTCTGATCATAGATCTTACAGTTCCTGTCATATGACTAGGAATCAGAACAAGTTACCTAATTTTCAGTGTTCAGCGAAGAAAGAAAATAATGGGGATCCTCCTTCAAAAATAATAAAATCATTAAACAAAATAGAGGGGATTTAATTAAGAAATAAAGTTAAAAAATAGGGGTCCTTTAGGGACAAACAACTACAGGCTGTATTTCCTTAAAGTCAGTCCTCTAGTCTGCGTCTCTGGAATCTTATTCTTATGAATGTACAATCTTATGCAATCTTTCTTGCTTTAGTGTTTCCTCTCTGGTTAACTTCATCCTACTCATAGTTAAGATTTAGTCAACTTCCATGAAGAAAGAAAGGTATCTCTTTCTACCTTTCAGAGTCATTGTTGGTTCCCCTCAATTCCTGCTCACTGACAGAACTCCCAATGATACTCCATCCTCAGAAAAGTGATTATTTTAGAAGGAAAATTCTAAAGATGAAAATATTTTCAATCATTCTGTAATCACCAGCTGAGATCCTGCTCTGTGACCAGTGGCAGTGGTGTAATAACTATGAAGTTTTAAACAATACTAAAAAAAGGTGGATGTCCTCATGTAATTCATCACCTAGCCAGGTTAGACAGATTAATAGAGATTATTATAAAAACAGGCAGTCAAAAGATCTATAAAGGCATACAATTTCCAAACAGGAAGAACATTTAATATGCTTAATTTCTACCAACACCAACTAGTTGTCATACATTTGACTTCTACTTTTTGTTCTTAAAAAGTATTAAAGCAATCTTACATTTGTTGTCCAACACACCCTTCTAATAGCGAAGCATATACAGATATGTTCCTCAAGTCCTTTCACCTTCTTTAGTAAGGAAACATATTATAATTACCACAAACATCATTGGTCAATCCCTCAAGCACACACACAAAAAAAATAGATCATCTGCCTGCCCTGCCACAAATTACAACAGTATCTGTGCTTTCACTATTTCCTAATTCCCTGAATAAAACAGTAGTCCTTCTGAATGCACTGTGGAAGAAACCTCCTTCTTAGAAAATGTTTTGCACCATGAATTATGCTATAAATGTGCATTGTTCCATCATAGTTGAGGACATACAGTAAGGAAAGGATTAGGAAATTGTGGACATGCCAGGTAATGTCCTCCAATGCAAAACTTAAAGAGTTGACCTTCAAAAAGACAGAACAACAACAACAAACGCTTGCAATAAACAACAGATGTTAAATGGATTTAGAAAAACCTCATTACATTCTGTTGAAAATATACCTAATCAGTAAGCTAATTTTTTTAAAAAATCTGAATCTTGCTGTCATTGTTGTCAGGAGCTGTCAAAGCCACTCCCAGTGGGTCAAGGGTCAGACTGGGAGAGGCAGTTCAGTAGGAGGGATGGAACCCAGGGTTTCACACATGTACGTCAAGGACTCTACCATTTGACCCACATTCATGACCAATAGACTACCTATTTATTTATGCAATGTTTCATAAACTGTCAGTCTTCATGGTTACTCTTTTTTCTCTTGTAAACATCTCTAATGGAATTACAATGGTTAAGTCATTTTGATCTCCCTCTAACAAGATTGAGAACCCAGCTCTAGAAAATGAAATGCACCAACAATTATCAAATTGTTCGAGTTGTAGCAGAGTGACTTGGTACATGAGAGAGGAATCATGGCAGCTCCATGACTCATTATTTTCCAGAGAAACAGTCTGTTCAAGAACTCTTCAACTTTCCACCTCAGTCTTCTGTCTCCTACCATCAACATAAGCCATGAATGACTCTTTAATAGGTGGTCATCTGTGTCCGGTGCATTACAGGTGTTAAGTACCCTCAATCGCTTTGAAATTTCATCCTCACTTGTCTGCCTTGCTTGCTAAAAGTCCACAATCCTGCACTAATAATTTAACCGATTTGATTCTTTCCAAATGATACCATCAGAGCCAGTTATGTTGAGAAAGTTGAAAGACTACAAAGTCCCAAGATGCCTAGAGAGAGAGAGAGAGAGAGAGAGAGAGAGAGAGAGAGAGAATATCCCACAGTTAAAGCATAAATTTTAAAGGGGAGGAAAATGTTCCAAAACATAAGTCTCTAATTTATAGAAGCATTTAGGGCCAGAACCACTCTCATTCCCCTAAGAACTTGTTCTGATCTTGTCATTTGACGATATCTTGATTCAATGTCTTTTTTTTAATGAATCACTGTGAAGTACAGTTAGACTTACAAACTCCCTTGCTTACGTTTCAGTCATACAATGATCAAGTACCCATCCCTCCACCAGTCCACGATTCTCTACCACCAATGTTCCCAGTATCCCTCCCACCAACACCCCCTCCCCCTCCTGCCTCTGTAACAGGAGCATTCCCTTTCTTTTTCTTTCTTTCTCTCTCTCTCTCTCTCTCTCTCTCTCTCTCTCTCTCTCTCTCTCTCTCTCTCTCTCTCTCTCTCTCTCTCTCTCTCCTCTCCCCTTTAGGGTATTATGGTTTGCAATACAGGTATTAAGTGACCATCATGTTCAATCAATAGTCTACTTTCAGCACACCTCTCCCATCCTGAGTGGGCCCCTCCAAGCACCCTTTACTTGGTGTTCTCTTCTCTATCTGAGCTGCCTTTTCCCACAGCATGTGAGGCCAGCTTCCAAGCTATGGAGCAATTCTCCAGGTCCTTATCTCTACTATCCTTGGGTGTTAGTCTCCCATTCTGTTACTTTATATTCCACAAATTGACTCAATGTCTTTTGAAAGGATAATGAGCTAACTAAAGCTTGTAAGAACACTCAACTGAGCCTACTTATTTTATTCTACTTGATACAATAGAGTTTGTATTACCTGATTCCATTGGCTAAAAATTCTGGAATTACTCTCTGCACTTCTATTCCCCTTGAGACAGCAAAAAGTAGAAGTGATTCTGCTCACCCTCAAGATCCTTGAAGAGACAAGTTAGAAAAAGTCAATGACCTCCTCCACATCTGATTGACAGGCAATTAGAAAAGTTTGTATTCTCTGTGAAATTTACCTGTCTAGGTAGGCACTAATATTGAGTATCAAATTTTGTTTCCCACTTATTGGAGGTAATGTTATATATAATGCTTTAGAGTCAGATCTTCCAAGAGCTGCTACTTGTTGTGTTTTTAATGTTTCTTAGGCCACCTAACCTTCTGCATTTCTGTTGCTCCATCTATGAAATAGAGATGTTATTAATATCCATGCAGCAGAACTAGGGCAAGAATATTATAGTGAATCTGGCATACCACAAGCTGTCAAAATGCAATTGGTTTTTGTCTATTAGATCCCTATTTGAATGTAACATATGAGTTACAATATTCTATACTCTTGACACTATAAATCAAATCGCAACCTAAAAAAGAAACTTTTCTGGTTCTTAATAGCATCCTGGGCTGGAGTGATAGCAAGTGGGTATGGTATTTGCCTTGCACGCAACTGACCTGGGCAACTGGGGTTTGATTCCTCTGCCCCTCTCGGAGATCCCAGCAAGCTACCGAGAGTATCCCGCCCACATGGCAAAGCCTGGCAAGCTCCCCGTAACATAGTCAATATGCCAAACATAGTAACAACAAGTCTCACAATGCAGATATTACTGGGCCCGCTTGAGCAAATCGATGAACAATGGGAGGACAGTACTACTGTGTTAATAGCATCCTAAATATCCAAATTAAACTGTATTCTGTTACTCTAAGAAGTTATGTCTCCCAAGACTAGAGAGTAAATTTGTAGTTTCTTTTGCTCAGCATGGGTTGAAGCAATAGCACAGCAGGTAGGAAATTTGCCCTTCACACAGTCAGCCATTCCGGCCCGAGTTCGTTTCCTCCATCCCTCTCCGAGAACCCAGCAAGTTACCGAGAGTATCTCACCTGCCCGGCAGAGCCTGGCAAGCTCCCCGTGACATATTCAATATGCCAAACACAGTAACAACAAGTCTCACAATGATAGAGATGTTACTGGGCCCGCTTGAGCAAAATCAATGAACAACGGGAGAACGGTGCAGGGCTCAGCATAATTTGATATGACATTTATATAATCTCTATGCATGAAGTAAAATGCAGCTCTGTTCCACGTGAAATCAGAAATGTGGTTTTACTATGATAAATATTAACTTAGATTCCTCAAATCAATTATTCTAATTTATTCCAAGAACTACTGACAAATAAATTTTTAACATTCTTTCAACCATTCAACCAGTTATTTACAGCACTAGGAACAGGGGCCAGGGGTGGGAGCAGGAAGAAGCATCTTATTCATTTACTGTATGAAGAGTGATCTAAAAAACAATGTATCAGCACACCTCAAAAAATTATTCTTTGAATGCACAGGTCCCTTTCCCCAAAATTTTTAACTTATCTATAAAGTTCAAAAAATGGTGGCCAAACTACAGACTTTTAAGGCTTTCTCAAAACAAAAAATCTATATAGCCTGGACTCAACAAAATAAAAAAGACTTAACTTCAGGCTTCAAATTCCTGAGGTGGGAGTATTCCATAGATCACAGCAAACTGGTCATGCGTAGAAGAGCTGACACAGCAAAAGAGTTGCCAAGGGAAGGAAGAGAAACAGGAGGGAGGAATTAAAAAGAAAAGAAAGAAAGGAAACAAGTTACTTTCTCATTTTTTTTGGCATATGTCAACAATATCTATGACAGAATTTTCCAAATCCTCAACCCTAGGTAAACAACCAGCCTGATAATTACCTTTGAAATGTTTTCAAACCCCAAACAGTAATGGAGTTAGGCAAAATGGTGCTTGTTGGGGGCCCCCAGTGAGAAATAATAAGTCCTTGGTGATTAATGGCACTTACGTGCTTTTGGCCATTAAAAACACTTTCTGCTCTTGAGTCACAACGGAAGCTACAGCTTTCATTTTATCGTTCAGTTTGCTTTTTTTTCCCCCTTTCCTAGGTGAGACAGCACTGGATTTAGGAGCTGAAAGTTTGAGAGTCAGTGGGACCCCAAGAGACTGAAATCTAAGCTGAACCAAGGAGGATAAAGCCAAAGATTAACAGTGAAAATGTGAGATTTAGAAGTGGAAAAGAATGAAGAGTGATTAGAAAGACTGACAGACCATAACTTAGACAAAATTTCTTGGTTAAATTGACAAATTTTCTTTTCTTTTTTCCCCCCCTAACAAAAACTTTCCTGGTTAACAGCCTTTTAAACACTTTCTTTCTGTCTTTTGGCACAGCATGGGATGGACAAGCTGGTGTCTTGCCTGAGGAATCCGAGAAGGAACAAGACAAATTTCTGGATCTCCAGAGGATGCAGAATTGCCCACGGATAAAACCAGAGATGAGGAGTTAAGACACTTTGGGACTTTAAAGGAAGGGACATTTGTTCAATGGAAGATTAGCAGGGTCCCTCTATTTCTTAAACAAGTTCTCCACTGGGGTTTTCAGCCTTTCCTATACAGGACAAGATAGTTGTGGTGATTTTCAAAATCCTTTTAGTTACACTTTATAAAACCATACTTGTTATTTTTCTTGGTCTTGACTGTGACCCAAAAATACAGCAACAAAGAAAAGATCATGATATCATCGATGCTGCAGAAATCTAATATGCATTTTTGCTTGTCCCATGCATGATTTTTTTTTCCTTTTTGGGTCATACCCAACAATGCTCAGGGATTAATCCTGGCTTTGCACTCAGGAATTACTTCTGGCAGTTCTTGCGGTATCATACAGGATGCCAGGGATCAAACCCAGGTCAGCTGCATGCAACGCAAATGCCCTACCCACTGTACTATTGCTCTGACCCCGCCTACATGAGTTTTGACTGCTCCAGTGTTTCCCACATGTAAAATGGATAAGGAGTTCTAGGTTCATAAAGACAGATACCAGTATCAAACTGATGTGGACCAGGAGTTTCTCTTTTTCAGCAATATGAAATAAATAAAAAATAGGAAGGAAACAAGTGAAAAAAAGTTACGGGAAGCATTAAGTTAGAGTTCCAACACTGATGCTTCCTAATAGGGCCACAATATAAGAGGTTTTTGTTTTTATTATGGGCTGGAGCGATAGCACAGCAAGTAGGACGTTTGCTTTGCAAACGGCCAACATGGCCGACCCGAGTTCGATTCCTCCACCCCTCTCGAAGAGCCCGGCAAGCTACTGAAAGTATCTTTCCCACACAGCAAAACCTGGCAAGCTACCTGTGACATTTTCGTATGCCAAACACAGTAGCAATTGTCACAATGGAGACGTTACTGGACCTGCTCAAGCAAATCGATGAACAACGGGAGGAGAGTGACAGTGATAGTTTTTATTATAATTGGGGTGCAGGGCTGACTTCTGTCTCTGTGCTCAGGGATCACTCCTGGTAGTGCATAGGGGCACCATATATGGTGCCAGGGATTGTACAAGGGTCAACTGCACACAAGTTAAGCACCTTACCCCCTATACTATCTCCAGAGAGTCATTCTACTAAAACCCTAAGTTGATTCCTCAGTATTTTTTAACGTCCTCATTTCCTGTAAATAATAAGAAATGTAAAACAAAAACTGATACAACCCAAATCCTCCTGCTGGGGAACTGATAAAGATGAATTAGACACTGGCAGTCAAGAAAAGATGAAAGGCTTTCCATAATCGAGGCCAATCTGGTTCAAAATAAAAACCCATGAACACATCTAAGTGTGCTCACATGTTACTTAAAAATCAATGAAGAAGCAAAGTGAGGGAACCCTGCCGCCATGTAGCACCCCCGCTTTGCACTCCACTCTAACTTAGCAGTCTTGAAATATCTTGGCTCTGAAAACCCAGTCAATCATCATTAATAATGATATTTTTATAGCACTTGAAAAATTGGAATTTCCAGAGTCACTTTGATAGATATCCTGTCACTACCTTGCCATTTGCGTAATTTTTTTCTGGCTTCCAATCCCCATCCCACCCCTCACCCCCCCACCACCACCAGTACCAGCACCAGCATTTAAAGAATTTTTGAACGGAAAGGCAAAAAGAGGAAGAATTTCTTTTGATTGAAAAATGTATTAGAGATGGCACAGCTTGCCCTTGCTAGGAATCCCTTACTAATGAGGAGGGTAATTTATGGAATCAGACAAGGGCTTTCAACTTTAATGATTCTAAAACTTGAGTTTACTCAAGAGTTAAAACAAGTACTTGTCTGTTACCCTTAGATCTGGAATACAAAAATCTCAATGAATTTGCACAAAATGAAAAAGAAGACCAGTGAAGACCAGGCTGTTTGCTTTGAAACCCAAACATCTTAAGCCATTTTGTCTGTTGGTTTATCTCACCATAAAACTTAGAAATCAGTTGCTGCTTTATGTCACCTTTACAGAAAATTTAGAAGTCCCTCAAAATACTTTAATTTATTAACTTATAATAAAGTAAATTTTTCTCTGCTTATAATTTTAATCAGTCTCTGTTTCTCTCTCTATTCTCTCTCTTTCTGTCTCTCTCTCTGTTCAGTCTCTCTCTCTATTCAGTATTCCTTGTTTTTGAAAATGCAGATGAAATTTGTAACATTTACAGAAACTTCTAAGCTTATTAGATATAAGAGATTTTAATTCTGAAAGAAAAACTCATCAATTCAGATTTACTATCTGAGCCAAAAAAAGGGTTAAGTTTTTCAAATGTTTGTATTTTTTTTAGATTTGGTTGTGTTGTGTTTTTTTCTTTGTTTGTTTTGTTTTGTTTTGGGGTTTTGCCTTGTAAATTTTTGTTATTTCTTCTCTAAGAGAAAATACAAGATTTATCATCACTGTTGGGGGCCTGATCAATAGCACAGCAGTAGGGTATTTGCCTTGTGCACAGCCAGCACGGCCCAACCCGGGTTCGATTCCTCCGCCCCTCTCAGAGAGTACTGCAAGCTACCAAGCGTATTTCACCCACACGGCAAGGCCTGGCAAGCTACCTGTGATGTATTCTATATGCCAAACACAGGAACAGCAAGTCCCAAAATGGAGACGTTACTAGGCCCGCTCGAGCGAATCGAAGAACAACGGGAGGCGAGTGTTGGGGGCCTGATACAATTTTGCTTTGAAAAAGCAAGTCCCTGTCTTAGTGCTAACCTAAAACTGAATAAAAGTCTTGGATGTATCAAGTTTCTGAATCAACCAAACAAAAATAAAGAGATCTCATTTACTGGAATAGTTGCTGAGCTCATTAAAATTGATGACTTTGAAAATGTTGTATCTCTCTTCCTTAACTCAGGGCCATGAGCAGAATTTACTGTGCTGTTCAAGACATCATGTTATTGGGGTGCTGTCAAATACATCACTGTGGTTGCCTTTACTTACCCTTTAGACTTTGCTGTGGTAGTAGCAGAAGCTGAGTAGGATTAAATGAAGATGCACCTAGTTATTTTAACAAAAGATAGCAAAGGCAAGATGCAACCTGGCATTTTCTATCCATGAACCTCAAGTTCTTAAAAGAAAGAAAAGGCATTAGATTAGCATGAGGCAGAGTTTCATTTTTCTTAGAAATGTGCGACTCTGCAAAAGTATATCTTTATTTTTGGCACAAATTGCTTTAGCAAATTACATAGCTTATCAAATGTGGTTTTAGGGACTCAGTGGAAAAGCCACTAAGAAACTTGTTCTCTTTGTTGTTTGTTCTTAGTACGGAATTTGGAATTTATCAGTGTCCTTATATAGTTGCAGAGGAGACTTGAATGATAAGTGCTAACAATATACTTGATCCAGTCAAACTCACTTTACTCCAACCTAACAAAGCATATCTTGGTCATAAAAAAGACTGTCATTCTTCCCTAAGAGATGTAAACTGTCAGGTTTGAATCTATGTGTCACAGATTAGCAAACAGGTCTTCAAAATCGTTGGGGGTAGGGAGAAAGGCAAGATAAATTTGGAAGGCTATCCCAAGAGAGAAGATACTCAGTTTTTCTCTGCAATATTCTTCCCTTTCCAGATTATCATATTGAACTCACTTTCAAATGGCAGAAAAAACCCAAGAGAATGCCACTTTTGATATGCTAGTCATTTCTATTTATTTCCTTGTAGAAATTGAAGATACAACTTTAACAGGGAACAGAGAGATAGTACAGTGAATGTGTAGATAGTTACATGCCTTGTATGTGGCCTACTCAGGTTCAATCTCCAACATCATATATGGTCCCTGAGCACAGCCAGAAATGACCTCTGAGCACAGAGCCAGGAGTAAGCCCTGACCACAGCCACGTGTGACCCAAAAAAAAAAATTTAAACAAATAATTGTTTCAGAAAAAGTATTCTTTCTTTTTTTTAATCCTCTGGTGTTATTCATGTGATCATCAATTTATTCATTCATACTAAGGCAGTGCACTTTAGAAAAAGGCAAAACAAGTCTAATTATGGATGAATTAGGAAACTGCATTGAGAGTATAAGGCAATAGGCAGTTCTTCTTGTCTAGAACCCAGTCCTGAATGGAGAGAGAAAGCATGTGGAAGGAAGTCCCTTAATAAGGAGCAACTTCTGAGGTAACCTTAGTGGGGAAGATAGAGAGTATTTTGTCTGCTTTGTTTTTATGTTTCTTTTCCTTTTATTTGGGGCAGGGGCAGGGTGGAGGGAAGGTCTACACCTGGCTATGCTCAGTGCTCACTCCTGATGCTATGCTTACAACTCACTCCTGCTGGGGCTTGGGGGATCATATGGGGGGGTTGGGATGCAACTCTGGTGGGCCAAGTATAGGACAAGGGCTTTACCTACTGTACTATATCTCCAGCTTGCTAGATTTATTTGATATGTGAGACCCTTTTTGTAAATGAAATCTTACAACGAAATCCAATCCATTTTCCTCCTTTGTTACTCTCCTTCCTTCGGAGGGTCAGCTTGAAAAATCAGAATGTGTGGGAGAAAGAAAAGGTTTGCAACCACTCCTTATACAGAGATACCATGAGCAAAACTGGTACAAGGTTAACGAAAGAGTTTTAGACTGACACCATGAAAGCATTTAGGCAAAGGAATAAATCTCTACATTGGCTCATTGGATGATAGGGGATCATTGAAGTAAAATTGTCTTGCTGGGAGTAAAGTCAAAAAAATAAAAATTTAAGACTGTTCCCAGAATAACCAAGTACTTATGGTCTGCAGTACAATCAAGTGAGGACCCAATTAGAGTAATCCAAAGATAGAAACAGGAGACCCTAATAGAGTTGATGCTATAGCAGTGGGTATGCAGCTTGTCAGTCTGGATAACTGAGTTAGATATGAATTGGAGGAAATGCAGCCTTTAGGTAAAGTCATTTTTGACAGTTCAGACTAAGTGAGATCTTTATGTTTTTATACACCCATAGGAGCCTGCAGCTCTCCTACCCACATTACATTTGTCAGGACATAGTCATGTGCCTAATTCACTTATACATCTCTGTCCCTGGACTCCAGTATTGTGTGATCACAGGGATCATCTGGCTATTTGGTCACTTGAACTTAGGACATTTGGTAAGTACTTGGCACGTGACTGAATTTTTGAAGTTAAGAATCTCAGTAAATGATAGTGCCACTGATTTTATTCAGGAAGCTAGAGAAAAGTAGTCAAGCTTGATTTTATTATATTTTTCTGAGATGAGGAAAATAGATCCCAATGGCAATTTCCTATCCTGCTTAAAACATGGTACTGAAGAATAGTGAAACAGAGTGATGGGTATAAAATCTAAGTCACCAATAGTCATAGAAAGAAGGAGAATTAATTAGTTCAACCAGAAAGAGTGAGTTTGAAGACAGAATAGCTGAAAGAGCTGAGAATTGTTGTGCTAAAGTCAAATGGAGAGCCAGAACATCCAAAATTAAAGAATATTTCCCTGAGGGTAAATTTGGAATGGTTTGCCATACACCCACACTTAGAGACATTTATAAACTGTAACAGGAAGAAATCCTCTTTCAAAAAACTTTAAAACATTTGGAATTTTGGCGATGAGAATAAAATGCACAATTAATTGAGAGAAGTCCAACCCATTTTTAAGAAGCAATTAGAATTTTTCACTGCATTTGTAAAATGGAATTGACCACCTTAGACTCAAATGCTCTCAGTGCCTCTGCCAAGAAGCAGGGAAGAGATGCAGTTTTTTCTTTCTTTTTCTATCTCCCACTTTCCTTTGGGAGCAAAACATAAAACTTCCTTTTTTTTAGAATTATATAAGTCAAAGTTTCATTGGCTAATTTTTTGTGCCATTGAACCTAAATCCTCTTTATTTGTTCTTATTTTTGTTGTTGCAGGTAAGTTGTGAGCTGTTGTTTTAATGAGAGTTTCTGTTTTGTTTTGTTCTGTTCTTTGGTCGATAGAAAAAGGGGGAGGGGCAGTGAATGGCACAAATTATGATTCCTTTGTAGTCAGAGGTGCCTGCATCCTTCACCCAGTCTTACTGAATCCATGAGACAAAAAGATCTTTCCTTTATTCTCTGAAAAGTCTTGATAGCCCCAAGGACATTACCATGACAAAGTGACAATGTAGGTTTTCTTCTATGTAATTTTATGTATTTCCTTCTATGTAAATTTATGTGTTTTCTTCTTTTCATATTTAACTCTGAGAAATTATGCATATTTTTAAGAAAATAAATAGATGCAGGTTGTGAATGCTCACCTGCCTGATTCTGTAATTTGTTTAAAAAATTGAAATTTAGAATTCTAAAGCTTTCTTAAAATCTAGCATAATATTAGTGGCAAGGAGAGACAAGAGAGAGAGAGAGAGAGAATATCTTCTGGGGTTTTCTGTTTCTGGCCTTGGAACCACCAATAGTATTTCTGAGCAAAACTGACAAGTATTTTTGGACTCAGTTCTCAAATGGTCATTCTGTACAAAATGGAGTGCCTAATTACCAAAACCTGAGTTTGGTCCAGGGACTGAAAGTCCCAATGATTCTCTACTAGACTCTGAAATTCAACTTCAGAAGATGGAGGATCTATTGAAAGCTGTCTCTTCTCCTGAAACCATTTTTGGAGTTTATTCATTTATCCAAAGCATCTGAATGACACCTTAAGTGGGCTTTTTACAATGTGTCTGCTACTGTAATAAGACAAAGGAATAAAGATGGCATGGCTCAGTCCCCAAAGGAGATCAAGCTGGTGGGAAAGTGACATAAGTTGCTTTTTCATTTTCATCTTCGGAAAGACCCACCAGGTAGCCGACTGGAAGCGGGTGTTTGTGTTTCCACTGCTGGTGTTTCTGAGCATATAAACACTTTATGCAGCAATGATCTAACCTCATTTTCTTATATTGATATCATATTTTCCCTTTGTGTCCACATTTATATTTTCTAATTCCAAGCCACGCTGGAGTGATAGCTCAGCGGGTAGGGTATTTGCCTTGCACGCTGCCCACCCAGGTTCAATTCATCCATCCCTCTCAAAGAGCCTGGCAAGCTACCGAGAGTATCCCGCCCGCATGGCAGAGTCTGGCAAGCTCCCCATGGTGTATTCAATATGCCAAAAACAGTAACAACAGGTCTCACAATGGAGATCTTACTGGTGCCCACTCAAGCAAATCTATGAACAACCGGAGGACAGTGTTACAGTGCTACAATTCTAAGCTGACAAGTCCCATGTCAGACTTATGTTCGCCACAACTCTTAGCATGATGGATGCAGGGAGCACCCAGGGTTCCTGTTCCAGAAGAGAAGGAATGTATTGAGGAGAAGAAGGCCAACTAAAAGGAACGATTGTTGGGTTTAAGAAAAAAAATCACTGGACAACAACTGGGTGCTGAAAGGAGGTAAAGCGATATACCTGATAACTTTTCAATAACCGTATTTCAAACCATAATGCCCAAAAATAAAGAGAGCAAGCAAGAGAGAGAGAGACAGAGAGAGGTGGGGGGAAAGTGCCTGTCACAGAGGCAGGCTGGGAGAAAAGGGGGTAGCAAGGGGGAAATTGGGGACATTAGTAATGGAAAATGTGCACTGGTGAAGGGATAGGGGTGGAACATTGACTGAAGCCCAATCATGAACAACTTTGTAACTGTGTATATCATGGTGACTCCACAAAAATAAATAAACATTCTAATAACAAAAAAAATCACGGAACATATTACTGCTTTCATGGATTGAGGAAGATCAAAATGTGATGGGAAACTAGCCAGGAAAAGAGAAAATATTCTGGTATGTCCACTGCTTCCCAGGGGGGCTCAGTGAACTTTTGAGCTTCTGTGCACCATGACACAGTCAAACCATAGTCTCCGGTTTTCTAAATGCTGCTCTACACAGATACCAACCCTACTTGGTCAACAAAGGGAATGTCATCTGATGCTCTATTTGTTACTGTTTTTTTTTTATTTTTTAAGAAAAGGTGTTCTTTCATAAAACATAGTCATCCTGTTCTATAAGCACTTATTCTCTCTCCATATATGCTGTGTCCTATGCCCATAATTAGAATCCTCTTTTTCTGAATTGAGGACTTGACAGGCTCTTGACTATCTACATAACCTTCCTTGATGTCTGACACACCAAAATTATCCAGTTGATGTGGCAGATCAACAGGCAACTGTTACTGAAAAATACAGGCTGCACTCATGTGTTTGTGAGGCATTCCAGGCTCTGCTCATTGCAATGACTTCCTTTAGAAGTTAGCAATTGTGAGCAGTGATCAAGTATACCCGATTGAGCCAAAAAAAAAAAAAAAAGACAAGCATGAAATATATGCTTGACCCTGCCATGCCAGTCAGTTCCCACTGGCAGGTCAATTCAGCTAGCCTGTTTCTTCCTGCTTCCACAGAATGCCTTTATTTTTGTTGCTCTTCCACCTGAAATTTCTTCCCTATTTCAAAAAAAAAAAAAAGCTATCATTCTCCTTGACCCAGTTCATGAAGCACAATTTATGTGAATTTTTTCAGGTCTCAAAGAACTCATAATCTTGTCATCCTCTCTGGCTAATAATGGTCTACATTTTGCATCATCACTTTCTTTCATCTGTAGTCTCCCTTGTTTTCTGGGGCTTTTCCCTTGCACACAGCCAATGCAGAATCAATTCCCCAGAACCCCATATGTTAAGCACTTCTAGGAGTAATCAAAACCAGGAGTAATGAAGGCAGAGCTAGGAGAAAGCCCTGATCATCAGAGATGTGTCTCCAAAACAAAATATATATACATAACAAATATTAAGCCAGCTTTCTATTCTCTATCTTTAAATCTAAATTCTCAAAATCTAAAGATTCATCATTCTGCAACATTGTACTATGATTTGTAAGTGATGAAAGTCATTAGTGGAAGTGTGTCCCCAGTGAATCAGAAACTAGCAATATTAAGCGCAACTACATATAGGCTCTTTCACACAGCAAGACCATCACCTGTTCATTGCTTTGTATGCTATCTCATTTAAACTCAAAGCAAGCTTATGAGATAGGTACCATTCCTATTTCTATGTCATTGATGGGGGAAATTTAGCTGAGATAAGTTATGTATTTTGCTAGCACTGTCTCATTAAAAACAGTAATATATCACACATTTTATTACCTTCTGATTCAGGGCACTGTCTCCACCATAGAAGTGATCATAACAATATCATAACAATGATCATAACAATATCATTGCAAGTACAAAGACAAAAAACAAACTGACAAAGCAAAATCCTTCTGTTGCACCTACCCTAACTCAATTCATTTCCCCCTCATGTCCTGATTGTCTCCAACACATGGGCATTAGCCTGAATGCCGGGTATAAGTCAGGAGATGAGACTGTGAACAATAATAACCAGATCTGTTTCTCCACATTCTGTTTGTGTAAAAACCACAGCACACTCTATATTTTCCAGCAAATGTGTCACATGGCCATTCCACTCATTGGCATGCATACTTGTTCTTCCTGCCTCCTGAGTCAGACAGAAGTAAAACATTTGCGTGGATCTGTGTCAACCTCCTGGGAGGGAAAATACCAGCATAAACAAGACAATTGGTCAAGATTGAGACTCCTAAGTGCACAGGCTTTCCACGGGGGTTATGTCTCTTGATTCTGAATATCTCTGAGACAGAGACATGTGCAGTAGGGCTAGTTCCTATTTACAGGTGAGAAACTCAGGAAAGTCAAGTGGTTTGCTTTCAGTTAATAAGTTATTAAATAGCTGAGCCTTCACTAGAACCCAGGTTCTTGTTTGTTTTATGCAAAGTGTGATCTTTCTCCTACATGCTGGGAGGGGAGGAGTGGAATGGAATGAAACTGATCATGTGACAGCACCCAACCAAGGGAGGCCTGCAGAAGTCAAGAATCCTGCTCAGTTCCAGTAGAAACCCCCACTTCAAAGCAGGGGGACTGAGAGACTGAGCTACCGAGGAAGGGGATGCAGGGCGGGGGAGGGGGTTTGTGAAGTGGAGGATGGGGCTGAGGCAAGACACCTGCAGTTTGGGAGTTGGCAGGAGAGACTGTTCTCCAATGTTCTCATTCAGTAAGTAAATGTATTTGAAATGCTGAGGGCTCCACATATATTCTGTTAATAATTTACCAACTGAAACCATTAAAGATATTGACAAAAGCTTTTCCATTTACTATGGGTGTCTATGGGTGATTTGAAAACACTCATTACCCTTCTAAGCTCCTGGGTTATTTCTGAGTGTCCCAACTAATCGGCGGCAGCAAGGAAGGGTGGCTTAGACTGGCAGCGAATGGAGTTTTGAATTGAATTTTCAACTATCCTAATTCCATACCCAGGCGTTTTGCCACTAATTCACCAAGAGACACTTGGCCCAGGTCTCTATAGGCAAATTGTATTTGCCAAGGGATGACATTTATAGTGCAAGTACATGCAAACCTTAATATACAAAAGTCAATATGTATTTCCAGAAGAACCCCATCAAGATATCACGAGTCAAACATTCAAAGGAAGGGAAGCAGCAGAACGTTCTTCACATCAAATAATTGTACACTCTATAGAATCTCTTAAGTGTAACTAAGTTTCCTGAAATGAAAAGAACAAAAAGAGCGCTTTACTGTACAGGATGAATGAGCTCTTTTCAGCTATTATTTGTAAACAAAACCAGCAATGTAGCATTTTATGATTTTGAAGCTCTGGATTCTGATTCCATTTATGCCATGCCTTGAATAATGTATCAGTTAGGATGTGTTCAGATAACAAATAACAGAAAATGCAATTGACAATGTTTTTTTAATAGGGCATTTATTTATTCTAGCTTAGATAACATCATTACAAAAATATTAGCATTCTTAGTTCTGATGTACAAGGTTATTGCATCACCAACAAAATAAATAAGGGCATTTATTATTTTTCATAAAACAAAATTCAGACTTATGGAAGTTCCTGTGTGGTTAAGCTGACAGCTTTGTAACAAGTGATTATCTCTCTGCACTCTCCATAGTCAGGTTTTCCCTGGAGATCAGTTCCCAGATGTGGCCCTCAGGTGACACTAAAGTGTCCATACACCATGTAGATGAAAAGATGCAGAAATAATAGGAAATATTGGAAATGTTTGTTTTATCTCCTTTCCAACTTTTGTCAAATAATGTTGCATACCTAATATAAACCAATCAGCTAGTCAGTTCATGGATAGACACTCTATAACCTACTTCACTTTACAGACACACTCCTTGAGCTGAAGAGTACCCAGTCTTTTCTGAAGTCCATAGCCACTCAGAGGAAAATAAACAAAGAAGAAAGGAAAGGATGTTGCAGGCAAAGGGAATTATAAGCTATTAATCAACATGTTATGCACCAGGTCAGAGCACTAGCATAGCGGGTAGAGCGTTTGCCTTGCATGCGGCCAACATGTGTTTGGCTCTTGGAGAGCCCGGCAAGCAACCGAGAGTATCTCACTCACAGGGCAAAAGCCTGGCAAGCTCCCCGTGACGTATCCGATATGCCAAAAACAGTAACAACAAGTCTTGCAATGGAGACATTACTGGTGCCCGCTTGAGAAAATTGATGAACAACAGGAGGACAGTGCTACAGTGCTAATCAATATGTTGATACCAGTGTGTACCACCAGTGGCTCACACTAGAACACAGTTTAGTTAACCCCAATTGCAGCACCAGCGTCAGCATATTAAGACGTCTCTTCTGTTCCTTATAGCTTTGCTTCCTCCTGTGACTAGTTAAAAGCAAAATCACTACTGATTCTTCCTACTACTCAAATTAGAAGATGAAGATAATTCAATTAATTCCACTTAATGGAAGTATCAAAATTCTTAAATAAAATATTAAGATTTTCCTGCACAACAGTAAGAGGTTAGAAAGAGTAATAGACAATGTATCAAACAAACAACTTCACTCTTTATACCATCCATTATCTCTACATTTTCATGAGATGAATAAGACATTATCAGGAAAAGTAAACAGAGAGAGAAGCCCACGCTCATCTCTTGCTTTCTCCAAATAATTGTCACTTGTAAAAGAAGTGAACCAAGTCATGATATGGCCATGACCTCCAAACAGTATCCTGACATCCAAGTAGGTACAATGATGCATTCAGTTAGGAAGAAAATGTTAGATTTTACATTTATATCCCATCCTCTTTTAACATGTAGCATTTTATAAAGTATGGCATATTATTATAGCCATAGTGCACAAATAAGGATACAATATAAAAAGTGAAGATATGAATTGATAACTTCTTAAAAAATTACAAAGTAATGCCTAGTTTAAAATTTGGGAGATGGCTTGGAGAGCTTATACCAGCAAGTTGATGGCTTCAACTATACCCCAGAACTAGGAGGAAAAATTACAAGCAGGAGATAATTCAACTAGATTTGTCATTGTCCCACAAAGACAAAACCAGGCAACCCAGAACTGACTTTGGGTGCTCAGCCGTCAGTAAAACAGAGATTGCCGACTTGCTTTTTATTTGTTGAGAGTTTCAAAGGTTCTTACTCTGTTTACCAGGAGACCACTTCGAGAATTGTTTTCTCTTTCTCTTCCGCCAAGTATCCTATTTTAAGAAGTGTCAGACTGTCCTATCTAGTTCAACATATGCCTGTCTTACTGGTGCAGTCAGGAAACCACACTAGCTTTGTGGGCTCCCACAACTTGTTTGTTCATTCCACTAACAATCGGGCACCTGGGACATGCTACACAGGAGATTGCAAAGATTTACCAAGGCTCCCGGAGTTCAGGGTCTAGAAGGAGAAGGCCCCAGTCTGGGGAGAAACAGATAAGACATGGGCACACTCACGCGTTAGTCAGCTACGGAGGAGAGGACAACCCCGAGGGGAGGAAAGAGCTGTTGGCGCTGGAAAAGTAAGTCAAGTGCTACATTCCTTTCACCAGCATGACGGAAGAGAAGTGGGAACTGAGCAGCTGAGTGGGAGGGTAGTGGGGAGGGGTCCATGGAAAAATGGGGGAGGCACTTGAAATACTGGTGGCTGGCTGGCTTGGTGTAGTCAGTCCTCTGCAACTGTAGAATAGGGACTTCATTACAATTTAGACTATGACACCTCAACTTTTTAACACCTCCATTAAAAAAAATTTTAAATGTAAATAATGCCAATGCCCTGTACCCTCCACCTTTAAAAAGAGAGACGAGGAGAAGGAAAAGAGAGAAGACTATTTTTCCCCCTTTGTGAACTTTATCTTAGCCTTGCTCCAGCCTCAGAAAGGCTGAGGGTGTGACCAGGGTGTGGGGCTGAGGCTTGGTGGAATGTAGCTTTCCCCAGACACTCTGGAGTAGCTGCCCCCTCCCCCCCCACACACACACACACTATACCCATATGCACAGAATAACACACACACACACACACACACACACACACACACACACACACACACACTATACCCACAGGCTCCCACAGCTGCTCAGAGCTTGGCCGTGAGGTAAATGTGTTTCCTAGGGTCCCCTGCGAAAAGCAATTAGATAATAATCATTGGGAGAGATATTGAGGTGGCAAGGAGTGAAGAAAGTGCTGAATCGAACTTCATCTATGCCAGGTTTAAAAAGGTTTATCCAAGGAACTTCATCACCACGATCGCTAAAGAAAATTTCATCTCAACCTCAAATTCATGCCAATGAGCAGCACTTAGACACTGCACTGTAGGACAAACCCCAGACTTTCGAGAGAGAGACGTCTCTGCCTCTGACCCTCTCTCCTGCTTTCACACCTCTTTCTCCAGCATTTGGTTCAGACCTAGCCAGGAATCAGGCTTATCGCTTTCATTCAAAATGCTCTGGGTGATGATGGAAAAAAAAAGTATAATATGATACAGCATAAAGACTTTAAAGTCACTTTTTTTTCTTTTTGCTATTTCACAAGAAAGATGGCGGTGATGGGAGCTACTTAATGGTTCCATCTTTAAACACAGAGGGAAAGGATGATACCAAAAAATCAGGGGGACAGATTTCAATTTTATTAATGAGGAAAAGTAAAAAAGTAAAGGCCCTCCCGTTGATCATCGATTTGCTCGAGCGGGCCCAGTAACGTCTCCATTGGAGACTTTGTTGTTACTGTGTCTGGCATATCGAATATTCTCGGTAGCTTGCCGGGCTCTCCGAGAGGGGCGGAGGAATCGTACTCGGGTCGGCCATGTTGGCTGCGTGCAAGGCAAACGGAGCAATAGCACAACGGGTAGGCCATTCGCCTTACAAGCGGCCAACATGGCCGACCCGAGTTCGATTCCTCCACCCCTCTCAGAGAGCCCGGCAAGCTACCGAGAGTATTCGATATGCCAGACACAGTAACAACAAAGTCTCCAGTGGAGATGTTATTGGGCCCGCTCGAGCAAATCGACGAAATTAATGAGGTACCGAAATTTATTTGACCTATGACCCTTTTCTCAGAAAAAATAAATTACTCAGCACACCCCTGCAAATCACCCCCTTTCATTGAGTAAACAGAAAGTATTACCCCTTCCAACTACACCCAAAGTTACTATTGCCCCAGTACCTTCCAGCACCCTCTCCAGGGGATGGGTAGACCAAAATCTATTTTGTAAGCAAAGCAAAAATTTTTCTCTTTTGCTTTCTGGGTCACACCCGGTGATGCTCAAGAATTACTCCTGGCAGTGCTCCGGGGGCCATATGGGATGCTGGGAATCAAACCAGGGTCAGTAGTGTGCAAGGCAAACACCCTACCTGTATGCTGTCACTCCAGCAGTGCCGCAAAGCAAGAATTTTACCATAAAAATAGAATATTTATCTAAGCTTTGTGTTGCTGTCTCTGGCAGACAAAACGTTTGTGGAGTCAGGGGAAAGAGAAGTTAATCTCTATCAAAACTTCTTAATTAAATGGTTAAAAAAAAACACAGTCAAATGGAAAGAAGAGGAAAAAAGTCTTTACAATCAAATTTTGAATGCTGTTCAAGTTGAACAAGGAGACCGGAATTAGAACCTCATTTGATAACTGTTCTATTGCAGTTGCTCTTTCTGAGCAAAGCAGCCAGGATTTGTTCCAGAATCTTCCTTTTCCTCCTGGAAAAAAACATTCAATCTATTCTCTGTAGAAAAATTTTATATCTATATCTA
Organism: Sorex fumeus; assembly: GCF_029834395.1. Taxonomy (NCBI): domain Eukaryota; kingdom Metazoa; phylum Chordata; class Mammalia; order Eulipotyphla; family Soricidae; genus Sorex; species Sorex fumeus. The sequence continues at coordinate 25,916,204 of NW_026606118.1, forward strand.
GATATAGGTATAGATATATATGTATATATATTTAATACTTAAGGTAAAAGGGAAGAATCAACAGTACAAGGCACTTGCCTTGCATACAGACAACCCTGGTTCAATCCCCAGCACCCTATATGGTCCCTCCAACTAGAACAGGTATGATCCCTAAGCACAGAACCAGGAGTAACTTCTGAGAAAAGCCAAGTATACCTCCCATCCCCTCCCCCTAAAAAAGGGCAAGAGAGTACAGTGAGTAGGGTGTTTGCCTTGCACATAGACAACTCAGGTTCAATCCTGGGCACTTCATATGGCGCCCAATCCCCACCAGGAGTGATCCATGAGCCCAGAGCCAGGAATAAGTTCTGAGCACAGCAAAATGTGGATCAAAAATAAACAAAAATAATAATAAAACTAAAAATGTTAAAACAGATATGGGGCTTCAAGTTACGAAGACTTTATTCATGTTTTAGTACTGCCTTATTGACAAGAAACTAAATTCTGCACTCGCCTTCTCAATGAAGTCCCAACCCTTTATCCATGTTCACATCTTGCTCATCGTTGACTGTGATGTATCCCAAATACGCGCGTGATCTCCCAAAAAAGGGTGAGGATGCATGCAGAGAATGAGTAAAGGGTTTTCTTAGCAATTTCTTTTTGTAATGGTGAAAAATAAAAGGAGTGAAAGCGTATGCTGTGAGCATTGCAGAGGGAATAGTCACCTAAGTGCAGCTGTCTGAAGTCATATTGATTTACCATAGATATTTTAGTCATAGTCTTCCTTCTCTCCCTCCTTTCCTTCTTCTCTCCTCTCCTCCCCCAAACACATAGCCCTTAACTTTGTAACTGAAATTTTTGGTGAGAAGTTTATCTGGTTAATTAAAAACATTCATTAAGGGGGCTGGAGTGATAGTACAGCGGATAGGGCATTTGCCTTGCACATGGTCTACTAGGGTTCAATTTCCAGCATCCCATATAGTCTCCCGAGCACCACCAGGAGTAATTCCTGAGTGCAGAGCCAGGAGTAATCCCTGTGCCATCACAAGGTATGACCCAAAAAGCCAAAAAAAATAATCATTAAAAAAAAAAAAGGAAATGCACAAAGCACAAAGATACTGAGCGCATTTCTGAGTGACTTCATTTCTGAGTGACTTCATGTCAGAACAGCCACTGCTGAGAACTCTGGAGAAGCAGCAACTCCAGGGGGTCTGCAGGCAAGCCCCAGGCTTCATTTCGATGCCATCTAGAGCACAGAAAGCAGTTTTAAAGATTAAACAAGACTAGGTTGCTCTTTGTTGACCTTTCATTCCTGTTTTGTGACTAGTCAGATCATTTGAAGCTCAGGCAGAAAGAGAAGGAGGATGAGTGAGCTTGCTTTACTGTCGATGTGTTTTCAATTTCACACATTTTCCCAAAACTCAGTCTTTAAGGTTTAAGGTAGTTTTCAAAAAAAAAAAAAGAAAGTAATAATCCCAATCACAGTTCCAATCGACTATTTGTTTTTCACTGTGAATTTTGGGTTGTCTTTTTTTTTCCCCTGAGGCTGTTGTTCCCTTTTAAAAATGCCTTCTCTATTGCTTTGAAACTTGAACTATAATAGAAGTGAAAATACATCATTTCAAAGTTCTAGGCAATTGATTTCTTCCTGTTTGTCTCTTGACTGCTGCCACTGAAGGAGTCAGTGACTTTGCAAGTCACCTACTTGCAAAGCAAACAGAGCAAAGTTAGATATTTTTTTTTTAATGTCAGTGCCCAGAAATGAGAAATGTCGAAATCTAGGAAATCATTTCCTAAATTATGATTTTTCTGGGTAACTGTCATCACTGAGTCCCCCAGGACCTGCCTCTCCAGCAATGACTGCTCACCCCCTCCTCATGGCAGCAAAATACACTCAGTGTCTCCCTGGTCTCTGTGGCTCATCCCCTGGCAGAAATCAAATGGGACCAGTGACACTGAAGTTCTAGGTAATCTGTGAGGCATGAAGAACACATTCTACTTTGTGTTTTATTCAGCTTGTCATTTGCATTGCAGGAGGCTTATTTGAGAGTTGTTATTATTACAGTATGTATAGTCCCTGGAATTTGGTCTCAATCTAGGAGATAAGAAAAGACAACAAAAAGAATCCATTCTCACAAGGAAAGCAAACCCACCAAGTCCTCCTTTCATATTATAGTCATGAAAGGCTCATCAAAAAATAAGCCAGGCAAGCAAAACACAACATTCAAGGGAGAAATATAAGAGAGGCTGATAGAATTGCAGCTATTCAGAAAAGGTGCTCAGAAAAGACATATGGCAGTTGCTCTGAGAAAACTGCCCTAAGCATTAGAAGTTTTCTGAAAAGGAGGAGAGGTCACAGCCATCTCCCAAGGCACAGATGGAGAGGTGAACTCGAGTCCAAGCTGACCCCAAGAGTCTCCAATCAGGGAAAACAGCAATGAAACCCTCAACAGCCTTCAACCTAATGGAAGAGAAAAGGTTTCTGAGCATATCACACACAGACTCAGAATCATCTTCATTATAATAACACTCAACTCTCTTTCTATGCCAATTATGTGCCAAGTCCAATTGTTCAGTGAAATATGATTGTGTGCCTTTGCCAAGTGATGAACCTTCCCTAAGAAAGATTCAGTAACTTCATGGACTTAAATGTAGGTTGATTTGCCTTCAAACTCACATTTGAGTCTCCCCTGCCTCTTGCTTTCTCTCTGTCTCTGTCTCTGTCTCTCTCTCTTTTTCTCTCTCTCTCTCTCTCTCTCTCTGTGTTTCTAAGGCCCATGACTACTCCCTTGGCATTATTTATAAAAAATGGATAAATCTCTTATTTTTAAGTTTTTATTACTATAAATACTTAAGTGTTTAGTACTATAAATACTTAAATTTATTAATTTAATTTTTTAGCAAAATTTTAGCAAAAAATGTTGCATATTCTACCTGGAGTGACCACATAGTAGGTTTATTACTAAATGCAGTCATTTAGTATTAATCCTTTACATGTCCTAAATTCATTTTCCAGTTATTTCTGAATAATTTTTGTACCCCTTACAATTGCGCCAGCTATAATTTTATACATATTAATATGTCTTTTCTCAGCCTTTATGCTCAAGTAAACCCTTTCTCTCAAATTCTTTTTTCATCTGTCTTGCCTTTTCTATTGAGTCCCTCTCGAATTAATTTGGCCAGATCTGCCCACAAAAATATAGGTGTTTGTCCATCTTAACTACAAGCCAATAGGATAAATTTAATTTGTATTTTCACAGTTCTTCATATTCAGCTTCTTCCTAAAAGTTTCTTCATGGAACAATACTTTGACTTTAGTCTCTTTCTTGTTTCCGTCTCCTTGATACATGCCTTTGCTGTTCATTCATAGAATGACAGGAAAGTATACCATTTCCAAGTTAGGCCAAATTTAATCCAGCACCACCACTTACTATTTGTATGATCTGGGACATGTTAGTCATCTGAGCTGCATCATTCATATAATGGAGATAATAATAACATCAGCCTCATACTATGGTTAGGAAGCTAAGTAGAATAAAAATGCTAATAGAATAATGCAAGTGCTTAAATTGGTGACTAGTTTGTGGAAAGTTTTTGAGAAATATTACCTTTTGCTAAAACCTTTCAAATGTTCTAAGAACCATTATTATGCCCACTTACAGAAACTTTATCAATTTTTTCCATTTATGTCTCTTTCCGATTGCCTGCCAACCAAAAGTTTTTGTGTCATTCATGAATTTATACTAAATTACATTTGTAAATTGAATGAAATATGGTTCTCTTTAATTTTCTATATGTGAAAGTATCTATTCGCTCTACCCTTCATTTCCTATCTTGAAGTAGGCTCCCAAACTGTAAATAAATTTCTCCTTCCACCCAGTTAAAATGTCTTTGGAATCCTCTCCTGAAAAAATGGAAATATCCTATACATTATTAAAAGCTGTCTGTCCACAACCTGTCCTTATCTGCACTGAATTCATATATCTTGCAAAGCAATTATATTAGAATTAATTAATTGTCTCTTTTTTTTATTGAATCATTGCGAAATACACCTGGTGGAGGGATGGATGTTGGAACATTGTATAAAAATTGTCTCTTGCTGAAATCCTTTCTGCCTCTTTTCTACATGCAAGAAAGTGTGCCATGGTCTTGGATTTAGGTCTTCTTAAAATAGAAGAATCAGAGACCATCATCTTCTGTATCTGTGGTAGATTTCTCCTTGGTTCTGAGTCTAAATTTTAATTTTCTCAAAATTCCAGATCTGGCCCAACTGTTCCTCACTTCCCTTCTTGACACTCCAGGCTACCCCTTTTTTTGCTAGTTCAGCCTTCTCTTCTCATGTCACTTTAGCGTGGTTAGTTAAAAGCAAAGAAATGAGTTTGACAGCTCGAGTCTGGGAGCAGAATAGAAAGGAGATGCAGTGAGATATTGGGAGTGGAGGTTGGGGATCAGCCAAATAATTCCTTGGCTCTGTTCAAGGGCCACTATTAGCACAGAAGCAGAATTTTGCTCACCCAGTGACCTCATCCCACTAAGTTAGGAAAGTTGCTAACTCAGTCATCCATTCAGGACCCACTGGGGTTGGGACTGGGTGCTATGCTAGGTGTTACAAACGCCAAGAGGAATCAAAGAAAACAAGTCCTAAATCTTGGCAGATCTAAGATCCCAGTCAGGAAGCACAGACAAGAGAGAAGAAAGGAAATCATTTGAAGGCAGTGTTTGGTGATTGAGTGCTAAGAATGAAGCAGCAGGAAATATGATCCTGCCAAACAAATACCTCTGGTTAGGGAAATCGACCATTAGTTTTTGAACTTGGAAACATTAAAGGAATAACTATCTCCACTGAGCAATAGAAGGACTTTTGACCTAATATGTGCTCTAGGCCACTAGGAAGAAAAAGCAAACAACACATCCAAGCAAACAACACAGGGTAAAGGGCTAAGAAAGTAAGTCAAAATTCAGTGTCAGAGCAACAGGAAAGAATGCAGGTGAGTCAGTCAGCTGGAACTGAATACCACCCACTGGGTGACAGTGACAAGTTTTTATTCTGCTTGTTTTCGTTTAGGAGCCTGATATGTACCAGATGAAGGTGTCAACTGATTTAGTTTCCCTGGAAGTCAGAAACCACAAAGGTGGTCTTTTCCCCATACTCTGACATGGTGGAGAGAGAAGAAAAGGGAAGGGTGGGGAGGAGAGTGAGGAGGAAAGAAGGGGAGAAGAGGAGAGGAAAAGGGAGACGAGAAACTCCAATGTCTTCTTGCAAATGAAAAGTCCCCAAACTTATTTGGCCAACCACACCCTTTTAAGGGAAAAAAAATTCCCAGCAACCACTGCTACCATTCCAAAAATATATTTTAGTAAGAGTAGAAACAAGAAATCACCTTTCAATTGCTCCTCCCCAATCCAGCCATGGTCAGTGAAATACCACCTAGGGATCATGCCTCTGAGAAATATGTTATGAGGGTACCAGTCCCACCATGGCGTGCGACCATCACTATGACCTCAGAAAGCTGATGAACCTCCCCAATTTCCCTCTCATAAATAATACTATACTACTGTGAGTGACAGTGATGCATATTAGAGCCTCAGCATATGAATTGGTGGGGAACACAAATATTTGGTTACACTCTGGTGTATGTGCACAACCTCCAGAGTCAGCTTGGGAAGACCTTGGACATTGTTCAGAGAAGAGTTTTCACCCCACAGAGGGCTGCTGTATGCTGAGAGGAATGTGTGCCTCCACTGCAGGGCTTTGCTGCCTTGGTAGCAGGCAGACCCGGTTCTAGTATCAACCCAACAGTGGCAACATCAACTGCCAACAGGCCACTATCCCAAGCTCCTTAAAAAAAATCTCTTTTTCTTTCAGGCCTGCCTTTGGGCCTGAGGGAGATAGGGAATTGAAATGCGACAATTTATCTCCTGGTGTTGCAAAGAAAGAATATTACTCAAACACTTTCTTTCCTAACTGAGAAAAAAATTAATAGTGTATTCCAATCGATTACAAAATAATTTTAGCAATTGCAAAACCATTGAAAGTCTATTCATTCTTATCCCCTGGAAATACTCATCCTGTCAGAGGTGTTTCTATGCTTTGAATAAGACAAGGGGCTGGGGGATGTACAACTTATACAACCTGCAAATCTTCAGCAAGAATCTTAGATTTTTTGGAAGTCTACGAAATGTTTCAGTGTTGGTGGATCAGGGTTAAACAGCAGAACACTTCATTCTTTGTGAGCAAAGTTGACAAACTATGCCTAGAAAGTGAGTATACCTCCTCTCCTTGATCACTACAAGTACTGTGCTCAGAGCCTCAAAATAATACCAAAGGGTAATATTCTTGGAGAGTTGGTGTAGTAGCATGTGAATAAGCCACATAGTTTATTAATGACAATCCCAGGTGCCCTGGTGACACAAATGCAGGACATGTCTCCCCTATTAATGCTTTGGAAACTATTGATGACCACTGCTTAAAAAGTGGCTCTCAAATAAATGCTGTATGTCCATCATTGTCAAACCCACAAAGAACCTTTATGAAATTGTATCAACCAGGAAGTGCAAAGTCAAAATGCTTAAGCCACTGACACCCAACTGGGGACTAATACAAGCCCTGACTGCCTCTGATGCTTGTTGATGATGACTACCAGAATAAAGTAGGGTCCCTGGGGCTGAAGGTGGGGTCAAGGACAAGAAGTTGGCAGATATGTACCACAGTGATAACAATGAGCCGTGACCTGAGACTGTCAGCTAGTTTGCCTTGAATCACCTTCTCTAGTTTCATGCTCTCCTATGGCCCAAAAGAAGAAACCAGCCTTGCCTCTCTTCTTGACATTCATTTTAAATCATAGTCACCCATGTGCCAACAGACTCGGACAGGAAAATGTGAGAAGCTCAGGAAGGGTTGTGGACTTAGAAGCTATATTCATACACCAGATTTTACTGGAACTCCAAATATTGCTGGTGTGAGATTTAGGTTTTCTACCAAACTATTTTGCTGGTATCAGTTCAAAGGAGGGAAAATGAGTTGCATTCACATGAAAGGAATCGAAATGCATACTAGGAAGGGTGAGGTTTGGACAAGACTTGAGGGAACCCAACTTCCCCAAAAACAAGTTCCTCATTGGAACAGATCACATAGAGCCTTGGAATTGGTTTTCCACATTTGGTACACAGAATGGTCTGTTTCTACCCTTCAGGGTGATTGTAAGGCATCTTTCTTTTCAAAAGTGACATTGTCCCCATTTCTTGTCCCAAAATGGGGTCAAACAATTCTTGCTATGGTGGAAAATTCTGCAGCCTTATAACCCAATATGATAAGGAGAATTTTGTTTGGGGTTTCTGTCTGGTTTGACTTGTTTTTCTTTTGGGGCCATACCTGGTTATGCTCAGCACTTACTCTTGGCTCTGTGTTCAGGGTCACCCTTGGCCATGGTCAGGGGGAACATATGTGGTACCAGGGATCATATCCACATCAGGTCACATGCACAGCAAGGGCTTTAACCCCCATTTCTCCAGTCCAAGAAGAATTGTTTTAAATATTTTTAAATAAATTACCACCATACTCCTCTCCAGCATAACTGGGTAAATTGGAATAGATGGTTGTCATCAAAGAGAAGAACTAGTTGGTTGTAGGCTAGGAATTGAAAGGAAATGACTTCTCATCATGTACACCTGTTAATCATGTGTCATGAGCAGGGAGAAAGCTCAAAGGGTTAAAATATGTGTCTGGGACATGCACAGCCCCAAGTTTAATTTCTGACACTGCATGGTCCTCCCCAAACAATGTCAGATGTGGCTCTGGTGGTCTCCAAGCATCAGAGTGAACCCATAGAGCCTAATCATCAGAACTGGTATTTTGAAGTCCAGGACAGGGATAGCTGGGGTTGGTCCCTGGGCTCCTGAGCACTTCTGGGGAAGAAATAAATAGCGCCCACTCCAGTAATTTGATGATCAACAGGATGACAGTGATACAGTGAAATAAATAGAAAAAGAGAAAACAGCGTAACATGCATATATATATATATATAATGCAGCCCACAAAGTAATATGGAATTGTTTTATTTATTTGTTGAGGCCACAAAAATTGTGCAAGGGGACTATTATTGACTCTCAGCCCAGGAGTGACCTCTGTTGGTACTTGGGGGACCATATGCAGTGTGGAGATTGAAGTGGGGTCAGTGGCAAGGATGACAAATGTCCTTTTCTCAAGCCTAAAAAATGGAATTATTTTCAGTAGCCATTAAAGCTGAATCCTTTCCGCAAAGGATTCAGCACCATTGACCATATCCACACTATAACCAAGCTCATTGAGGTTTCTCGGGAGTTCAAGATGCTGCTCTGTTTAACGTTCATTGATTTAAAGAAGGCCTTTGATTCTGTTGAGACAGAAGCGGTCATTGAAGCCCTAGCCAATCAGGGCATTCAAGCCCAATACATCAGGATCCTCCGTGAGCTGTATTGCGGATTCACTACCAGTATCTCACCATTCTACAATGAAGTGATCGTTGATGTCAAGAGAGGGGTGCGGCAGGGTGATAACCATTTCACCGAAACTCTTCAGTGCCACCCTCGAGAACATCATGCGACGACTGGAATGGGAAAGAATGGGAGTGAAGATAGATGGTTGGCAATTACAACACCTCCGCTTTGCTGATGACATTGTTTTAATAACACCAAACATCAGCCAAGCAGCACAAATGCTGGCCGACTTTGACCGTGAGTGTGGAAAGGTAGGACTACAGCTGAATCTTACGAAGACAATGTTTATGAGAAACAGCCTCGTTCCTGACGCCCCATTCGCTCTCAAAGGAACGACCATCTCTGAATGCAACAGCTATGTGTACCTAGGTCGAGAGGTCAACATGACGAATGACCTGGCACCTGAGCTGCGCAGGAGGAAGAGAGCGGCTTGGAACGCCTTCAAGAACGTTGAAGAAATAGCTAAGAGGATGAAAAACCTCCGGCTCCCGGCACATCTCCTTGATTCCACTGTTCTTCCTGCATTAACATATGCCTCAGAGACCTGGGCCCTACGCAAACAGGATGAGAACGCTATTCAGGTCTCCCAAAGAAGAATAGAAAGAGCTATGCTTGGAATATCACATTTCACTCAAATGAGAGAAAGAATCCGGAGTTCTGACATCCGTCGACGATTAAGAATCAGGGACGCTGTCTCATTTGCCAAGGTGTCGAAAATCAGATGGGCTGGTCACGTAATGAGATTTAAAGACGACCGCTGGACTAGAGCTGTTACCAACTGGATTCCACGGGATGTCAAAAGACTGCGTGGCCGCCCACCTACCAGATGGTCAGACTTCTTCGTCAAGATCATGAACGATCAGTTTGAGGCCCTTCATGTTCCCAGAGCGAACAGATGCCATTGGGCTAGACTTGCACGCGACAGGGACAAATGGAGACATTACTGGCGCCCGCTCGAACAAATCGACGACTAATGGGAAGTTAAGTGATTAAGTGATTAAGCCATTAAAGCACATTTATTTGATGTAGTTACCTTTATTTGTGACTCGAATAGCATTGCCCTTAGATATCACCCAATGTTGTAGGCATCCTATAAGATTAGAAATGTATAAACTCCTACATGGAAAAAGAAATCAAATCCAACAATTAGTAAAAATTGTACATGGATGTGGAGGAGGGTCCCAGGCCCACACTCACAAGTGCAGAGAGGAACTGCTCCTACCTCAGTGCTCAGGGAAACACACAGTGCTGGGAATAGGAACCCAGAATTCCTACATACAAAGCATGTGCTTTAGCTCTTCAAACCATCTCCTGGCTTAATAAAGAACATGAACACATGTGAACATATGAGATGCTGATGTTTTATAATTGGTCTATCCTGCCTTAAAAGAATGAACTTTCACTCACGAACTTTCCTTTTTTTCTTCTCCAACTCACTTTCTTTTCTCTAATCACCCCTAGGTTTTCTCAACGGTGATCATGCAATCACAAGCTCCCTGATTTTCCACATCACCAATCCTAACTGTTGGCAATTGAAAGAAAGCACGCATGTCAGCAATAAAAGACAAAGCTTTTTTAATAGCCTTCACGCGGCAACCAGAAATTAAAAGTTACTATTCAGAGTGCCAGGCTTCAGGCTCTCCAAGAAAAGAACATCTTTCTTTCCTTCAGCATGTCTACTGATATTTTAAAATAAATATTGTTTGAGGCTGGACCGATAGTACAGCCAGTAGGGCATTTGCATTGCACGCGGCTGACCTGAGTTTAACCCCCCGCATCGCATATGGTCCTCCGAGCACCACAAGGAGTAATTTCTGAGTGCAAAGCCAGGAGTAACCCCTGAGCATCACCAGGTGTGACCCAAAAAGCAAAAATACAATAAAATAAACATTGTTTCAAAATAATATTATTAATTCTTTGGAGGTGGAGAGGGCTCTTTGGACCACATACAGCAGTGTTCAGGAACTACTCCTGGCTTGGTTTTGGGGAACTATTCAGAGTCGGGATGAAACCCAAGCCTCCTGAATCCAATGCAAACTCGCAGTCCACCGAGCTATCTCTATGATCACCTTTTATGTGTTCATGACAGGCTGTTTTCAGAAGTAACAATGTGTACAAATTGATTACACAGTCGAGCAAAGTTCTCAGATCATTCATTGGATGCTCATAGCCTGAACATGTCTCTACTTTCAGATCTACCAGATGCTAGAACTACTTAGAGTTAGAGAAGCTGGAAAGAGGTTTGAAGCTCTAACACAGCTCCCAACCACACTAAGAACCAGCAGCTCACATGCTCTCCCTGCTCTCTGAAAACTGTCCTCTAGGGAAATAACATTCTTCACTTTTCCTTTTTTTCCACCTTGGGGATATTTGCTTACGCATGTCTTAGTCATTTGGACACCTGAGATCTCTTTGGGAAGATGATGAAAAGCAACACACTTTTATTCTATGGGTTAGAGACAAGAAGGTCTGTGAAATCAGTGGGCCAGCTCTGTGGTGCTGAGACCTCCATACTGGAAGTCTGCATAAGGCAGGGAGATTTGTGGAGGAAATCTCTTAATTCTAACAATGAGGGCTGCTTTGAGTTAATTGTGTGCAGGAAACAGTATTTTAGTGATTCATGTTTAAATGAAACCATTATTTCCTAGACCCTGCCAAAAAACTTACCACAAGTCATTCATGCGATTTTATTACAAATTAAGATTCCCATAATTTTGGAAGAGAGATGTACATTTCAAAGTCTCCTGAGAAGGGAAGATTTATTTGTGCGTCAGGGCAATGAATTTCTCTGAATAGCATCACAGAAAATGGGGCCTTGTGAGACTATTGTGCAGGCCACCAGGTCACCCTCATTCAGGGGGTCTAAGAGAAACTGAAGCAGAGTCCTTGGTACCACCAGGTGCCAGGGGACTTGGTCAATCCTCAACGGGACTGACTCAAAAAAAAGGAAGACGGGTTAACAAATTACAGGTGTCCGTATTTCATTTAAAAATTTGTCAGTCCGCTCCAAAGCCTTGACAAATTGATTGCGTATCATATCTTTTTTTCCTTTGAAATTTTCCTTTTAGGAAGAAAGGTATTCTCTCTTCCCCTAGACTAGCAACAGGAACTTCTGGAACTCTGTGGAGGAGTACAGGAATGGCAACCAGGGGATAAAAGAGGTGTAACCTCTCTGTCAATAAGCCCAGAGCTTATTGGAAACAGTATTTTAGTGATTCATGTTTAAATTAAACCATTATTGAATCCAAGGTGCTTGAATCCAAGGACCAAAACAGGTACTAGAAGTGAAAATTCATCCTCCTTTCATCTTTCACCATCACATGAAATATTTGCTGTTAGGCACATGTCATTTACCTTAACTCACTTAGAGTTTCAGGCCAGATCAGTGATGGTTTATCATTACTGGGAGCAAAATTTGTCATTACAGGATCTCTTGACTTTATACTTCAACTATGTGTGTGCCATATACATAAATGCTTATTGACCATGTCCACAATAGCATGTCAGGAAGAAATGAAAGCAGCAATGAGGTACTAATAAGTATATTATATAAATAAACGAATCTTACAAATAATTTGTGAACATCTACCACCCCTCCTTTTCAGAGCTAAGAGCAAAGAGGTGACAGCTAGCCAAGCAGGACACTGAGCTGGAACCCAGCGGCAGTATGTGTGGGCATTATGTTCACCAGTTACTCTTAAATGTCACCTCTCTAAAGATCTGTTTCCTTTTTTAGAAAACCCAAGCACTTATGGGACCCTTCTATTTCTTAATTTAAAATTTTCCATGCTTGCATTCCTATTGATGAGTGTGGATAAAATCTCAACCTCTAATTCAACAGTGCCATGAATTACAACCAAGAATGACAGCAACAACATGACCCAAATATTACTGCAACAAACTTTCTTCCCTGTGAAATTAGTTTTAACGGCAATATCTCTAAAATTGAGTGGTAAATTTCTTCAATATTTCATATTTATGTATCATGGGAGAAAGAGAGAGAGAGAGAGAGAGAGAGAGAGAGAGAGAGAGAGAGAGATGTAGTGTTCTTATTGGGGGAAAAGTCTGTATAAAGTGGTTTTCCTGAAAGTTGAAGAAATCCTGGCATTTTAGATTTTTATCTTTATTCAAAATCTAAAATCTATGATGAAATTGTGGGCTTATTTTAATTCCCAACACGTCACAGCATCTGGTTCCATTTACATAAAAAAAATGATTTAAAATTGTATCCACAATTTTAATTTGTTAATAATCTTATCAACTCAAAATCTTTTTTTTCTTTTTTCTACTTTTTGGGTCATACTCAGCAATGGTCAGGAGTTCCTCCTGACTCTGCACTCAGCAATTACTCCTGACGGTGCTTGGGGGACCATATGGGATGCCGGGGATTGAACTCAGGTCAGCCACATGCAAGGCAAATGCCCTACCCACTATGATATTGCTCTGGCCTATCAACTCAAAATCTTATCAGCTTAAATATTATTTTAATTTCAATATGAAGTTAATTTTACCTGGTATGTCAAGGGAGGAAGGAAGGAAGGAAGGGGAAGGGAAGGAATAAAGGAAGGGAGGGAAGGAGAGGGATGGAGGGCGGGCAGGCGGGCAGGCCAACTTCCTTTCTAACAAGCACAGTATATTTGTTGCCAGACCATATACCTGACCCTTTAGGATTAGAACATATAGATGGCAAAATGAAATAGCACTGTTAGTGCAGGAGGCAATAATTTACATATAAGCATGAATAGAGCAAAGAGGGAGTAGGACCAGTATGCGATACCAAACTGAGAAGGCAACATCAATACAGAGGGCTAGAAATGTTGAGCTAAGATCAAGTTTCCATGTACTTACCAAGGTGGGAAGTCTTTCTGGAACTGAATGGGTTTCCCAGTGATCAAATGTATTTTGGCCGACCTTAGGAAGCCAAATGTTCTGAGATTCAGAAAAGAGTTCATCTAGAATGCTCTTACCTTGTGCTCTCTTATGGAGATCTGCTTCCCCACACGACTAGCCAGGGCCCTAGACCCTCTCGCACCTTCGTTGGAAAAGATCCACAGCAGCCTCTTGGCATGAACTGTAGGAGGGGTGTCTGACAGGGACTCAGACACTTAGTGGTCTCAAAAACTAGGACCACATTTTTTTCCTCTGGTCAGAGAACACCAGCACAAAGAGAAATCGGACCATACAGATCTGAGTGGAAAAGCATCCTCGACAACAGATGAGTTCTTTGGGGATTTGGAGGGGGGGCCTTCCCAAGCCCCACACTGAGCCCCAGGTGGCATTCCTGGAGTGGCATAGAGACTAGCTGTGCAGGTGTCACGGTGCTCCCAGGTCAGTGGTACCAGAAGTCAGGGATACCCCAGGAATGCAGGGGGTGGGGGGAGCGGGCAGGGTGGGGGTTCATGCAGTGCTAGGGATCAAACTTCAGACCTGACACATGTGCTAGTCTGAGCTCAGCCCTTGAGCCATCTCCCAGGCTGAAGCAAATGGCTTCTTATGTTTTCCCTGCACCATTTCCTATTGCTTTAGGAAGGCATTTTGCTATCCGAGCAGCTCAGCTTTTGAGAACAGTGACCCACTTACCTCTGGGATCTTAATACTCAGAAACTTACCACAAACTTGAAGTTTCTGGGATATTATTGTGAAGTGGTTCACATCCCCAAAATCATCCCTTTTCAACTGCTCCTCCAAGGCTTAAAAATAGCACTTAACTCTCAGAGTGATTCAACTGGCTTAAAATAATTCACAAACATCTTCCTAAAAGGAAGTAGGGAAAAGATAGGAGGTGGAATGCAAATCAGCTAACAGGTTTTATCAACACTGAGAGAGGTGAATAGATTGGAACTAACAGATGGCGGGAGTCTGGAGTCAGCCCTGGAGTGATTTCATCTTGATCAGATTACTGAAGCCAGGAGCCGGCTGTTAGATTTTTCAGAGTGGAAAGCTTAACAAGACTAAGAAAAGACTGGTCTTTGGACAATAACTAAGTAGAAGATCAGGGAGGCTGATGATGGAAGGATAAAATTCCTCTTATCTCCATTAATTTACATCCATGTGGAATTAACAATCAATAGGCTTTTTATACCTATATGGAAGCAATTGATTTTCCCAAGAAAAGATAGTACCTAAGGATGGGCACCAGAAAGGTTGTTGAAGGGGGAAGTCGAGCACGGGATTTTTGCCAAGCCCAGAGCCAGTACAAAAAGACATTCTTCTTTCATTTTAAAGGCATATTCTGTAAGCTTATAAATTGATTCATTAATCCACCTAGAAATTTATTTTGCCCCCTATCACCCATCAGGCACAATGCCAGACCCTGAGGATACAAGAGTAAATAAATAATATAATTGATCACAATAATAGCTTCCATTATTGGGTGCCTCACATGTGCCAGGAACTACTTCCATTATGCAACGGAATGTCCACAATGAACTTCTAAATGAGGCATCCTGCTGCTACTCGGCCAAAGGAAAACTGAGCTGAAGCCATGGAGGTGCTAAAAGATTCAACAGAAGTGGCAGAACTCTCAAGGAACTCCAGTGCAGGAGAGAGATAAGCACATTTCGGGTATTTACAATGTTCTATGGTAAAGGCTAAAATGGGTTTAAAACAAAATAACGGATTTTTTTTAAGGAGGAGGAGTTCTTCATTCAACATAGGAGAAGAGAAATGGAGTTGAGAGAGAGAGAGAGAGAGAGAGAGAGAGAGAGTGTTTATAACCAGAGCACACAAAGAGGGAAACTAGTCCAGAAAGAGAGAGAGGAGTAATGTAAGATGCCTTTCAAAACCTTGTTTCTGCATTTCTGTAGGATGAAGAATGTGACTAAGAGAGAGCAGTGGAGCTCACCATCAGTGTTTCACCATGAGAGGCTCTGCCAAGACACATTTTATCAGTCTAGTAGAGGGAGCATTTATCATGACAGACTAATTGCTCACTTTGAGTTAGATATTGTTCCATCTATCTGCGTACCCTATGTGGCTATATAGTAATGACAGGTTTTTAAACAAACAATTCAAAGCTTGTATGTCCAAATAAGCACTCCAAAGTGGTTAGTCACCTTAAGTTTGCATGGTGATCTCAGCCCCTCCCCCAACCCTACTTAAAACATATCAGGTATCTCTATTATCTCTCTGTCTCTCTCTCTGTCTGTCTCCATCTTTGTCTCTCTCTCTCTCTCTCTCTCTCTCTCTCTCTCTCTCTCTCTCTCTCTTTCTATCTCTCTCCTGCCTTCACAACCTTCAATTCAGTCTACTAAATCTCCTTAATGGTGACAAAGTATAATACTCTTGGTTTTGTTTTAAGTCAAAAATCATTTTGAGCTAAATCCATGATGAATGATTAAATTGGGCAAAAATAATTGAAAATGCCAACTAAAATGCCAGGCACTAAGCTAAGTGTTCGTATAAATCATCTCACCTAATTTAACTCTCACCACAAGCCTATAAGATAGCTATTAGTGTCCCCATTTACTATTCCTTTAATAATCATACAATTAGTACATGTTCACTGGAGGAAGTTTGGAAAAATCTAGAAAAGTAGACAGAAGAAACCAAAGCTGCAGGACCTCACTAATCAGATCTAACTATTCAACATCACCAGGCTTCCTGCTGGATGAGTGAGTAAAAATTTGCTTTCACATCTCCCAAACTAATCATTGTGCATAACTTCTCATTTCTTAGTGTAGTGTTCTGGACAGTTTTGCTTACCACCAAATTTCTTCTACAAAAAAACCTCTTTTCATTACTTAGTCTTTCTGTGTCTGGCTAAGTAACCATAACCTCATGGAATTTCAATATTTTAATATCCACTTGAACTTTCTTCACAGAGAAGTCTTGGTGAATTTCCTTGATCACTTTCTTTAGATAATTTCCTAGAAGTCCAGTAGCTAGGTTTAAGACATTCATAATTGTAGAGACTATTATAACTTTCTCAAGTTTTTGATGAAGAAATCAAAACTCAAAAGAAGTATTTCCTTTCCAGGGTCATAAATCCAGTAGCAAACAGAGGTTGGATTGAACCCAGTTCTAGGACTTTCTAAAGCCTGGGATTTTATTTTACCAATAGGATAAACTAATTTGGTCAAAACTTGAAAACTGTCAAGTTTTCCACCAGCCCTACTAAAGCTATTCTTGAAGGAATTATTTTAAAGGAGTTTAAGTAGGTGCTTTGGCTTGGTATTATTTCTCTAATAATTAATGGCCATGTTCATTTCTGACTTGATGTTTTATATTCACTTTTAAAGCCTTCTCTTAACTTCATTGCAACATTCTTACAAGATAGCAGTTGTGTCCTTTATGAATTTATAATACTATCCACATTCTGGCCTAAGCCCTGGAATTTGGATCAAATTGCCAAAAGCATCATCTCTCCGGCATTTAGGCAACCTACTTGGGACAAAGTTGGTTACAATTCAGCAAGCCACAGCCAGGTGGTGAGTCCACACCCGAGTTTTTAGAATACCGGATGACTAATAGATAACCAGTCTTCTGTAAGTCTGGCTACATTCTGATAAGAAGGAAAAAACATTTCCCTCCCAAAGTTCTACTTGTTTGTTACAAACATGTAGCCTGTTCTCCTGGAAGAATGAGTAGAATGAGCAATACAAGTACAACCAGCTGGCATTCGTCACTGCAATGTATTCAAAATGAGTGTGAGAAGCCCAGCCCTCTGGGGGAGGTGCGTACTGAAATGCCTTTTGAAATTTATTTTTTATTAAAACACTGATTTACAAAGTTGTTCATAATATAGTTGTTTCAGGTATAGAGGGTACCAACACCACCAGTGTGGTCAACCAATGCTCCCAGTTACCCTCCTAATCCCAATCTGCCCTCTTAGGCACGTAACAAATTTGTTCTTTGGTCCAACAAAACTTAAAGAAATCGCAAGTAGGATGATCAGAAAACAAATCCGCAAAAGCCAATTTGTGATTGCCATATGATTTATTATGTAAACAAGGAAATTTAAACCCTTTAATACAATAAAATGCCTATTCTCATTGACATAAGTAAGATTTCAACTCTGAAATCTAAATGTTATTGCATTCAGTTTTATTTTTTACTTGGACCTCTTTATGGTAATAATCATGTTATTACCATAATAATCAATGGGCTGGAGTGATAGCACAGCGGGTAGGGCATTTGCCTTGCATGCAGCCAACCCAGGTTCGATTCCTCCTTCCCTCTCGGAGAGCCCGGCAAGCTACCGAAAATATCCCGCCTGCACGGCAGAGCCTGGCAAACTCCCTATGGCATATTCGATATGCCAAACACAATAACAAGTCTCACAATGGTGACGTTACTGGTGCCCACTCGAGTAAATCAATGAACAACGGGAGGACAGTGCTACAGTACAGTGCTACCTGCCAAATAAAACTTCAAATCAAAAAAAAAATCTGTGCTAATATATTTTGGATTTCACATGAAATAGATAAAGCCTACATATATCAAATTCGTGTGGGCCTGCCCTGAGGGGTAGTTGGGAAAATTGGAGACTCTGGCGCAGGGAAGGGGATAGCAGAAGTGCAACTGGTGTTGGAATATTGAATGCCTATAAAAAATCTGTATGAACAACTTTATAAACCGCACTGTTTAAAGTATGGGGAGAAAAAGAAAATGCCTTTTAATTGTTGCACCTACAATTTAAAAATCTTAAGTCAGAGTCTGCAGGCACTTTTCCTGGGGGGTAGGAGTGGAGGGGGCGGGAAGGAGTGAACAAAAGGATTTTAAAGAAGGCAAAGGAGAGGATTTTAAAGATAAGGGTATGGTTTTGAAAAAAAAAGCAGAAGAGGCAGTTGATTTAGGAGCTCTGAGGCCTGACTTCAGGCTTTGTAAGAAAGCCTTAAACCTCCTTGGGTGTTCTAATGGCTGGCCCAGGGCTCTCTGCTAATTGATCAGATAATCAACTAACAGCCCTGCTTTTGCCCTTACAACTAATCTCAACCTGAGAGTGTCCCTGACATCTCACATGTACTTAACCCACAGAGACTCTGTCCTCTCCAAGCCCATCACCCATCCTCTCCCCACTCCCAGTCTTACTGCCAACTTACTATGTTGGTGGTTGGTACAACCGAGTATCTACATTTTCAAGCCATTTGAAATTCCAATTTTCCCAGCATCCTGGAGGCCTTTCCGTCCAAACTTCATCTCGATTTCCTTTCATTGAGCTCCCCCTTCCACTCCTCTTCTGTGCGCCCCCTCTAAACCTCGATGGATCTCCTCTAGGATTCTTGTACTGACTTCTGTCCCTGATCAACGCTCCTTCAAACCATAACTAGAAGCATCTCTCAAATCACAAAAATAGTCAGCTACTTAAAATCCTCAGTGACACCATTATATAAGTTAGATTTCTTACTCTAGTATACAAAACCTGCCTACCTTACTGCCTTTCTTCTCTGGCTTATTAATTTTCCCCTACTCAAAACAAAAACCACTGTTTGTGGGAGAGTCCTCCCAATGGCACTCAGGGTACCTGGAGGCCTATCTTGGAGATGCTGGGCCCACTGGCAGGTAGTTAAGGGCTAAGGCTGAAGGATACAGGATTGCTGGGGCCCTGCCATACGGTACCAGGAATTACCACGGCCACCCCAGCAGTGCTTAGGGACCTCCAGGGTCCCACCACCAAACCTTGACGCCCAAGAGATGTTGGTGTCAAGGATCTAACCAGATAGGGAACATACAAGGCAGAAACCCTAACCTGTGCATGAAATTCCTAGCCCATTACAAGCCCTTCATCCAAGAAATTTTTACACAACAACAAGTATTTAAGTTTATACAAACAGGACAACACCGACATTTTCACTCCTATGGGGTCACAACCTGCTGTTTAAGAAGCAGGATTCTGGGGCTGGAGTGATAGCACAGTGGGTAGGGTGTTTGCCTTGCACATGGCCAACCGGGTTCGAATCCCAGCATCCCATATGTCCCCTGAGCACCACCAGGAGTAATTTCTGAGTGCAAAGCCAGGATTAACCCCTGTGCAATGCCGGGTGTGAACCAAAAAGAAAAAAAAAAAGAAAGCGGGATTCTACCCCTTACATATTCCTGGCCGCCCCCCCCCCCCCCCCCCCCCCCCCCCCCCCCCCGCTCCTGGCTTCCTGACTGACTCTTCAAGTAAAGTTTTGTTCGGGCCTGAAACTGAACCACTCCCTCAGCCTCAAATACTCTGACCTTCTTCAAGCTGCCTTTTTTTTTTTTTAACCAAACAGAGCCCAGTTTAAAAGCTATTTCTTGATACCCTGCTCAAAAGAATGGTCCCATTTAGGGGTCAGCTCAACAGGCTGAGCACATACTTTGCATACAAGAAGACTCCTGAGCACTGAGCCAAGAGTAGCCCCAGCACTAACAAATGTACTCCTCAAACGCCCCTCCCATAAAGTTGCCCAATTTTATTTTCTTTGCAAGTCATCTTTCATTTGTCTTTTCCATGGCTTTTTGCTCATCTTCCTGACTAAACTGTAGGCATCTCAAAAATAGGACTGTTTAATTGGGCTTCTTGGGCAAATGAAACTCTAAATCACGGAGACTCTCAAAAATACGTATCAAATAAAAGACTTGATAAGTGACAGAGAGATGGGGGTTAGAATCCATTCCCCTATGATTACCTTAAATTTCTCAAGAGGACAACTCTCTGAGGCTTTTGAGAGACAGGTAATAGCATGAAATTATGTTAGATTAAGTTATTAGATAACTTACTCTAAGTTAAAATTTTTTAATAGTTGCAATTAAATCTTACGTTATTTGTCTACTAACGTGATAGTGACCTAAAAATATTGACAAAGCCCTCTAAAGTTGATGTGCCGTGTGTAGCTAGTTGGTGATGAGAGAATCTGACCCACTGTATTTTATTTCATTGACTCCTGCTCTCTTCCTGGATTTTAAGCTGAATTCTCTTTGCCAAAAAAATCCTGAATTTGAAAAGTATATTCTTAAGAACCGTTTCATAATGCACATATCAAAATGTATGTATAACTGATGTTCAGACTGTTCTTCATATCATCTGGAGAAAAACCAAACACGTATTTGCACACGCCCTCCCCCTCCCCAAAATGTGCGTGTATATACACACACATATAAACACATAGCCATGGGACATGTGACACATTCATGAATTTGCTGTGTGCATAAAACTCTCTGTAGCATACAGTGCTCAAGGGGCAAAATAGGTCAAACTGTGGAAACCTCCAAGTCTTTGAAATCTTTTCAAATACAATGTTGTCCCCACATCACCTCTTGCCTAAGAACTTCCAAATAGAGTCTTAAGAGGAATGTGAAGCGGGATGAAACAACATCAAAATCCTCACTCTTGTGTGGTAAGTGAAGGCAGTACTGCAGAAGAAGGGTCTGGTGTCAAATTTGTGGGGACACATTCTTGTGGCTACAACAGGGCTTCTAGGTTGTCTGCCCTGAATGAAAAAGGAGTTTCCATATGTGCTTTCTTAATGAGTGTTGGGATTTGGTTACATAGTTTGTCCAAACTGTGAAAAGCCGATGGTAGCAATTCCATGGTCTTACAAGGATCTCAATGGCAAACTCCCCCTCTCCCCCCAGAAACATTAGAGTGGAGGCATTCTCTAAGTGACTCTCGGTGCCAAGTTTAATTTTTCTTTCAGCATGAATTTCAATGCATGTCCCTAAGGAGGCACAGCTCCTTTCTCTCTCCTCACATCATTTTAGTAAAATGGTATCCAGGACAGATAAAAGGAAAAGTGGGTGATGGAGAAGTAAGACAGAGAGAGGTTTGGCGCAGAAATAATTGCAGTGACTCTGATGTTCCTCCAGTTACTCTTGGGGGATGAAGATTCATTTTTCCATAAATCTCTCATAAAAACGCCAGCAACTGGGAGACTCAGCTTTCTCAGTATCTCTCTTTCTCTCCCAGGTCATTTTGTGCTTTTAAAAAACGGGTTTTCTCTGGCCATGTCTGCAGCAGATGTTGCTTTATTGTTTGCTAACATTATGCTAACATTACACTTACAAAACAGTCTGCAGAGCCTGACTTCTGTCAACACAGTCCATGGGTTACGGCACAAGCTGGGAGACTTTTCCCAGCTCTAGTCAATGACTCCCTTTAGGCAAATTGCTTCATGTTTTCAGTTTCCACATGTAGAACTCGGAATCCATGATGGTACGAGAGCTGAGTGCTATGAGGGAAAGGCCACAGTCCTTGTTTCTCAAACTTTCTCCTTGCTGACTTAAAGGGGAAAAAACCTCATCTGATTTTTCATAACAAAAGAAAGATCCATTGCTTAGTGAGTAAAGCAGTTTCTAGACCCTTGTTGAATAAGCATGCCTATGTCACTCACATGTACAACTGTTTCTTTGGAAACCTTTGTCTTTTCTGAAGCTGGTACGAATGTGTACTTAAACCCAGATGATCAAGGTACAATTTGGAAACAGAATGTATTACCAGTATCTTTTACAATATGGATGTAATTGATGGCTCTATAAGAGCCATGCTTGTCTAGCAGAACAAATGAATTGTTATGTATTCTTCACTGAAAATTCAAGGGAACTTCAAGACATTCATCTTAAAGTGCAATCCAGGACTGAGAACACATCGTTGAGCAAAACCCCCCAATAATGCGTGGGCTATGGCTTCCTTGACGAAGTGATAATCCAGAGGAGATTGGGACTTGTTAAAAACCATACTATAATCACAATAAGTAATCACTAAATTGAAATGCAAGCCTTTTCTGAGTCAAATATGTTGAAACTGCCAAGAAGATGTAACTTTTCAGATGGCTCTTGAATGAAAAATTGACTTTCAGACCTAAAGCAACGATTCCAGTCTTGGTATCTTGAAGGAAGTGGTGAGTCTCAGTTTGAGGAATTCTGTTTTTGTCATTCTGGTCTATTTCTAAGTGCAATATGTCACCACTGTTTACAGCATCTGTCTCAGTTCTAAGTTATTGAAAATCTATCATTCGAATCATTATATCTTGAAAGTATTATTGCAGTTGAAAGTTCAAATCCAACAAAACTGTGTTTACTTAGAGAGGCTTTTGACTTCAATACTTTAGCTATCTGAACCTCTTCCAAGGATGCCTTAATTTCTGTTTTGGGGTTTATGTTTATTAGATTCTGCATTTCCTCCAGAGAATAGGTGAAGAAAAAAGTAAAATTATGGTGGAGGATTAGAAAAAGGAGAAAAAGCTGTAATTCCAAGATTTCCCCACTTATGTGAGCCTCTCCTGTCCACACCCACTCCAAACCTAACCTTTTTTTCCCTTCTGAGTTAGACTTACATGATCAGAGCTATTCTCTAGGCTTTAATTCTTCCCACTAGAATCATTTATGTTATCCAGAAACTTCTTCCCCAACCAAACTGTCTAGGAAGAATTGAGGAGAAGAACAGGGGAATCTCAGGCCTGGAGACTAGTAAAACAACTTTTCATTTGAAAGAAATATAATAATCAGAGCCTACTATTTTAAAGATGCATGAGACAAACTTAATATCAGAATTTCCTTATCTTTGTTTCACTTTACAATTACAATCTCTGGGAGAGAAATAAATATAAATTAATATAAAAACTTTTATATTGCTAGTACTTTGGACTCAAGTGAATGTGTTTGGAGATAATGATGAGGGACAAATACTTGGGATGTTTCTTTGATGCTTGGAACATTCTAAAAAGGTTCCGCAATTAATAAAAAAAAAATTATTTTTATTTGCTAAATTTGGAGACTCTAAAAAGTCATTCGATTTGGAAATTACAAGGTCACTTCAATCTTTGAAAGATAATTTTTCAAGAAGTCACAGGCAAGCAAGATCACTAGAAGGTAGGCATGATTCAAATGATGGAAAGGCAAGTAGAGACTTCTCCCAGAAATTAGATGCTAGAAAGAAAGAGAAATATGTTGCTATTTGGATTTTTGTTGTTGTCATTTTTAAAGCAGGCTCAGAATCTGCCTGAAATAATGACAAGATTCAACTAAGTAAGTAAAATAATCTAATTACTAAAACTAGATATTATCACTTCAGTAGTTTCACTGGAGAATCTGTCGGGAAGTGACTCTGCCATTTTACCTTCTCAAATTATGAACACAAATCTGTTGTATCATTTCTGATTCTTCTGTTTAAATACAAATTCCGTGTGTTCTAATTAATTTAGTTTTACCTCTTTCAAGACTAAGCAGAAAATATTTGTTTACCTTGGTTAAAATGTTAAAGAAATAACAGACTGTCAAAGGAAATGAAAAAGATAACAATCTGGGAGATGTTTGCAACATACACACATAATCCCAGAAAAGTATCTGTGTCCAGAATGTATAAAGAACTTTTTAAAGCAAAACACAATAACAAATTGGACATTTAAAATTAAAAAAAAAAAAAGCAGACATTTAAGCAAAGCATAAATAGAGGATCCAAACTCAGCCTTTTAAGGGAGAAGGGAAAATAACATCAAATCCCCTAGAAGATACCATTTCACACCCACTGAATTGGCACAATTTAAAAGTCTGACGATCCCAACGGTTGAAGATATGAAGCAATGAGGAGCCCTGAGCCACTGCTGGTGGGTGTGTGAACGTGTGGACTGATTTGTTATTTGGAAAACCATTTGGCATTATCTAGGAAGGTGGAAGATGCCTCTACTGACCAGCAGTTCTACTTGGTATGCGCCTAGAGAAAATGTTGCTTGTGAATACCAAGTGACATTCAAGAATGTTCTCAAAAGCCTGGAACAACTTCATTTTCAGTCCGAAAGGGAATACATAGATAACTTGTGGCATATTTATGCAACTGAATATTCTACAATAGAAAATTGATAAGCTACATGCATATGAATGAAATTCAGAACAAATAAGAAAATCATGAAAGAAGACAATATATATATTTAAATGCAAGTCTTACAGAACTTGTAAGACTAACAGCTTTTTGCAAGAGATATGTATTAAGCTTTCCACATGTACATACATTTGTATACATTTCACTATACCTTTGTGTACATGCATTTCAATATACACACAGGTAGTTTACCGAGATCTCCCAGCCTACTCGGATTGGAGTCGAGCATCCTCCACCCAGATCCTCCAAATTCCAGTAGGTGGGGGTCACACCCACCACCTGGCCCCCTGGCACCGTGTAATCCCATCAACGGCCAAGACCCAGAGACTATAAAATCCAGCTCCCAGAACCACACGGCCGCAAATGCGGCCGTGCAACATCTTATCAGGACATCTTTTATGACATCTTATCATCTCATTCCTACTTTGGACAAACTTGCAGGCTATCGAATGTAGCCTGCCCACAGGGCAGAGTCTGGCAAACTCCCCATGGCGTACCAAATATGCCAAATACCAGTAACAATGATGGGTCTCATTCTCCTAAAGAGCCTTGAATATAATCTCAGGGTTAGGATGAAAGAGACGTTACTGGGGCCTGCTCAAGGCAATCAACGAATAACAGGATGATGAAATGAAAAAATGAAGTTTACCTTTACATGAGTATGTACAAATTACAAGGAAAGGAGTGAAATAATCAACACAAGGGTGAAGATAATCATTGCCACTGGAGCAAAAAATAATTATGACTTCAAAAAGACTAACAAGATCTAGTTTTCCTTGAACTAGGTGGTAAATGCCTGTGTTTTACAGCCAAAATTTATATTTAGGTTTATTTTATATGTATAAAATATTTTATGACTTTCTAAGAAAAATGGATGTGAACCCTCATTATCAAATAACTTTTGCAGCAACTAAATTTATTAGACTAAGGATTATAAATGTGCAACACACACCATTTAACTCTCTTCTGTCAACACATGGTGACAGATGCGTCAAGGCAGCACAGGGTTTAGAGCATTCTGAACACCATCCACATTCCGCATAGCTGTGAAGTTGTTGCATCAATACTAATCGCTGGTTTTACAGTTCTGCTTTGTGTTACCATTGAGCCTTTTCGAAACCACCCCACCCAGAATGTTACATACACAGAGTCTCCAAAACATGTTTTTCAAGTGCTCCGGGAGCCAAAAAGTATTTGGCATAATGACAAATGATCCAATAAACATGGCGCCCTAAATCTTCTATGAATTTAAAGGCTTAGGGGCAGAGTTCCAGAAAAGGTGCCATTTGATTTTCTTTTTGCATATGTTTAAGTATACGTGGAAAGCAGTCATGAACAAACCATTTCCACCTGCTTCCCTCCCAGCTAGAACCCCTAAAATCTAGAACCTGGAACTTGCTGAAGATTAAGTTAATGGAAGTCTGGCTGGCACCCTTCAATTACTCTCTGCCAGTTCTTCGGTAACCCAAGGAGGCCTCCAGGCCTGCTTCTCTGCTAACACGCTCCTCCTCTTGGCATCACCAGATCTTCCTCTTAAATCATGAGCAGCAGCATCAAGACCACTGCAAGACAACTGTCAGCAGAACTGTCACTCACTGAGTATGGCTTTTTATTTGTTTTGTCTGCGCTACACCTGGCAGTGCTTAGGAGCTACTCCTTGATCTGTGCTCAGGAGTTTCTCCTGGGAGTACTCAGGGAGTGTGTATGAGGCATCAGGATTGAACACAAACCTCCTACATGCAAAGGTCAGCCAAGTGAACTATGAACTATGTCAGCTCATTGACTGTAAGTCGATAATTCATTCTCTTTTCTAGTGAACAGGGCACTCTTGATAATAAATTTTTTTTCCTGCTTTTTGGGTCACACCCAGCAATGCACAGGGGTTACTCCTGGCTCTGCACTCAGGAATTACTCCTGGCGGCACTCAGGGGGACCATATGGGATGCTGGGAATTGAACTCGGGTTGGCCGCGTGCAAGGCAAACACCCTACCAGCTGTGCTATTGCTCCAGTCTCCTTGATAATAATTTTTAAAATAAATTCACAAGCATCTTAACTTGTAGGTCTAAGAATATAATTTAGTTCTAACTGAACCTCAAAAGGATGGCCCACACAGTCACGGTCCTCCCGTTATTCATCGATTTGCTCCAGCGGGCCCAGTAGTCTCCATTGGAGACTTTGTTGTTACTGTGTTTGGCATATCGAATACGTCACGGGTAGCTTGCCAGGCTCTGCCGTGCGGGCGAGATACTCTCGGTAGCTTGCCGGGCTCTCCGAGAGGGGCAGAGGAATCAAACTCCGGTCAGCCATGTTGGCTACATGCAAGGCAAACGCCCTATCCTCTGTGCTATTGCTCCAAATTTGCATGTTTCCCTTTGACATTGGACTCCTTATCTCAGAGATACAAAGGAGATTGAATTCTCCCAAGAAATTGCAAAAAAAGAACCAGAAACAAGATTGGGTAACTAGTCCTTTAAAGAGCCTTTTCTAGGCAGCTCAGATAGAGAAGGGAGCACCAAATAAAGGTGTTGGGAGGATCCTCCCAGGATGGGAGATGCATGCTAAAAGTAGACTATAGACGGAACATGATCACCACTCAATGCAAACCACAGCACCCAAAAGGAGAGAGAGGGAACAAAGGGGAATGACCAGCCACAGAGGCAGGGTGAAATGGGCAGGAGGCGGGGGGAGTGGGAGGGATACTGGGATCAGTGGTGGTGGAAAATGGGCACTGGTGGAGGGATGGGTACTCGATCATTGTATAATTGAAACACAAGCACAAAAATTTGTAAGTCTACGACTGTACCTCATGGTATTTCACTAATAAAAATTTTTAAAAATAAATAAAAATATAGAGCCTTTTCTTTTTCCCCAAGAATATTCAACACCCCTCATAAAATCTCACCCTCCATAGCAGACAGACAGCTTTTTAGAATCCCCTCACATTTCACTTGTCATTTGATATTGAGTCAATGGATTGGTGTCCTGGTATTGTTTGCTTTATTTTACACACATCACTTAGGTGATCAAACCAGTGGTGTCTCCTACAAAGCAAGGCTCACAGGCCATGTGACAGCTTTTCCTCCCCAGTCAAGGACCAGTTTCAATTCAAATCTAGGATTGTGGCTCTGACCCTGGTGGCTAAGACACTGAAAATCTAACTTCTATAAAAGGGGTAAAACAAGATCCCTTGTAATAGGATTACAACAGTAACCATAGTTTTAAGAGGAAAACTCATGTTACAGAATATTTATTAAAGAATCTCTCTGGTAATTGTTAAACAACCTAATGCCAAAAGCAAAGCAAAATGACAAAATAAAAACAGAACAAGGGTATTTTTGTAAGAATAATGACAGCATAAGAATCAAAAGGATATGGAAATCATCTGCACAGTCACTGGTAAATATGAAATCCAAGCTCTCTCTTTTTCTAATTTTTCCATTAGTTAAATGGGGACAATTAATCCACTCACCTGAAAATGCTGGAAAGATCCATGAGGCAATGTTTATGAAGCACTTAAAGTTCTTTCAATGAAAGATAATATGTAAACACAACCTTGTACTATTCTAATCAACCATAGCCACAACTCTGCTGGTTGAAATCTCAACCTCTATACTTCAGAAAGGAAAAGTTCATTTTTTCTAGTACTCTACTGCTTATAGTTAGCTTACTCTGAGAAATAAAATGGCACAAATGGATGATATTAAAAAATGTATCTTGCAGTATATTGCATCCCATCAATTTTATTCCTTTATTTCCTTTCTCTTTACAAACTATCTACATATCATTCTTATCACCAAAAGCTTATTTTTAATTAGTGCCCTATTTTCAATATCTCTAATTGTAGCAATATCAAAAATAAATCAAGAGTGCTTTGGAAAATATTGCTATTTTTATCGGGCTGCGAAAGAGATATTAATGCATAAAATGAGGCTAAGGAGCAGGGAAAAAAGAAAATTATACTTTGAGATGTGTGAAACTACCTTTAGAAGATGAACAAACAAAAACCCACACCTCCTCAAAGGCCTGATGGAAACAGAAGAGAAAGGGACTTAACAGCTGGTTCCTGATTCCTGCTCGGCAGCTGTGTTTTGAATTACACCAGAGATTTGATGTCACATCATCCCATAACCTAATCTCATGATTTTCTCTCTGCCCTCAGGAATTCCTAATAATTCTTTCACTTAAAAAATACTATTATGTTGAGGTGCTGGGATATAAAATACTTGCTTGTAATTCTATTTTTCAATGCATACATAATTCCAACACCGCACCCATCACCAGAGTATCAGCCTCCTTCCACTAATGTCCCAACAGTCCATCCCACCTACCTCTTCACCCAATCCTCCACCTCCCCCCACAATGGAAGCTCAATTCTAAAAACAAAACTCTCCAGTTTCAAGTTAGAAGATGGTATAGCAGAGATGTTGCTTACAAGTGACCAGTCTGGGATCAGTAACCCACACCCCATAGCCTCCCGTCAACCCAAGCCCCACCATGAGTGTTCCCTGAGCACAGAGCCTGAAGTAAACCCTGAACATAACCAAGTATGGCCCCAAAACAAAAATGAACCCCCAAAAACTCCATTTCCAATGACCTTGGTCATTTCTTGTTCTCTTACTATGTTTCATTATAATTCTTGCTTATGACCAATAGGATATGGTCATTAAGCTATGAAGACACTATTCTTGTCTAAGTTTTAAAATCTTTTTCAAGGAGATGGAGCAATAGCACAGAAGGTAGGGCGTTTGCCTTGCACACGACAAACTCAGGTTCGATTCCCAGCATCCCATGTGGTCCCCTGAGCACCACCAGGAGTGGTTCCTGAGTGCAGAGCCAGGAGTAACCCCTGTGCATCACCGGATGTGACCCCCCCCAAAAAAAGTAAAATCTTTTTCAAGAAAATATCAGAATCTTTTTCCAATAGAAACTCTACTAGACACAATCATGATCATGACCATCCTGTTGTTCGTCGATTGCCTTGAGCAGGCCCCAGTAACATCTCCTTCGTCCTAGCCCTGAGATTTTTTAAAATGTGCCATATTTAAGGCTCTTTCATGTTTAGGAGAATGAGACCCATCATTATGCCAAATACCAGTAACAATGATGGGTCTCTACTGGACAAGATAGCATAAATATGATTTTATCAAAAACCTTAGTTAATTATTACCCTATAAAGGAAGCATTCCCCATCAAGCTTGAGAAGCTGAAAAGACAAAACCACTCATGCAAATATCAACCCAACGGACAGCTCAAATTTAACTGAACTTGTTGATAAAGGTAAAGGTAAAGGTAAAGGCCCTCCCGTTGATCGTCGATTTGCTCGAGCGGGCCCAGTAACGTCTCCATTGGAGACTTTGTTGTTACTGTGTCTGGCATATCGAATACTCTCGGTAGCTTGCCGGGCTCTCTGAGAGGGGAACTTGTTGATAATTAGGATTATACAAACAATGCAAAGATAACTCAGATAAAACCTTGTTTGGAAGATTATATTTTCTTAGTGCAGGATAGAATTGGGGGGGGAGAAATACAAAGATAAAAGAAGATAAATATACAAAGATAAAATCTAATCGGGTGAGTATTAAGGAGAACTATAAAATAGATTGGCATGGCTAAGGAGTAAGATGTTGTATTTGATTGAGACATAGGAAAATCTATATGGGGAATGTGGTATTGAGAGAATATAGATCTTGGTGTTGAAATTCTATAAAGAAAAGATAATAGGAGAGAAAAAAATTGACAGAAATATTAGGAAGGAGAAATTTTTCCAGTAGATTTAGAAGACAGTTTGAGGTCAGAAAGATAGTACAGTGGGTAAGGTGCTTGCCTTGCATGCAGCCAACCTGGGTTTGATCCCTCGGACTCCATATTGACCCCTAATATGCCAGGAGTGATTCCTAATGCAAAGACAAGAATAAGCTCTGAGCATCACTGGATGTCATATGAAAAGCCAAATTTACCAAAAAAATTTTAAGTAGTCCAGTTTAAATGGAGCAAGGGGTAGCTGATAAGTGAATAGCTGATAACTGAAAGGGTCTTAAAGACCACACTAAAGGATAGATAGAACCCAAAGGAACTGGAAGTTACCAAGATTTTCAAGCAGGAAAGTAGAGTGATTCAAGTCATGCTCAATAAGAAATGCCTATGGTTGTATACATTAATTATAGAAAGGGAGCTGGTGAATAAAGGAATAAATTATAAAGCTTTTGAAATATTTAAATAATAAGTGTTGAAACCTAAGAGTGGCAGTAATAATGATAGGCAATGTATAGGTAAAATTATCCAAGAAACATAGAGACTCTGAGATGTTTATGTCTAAAGTTTACTGAGAACTATTCTCAGCAATGTCTTGTTAGGTGTCCAAGAATAGATGACTAAATAAAGGAACTATAGTATATATATATATATATATATATACAATGAAATACAACTTAGCTATAAGCTATAAGAAAAGGTAAAATCACACAATTTTCTGCCATATGGTTGGATCTGGAGAGTATTATGCTAAATGAAGTTCGTCAGAAGAAGAGTTACAGAATGATCACTCTTACATGTGGGATGGAAAGAAACACAGTAAGGAAATAGCAAATGCCCAAAAGGCAACATCACCTGAAAATAGATTAACAGGACTTAGTTTACCAGTTTACTGTGAGGGAGATGGTAGGATGGGGGGGGGGGGGGGTTGGGGGGACACAGTACAGTGGTGGAGGGAGAGGACACTCTCAGGTGTGGTACTAAAATGTTTTATAGATGAAAACCCATCATTAACAGTATTATAAATCATGGTGTCTAAAATTAACATATACATAGAACTCTTTTAGGATCAAGCAAAGGAGAAAAACAGTTCAACTGAAATGCTGAACTGAACTGAATGCACAGCAGAACTGGTACAATCTCAGATAAGATTCCATACCTCAGTGGATCATCCAATATATAAAGAACCAGATGAGATTCCATGATGTAGATGCTCTATTCATAAAATAAAAACTAATTTTACCGTGATAAAAAGAAAAGCAAATTCTACAACTGAATTTAAAAAATCATTATCAAATTTATATAAAAACAGCAAACTTTAATTCATTTAACCTACTTTGCAAACTCATACCATTTATGTTTTCATTATGAAGTAGTTGTCCACAGATGGTGATTTCACCTTTCTACCCCAGAAGAAATGTAATGATATCTACAGACATCTTCATCACCACAAGAGGATTCAGGAGGAAATCGTGACCTCCAACATCCATAAGCAAGCTTGCTGCTGAACATCCTATGGGACCCAAGACAGCCCCACAACAAAGAACTATCCAGTGCAGAATGCCAAGAGCACCGCAGTTAAGAAGCCTGATTTAATTAACTTTATCATTTTATTGTAACTGAAGTAACATGGTTGCAATTGTGTTAATACATATGCTACTGGTATACAAAGTTACAGTATATCCATCACCATGAAAATGCCAAAAACACCCCATCACCACTGTCATGATGTTACTTTTACTCAGCCAACCCACATTCCTCTCCTCCCTATCCATTTAGAAACCTCAGTTCTGTTGTCAAAGCCCAAGAGTGTTCATTGGAGATTATCCAGTCCCTTGCTTTGTTTCTTTAGACACTGTATGTAAGTGAGATCACCTGATGTTTGTCCTCTCTGACATATTTTGCTTAACGTGACAACTACTAGCTCCAACAAGTTGCAGCAAAAGGCAAGATCTCATCTTTTCTTCTAGTTGAATAGTACTCCATTATATATATTTACCACTCACCTGTTGCTGGGCACTTGGGTTACTTCCACGTTGGGGCTTTTATAATTAGTGCTGCAATGTGATGCAGCTTTTCACATAGATGGTTCTGTTTGGGGAATAGATGCTAAGAAATGGAATTGCTGAGTCATCTGGGAGTTCTATTTCATTTCTACATACTATTTTCCATAGAGGCTTAACTAGATAGCATAACCAACAGTCAATGAGGGTTCCTTTCCTTTGCTTTCAACGCTACTTATCACAGGTCTTTTGGAGATAAGTCATTCTCAATGACAGAGGTGATATTTCATTGTCATTTTGATTTACATTTGCCTAACAAAAGTGATAATGAACACTTTTTACACTGCTGTTGGCCATCTGTTTGTCTTCTTTAAGGAAGTGTCTATTCAGCTTCTCTAGACACTTTTTGATGTGGTTATTGGTTTGTTTGTTTTTAATTGTTGCGCTTTGTGAGTGCCTTATTCATATTTGTTCTCTGTAAAATATATAGTGTGTAAATGTTTTTCCCTTTCGTAGGATGTCTTTCAACTTTAGCTCATATTTTCATCAATGCCAAAAAATTGCAATTTGATATGGTCTCAAATGTTTATTTTTTTATTGTCTTCGCCAACGGAGTTGAATCATTGAACACACCCCTTTGTGCTATTATGAAGAATTCTGCCTATGTTTTTCCATGATGAATTTTATAGATCTGGGTCTATCATCTAGATATGCATTCTATTTTTTAGAATTTTTGAGGTATCATAGTTTATAATAGTATTAAAGGCATTATTATAGTTTTATGTTGTGTTATAATTTCAGAGTTACTATAATCAGCATTTCAAGATCCCTCTTCCCCATTATCCCATGGTCCCTTCAGCATTATCCCACATTCCTTCCTCCAACCCCGCCCCGCCCCCATCCACTCCTACCCCACTGAATTTACAGTTCTATTGATCATGTATCAGGATTCGTTTTCATTGAGAATTGTCTCCATATGTAAACAAGATCATCTGGTATTTCATCTTTTACTTTCTCAGCATGGCACCCTCCAATTCCAACTAAGTTTCACCAAAATGCAAATTTTCTCTTTATTCATAGCTGGAGTATTCCATTATGTACATATACCACAATGTTTTTAACCACTCATCTATTGTTGGCACTTGGATTGTTTCCAAATGCTGGCACTTATAAATAGAGCTGCAGTGAACATAAGTGTATGTATTTTAAGATTAATGGTTTTTGTATTCTTGGGGTAGATTTCCACATGTGGAATCATAGAGTCAAAATGGAAGCTCTATTTATACATACTGTGGAGTCTCCAGGGCTGGAGTGATAGCACAGTGGTAGGGTATTTGCCTTGCGCACAGCCAGCCCAACCGAGCTCGGTTCGATTCTTCTGCCCCTCTTGGAGAGCTTGGTAAGCTTCCGAGAGTATCTCGCCCACGTGGCAAAGCCTGGCAAGCTACCTGTGACATATTCAATATGGCAAACACAGTAACAACAAGTCTCAAAATGGAGACATTACTGGGCCCGCTCGAGCAAATCAATGAACAACGGTAGGTCAGTGACAGTGTGACAGTGGAGTCTCCAAAAGATTTCCCAGAGAGACTGAACCATGCAAGTACCACGAACAGTGAGTGAGAGATTCTTTTTCTCTACATCCCTACCCAAACTTATTTCTGATATTTTTTAAATTGAACAGTCTCACTGGTGCAAACTAATATCTCATTTTTGTTTTTATTTGCATTTCCTGATAATCAATGATGAGGAACATTTTTTCATAAGTCTGTTGGCCATGTTTATGTGCTTTTAAGGAAACTTCTTTTCATCTTCTCTCCCCTATTTTTTTTTCTTTTTGGGTCATACCCGGCGATGCACAGGAATTAATCCTGGCTCTGCACTCAGGAATTACTCCTGGACATGCTCGGGGGACCATATGGAATGCTGGGAATCAAACCTGGGTGAGCTGCATGCAAGGCAAACGCCCTACCCACTGTGCTATCGCTCCAACCCCATCTCTCCCCTATTTTTTGTTGGACTTGTTCGAATTTTTTTTTAATGTTGTTGATGTTGTTTAGTTTAGAGAATGTTTTATATATCTTGAATGTTATCCCTTTGTCTAATGTGTGATGTGCAAATATTTTCTTACAATCAGTTGTATGTCTTTTCATTTTCATTTTGATTTCATTCGCAGAAACTTTTTAGTTTTATGTAGTGCCATTTCTTATTTCTGCTTTTGTTTTCTTTGCCAGTGAGACTATATTATTGGCTATAGCTCTAAAATCAAGATTTTGGAGGGCAATGTCTTTATTTTCGTCAATGTATTTAATTGAGGTATGCTTGATATCAAGGTCTTTAATTCATTTTGAATTGACCTTTGTGTATGGCATGAGACAGGGGTCTGTATTTGTTTTTGTTTTTGCTTGTGGTTTATCAGGTTTTCTAGCATCATTTGTTGATGAGGCTCACCTTACTCTTCTTCATATACAGTCCTCCCATTGTTCATCTATTTGCTCGAATGGGCCCAGCAACGTCTTCATCATGAGACCTGTTGTTACTGTGTTTGGCATATCGAATACATCACAAATAGCTTGCCAGGCTCTGCCGTGCAGGCGAGATACTCTCGGTAGCTTGCCGGGCTCTCCGAGAGGGGCGGAGGAATCGAACTCGGGTCGGCCATGTTGGCCGCTTGTAAGGCAAACTCCCTACCACTGTGCTATCGCTCCAGCCCATATACATCTTTGTTCATATACATCTTTGTTATATTAATTGTCCATACATTTGCATTTGAGGATTTATTCCTGAGCTTCGTTTCTAGTTCATTGAATCAGTCTTTGTTCCAAGTAGTTTCTTTTTTTGCTGTTTTGGTCTCATTTGGGTTTTTTGTTTTGCTTTGTTTTTTTGTTTTATTTGGGAACCGCACCCAGCAGTGCTCAGAGATTACTCTGTTCTGTGCTCACTCCTGGCAGCACTTGGAGGACCATATGTGGCATCAACAACCAAACCAGGGATTTGCATGCAATATGAATGCCTTAACTCCTGTACTACCACTCCAACCCAATACCATGAAGTTCTGATTTCTATGGCTTTGAAAGGAAAATTATAGTCTGGGAATCTAATTCTTTGACTATTTAGAGTTTTATAATTAATTCAATACAAATTTTAGAAGTGTTGGTTTTATGTTTTTAAAGAATGTAAAGGAAACTTTTTCTAGGGGTTATATTGCATCTGTAAATTGCCCCAGTAACATGCCATTTAAATCGATACTGAATCTTTCAATCCAGGAACAAAGGATATATTTCCATTTTCTTGTATCTTCTTCTATTTCTTCCAGAAGTAAGCTATAATTTTCACTGTATAGGCACTTCATCTCCTTTGCTATGTTGATTGTTAGATACTTGAGTTTTTGTTTTAAATACAATCAAAATAGGGTAGTTTTTTTTAAAAAAAAAAAAATCTTACTAGCTGGAGCGATAGCACAGCGGGTAGGGCGTTTGCCTTGCACGCAGCCAACATGGTCGACACAGGCTCGATTCCCAGCACCCTATATGGTCCCCTGAGCACCGCCAGGAGCAATTCCTGAGTGCATGAGCCAGGAGTAACCCCTGAGCATCGCTAGGTGTGATCCAAAAAGCAAAAAAAAAAAAAAACTTACTCAATTTACACTCATTTTCTTCTGAGAAACACTTTTTGATAATTCTGTTGGCAAATATTAATAGCAGTCAGTGTAAAATAAATTACTGAGGGTCTACTATGAGGTATTCGATATGGCAAAAACAGTGACAACAAGTTTCACAATGGAGATGTTACTGGTGCCCACTTGAGAAAATCGATGAAAAAAGGGAGGACAGTGCTACAGTGCTACTATGAGGACAAGCTTAAGGGGTGCTTGGGAAAATTGGAGATGATGGTAGAGTAAACGTGGTGGTGGGATTGGTGTTGGAATATTGAATGACTGCAACAAATCATCATGAACAGCTTTGTAAACCACAGTGTTTATATAAAGTGTAGGGGGGAAATTTACATATGTAAGTCTAAACTATTCCATGAAAACTCCAAAATATATTTACACAGAATTACTTTTAAAGTTTTATTAATGACAGATGAGACATGATTGTTACCAAAGCAAGATCCAAGTATAAACAAAATTTAACGTAATATGCTTTAGATTCCATGGTTGAAAATGTTTACATGTAAATCAGAATAGGCATTTTATTATATTGTATTAAATGGTTCTAATTTTCTTATTTACATAGGTCAAAAACATATTGTAATCACAAATTGAACCTTCTTGATTTATTTTCTGGTTCATTCTTTTTGATATTTCTTAAGGTTTTGTTGAAATAAGTAATATAAAGTAAGTCTATTATGTGCCTAAGGAGACAGGTTAGGATTGGGAAGGAAGCTGGGGATATTGGTGGAAATAAGGTCACACTGGTGATGCTGGAACTAAACCAACCTTGGAACAACTGTATAATGAACAACTTTGTAAACCACGGTATTCTTGATAAAAACTAATAAAAAATTCTTTCTCTTCTGCATTGCTCAATGTATATAAGAATGTGACAGAGAGAAAGCACAAAGTGTTAAGGCATTTGCCTTGCCTGTAGCTGACCTGGGCTAGAGCGATAGCACAGCAGTAGGGCGTTTGCCTTGCAAGCGGCCAACATGGCCAACCAGAGTTCGATTCCTCCACCCCTCTCGGAGAGCCCGGCAAGCTACCAAGAGTATCATGCCTGCACGGCAGAGCCTGGCAAGCTACCCGTGATGTATTCAATATGCCAAACACAGTAACAACAAGTCTCATGATGGAGATGTTACTGGGCCCACTCAAGCAAATCAATGAACAACAGGAGGGACTGTGACCATACCTGACCATGGTTTGATCCCGAGACTACATATCTTCCCCTAAGTACCACCAGAAGTGGCTCATAAACAGAGTCAGGAGTGATCTCCCTGAACTCAGAATCAATAATCCTAGATTAAATAAAAAAAAATAATAATTAAAGCTTAGTACTTTATTTGTAGAAGTTTATAATTTCCAGGATTTTTTCCATAGATGGAGTCTTTAGAGTTTTCTACGAACAATTATCTTGTTATCTAAAAACAATGATACTTTCACTTCTTCTTTATCAATTTCAATTCCTTTCTTGCTAATTGTAGTGGTTAGGATTTTCAGCACTATATTGAAAAAAAAATAGTGGTAAAAGTGGGCATTCTAGTCTTCTGCTAGATCTTAAAGGAAACAGTTTCTATTTTTTGCATCAGGTTACTGTTAGCTATGGCTTTTTTGAGAATGGCCTTTTGAGACTGAGGTAAATTCCTTCAACTCCCATTACATGGAAGGCTTTCATCATGAAGAGGCGCTGACTCTTGTTGAATTCTCTCTGTATCTATAGAGATAGGGCTTTTGCCCTTCCTTTTATTAATATGATTTGTGAATATTGAACCATCCTTGCATACTTGGCATAAATTCCACTTGACTGTGGCAATGTAATGCAATGTACTCAACAAATCAAAATTTTATTGAGGATGTTCACATATATAGATTCCTCACAGATTTTGGCCTAAAATTTTCTTTTCAGTAATATCTCTGCCAATTTTTGGCATAAAGTTGATATTTTCTCATAGAAATTGTATGGGAAGGGTTCCTGGTTCTTCTACTTCCAAGGAAAGATTGAGAAGGATGGGTAATAAGTCCTCATGAAGATTTGGAAGAACTCCCTCATGCACCTGTAAGGTTCAGACATATTTGTTCTTTACTATGTTTCTTAGTACTGTCTTGACTTCCCTGATGCTAATATTCATCCTATTTTCAATTAACTTCTGTGTATTGTGTAAGATAGGGGAAGAAGTATTGTTTAGTGAAGAACAGTATAAAGCCCAAAAACAAAATTTATGAAGAATTAAAAAAAAATTTATTTGTTGAAAGAGGTATTGATATAACTATTCTGAAAAACTTTCATGAATATTATGCACATAGAAAATAAATGTATTAATATTTTAAGGATCTTTATGATAGTAGGCAAATATAAATATGGAGCAGAGAAAGAGAAGAAAATTTGATTATTGAAAATGAACTTTTAATTTAACCAAAAAGAGAAAGATTAGCTCTCCTAACTGAAAGGGCCTGAAATAATGACATTTCAGGAGCAGTAAAATACTTGGCACACATATCGTAATTTCTAAAAACCATTATTAAAGAAAAGAACAAAGAGTTCCCAGAGAAGTAGCCAACTCAAGTGTTGAGGGATAAGGTCAGTCCAAATAATTAGCTATCCCAGAAAGCCTGGATGTGCTCAAGACCAATAAGGATACAGTTTAGGTCAAAGGATATATTATGGAGCGGTTTACATATAAAAAAATTGAAATTATTTGAACACAAAGAGCAATCAAAAGATAAATGAGTCTACTATTGAGGCAAAAAAGTATCCAGAAGTTCATAGTGTTACTCAAAGGAGAGTAGAGAAAATTCTTCACAGAAGAATATCATGGAGATAAAATATATTCGAAAACTATAAATTCAACATTCTGCATTCACCAATGTAATCATTTATTCGGGAAAAAAAATCAGAGGTAGATGCTAATAACTTTGGGGATTTCAAGAGAGCCAAACAATCTCAAGACACAACTCCACCTATTGCTAATTACAAAAGGAAAAAGTTACATTTACTATTGTGAAATCTGACTCACTTCAACTTGACCAAAGAATCAAGCTTTACATCACCAGTGTTGGGACAAATTGACATTATGTGCCTCCTAATGGAAAACAATATGAAGTAAATAACATCATCTGTGTAATATGCATGCACAACCCCCAGCCAGCATAAAGTAGGATCAGGCACGATGAGTCATGCGGACTGTGGTTCCTATCCTAGCAAGAGGAAATAACCAAAAGAATAACAAGTTAAAGAAATATGATGAAATATTAT
Organism: Sorex fumeus; assembly: GCF_029834395.1. Classification (NCBI taxonomy): domain Eukaryota; kingdom Metazoa; phylum Chordata; class Mammalia; order Eulipotyphla; family Soricidae; genus Sorex; species Sorex fumeus. Next base: position 25,955,109 of record NW_026606118.1, read on the forward strand.
GCACAATCTTTCTCTGGTTCTTGGAATTTTAAAAAGATGTTTTAAAAGACATTATGGTGAAAATAGACAATGTGTATGCAGATATCAAATGCTGTTTTCATGTTAAATTTCTTTGTTGTGATAGTAGCATCATACCTATGTAGAAAAATGTCCTTTTTCTTAAAAAAAATACAAGGGGAAGTATTTAGGAATGACTGAACTGCCATGATATCAACAACTTGCAAGTTATTGGTATAATAACTTGGAGATAGAGAGAGAAGATATACAAAAGTATACTCTTTCACTTTCTACAATTAGAAAATTTTCATTTTTTTAGAAAGTGGTAGAAAAAAATCTTGATTTAATTTATAAATTGACCAAAATCTAATATTTGATATTCATAATTTAAATTCTGGCAAAGGAAGATAATTAAGCATTTAGTTTACCATACATAAAAGAACTGTAATTTAGGGTAATCAAATAGTTAATTGAGGAAGTTTCTCTCCATAGAAATCTTCTGTAGAATAAATGAAGTGAATGGAGTAGGAGTAGAGTAACACCATTTAATAACTCCTAATGAATTAATGGGCCTAGGCATAATTATCAATGACAGCAAACAAGATGAAAAGAGCAATATTAGAAAGTATTCATTTCCTGAGGGAAATAAAAACACCACCTATAAAATAGTCTGGCCTATAAACTAAGCAACAACAAAACAAGTCCTGAATTTGACCAAGTACCTAGATCTATAAGTACTCAGGAAAAAAGAGGGAATGGAGGAGCATGTAACTATCACTATGGAGAAACAATCCACATCAGAAAAGAGTTTTCTGAGAAACCTATAGGATAAATAACCCCATCCTTTCCCAATTAACTTACTAGAAGAAAAAATATGAGAGATTTAAAAAAAAAAGAGATAGAGGTTAAAAGAAACTTAAATGACATGGCAACCTAGTATTATTTATGTAATTTGTAATCCTAGTACGCATAAATTTGTTGAAAGAGAGGAGAGAAACAATTGGTAAACGAAAACACTGCTGCAATATTTCACAATATTCAAAAAATCTTTTAGTTATTTTAAAATATGATAATGGTATTCTGATTATGTGTTTTTAAAGAGCTCTTATAGTTTAGGAATGGAATATTTATTGATGACCTAATATTATTCATACTGGACATTTACATCAAGAAAGAACTTGATGTAAGAAATGTCAAGGAGCTAATATTTGTCAAAACTAGGAAGAAATATGTGGATGTTCATCATGTTTTAGGTTTTCTAAAACAAAGGATTACATTTTTTAAAAAAAAAACTATGAAACTTAGGACTGGAGATACCATTGTTAAGTTCCCCCTGGTAAGCTCCCCAGTGCTGTGTATTGTTCTCTGAATACATCCAGGAGTGATCCTTGGCCATAGAATCTAATAGGCTCTGAGTACCACTGAGTATGATCCTCTCCCACCACCCACCCACTACCACAAAATAAATAAATAAAATAGACCCATCCTTGGAGGGAAAATGTAGGAGGTAATTGCTCTTCCTTTTCACATTTGTTGCCGACCATGGACAACCTTCTGCAATGCATTGACCTCCATTACCTCTTGAAACTCATGAAGTCACACCATTGTGGGTGGTGTTGCAGAGATTATACACATATCTTCTGGGGTCAGATGTCCCAGGTACCCGGCTCTGTCTCTGAGGCTAATTAGTCTCTATTTCCTCATCTTCAAAATTGGATGACAATAATGTCATCTGGCTCATATGATTAGGGAAGATTAAAGCTTAAATTATTTTAACTACGGCTCTTTGGACACTCTCTGGCACACAGTGACACAAAGTAAATATGAATAAGAGATAGAGCTGGGATAGGATTTAGGATCTGGTTAGCTCAGAGTCCATTATGCACAAGATTCTGCCTCAAGGATAGTGTTTGTGTATATATAATATGTGTGTGTGTGTGTTTGTGTGTGTGTGTGTATCAGCTTCTCAGCATTCTACCAAAGCCACTTTTCTACCCTGCTGGGCACACCCAAATAGTATATTTAAGTATTAGCAACAGAGTATAGGGCACATCAAGAGAGAAATACGAGTGTTAATTGAATCTTGTACAATAATAATTTAGGTGAATACTCATTCACCTAAATGGGCTGGAGCAATAGCACAGCAGGTAGTGCCTTGCACACGGCCGACAGGGGTTTGATTCCTATGCTCCACTCGGAGAGCCCGGCAAGCTACCAAGAGTATCCTGCCCGCATGGCAAAGCCTGGCAAGCTACCCGAGAAATATTCGATATGCAAAAACAGTAACAACAAGTCTCACAATGGGACATTACTGGTGCCCACTTGAGCAAATCAATAAACAGTGGGAGGACAGTGATAGTGCTACTCATTCACTTAGTACACATTTAGTAAGCTTGGCCCTGCAGCATATACTAAGGTTTATGCATTCTACCATTGTCCTCACAAATTTATTAAGAGAGGGCCAAGCTCAGATACTCCTGTGTATACCCTGCTGGCTGGAAGGCAGCGGACACCAGTAGAGCGAAATGGGAGTGCCAAGATCTGTTCCCTGTGTCTGGTCCAGTAATAATCACATGTAGTGTATGCAAGATCTCAGGAACTCAAATGCATTCTGGAAATTAGATCTAGTAAATCCAAACCAAGAAGCAGATCCCAGGCCAAATGTATGGGAACTAGCCAGAGAGCAGAATGGTTTTCCTGAACTCTGTCCATCTACAGAACTTTTCTAAGCCTTGGCGGAAGAGAGGGAAAATTTCTTATCTGAGGAAGGAAAATTAGAATGACCAAAAATAGATGAGTGGATTCAGTCAAACTAACATCTCTATGCTAAAGGACTATGGCAGCATCCAGGAGAAGCAGGGAGGATAAAGCATAATCATGAACAGAGGCACATTTTCAGTCCTAAACCATTAAAGATGGGCTCACAATAGTTCCATTGTTCTTGTGGTTCTTTATCTTAGGTAGGCTCCCCAGAACCAAACTATAATACAAGAATTTATCTGTGGGTGATTTTAGTTAAAAATTTTCAAATAAAAAAAAAAAACAAGAGAACAGAGGAGATTTAAAAAAAAGAAGCATCAGCTAAATAAAGATGCTGTTGCAAGCAAAGTTTCAGAGGGTGGCATCAGATAGACTCCGTGCCAGAGTTTTATCTAATCAGAAACAAGAAAGCTGGGATTTTCTGCTCCTTCTCCAGAATCTTGTTTGTTTTGCCCTTTGGGCCACACTCAGTGATGCTTAGGGGCCACTCCTGGCTCCGTGCTCAGAGGACCATATGTAGTACCAGGTTTCAAACCAGGGTCACAGAGGCAAGCACCTTAACAATTATTCTATCTCTCTGGGCCTCCTCCAGATTCTTAGTAGCTAAGTGCTGTCTTGGAAAGAACCTCAACTGGCCGGCATTGGTCGTCTTTGTACCTGTGACCAAACTGAATGAGATACCTCCAGAGGTGGTTGCTGAAAACAGTCTCAAATGGGCTCATCCCAATAACAACAACAACAAATCAGAGAAATCAGGACAGGAGCAAATGGAGCATTAAAAGTCTTCCGTCAAACTCTGGGCAAAACACGAGTAATGTACAACTCACACCAATCATCCAGGTTCTGCTTGTAATTGTCAGGAAAGAATAATCTGGGAGGAGGGCTCTTGGACCTAGTCAGATTGCAAGGCACCCTGCAATTTACCTTCAGTTTCAAAGCATAATAAAGCAAAGATGCTGGCAGATAGGAACTCAGAAAAGGCTCCCACTAGACTTGTCCGTATGGCATTTGTGTTTTCACCAAAACCAGTTGCTTGTGTGGTCAGTTAAAGTGCTCTGTTGGCGGGCTCTCTGCTTCTCTCCAATATTCCCAACTATCAAGAAAGATGTCTTTGACCTGAAATCTAGAAAGTTGGTAGAACCCCAAATATGTTTAGAGAATTGACAAAAAATTCTCCTAAACATAATGTCAAATTCACTAATCACTTGATCACTTGACATCCTGTTACTCATCGATTTGCTGGAATGGGCACCAGTAACTTCTCCATTCATCCTTGTCGGGTGCTAGTGTAGCCCAATGCCGTCTTCTCATTCTAGGAACATGAAGAGTCTCAAACTGATTGTTCAGTGTCTTGATGAAGAAGTCTGACCATCTTGTAGGTGAGCGGCCACATGATCTTTTGACGTCCAATGGAATCCAGTCGGTACCGGCTCTAGTCCAGCGGTTGTCTCCAAATCTCATTTGGTGTCTAGCCCATCTGATTTTCCATGCCTTGGCAAACAAAACAGCATCCCTGATTTTTGATAGTCGACAGAGGTCAAAACTCTGGATTCTTTCTCTCACTTGAGTGAAGCATGATACCCCAAGTATAGCTCTTTCGACTTCTCTTTGGGTGACCCAAATAGCGTTCTTATCCTGTTTTCATAGGGCCCACGTCTCTGAGGCGTATATTAATGCAGGAAGAACAGTGGAATCGAAGAGATATGCCCAGAGCCGGAGGTTCTTCGTCCTCTTAGATATTTCTTCGATGCTCTTGAAGGTGTTCCAAGCCGCAATCTTCCTGCTGCACAACTCAGGTGCCAGGTCATTCGGCATGTTGACTTCTCAACCTAGGTATACATAACTGTTGCATTCAGAATGGTCGTTCCATTAAGTGTGAATGGAATGTCAGGAACGAGACTGTTTCTCATAAACATTGTCTTTGTGAGATTCAGCTGTAGTCTGACCTTTCCACACTAACGGTCAAAGTCAGCCAGCATTTGTGCCACTTGGCTAATATTTGGTGTTATTAGAACGATGTCATCAGCAAAGCAGAGGCGGTGTAGTTGCCGACCGTCTATCTTCATTCCCATTTCTTCCAATTCCAGTTGTTGCATGATGTTATCGAGGGTGGCACTGCAGAGTTTCGATGAAATGGTATCATCAAAATAAATCCCCTAATAATAATAATAAATAAGAGTACTTCACTTAACCATTACTCTGTCCATTAGATGTCCATTCTCTATGGAAACAGTCATGGCACTAGATGATTCCAAACCATTTCATTTCCTCTGCCCTCAAAGCTCTTTCTCATTTCTTCCAGATCCATCCCTTGAAACTAGATTTCCCGAATTTCATTGCCTCCTATTATATCAAAGGTCCTTAGATCCACAGGACTTTTACACCAGAAGATAGGATATTTGAGGACAGAATAATATAAATATATATATATATATATATATATATATATATATATACTGGTTTGATGTATTTGTAAAGAGGTAGAGAGTGTGGGAGGTTGGGGGTGATATTAATCCTGAAAGCAAAGAAGAAAAGATTATCTATTTAAGACTTATCAACCAGAGTAGGATGTGAAATTTTGATTTATAATAAATACACATTTGATCTTCAACTCATTCCTAGCACTGATCTCCTAAAACCCTTGGAATTTCCTAAGTGAGGAGAGCTATAAATGTGTCTTTTGTTATGTTAACAAGCTGACTTGGAAAAGCCCTTAGGTAACCTAAGGTTGGGGGCTGGTTTCCAGGGGAACCAACCACAAGATTAGAGAGTTGGAGCTTTCATTTCTCACATCCCAAATTCCGGAAGTGGAAAGGAACTGGAGGTTGAGTCAATCTCTGTGCCAATGATTTAAATAAATTGTGACCTTATAATGAAGTCTCCATTAAAAACCAAAAGAACAGGACTTGGAGAGCATTTGTTTGGAAAATTTAATCACCTAGAGAGAGTGTTGAGAGCACTGTACCTTGCATGACGCAGCTCTTCCATATGGCTATTCCTTCATTTTATCCTTTCATATTTAACCAGCAAGTTAGTAAATAAAATGTTTTTCTCGGTTGTGTGAGCTTTTCTTGCAAACTGATAGAACAAGAGGAAATCATAGGAACCTTTCACTCACCGTCAGACCATCAGAAATGCAAACCTGGCTATGGGACTAGCTAGTATATGAAGCATGTGTAGGGAGGGAACCCCAGTCCAGGAGGATTGAACCCTTATACCTATGAAATCTATCTTTTGGTGGTAACAGATCTGAGCAGAAATGTAGTGCATCCAGTCGGTGTTAGACAGTCACTTTTATATGCAGGAATCCCCAACCTATATTGGAAATTCACATGGCAGAGCCTTGCAAACTCCTCATGGCATATTCGATACGCCAACAACAGTAACAAGTCTCACAATGGAGATATTACTGGTGCTCACTCGAGCAAATTGATGAACAGCAGGAGGACAGTGCTACAGTGCTACAGTGCATATTGGAATTTGAGTCCAGGAGTATGATATAAATGCAATATCTGGAGCACACCGGCTGTATGGAAGACTCCTATCAATTGAAGTTGCTAAGGCAAAATCATATTCATGAGGATTCCAAGGTCAAATGAGAGAATTGACTCCAGAGATGACTTAAAAGTTTTCCATTTTTGCCTTGGAGCTTTGTTAGTTTTTTACTTCATTGTGGCAATGGGTAAATGTAGTATTGTTTATTTTACCTTGAAATTTGACACATCCATAAGCAATAATTTCTGTAATTATAAGAAAAACTTCAAATCATTACACCAATTTCCCGATGACTAAAAATAACATCATTTACTCAGCCTTATTGCCAAGACAATAGGGTCAGGATCATTAGTTCTACTTCACAAGAAGAATATGAGCACAGTATAACAAATGCAAACTATATAAACTAGGTTGTATCCTAGTTGTTTGAGAAGAATGTTCAATAAATCAACTGCAGCTGTCCTCTGACTTCCAAACCCGTAAATAATTAGGTTATTTAAAGGAAGAGTATGATGAATTATGAACTTTCTGATAAACATGTGTGATAGTACCAATGACATAGTCTAGTCAACATGAAAAAAAAAATCTTTTTGGTAAGCTTTAAACTGATCACATCTCCAGAACTAGCTACAACTTTAAAAATAAAAAAGCGTTCAAAGAAATATCTCCCTCTAGGTTCCTGGAGTTACTTGAATTGCATCTATATGGTAGAAATCCCATACGATGTGCCATTCATTGTACAATCTTTCTACGATTCTACTTTCTGTGACCTCATACTCGTAGCTTGCAATTGGCCATGGTGGGAGCATCTACATCACAGAAAATGACATGGACGACAGACAATGGCTTTCATTTCCTGAGTGTCCATACTAAACACAACAACTGCCTTAGTCAAGTCCTCAGAACACTCATGGCCAACAGTACTTATTCCACAGAGAAGTATGACACAAGGAAATTCAGAAAGGAAAAACACAGTGATCTTTACTAAGCATAGCTAATTATTTTACTTTGCAATTTTACAATGACATGGTAGAACCATGACTCTATAGGATAAGGAATTGTAAGCATAGTCTATTTGTTTCTTGAGTTTGGGGCTTTTTAAATCTTTCAAACGTTGTTCAAGCATTACCTCATTAAAAATGTGTTCTCTAAACGTCTCCTTGTCATTCTCCACCCCTCATACTGTTCTGCTTTCCCTCAGAGCACCACCTACAGTACTACCTATCAATTGGTAATGAACTTAAGCTCTACAAACACACATTCAATCCTACTCTGTTCAATGCAATATCCCAATACTAATCCCAGAGCCTGGGAGGAGTTGCTTAGTAAACATGGGGGATAATAAAGGCCACATGCAATGAAGAACATGGAAATTTGTTTATAGAATACTGTTGAGTAGGGTTTTTAAAAAACACACATTTTTTTCAAATATACAGTCAATCCTTATTGTTCACAAAGTCTGCATTTGCAAATCTCATTAAATTTGCCTACTCATTAAAATGTATTTGTAACCACAAAATCAATACTCTCAGCACTTTGGCTGTCATTCACGGAAATGCATAGAGCAGTGAAAATTTGGAGTCACCCAATGCTCCTGTTCCCTGCTGAGGTTTAACAAGGTGACTTTCTGCCTTCATATTTCATCTCTTGTATCATAAACAAGGGTCCTCTCCATGGTTTATCTAGTGCTATGATATTTTGCATTTGATTTTGTTTCAAGTGCCCCCAAATAAAGTAATAACATGCTATTCACGTTCTTAAGTACAAGATGTCTATAATGTGTTTTATAAGAAAATAAATCTGTTAAGTAAGCTTTATTCAAGGCATGTAGTTATAGGGTTGTTGACCATAAGTTCAATGATAAAGAGTATACATTGAATACATTTTCCTTAAACACACATGCATTTATTTTGAAAGGTTCCTAGTTGGTCCATTCATGAAAATTCTAACCAGAAGTGCACAGGAACCTAGCTGTCCATAGAAGAAAAGGTTCATAATTCACTAATTCATTGTTCACAGCAACTTTATCCATTAGAAGTATCACAAATAATGAGCATCAATTTTATACAGGGGGTTCTATTTGCTTGATGATAGTAAGGAGACAAAGAAAGAAAGAGACATACTTATTCAAATAAAAATATATACACCAAATTCTCTTCAATAATTGCCTCTGGTAAAAGAATTAAGAGAGTATAAGAAGAATTTTACTTTGTCCCCTTTTGTTTTGTTTTTTGGATTTGTGTCACACCCAGCAATGCTCAGGTGTTACGTATAGCACTGCACATGGGAATCACACCTGGCTGTGCTTAGCAGACCATACGGGATGCTGGTGATCAAACCCAAGTTGGCAGTGTACAAGGTAAGTACCTTACCCACTGTACTATTGCTCTGACCCAAACTTTGTATCCTTTCTAATACTTCCACATTTTGACAATTTTTGAACAAATTGCTCTTTTACTAATTTCCAAAATCAATATTTTTAACAATTTAAAAATGGTAAATATTCTTTTTTTAAAAAATTCATAAACATAACCAAGAATTAGAAAACAGGTTCATTAGAAAGAATTAGAAAACAAGTTTTCCTTTCAAATGAAACAAAAAGAGAGTGTCATAAAAATAAGTAAAAAGAGAACAGATAAGTGAGAAAAGAAGCAAAGAGAATATGTAAGAAAAGAGTAGAATTTTTAAGTTCAGCATAATTAATGTCATCAAATTACTAAGTCAAAACAAAAAAAAATTAAGGGGTCAGAATTATAACTGGAGTGGTAGTATACATGACTTCATGTATGAGGCCCTGGGTTTGCTCTCCCATACTGGTCAATGAGATAGTACAGAGGCAGGCACAGAGATTGCTGGCACAGGTCTTTCCCATGGCTGATGGCTTCATATGATCCTTTAAGCATCACTGGGTATGACTTTGGAGAGCCCTATACACCATATCCTCTAGCTTTAACACTGAACCTCTACCCCAGTTATCCAAGAATCATGGGGAAGGATGCCCCATGCATCCTGATCACTACTTGAGAGATCCCTAAACACACACACACACACACACACACACACACCCCTTGTAGCAAATAAAATTACTCAATTCAAAATTTAGTGAAAATAGATATTAGAATGTACATGGGGCTGGAATAGTAGTACAGCAGGTAGGAGACTTGCCTTGCATGCAGCCAACCTGGGCTCAATCCCCAAGCATCCCATATGGTTCCCCCAAGCACTGCCAGAAATAATTCCTGAGTAGAGTGCCAGGAGTAAACTCTGAGCATCACTGGGTATAGGCCAAAAAGCAAAACAAAAAACCAAAAAGAAAGTAAATAGATACATGCAAAGAAAATTTTTTTAAATTTCATTCTTCTTGGCATTCTGTGCTTAAGGAGCTAGAATTGGCTTCAAAGTAATATTCTATTAAACGTTTTCAAAAACTCCTGTCCTTCAGGGAAGGAAAGAGATCAAGGAGGGGAGAGGAGAATGAGAAGTAATGAGTGACTAGACATCAAGACTTCGGATATACCGGTGATATGAATTACTGGCATAGCCATATTAATAACACACAGACTCAACAAAACTAAGGACACAAAATCTAAATGGCAACCACTAAAGCTTTGTAAAGTGCCTGTCAAGTTGACTGGCAGGCATGGGTTGGGGGTTGGGGTGGGGAGGGAATGTGGGAACACCAGTGGAGAGAAGTTGACACTGTTGGTGAGATTGGTGTTGAAATATTTTATACCTAAAATTCAACAATCAATAACTTTGTAAATCGCAGTTCTTTAATAAAAAAATACATTTAAAAAAATCAGTCCTTTCAATAGTACAGAGGTTAAGATGCTTGCTTATGACTGACCTGGGTTCAATTTCCAGTACCCAATATGGTCCCCTGGCCCTTCCAGGAGTGATTCCTGAGCACAGAGTCAGGAGTAAGCTCTAAACACAGTCAGGTGTGACCCAAAACTAGAAAACAAAGGCAAAAAAAAGAAAAATTTAAAACCCTTGGCCCTTTAATAAGAAAGGTGCTCTTTATTTTCCCCAAAGAAGGAATAAAGCATCAGCATACTTTGTGTACAATGCCAGGCACAAACTACAGACAAATATCGTGCTGATTTCTTTTGGTCAAGAGACGTGGGGCATGCATAGGAAGATGGAGAGTACAGTTCAACACAAATTCTAATCTAGTGCCTGAGAGGCAAAAGCTGTCCTCAGAGTTGAAATCACTCAGCTTGCTTCATAAACAGAAATGTGTAAGGTAAGAAGAAACCAGATGATATTTTTCCTTTCTTCCTGACAGCAACAATAAAGAACAGCATCAGCTGGGCATGAGAATCAGCAAGAGTTTAGCACAACCTTCCCACCCATCCATCACTCCACAACATTTACCCTCATAAGTTCTTGTTTCTATGGGACTCCATGGAAAAAAATAAATCATTCTGAAAAGGAACTCTTGGAACCAGAAAATCTCTCTGGTACAGCAGGTAGGGTACTTCTCTTGCATGTAGCCAGTCTGGCTTCAATCCCCAGCACCACATATGGTCTCCTGAGCCTTCCAGAAGTGATCCCTGAGTACAGAACCAGGTGTTAGCACTAAGTAAAATCTGATGTTCCCTTGTCCACACTAGACAAAAAAGAACTCTGTAGATTAACCATTTTGACAGATAGACTTCCAATAAACTCAAATATTGAGAGAGAGAGAGAGAGAGAGAGAGAGAGAGAGAGAGAGAGAGAGAGAATCAGAGAAGTCATCTTGAAGACTTTTCCCAAGAAGGCAAGAAAAATGGAAACAGTGGATGCCTGTGGACCCCTCTGTAGCATGAGGGAGTCACACAAGAAGATGGTCCCATCCATGGTGGAGTTAGGACTTTTATCCACCATAGACTTGATGAGCAAACTTTGCAGTCACCAGCCCAAAGAGTCAGACAGCTACAATTTTTCCTCTAGAGTCAAACAGTGTAGGGTGCTACATTATGGACTAAAAATTAGGTATCTTCACATGACAAGATTTTCCAAAAGAGACATAGGTATCTATGAGTTTAGGCCTGGTCACTGGGCATGAAATTGCACTCTATTTCTTTTTCAAGTAAATTTCTTTTCTTAAATAAGGCATAATTTCTCCAATTAAAAAAGTTTCCAGGGTATATATTGATCTCTTACCATGAGCATTTATATTAATGACTGAGTATAAAATTTGTGCATTTAAGGAGAGAAAAAAATCACTATTAGAATTAATCTTATTCCAGGCCTGCAGTCAATCTAATCAAACTTTTAGTACAGTGGTTCTCCATTCTTCCCACCTCTATTTCATTGAATGTGAAAAGAACTTTTTATCTGTATACCTAAAAATCATAATAGACTAAGGACATGCTTCTCCAGGGAGGTTTTGTTCAGTATCTCTCTTTTTGGAACTGCAAGAAAGGAAAAACAGTGAACCTTAATTAGAACCTAGCTGTGATCATTTTTAGGGCAGGTATATTCTGGGGAAACTTCTAGAAAGCATAACTAATACTCAGTAAAACAAATACAGCTTAAGAGTTCTGAGTTAACTTCATCTAATGAGCTGATAATGAAATTTTTTCTAAGACTGTTTGCCTGAGGGATTTGGGCTTTGTTATTGGAAAATAAGAAATTCTAGAGTCTGAGAAAGGCCACTTGGCTCAGCATGGCTGATACTTTCAAACTCCTTGATTTCAGCTCCCTATAGTTTTTCAATTTGCAAATGTTCTATTCATCTCTTTAAGAAAATAATAAAATGATGCTACGCCTTCTCTAGATTTCTTTTTGACAGCTGCTTATTTGTGACATGTATCTTCTAGGAGAGAGCATTCTGAGCTATAGAACTCTTTTCTTTCTTTCTTTCTTTCTTTCTTTCTTTCTTTCTTTCTTTCTCTCCTACTGTCCTATTTGTATAAGGTCAGATCAACCTGTATAGTATGAGCATGAAGAGTTTAATTGGAACAATATTAATATCCTCCACAATTTACAGAAATATATTTGGCCTCTGTGAAGTGTCCTATTCCTCAGGGGGAATAAGCTGCTTCCTTATTAAGACCTTTGGAAAATTAGAAATAGTTCTTCTAAGCCTCTCAGTGTTGGCAAGGCTTTCTAGCATGTTGCTCTTAAAGCAAAAGAACAAAGGAAACAAAATGGCCTTGAAATTTTCTTTCAAAACAACCTGGATGAGACAAAATATGATTTTAAAGCAATCACTGAGTTAGTCTTGGAATTGGTAGGTTTCAGTAGACAAATACAGGTACCTGCATGGATTTGGTTTGGAAGAATTTAGAATTCCGTGCTCATGGAATCTCCAGTTAGGAATCCACTTTATCCCATTATTTTGGTGGTAAATAATTTCACCTATTCTTACAATATTAGCAGCCCCGTAGACGTGAGTATGTCTTCTATTCTGGGTTCCACCATATATTTTGGCTTTTCTTGCCTCCACATTTTGGCTGAAAAGCTCCAACCAGAAATTCCTCCTTAATGGCACCATTGGCAATTAACTCCTCTCCACCCCCATATTTTTCTTTTCGGGTCACACCTGGCAGTGTACAGGAGTTACTGCTGGCCCTGCACTTAGGAATTATTCTTGGCGATGCTCAGAGGAACATATGGGATGCTGGGAATTGAACTCAGGTTGACCGCGTGCAAGGCAAATGCTTTGCCCACTGCGCTATCGCTCCAGCCCCCTACACCCATTTTTAATCCATTGCTCAGTTGCTGGCTGGAGCAATAGCACAGCGGTAGGGCATTTGCCTTGCACGCGGCTGACCCTGGTTCGATTCCTCCACCTCTCTTGGAGAGCCCAGCAAGCTACCTAGAGTATCTCACCGGCACGGCAAAGCCTGGCAAGCTACCCATGACATATTCCATATGCCAAACACAGTAACAAGTGTCACAATGGAGACGTTACTGGGCCCGCTCGAACAAAATCGATGAACAATAGGAGGACAGTGATACAGTGCTCAATTGCTAAAAAAAAAATTCTCAATTTTTCTCATTGTTTTTCACATTCATTACTTATTTTTACTTTAACACCAGAATTTATGTCCCTGCATTCGAGTAATCCATCTCCCCCAGTTTCTCCCATTTTTTTCTCAACAATGTTACTTTGCTCTTCATTAAATTTTGGTCTACAGAGCATCTGCCTGTTTTCACTGCCCTTTTATGCTTTCCCAGGTGTTGTATCTTCTTGACTTTTCCTTTATAGGGCTCAGATTTATTGTTTCCTGTTTCCATACTCACCTTCCAACCCCAGATATTGTATTGTATATTCTTTTATTTTGGACTATCCTGATAGTAGTAGTGATACTACTACTAAAGTTATCTGGACTCAGCATCTTTATCCCAGCTTTTTAATACCCATCATACCATGTGTGACCACGTATATTGTCTCAAAATGTCTTTTTGAGTACTTTGCCCTCTGTTCTCATTTTTCCCACAAGTTTCCATCTACTTTTAATCATCTCCACTAAAACAGCAGTAGTTACCATGTGTGAAACTGAGAAGTGGCAACAATGATATTATGTGCTATAAATAAACCATATTTAATTCTTACTATGCCCTTAAGTTTTATTATTCACATTTATACTAAATAAAACTCATAAAGAGTAAGTAACTCTTTCAATAGTGACTAGAACTGAACTAGCTTGCTCATCCATTTCTCCCCGCAAGCCCATATATTCTGACCTAATTATGAAAGTCTACTACTGCTAACTAGATCTCTTTCTGCCTGCAGTTTTAGCAACATCATCGCCTAATTCTCTTGACCTACTACCCCTAACCCCACAAGCTTTGCTCTCCAAAAAATGTGTGGGGTCTGGGTTCCGTTCCACCCCCGTGGCACACTAATTCAGTTAGTCTCATCGAGTCACTTGTCTCTGCATCTTCATTTTCCCATAAACTCTGGCAATCTCACTCATCTCTGAGAAATTTTGCGAACCTAAATGAGGCATCACGTGATGTCCCTCTGTTTCTAGGCAAGAACACTCTTCCTTGACCTTTCAACTTATAAAGAAGCTACAACCCTCACTTCCTAATGTTTCATGAAGTTCTCTAATTTCATCATTATTCTCTCACAACATATTTAGATTATGGCAGATTATCTTGTCATCTTCAGATTATTTTCTGTTACTCTTGTTCATCCTGATGTTGTGCCGTTCTCTTCCAAAAATGGCTGCAAATTTTCAAAGTTTCTGGACCTTATTTCCTGTATGCCTCCCAATAAGAATTTAATATGGTGCTGAGCACAAAATGTTTTGCCCCCAAGCTGGCCACCTCAGATTTATATTTCATAAATTATTATTTATGATGTCAGTTTAATTTCATTCTTTCTTCTCTTTGCTGTGGTTAAACGTCTCCATTTTCTCTTTTAAAAGTCATTTTAATCCAGGAACCATTATTTATAAAGTTATTTACAATAGAGCTTCAGGCATCTAGTGCTCTACCCCTAAGACCTCATCCTGTCTCCAGCGATTCCCCAGTTCCCTCTCATCCCCATGCTAATGATTTGATAGATACATATTAAAGCTTAATTATTAAGTTTGGGTCCCTTCGGTTCGGCTACATACTAGTAATACAACCCCACTGACCATATCCTAGTAATTTTCTCATTCCAACCAGTACAAGAGACTGAGAGTAGATCAAGGTTGCTAAAACAGGAGAAAGTGAAAGGACACAGTAAAATTAAGAACATGAGGAAGACTGAGACCCAGCAGGCTGAGTTTTCTCTTTTCTTTGCCATTTTATAAGACAGAGACTGGGGTTGAACGTGTTGATTCTGGAGCTAGTCCAACAGACTTTGAATCCTGATTTTGTAACTGTGGATCATCTGTTTTGCCTCAGTTTCCTAATAAAATGGGACTTTCAAAAACTGCATCTTTGAGAGGCAAGGGCAATAGTATAGCAGGTTGAGAACTTGCATTGCATGCGGTTGAGCCAGATTTTTTCCAGGGGGCACCCTATATGGTTCCCTTTGCATCACTAGGAGTGATCACTGAGTGCAGAGCCAGGAGTAAGCCCTGAGCACTGCTGGGTGTAGCCAAAAACAAAAATTTCATCATTGGTCTGGTTTCTTGGAAACAAGTTTCTGAGATAAAAAAAAAAAATTATATAGGGGGTTTTCTCAAGAACCACAACAGAAAGATAGTGAGGGAAGCCAATGGGAGGAAAGAATAAAGTTGGACTGTGAAGCAATTGCAACAGAGCCTCAGCTCTGGAGAAAAATCTGGAATTGAGAAGTCAACCAGACCTTTGTGCCTGAGAACTGGCCAACCACTAGATCCAGTTATTCCTGGAAGGGAACAAAATATTGAGTGAAGTAGTTCTCTTCCTTTTTATTTATTTTTTAATTGTTTATTTTATTCACAGTGACTTACAAAATCATTGATAATGGAGTTTCAGGCAAATTCCAAATCACCCATGTCAGCGTCTCAAGGTTTTCACCCTCTCCTCACCTGGCTTCCAGAGCAAATGCTTGTTAAATTTTAATTTATTTATTAAAATGTGGGTCATAAATTTACACTCATATGGACTCTTATGGTCCATATGATACACAGTTCCCTCAGCTCTATTTTTTTTTTTTTACTTATTTACTAGGGTAGTGGACCAGAGTGATAGCATAGTGGATAGGGTATTTGCCTTGTATGCAGCTGACCCAGGTTCAATTCCTCCACCCCTCTCAAAGAGCACGGCAAGCTACCAAGAGTATTGCACCTACATGGTAATGCCTGGCAAGCTACCTGTGACATATTCAATATGCCAAAGAAAATGCAACACCAAGTCTCACAATGGAGATGTTACTAGTGCCCACTCCAGCAAATCGATGAACAACAGGAGGACAATGCTACAGTGCTACCAGAGTGGTGAGAAGTAGGCCACAGTCAGCCATGCTCAGGGCTTAATCCTGGCTCTGTGCTCAAAGATTAATCCTGATGATGCTCAGGGAACGATTATATGCAGCTCTGAAGTAGGGTCTATCATGTACAATATCAAGTACCTTCACCCTTGTACTCGTTCTTCAGCCCTATTTTTTCAATGGTGTTAGTGATCCGAATAAATCCCAACACCCAGAGCCTCACATATGTGAGGCATATGATCCACCACTGCACCATATCCCTGGCTCCAGGCAGCTCCTTTCTGACAAGGGCAATTTCTAGAAGGAACTGAGCTGAAAGCTGTCAGCTAACACAAACATCATGATCCTATCAGGGGGAATCCATTTGACACAGCATTCACACTTGCTGGTATAAAGATGAAGAGACTTAATACCCATAAATCACTTAGGATGGTATGGAGCGTAGCTAGCCCAAGATAACTGTTCAATATTACCTCAGCTTCACAGCCTAGTTTTTGCTCTGCCTGAAGTCTTTCTGACTAATATTTGAAAAGAAGGGTGACAGTATTTCTTTTTATTTCAATGCCTTAAGCAGCTAAACTCTGTAAATATTTATGCATTCATTTGATTATTTGTGGGTTTACTTCGACCTATTATATAATGCCTTCGCTTGTACTTTCAAGTGTTTATTTCCATAATGTCCATCACAGCTTAAAGCAAATAGAAGAGAACAGAATTTCCTTAAATAAATAGAGTCATTGCTAAATACACCAGGGCCACTGCTGGTTATTGAAAGAATAAATTAATACATAAAAAATAAATCATGTAAAGTAAATTAATACATGAAGTAATGTTGATAGCATTCAAAAGAAAGAGGAAAGTTTAGAGGGGAAATTAATAACATACTTTAAGACTCAGGCCTAAAACTGATCATTCTCAAATAGGTTTCATTTCAGGCACATTTGGGGGTTCTCTCCACTCTTGGCAATATTCCTAGGCACTGTTGTTGCACACTTCCATCCCTAGACACCCAGCAATCCCAATTTGGAAAGACTGTGACTATTATTGTAAAGGATTGGATTTATGCCTGTAATTCCCAAATTAATTTAGAAAAAAAATTGATGTTATAGGTCTCACCATAGTGTCATTTTTAGCACAGTATATTTAATAAAATGACCAAATAAATATGTTGTTTTCTATCACTGTGAATTTTTTTCAATTATTATATAGTAAATGTGCAGACTATTATAAATGTTATGGTAATAAACACTACTTGGTCCCCAGACCTTTGCCTTCCTCCCCATCCTCAATACAATGTATCCTGAAGCTATTGGAGACAAGAGGTTGCCCCTCCAGGCAAGAGATGACATCTTACTTATCTTTGCATTCCCATTGTACCTTTTTTAGAATAGAAAAAATCAAAGAAGAATGCCATCAATTTATAAATATTTATTGCACCTTTGGTTTGTGCTAGATACTATACAAAATGCTGAAAACAAAATATTCAACTAAAAGTAAAATGTTCTAATCACATGTGGTTTATAATCTAGTAGAAGAGGTGGGACATTTAAATAAATCTTATGATTTGTACTTTCAAAAATGACCTGAAGAAAAAATAAAGATGAGGATGATTATTGTAGGGGAAATTGCTCAAATTTGGGCAAACGGAAAGAGAAAGATGGCAATAAAGGTAGCGACGTTGAAGCTAAGATTAAAGTGATGAGTAGGGTGTTGGCAGGCATCACTCTTCTCCCACCTCCCACGCTCCCAACCATACCTCCCACCCAACCCCCCCTCACTACCCCGCAGATGGACAGGACCATTTGCAATTTAGAATGCAATTCAGAGACAAATTTGATTGAAAGCTTAACATTCCATTTTTCATCATTTGCTTACCTCATAACAGTGATAAGAAATTACAGCTCTTATTTGACAGTGAAATATTTATTCACTAAAGATCGCCCTGCATGATTGGTGTTATGAATACAAGCTGGACTCGGCGATGTGGCGCAGTGGTGGGGCCCTTGCCTTACATGAGTGGCGGGACAGGTTTCAGGCCCGGCACCCTTCCCTCCCACAGCGTGTCACTATTGAATGTGATCGCAGCCTCTGCCAGTGTGATCGCCACCACTAACACCGGCAGCGAAGTGTGAGAAGACCACCCCCTGCCCTGCCCACTGCCACGAACTACGAACGACAAAGAGAAGGGAAGCAGGGAACATCCAGCAGAAAGTAATCAGGAAACAAACTTATTTTGAAAAACAAGAATACAGGCTGAACGAGATAGCTGTTAGTCTGACAGGAATTTACACTTTGGTCAGAGGGTTGGCTAACAGATGATTACGTGAAGACTAGCAAGTTCTGGGAAGGGGCCCAGTTCAGTGAGATAAGGCACCAGAAGGGGCCTCGACTTCAAAGAGGGCCTCCCCAACAGAAAGCAGAAGTGACAGATCAGTGGAGCAAAAAGTGACAGTCCCCTTCAAAGTGTTGGGGGTGCCCCAAAGCATTGCCTTCAAAGAGGACAGACTATGAGGAATATGGGGGAGTGGCATATGACCATTTAAACCTTCAACCTTTTTTAAAAGAAGTAAAGTCAATTGGATTTTATTTCAAATTAATACATCAACAAACAATTCTTTTCCACTTTTAAAGCCAATCCAAGGTAGTACTAGTTCATCTGTTTTCAATTCAGTTTTTTTTTCCCTCAACCATCATGTCTCCTTGAAATCTATTCCATTGTTTGTATTTTGATCAAACTCCTTCAGTTTAGCAGATCTCATCTGCCTTCTCACAAGAGAGCCAATTTGGCATGGCTTGTCATATACTTTAATAAGCAATAATAAGTCTAAGAATAGAAACAAAACTCTCTTGGCATTTCCTGGTGCTGGAGCTTTGATAGGAGACTGTCAGGTCTTGCTCTATTAGATGCCACTCATTTGGGGGGCATAGCTATCATCTCAGATGTGTCCCACAACTGGATCTTCCATCAACTAAACTATGGAATGGCAAATATCTCTTTTCTTGGAGGATCCAGAACACTGTAATAGAGTTCTTCTTTTCCAACAAAAGATTGGGTCACGTGCCTCTTTGTTGGAGTGAAGAAGAACAAAATGCTAGAGGTGAAGGTATGCAGAAATGCAGGAAAAAAAGCAAAAGAACTCAACAGAATCAGAGAGTAGCTAGGAAACAGGAGAGGAGAATGCCAAGTAGGTTACGAGAGTTTCAAAAACTTCTTTGAAATTTTGGCCACATTTTATTATGAGTGGGTATTCCTAAGAGTTTAAATGTCTTGCATTTTGGAGGAACTCAATTTAGTTGCAATCACTGTGCCAAATACACTAGAGGACTCATAAATATTTCTCAAGGGCTTTTACTGAAAGTAAATTTTTCTTTCAGAAGAACTTTATATTCTTAATCATGATTGATCAACATACCTGGTGAGAGAGGGGTACTGAGATTGTTTTACCGAATTTTGTATTTAGGTAAAGTGCTAGACAAATCCATTCTAATTCCTAAGGGCATGGGGCCAATCAAAACTAATACAAAGATTATATGCCATGCATTGTCTTGCCTCCCTCCCTGTATAATAATGGACTTGTACTTCAAGTAGAGCCATCCTTTAGCCATAAGACAAACAAAAGAGGATTCTTTTGTAATGGGCATGATTTTTCTTCCTTCAATAAAGTAACACACTTTGGAAAGAGTATCTATTTACCCTAAATGCAATAGAATGCAGTAAAACATTCATAACATCTCTCTAAATATCTACTAAGAGTGAAACACAGATTCATGCAGCAGTATTCTACAAGAACCATCAACTTCCACTGGGGTGTTACCTAATGTTTATTTAAATTTTTTTTATTCGGATTCATGTTTCATTTCATGCTTTCAAGAGATCTATATCTGAGAAGGCAGAGAGTTATGATGCAGAAATTACTGCACATGCAACAGACTTCGGCCCTGTGTTTGCCTCTGGTAAAGTAACTCAACTTTTCTATTTTAAATGTGATCTTTCAATTTCTCTAAAAACCATTCTTGGAGGGCCTGAACAATGTGTGAACTCCTGCTACTGTTCACAAGGACACAGCAATGGCTTCCAACTGGAGTCATTCAGTGGAGCGTCAGCACCAGGCGAAGTGGAGGATTCATTCTCCAGCTGTTTTCAATCAGTGAAAGGTGTTATCAAGTCCTTTGTCCAAGGCTGACACCTTCCTTCAGTTCAGTAGATCCTTCAAGATTCCATTTTTGCCTGATAGTCATTGATAGTCACCCTACACTTCCTTGAGGGAATAGACATATACAGTGTGTGGGTGGGTGGGTGGGTGGTGGAGGTAGGAGAGGAAGGGGGAAGGGGTTTGAGCTTTCAGCAACTTAGAAAAGCTCTAGGAAATCTTGTTCTCCACAACTATCACATTTGGTAACATTTGCCATGACCCTGCCACAGACCTTGGTAGTATCTTCCTTTATAGGATCAATGTAAAGGACCAAAAAAGAATTGTGAAATTTTTTTATTTAAAACCTGTATGAATGGGCCGGAGTGATAGCACAACAGGTAGGGCGTTTGCCTTGTACACAGTCGACCTGGGTTCAATCCCCGGCATCCCATATGGTCCCCCAGGCACTGCCAGGAGTGATTCCTGAGTGCAGAACCAGGAATAACCCCTGAGCATCGCTGGATGTGACCCAAAAAGCAAAAAATAAATAAATAAACAAGAATTTTAAAATTAATTAATTAATTAATTAAAAACTGTATGGAAATTAAGACCCAGTGTTTTACTATTAAGAGAAGCATTTCTAAAAGGTGAAGAGTCTTGTATGATGGTACATAAACTTGGGCCCAGTAACGTCTCCATCATGAGACTTGTTGTTACTGTGTTTGGCATATCGAATGCATCACGGGCTCTGTCATGCGGGCGAGATACTCTCGGTGGCTTGCCAGGCTCTCCGAGAGGGGTGGAGGAATCAAACTCGGGTCGGCCGTGTTGGCTGCTTGTAAGGCAAATGCCCTACCGCTGTGCTATCGCTCCAGCCTGGTACATAAACTAATGGAAAAGAATTCCAATGTTCAGTTTGTATCTGGTGTTCAGGCTCCAGCCTGCCTCATACTATATTGTCTGTATTCTCACATTGTAAGGTGTAGGAACCTGAGCATGGGACTTCATTCATTTGTTATTACATTTCTGCCTACTAACAAAGTACTACGGAAAGGAAGGAAAAGAAGAAATAAAGTGGCTGGATCCCTAAATTGATTCTTTTTAGCATATTTAGTTGGGCCTGTGAGAATGGATTTGTGATGGGAAAAATAAAAACAAAAATAGATTCAGATGAAAGGACTGACAGTTGCAGAGATAATACAGTGAGTAGAGCAGTTGCCTGTTATGTGGCCAACCTCAGTTCAATTTACAGGATCCATATGATTCCCAGAACACTTCCGGGAGAGAAGTGGAAGTTCAATCTACAGGATCCATATGATTCCCAGAACACTTCCGGGAGAGATCCCTGAGCATAGAGTCAGGAGTAAGCCCTGAGCACCACCAAGTATGCCCCCCCCAAAAAAAAAACCATGGACACCTACCTGGTGTAGGTTATAGGGTTTGCAGAAAAAGATGGGATTGCATGGTAATAGCAGAAACTTGTAACTGAAGAAAGACTCACAGATCAGCATATTTTGGGATATGTGACATTCTTGCTCTCTTAAGTTCCACGTGTCAGTGAAGTCATGTATTGCATATAAAGGGGCTCCAAGGGACACAGGGTGGAGCAGCTGATACCTTCTTTCCCGCCCAAGATGGCGATCCTGAGCATGACACATGGATTTTCCTGAGAAATTGCCACCCAGTTCTGGTCACACACTGCTCTCAGAAGACTCGCTGCCCCGCTGAAAGCAGCAGTTCTGAGTGCGACTTGCCCCTTGAGGGTCATGAATTCAGTTCATCTCTCTTGGGACGGCCTGTCAGAGTTACAGTAACAGCAAATTCTATTGCAGGATATGCAGGAAAGCAGCAAATGGAGACAGATGCTCCTTTCACAAGGATCTAGAGTTCTTCCAGAGTTCCACCAACCCTGCTCATATCCCAACACCTTCTCCCTCCATTCTTACACTTTCTGTGTATTTAAACAATGTCGAGAGTCTCTTAATGTCTGTAATAATTTATACACGGTCAAGGTAGTTTATCATGTAGGCACTAAGCATAAGCATAGGAAGCAGATCTTTCCTGGCTCAGCATTTCCCCTGAGTCTAAACTACATCCTTAAAGTCACCTTATAAATAAAAAAGAAAGTTTTGGCCATATCTGGTGTTGATCAGGTCTGACTCCAGGCTCTGAACTCAGGGATCACTCCCAGCAGGCTTGGGAGACCATACAGTTGCCAGATATTGAACCCAGGTCTGCCATATGCAAGGCAAGTCCTCTACCTACTGTATTATTATTATGGCCCCATAAACCATTTTTTTGGTTGTAATTTTGTTCTTGGGCCTTTCCCAGTGGTGCTCAGGGATTACTCCTTGTTATGTGTTCAGGGATCATTCTCATGGGCATAAGGACTACATAGAATGATGTGAATTGAATCTGGGAAAGCCTTTTGTAAGGCAAGCACCCTACCCACCATGTACTTTCTCTCCAGCCCATAAAAGCAGAATTTTCTAAGTTCAAGTGAGTAAAAATATCATTTGAGGGGTTCTAATTCACAGGATTTTCTTACTCTAAAATTTATCTGTGACCCTTCCCACACTCTAGGGGGGAATAGAGCAAACCATGGGGTTTTTATAATCATTCATAGGTATGGGCAGAACGGAGAAAGATATGAGATAGGGTTTAACACAAGACAATGCTCTCCCTGTGGCTATAGTTCTCACACAACTAAGTATTCAATGCACATCTAGTTTGTGACCCCTTTCTCACATTTTTGTGAGTTTGCTGGGATTTCACTTGGTAGGGGGTGGAGGCAACTGTTGGTGTTCAGGTCTTACTCCTGGCTTTGTGCTCAGGGATCACTCATTGGCAGGACTCAAAACCATATGTAATGTTGGGATCAAATTGGAGTCGGTTGCCTGCAAGGTAAGTACCTCAACCTCTGTACTATCTGGCCACTAAGATTTCACTTTTTGTTTATGGGCACACCCAGTGGTACTCCAGTTTATGCATGGCTTTGTGCTCTGAGATCACTCCTCACAGTGCTCAAGAGACCATATGAGGTGCAAGGGATGGAATGTGGGTCAAATGTGCTAGACAAACACCTTTTAACCCCTGGGTCCCAGGGACTTCACTTTTTAAATAAATATCCCACACATGGTGGTAAAAAGAATACTGTGATATGCCCAGAGGTGCATGTGTTAGGCAAGCGCTGCTCTGGCATGGGTTACAGTATTACTGGCTTTGAATTCAGTGTTGACTAATCAACAATATACATTGAACAAGGTGTCTGTAATGATTAATTTTATGTCTCAACTTAACTGTCCCTTGGAGCAGCCAGCTAGTTATTTGGGGGTATGTCTGTGAGTGCTTTCCTGATTAGCACTGGACTCAGTCTAATTCTCTAGAGCTTCCAACTTTGTGAGAGAGGATAGAATCAAAGGAAGACAAAGACAGACTGCACTTTCTCTGTCTACCTGAGCCAGGTCTTCTGCTCCTGCATTGGAATTTATGCCACCAGTTCCCTGGTTCACAGACTTTACACGCAGAATGGAATCCTAGAATTATGTCTCCTGCTTTCCTGGGTTCCAGCTTGTAACATGGCAGATCAGAAGTTTTCTCAGCCTCCACAAAGAGGAACGTGAATACTTCAGAGGGGATGAAGAGAGGGTATAGGGTTTAAGGCATATGTCTGGCATACCAGTGATCCTTTGGATCCCCAGCATCATGTGGTTCCCTAAGCATCATCAGATAAAGCTCTGAAGACCCCTGAGCACTGCAAGGGTGGCCCAGATAACACTGGCACTGCAGGACGCACACAGCACCATTTCTTTAGCACTAGCACTGAACCACTGGGGATGGTGGGCCTTCTCAGCACTGCTTGGGAGAACCCCCCTAAATTCACTAATTATTTATATTAAATATCTTGTAAGTATGTAAATATACTATGCAATTATATATGTGAGTATACTTGTATTTATTCTATTACAGTTTCTTTAGGAAGCTCTGACTAATACAGCGGCTATAAATAGAAACATACATAAAGCACGGGTATGTGTTAATCAGTTGATGAAAATGTTATGCCCAGAGGCTCACATGAACTTAACCTGGCATTTCCCCTAGGAGCCAGGGTTTAATTTTTGCTAACTCAGTGTTGGCAGGGACTTTATAGAATAAAACTCCCAGAAATAAAGAGACTCGACTATAATTATTACTTTCCTTCATCTTAAATCTCCATCTGTATCCATAAACTCAGGTGAAGTCCAAACAACCTCTCTCTCTCTCTGCAGAATCACAGAGATTGTGAGATAGCCTTCTCCTCTCTCTCTTTCTTTCTCTCTCTCTCTCTCTCTGTCTGTCTCTCTCTGTCTCTCAGAGACTGTGAGATAGCCTTCTCCCCTCTCTATCTCTGTGTGTGTATGTGTGTGTGTGTGTGTGTGTGTGTGTGTGTGTGTGTTCACGACAGTCAGCATTCTCAATCAGTGCTTAGTCCAAATAAATGCACTCTCCCCTCCTTAGTGCCCCTTTCTTGGATCAGGTCCCCAAGATCTGGCATGAAAATGATCCCAGTGGGCTTCTAACTTGTCTTCCTATTTCCATCTTTCCACTTGCACTTCGGTCTCTGCCCATGGGAAATGAGTGTAACTCTGTTCTGCTTAGAACTCTACTTTTCAGATCTCACCACGCCTGAAACCACACCTCCACTCCAAACTTCGAGCTCCTGTGATAACAAGCTCCTGGAGCTCTCTGCATTTGTCTTGCTCCACCTCCACTCCTTTGCAATTATTGATATCTCTGCCTATGATGGAGTCCCTTCCCCCTTTCAAGTTGGTCAACACCTATTTATCTTTTGAGACACAACTCAAATGGCACCTCCAGTGTGAATTGTTCTTCTGATCCAAATACAGACGAGAGAGACAGGAATTTCTTGTTCAGGGTGACCTCTGTATCGGGTGCACACCTCTCTAATTGCCTTGATCATAGTCACTAGTAATGATTCTAACTTCTGATTCTTTTGCCCTGCTAGACTGAGCCCCTTGAAGGCAAGAAACTATCTTTTCGTGCTTGATCCCCTTAAGACATTTCATAGACAGCTCAGAAGCTATAGTGAATAAGTGAAGATGAAGAAAGGAAAGCATGACTAAATACAGTGTTATTTCCACAGGCAGCGTTTTGACTTACTCTCTTGTGTCTTACAGAACTCTCAGTCTGGCCTTGGCACTCCATCTGCTGAAGGAGATAATCATTTGGTATTATCTCTTTTCTCAGAGAAAGAGCAGAGGTTTCTAGGTTGAACTGTGACTGCCAGGTGTGGACTATTTTAAAACTCAGACTGGAAACCAGAAAAGTGTCTGGCCTACTGTCTACCCATGGTTTTTTCCTAGGAACGTTCTCTCCCTTTTGCCCATCTACAGTTTATCCTTCCATCGTGGTCTAGATGGTTCCTTCTTTAAAAGTTTCCCCATCCACCCTCCCAATCTCTGACTACCCTTCTCTGATCCCTGAGAGAATGCTGGACTATCTCTCCCTGTCTCCTACTGTGTCTCTAGATCTGTCACTTGAGCAATTATGGTTCTTGAAAGCAGGAATCTATGCATGCCTAGCACACAGTAGATAGAAAACAGAGGTTTGCTGAGTTAGTGCATTGTAGTAATTCTGTGAGAGAGGTGTTACAACTGCAAAATAACTGTCAAGCACAATGACAGAGAACTAATTCTCAGTAATCCACCAGCTAGAATTGTCATCCTAACAGGGTCATACTCTATGGAGAAAAGGTTATGTTTCAAATCTCCACATGCCTCAGCTTTCCCCTCTGTAAAATGGGATTATTGTACGAACCTTATCCTTTTTGTCATAATTAAGAGATAATCCATTGTCATCATTTAGTAAATGCCTTAGCATACAACACCAGAGCTACAGTGCATACTCAATGTCTAGTTGGCTTGTATGAATCTATTTGGAAGGGTTCAGAGAAGAGATGGGCCGGAGCAATAGCACAGCGGGTAGGGCGTTTGCCTTGCACGCAGCCAACATGGCCAACCTGAGTTCGATTCCTCCGCCCCTCTCGGAGAGCTGGCAAGCTACCGAAAGTATCTCGCCCGCACAGCAAAGCCCGGCAAGCTACCCCTGATATATTCCATATGCCAAACACAGTAACAACAAAGTCTCACACTGGAGACGTTACTGGGCCCGCTCGAGAAAATTGATGAACAATGGGAGGACAGTGACAGTGACAGAGAAGAGGTGCTGGAGAATAAAGTAGCCAAGATCACTCAGAGGTGAGTTTGGAATCTGGGTTGAAGAGGTAGAAAGTAAATGAGATTTCAGTGATAGGGTGACAAGGCTAAATTGGAAGGAATGAAGATGTAGGGATGTACAGACGAGCCTCAGAGACAGCCTTATTGGATGGAATCTCTACAGCAGAGAAAAGTGCAAGTACATCAATAGACACCACTGGAATAGAGTGAACCTGAATGAATCTGCAAAACTTGGGACAAGATTAAGCAGGGCAGAAAAGGAGAGGACCTTCTGGCAAAAGGATATTCACTCTGATAAAGCACAGAGGTCTATAGAGAGAAGCCAAGAGCATTAGAAAGGAATTCAACAGTGGTGAAAACAGAGTAGACTTTGGGACAGGGAGGAAGGGGTGTGCAGGGGCCCAGTAGTATACTCTCCCCGCCCCCCAAGAAAGTTGGACCCCCAGCAGGGGAACTGGTGATAAAGAAGCATGGGGAATGAACCATGAATGTTTTTACAGGAGGAAAGGAGTAGACATGTGCGGCTTTCCCCCCACCAGGGCTTGGTCTGCTCACCCACCGTATCTTCTTCTTGGGTAGAGGTCAATTGTGTGCTCCCGCTGACCTTCGAGGATGACTTCTCCATTAGGTACAGGAAACACGGAGCCCAGGGGCTGTGATATTTTTAGTGTCAGGAAATCATTTTTATTTTCACTTTGCCTAAAATCAGAACAACAACAAAAAAGGATATACAATTGAATACATAAAAAAATAAGCCAGGATTGACTATATTCATCTTTATAGTGAAAGAGGCCTAAAATATGATTATCAATATAGAGGAAGAAGTCCTCAAAGGGAAAAATTCTCAGCTCAGTATGTGAACCATAGACCAAACAAAGCACCAGAACGCGGTCAGCCCTGCCAACTGTGGGAGCTAATAGTCAGCAAGGAAACAGAGTTAGGACAAGGTAAGCAAAGTTCAGAACACTAGGGTCTTACGTCTGGAAAAGAAAATTCACTCTTTGGTCTCAGAACAAAGAAGATCCCATATCCTGCCCATTCCTCTACCTCCTCACCCAGCCCTGCTACAGCCACATTGCAACCCAGAGAACACTGTGTAACCCACGTTAATTACACCTAAGGGACCCATTGACTCATTTCATGCAACATCAATGATCACCCAAACACTCTGGCATCCTTGCTTCTATGTTTTGGTCAAGCATTTCCTCCCTTCCAGCCTACATAATATCCCGCTCATGGTGTGTCAAAATGTTTCAAGAATGACAGGATCCATTTCCTGGAGGTTTTGA
The DNA here is from genome assembly GCF_029834395.1 of Sorex fumeus. NCBI lineage: Eukaryota > Metazoa > Chordata > Mammalia > Eulipotyphla > Soricidae > Sorex > Sorex fumeus. The sequence continues at coordinate 25,982,866 of NW_026606118.1, forward strand.
GCTCTTGAATCATAAATTTGAAGAGAAGGAATTTTTCACTCTGCATTCACTAACTCATAAAAATCGGAGGATCAGATTTCTTCATTGATTCACTCATAAGAAATCTGAGGATCAATGAAGCACAGCTCTCATCACTGAAGGATTTAAAATGAGAAAGAAAAGGGGGTTATTTCTCTCTCATGTTTGGCAAGGCACACAGTCCACTAGGGTTTATAAATACACTTTATCAAATCCCTCTGTGCAAGTCATCCTGAGTGGTCCCCCCACCACCACCCGGCACCATGAGAGAATGAATAAATGAATATCTAACAGGGCCCACACAATACCCACGAGATAATCGGCATTCTGGAAGTGTCTGAAGATATCATGTATGATAGACACCAAAGAATGACCCTGTGCATTTCACTCCTGAATTACTAGTTGGCAGAAACGGCTGAGCAATACAAACAGATCTGAGAAGGACACAACAGATAAATTCAGAAAACAGGGTCGGCGTGATTAGCGGATGCCAGAAATGATACTTTTCAATTCCCCACCCCCCTTCTGATTTATGCAGGCCACAGTTTCTGATTTCCTTTGTTTGGCAACCCCTTCTTTTTCAGCTGCAGTTATTCATCGCCAATGGACGCAGGGCTAGCTGACACCGGAGTGTCTGTCCTTGGTTGAAGGAAGAAGGATTCCAAGCAGGACCACCTCTGAAAGTCCAATCCCCAGCCCCCTTAGACAGCTCTTGGGGGTTCCTGCCTCCTAGGGGGTAGATGAAGACCCCACAAGGTTGATCTCCACGGGCAGTTTGTGCAAGGCCAGTTTGTTGCGGCCTGGCAATCAGAAGAGGACCCGGCTGGGCCTTCCCCACTGCAGTCACCACGTTAGAAAGAATGATTCAGATCCACTAACACCCCAGCTAAGCTCTACAAGGCACTTGTAAGCACAGGTCTGCTTTAATAGAAACATAAGTATTAGGCACGGCAGTCTATTATAAATTGGTTGTAATTTTCGCCTGACACTTTCAGAATTAAACTAGTTAGTGTACAAAAAAATAATAATAATAATAACAAATGCCACAAAGCAAAAAAAAAAAAAAAAAGCAAACTCGGTGTCTGAAGGTTAATGATTGTTCATGAAAGCCACAGAAATAAATTATCTGCCTAGGGACACTGTCACATGATCAGCACAAAAGCTGCAACAGCCAAAAATGTTTATGTAGAGGAAAAAAACAGTCCGCGTCACAGAACCCTTCCCCCAACAGCTAAATTCGAGTCCTGAGCCAGCCAGCTGCTCCTGACTGCTTACATTAAACTAATTTGTGCTGCTACATTGCAGCTGCTTAATTTTTAGTCTGAACTTTATCACCAATAAGTGTTACAATAACAAGCTATAGGATGGGATCTCGGAAGAAATATCCATCACCCTCCAAACAATGACAGCTTCAGAAGAGGAGACTGCAGAAAAACAAATAGGAAGGAAGAAAGAAAGAGAAAGAAAGAAAATTACCCCACACTGCCTCTTTAAGGGGGGGGGGAGGGGCGAACTTTTAGTGGGAAAGGCTTTAAAACGCGGCTTTGTTCCGAAGGCCGTTCTGAAATGAAGAAGGGGGGTGATTGAAAAGGTTAGCGAGCCAGGGAGGAGTTAACAAGTAAGATGTGCTTTTGCTAAGAGCGGGTGATTTGCAAGGTGAGAATCTTAGAAGGGAGAAGGCAATTTCCCGACAACAATGCAAACCCTCCTCTCTTGCCCACCCCCCCACCAAAAAAAGAGAAAACGTTATATGCAGACCCAAACAGCGGTCTGGGCGGTAATTCCCGAGTTGCTCCAAACATTATTGGTAGGCCAGCCGGGGAGTGGGGCTTACAATATTCCTTGTTGTTTCCCCTGTGTTCCCGTGTTATTTTCCGAGCTCACTGTAAACCCAGAAACTCTTCTCAGGGCAGAAACAGACACTGACCTGAACTGGTTTCAATCCCTGCCAACTATGCAGGCACTGTTTTTGCTACATTTTGGAATTTGGCTGAGACCATATGTCAGGCAGTCATTTGTACTCAGAACTAGAATAGAGAGTCCTAACAACTTAAAAAATAAAAGATCCAATCACCGCACTCCCCCCCCCCCCAAAAAAAAACCCCACTAGGAATGCACTGAAACTTTTCCATTATTAATTAATCTGAAAATGATTCATGTTTTTAGTTGCAGTATCTCATTACCCGCTTCTGTTTACTGCGGGGAGGGAGGGGGGTTGGGGGGGGCGGATGGGTAATTCAGCTTCACCCTGCTCAGTAATTACAAAAACAATTCCTTTGAAAGCAGGGGGAAGAACACCCATGTCAGCTATTTACAACATTTTTTAAATTCTGTGGTTTTTAGAATTAAGGTTCAAAGTGAGTGTTATTAATGTTGAGTAATAAAGTCGTTTTTCTTGCACAAAGATATCCTAAATTTAAAGAGCCCTGTTTAGGCAGAAATCAGTTTCTCCGGGAGAGGGTGGGGGAAGGGATGGAGAAGGGAGACCGCTGTTGTTTTGTTTTGTTTTGTTTTCAACTTGACACCTTCACACCTCCTGGTCTCAGCCGGGGTCCAGCGTCCAGCACTGTCCTTTATTTGCGGGCAGCTAAATCACAGCCCAGGGCATGTGCCAGGGCCTTGTTTTCCTTGGGGTTCAGTGGACGGGCCCCGACTCGGGCCGGATGACTGTGTTTTCCAGCAGGATGACTGTTTTTGAGGGCTCTCCAGGGCATGATCCCAGGGCACGTGGACGACAGTCCCCGGAGCCCACCAGGATTGCTCTGCTCTGTGCCAAGTGGGTCACTGTTGCGCAATGCAAGCTTTCTCTCCACCCCGGGCTCAGCGGGATGCCTCTGTCTGCTGCTGGCAAGGCTGAAAGACTGCTGGGAACACAGACTAAAGCATCCAGGGGCCGGAGGTGGGGCAGGGTGTAACCCGAATGAGGGGGCCGGAGAGATAGTACAGCGGGTAAGGCTCCTGCTTTTACCTGCGGCCTGAACCGGGCTTCAGTCCCTGACTCTTTGTAGGGTCCCCGCCTCCCGCCCCACCAGGAGCGATTCATGAGTGCAGAACCAGGAGTAAGCCCTGAGCACTGCCAGGCGAGGCCCCCAACACACAAAAAAACGGCTGTTTCAAAGGCACCGACGTCTAAGCAGGTCAGGAATCCTGGAGATGGGAAGAGCAGCCGGAGGGACGCTCCCTCAAGAGCAACTCACTTTTCTTAATGAGAGAATTGGCAGCTTCGTTTGGTTGTCCTCGAACACAGGGAACGACCTTCTCCTTGCAACTGGATGCCAGGCCAGCTGTCAAAACTTCATTGTGAAATGAGGAATTAATTTGATGGCATCTATCAGTCTTTCTTACCTGTTTTTCTGTTGTCACTTTTTTTTTCTTTCCCCTTTCAGAGCTGGACTAAACAGGTCTCACTAGGACACTTAAGAATAAGTTCATCCAATAGTTGTGAGAGGCAGAGACCCTGGCATGCCTGTGCCTCCTGTAAGCGCAGATGACTCAGACATTTCTGCACATTTATAAGGACCTTTCAAAGCTCAGGAGGGATGAAGATGTTCTTCGCTCCCGAGCAAGGTTCACAGTGAGAGAAAAACCTCAGAGCAGCCAGGAATGAGCTCATGAAGTTGAACGAGATCAATTGGCTCTTTTCCTGAAAAATCTCTTAGAAACAAATCTTTTTCGATGAAGCCGACACCCTAGTCCCCCAACAGGGCCAAATTAGAATCAACACTGGGAATCCTGAGTGGGAGTCAGGATTCAGGCCCATGTTTACTCTTCGGGTTGAGCCGTGAAAGCAGCCAGGCCCTGAAGTCCTCCACATGCTGCTCCCAAGTGATCCCAACTTCCCTTGGCCTAACTTTGCTTTTGAGCTAGAAATGTGATGTCTTTCTGCCTTCTTTTTGTCAGAGCAATGGAAACCGTTAATGAGGTAAATTGTAATTTCCAATTCACAGCATTAACGCTTATAGTCAAAAGCCTGAAATGTATCATTTTTCACAGAGGCCAAGTGTGGAAAGTAATATATGTGACAATGGTGCTCGCATTTTTCCCTTCATGTGAGAGCTTAGGCCAAATCATTGGGGGAGGGGGGAGGGGAGTCAGGATATATTATTATTATTTCTTAGTCATATAAATGACAGTTTTTCCACAAGTGAAACCACGGTTACTATTTCATCCCAAGGATCTTGAGTAACTTTATAGCCATCAAAAGAGAAAATGTCAATGACAGTATGTTGCAAATTGTTAGCATCATTTAAGCATAAAGGATGTTGGTACTACTATACCTGCCTCCAAATTTTTACCATCAATCCATGCTATCTTTTATTCACAGTATAGGTAGATAAAGGTATATTGATTAGGCAAAACCCTCCAGGAATAGAATTGAAAGACAAGAGTCAGGGGCTGGAGAGATGGTACAGGAGTTAAGGCACTTACTTTGCATGCAAGAAAATGTCCTCCCAAGGTTCACCTGAAGCCACTCTTGAGCATAGACCTGGGAGGAACTCATAAGCAGAACTGAGTATAACCCAGAACCTTCCTCACTTCCCCCAAAACACCAGAGTTCTGTCATAATTTCTCACACAATGGATTCTATTATTTATTGTATGTATGTTAGTGTGTGTGTCCAGGGGATTTATACCGATGTCACGTGACTGGAAAGAGACTGGATAATTTTCTCCTGCTCAAAATACATATCACCCAATATAAACGCCTTCCCTGCCATTCTTGACCCAAAAGTTATACAACAAAACAGAAAGCTAATAACTGGCATCCCTCAGTTGGCATGTGCTTAGCTCAACTGGTGACCAATAGGGAAAGGCTGAGATAGAGATACCCAGAGGGAAAGTTAACCTGTCCAACAAGCACATGTCCAAGAGTCCACCATAATTTTAGGTGTCTGCAAAAATGTTCTAATTTCTTGAAGTTTGGGGTCAAAGAAGGTTTTAATATATAAGACTCATAAATTTCCCTTAGCATCAACATGGTCATAAAATTCTTGTTAGTGGAGGAATGAGCCCGTCCTCCACTAATAAGCCAAAATAAGAATATTAATTTCCTACTGCTGCCATAAAAATATTAGAACAAGCTTGATGACTTCATTATCTTTCTAAGTTTGGTGGTCAAAAGTTCAAAACAGGACTTAGAAGGGACTAGGAAAGATATTGACAGGATTCTTATTTACTTCAAGAGGAATAAATTGAGGTGTTTAGAATTTCCTGTTAGGGTGTCCTATAAGAGCACTTTTGAAGAGGGTAGTTTTTTATGAAAAACGTATTGTACCATGCCCCTAACTCCCGCACTCCAATACACTCTGAGCTCACCAACTCATTCTCTTCAGAATGAACTTTCAGGACCAGAGAGACAGCACAGGGGTTAAAGTGCTTGCTTGGCATGTGGTCGACCCTCATTGGATCCCTCACACTTCATACTACACCCCAAGCTTATCCAGGATTCATCTCTGAGCATAGTCAGGAGTCCTGAACACCACTGGATATGGTCCAAACACTCCCCCACTGCCCCATATACCCACACAAAATAGAATAAACTGCCTAGCCTAAATGCTAATGATCATAGGATTGTCAGGATGTGCCTTTCAGCTCACTAAATGTTTTCTACAGAGAACCTCTCTTGTTCCAAAGCTGGTATTCTGAGGTCAGGGCAGTGCACCTTGAGATGACTATTAAGAATCTGATGAACACATTTTTTAGGAACAGAATTATAATTACAAGAAGAATGTGGAAGGCAGCTATTCCTGGCACCAAAACAGACAGGATAGTAATGTTTATGAAAACAAACTCAAGTTGAGCAATAATCCAGCAGATTTCATCCTGCCAGGAAAGACCATTGAGCCAGAGAACCACAATTTCCTTACTGCCGGGGGTTTTTCTTCCTATAATACTAGGTAATTGAGTCACCTCTCTCCTCATTTTTCCTTTTAAAGCCTAGACACAGTTCCAGAGATGCCAGGTCCCTAGATTTCCACTTTTTATCAGATACTCAACACACAGACATATTTGTAGCCCACAAAGTTGAAACTCAACTGTTGTGATTGTAGGTTCTAATTTCAGCTGCCCTGTCATACATTCCTTTGTATTACTATCTATAAAATGGATATAGCAATAATAAACCAAGTCATGAAATTATTTAAGAGGAGTAACCACTGATGGGATTATAGAGCCCTTAGTACATATAAAATCCTAACTAGTCCAAGCAATAAAAAGTAACATTTCCCAGTGACATCTTTATGAAAACCACTTTCTTTTGAACAAGTGAAAACTTTCTCTTTTTTTTCTGATTTTGGGGGCATACCCAGTGGCACTCAGGTCTTACTCCTGGTGGTAATGGGGGAACCATATACTGGGTTGGGGATTAAACCAGGTCATCTACATGCAAAGTAAGGTCCTGTTCCTTAGACACTGTTCTTTCTCACCAACCTTAAGAACAAATAGACATTTTCAACAGAGATCCCTTTGCAAAAATAAACATGAAAAACCCGATAAAAATAGAAAAGCATTAACTAAATATGAAAATTGTAGTTTTCTCACAATAACAAGACATCTAACAGTCTTCATTATTCTTTAGTTACTTACATATTATATGTCTGACCATTATGCAGAAAAAAATATGTCAGAACTATTTTAGACAAGCCCACTGAAAACTCTGAGTCATTTGAGGAAAGATTCAGGCTACAGAAAACTTTAAAAGAAACCCTTCAGAGCCTCTTCCTGTTCCTCCCCAATGCTACACCTGATCGCTCCATGTCTCAGGTCGCTCTCCCTGCGAACGTGTCCCAGGTGTCCTCTAGGACCCTGGGCTGACCACCATCCCTGAGCCTCTTCCTGTTCATCCCCAATGCTGCAACTGATCTCTCCAGCTCAGGAACTTCCTAGACTCAAAACCAAACCTAAAAGAAAGACTAAAGGGGCTACTCTGAGACAAGACAAAATCTACAAGAACAACAAACCCTTATAGAAAGATGACACAAAACCCCATACAACAATCTTTCTCGATGTCAACGGTCTAAATTCACCAATTAAGAGACACAGAGTGGCAAAATGGATTCAGAGACAGAACCCAACATTCTTCTGCCTACAAGAAACTCATCTGAACAGACAGAGCAAACACAGACTCAAAGTTAAAGGATGGAAAACAATTCTGCAAGGAAACAGCTCCCTCAAAAAAGCTGGTGTGGCCATACTGGTATCCGACAACATACACTTCAGGTTGAAAAAGACTAGAAGGGACAGCGAAGGCCATTTTCTATTCATCAAGGGATACATACAACAGAAAGAAATTACACTCTTAAATGTATACGTACTTAATGAGGGAACCGCTAAATATTTAAAACAACTGCTAAAAGATTTTAAGGAGGACATTGCTAGCAACATAATAATAGCCAGAGACTTCAACCTCGCCTTTTTACCTCTAGATATATCAACAAGAACAGAAACTCAGCAAGGAAACATTGATTTTGAAGGAAGAAATAGAAGAGAGAGGGCTTATAGACCTATACAGGGCTTTACATCCCAAAGAGAAAGAATACACATTCTTCTCCAGTGCACATGGAACATTTTCCAAAATAGACCATGTGCTAGGCCTCAAAACATACCTTAATAGATTCAGGAATATATAAATAGTATCAACAATTTTTTCAGATCATGATGCACTGAAGATAGAAGCAAATCACACACAGAAACAAAGAACCAAATCAAACACCTGGAAATTAAACAACTCAATGTTGAACAATGAGTGGGTCAGGAAGGAAGTCAAGGATGAAATCAAAAGATACCTAGAAGCAAATGAGAATGAAGACACGAGTTACCAGAACTTATGGGATGCAGCTAAAGCCAAGGTAAGGGGAAAATTTATAGCTCTGCAAGCATTTCTCAGAAAGGAAGAAAGGACCCATAAAAAAAAACAAAACTTAACTTCACAGCTCAAGATCTTAGAAAAGGGTCAACAAAAGGAGCCCAAATCAGGCAAAAGGAAAGAGATCATAAAATTTAGAGCAGAAATCAACAACATGAAAACCCCAAAAAAAAAATCCGAAAGACCAATGAAGCCAAGGGCTTGTTCTTTGAGAAAATAAACAAGATAGATAAACCACTAACAAGACTCATAAAAAAGACAGAGAATCCTAATAAACCAAATCAGAAATGAGAAGGGGGATATCACAACAGAAACCAAAGAAACTCAAAAGATCATCAGAGACTACTTTGAAAGTCTGTATGCCACGAAACAAGAGAACCTAGAAGAAATAGATAAATTCCTGGATTCCTATAATCTCCCAAAGCTGAATCAAGAAGATCTAGAATACCTGAACAGTCCTATTAACAAAGAAATTGAAACTGTAATCAGAAGTCTTCCCAAAAACAAAAGCCCAGGTCCAGATGGATTCACTAGCAAATTTTTCCAAACATTTAAAGAGGACCTATTGCCAGTTCTTCTCAAGCTTTTCCAGGAAATTAAAGAAACAGAAACTATCCCAAACAGTTTCTATGAAGCTCATATCTCTCTAATACCAAAAGGAAACAAAGACACCACAAGAAAACTACAGGCGAATATTCCTGATGAACATGCAAAGATTCTCAACAAAATACTAGCAAATAGAATTCAACAACTCATCAAAAATATCATACACCATGACCAAGTGCAATTCATCCTAGGGATGCAAGGATGGTTTAACATTCAGAAATCAATCAACATAATCTATCATATCAACAAAAGAAAAGATAAAAACCATATGATCATATCAATCGATGCAGAGAAAGCATTTGACAAGATCCAGCACCCGTTTATGATGAAAACCCTCACCAAAATAGGGACTTTCCTCAATATAGTTAAAGCCATCTACCACAAGCATCATCCTCAATGGCGAAAAACTAAGAGCCTTACCTCTAAGATCAGGGACGAGGCAAGGATGCCCACTCTCTCCACTGCTGATCAGTATAGTACTGGAAGTACTTGCAATAGTGGTCAGGCAAGAAAAAGATATTAGATCATTCAGGTAGGAAAAGAAGAAGTCAAGCTCTCACTATTTGTAGATCACATTATACTATACTTAGAGAACCCTAACACCTCTACCAAGAAACTCCTAGAAACAATAGACTTGTATAGTAAAGTTGCAGGCTATAAAATCAATACCCAAAAATCCATGGCTTTCCTATATGCAAATAATGAGAGAGAAGAACATGACATGATAAAAACAATCCTGTTCACAATTGTGCCCCAGAAAATCAAGTACCTGGGAATCAGCTTAACTAATGACATAAAAGATCTGTACAAAGAAAACTACAAAATGCTGCTTCAGGAAAAAAATAGAGGACACGAGGAAATGGAAAGATACCCTGCTCATGAATTGGGAGAATTAACATTGTCAAAACGGCAATACTCCCCAAAGCATTGTACAAAGCGATCCCTATAACAATACCCATGACATTCTTCAAAGAAATGGAGCAAACACTCCTGAAATTCATATGGAACAATAAACCACCACGAATAGCTAAAGCAATTCTTGGAAAAAAGAAAATGGGAAGAATCAACCTCCCCAACTTCAACCTCTACTATAAATCATTAATAAATAAAATAGCATGCTACTTGAATAAAGGCAGAGCCAGAGACCAATGAAACAGGGTTGAATATACTGACATCTCCCCCCAAACATATGATCATCTAATCTTTAATAAGGGAGTAGGAAATGTGAAGTGGAGCAAGGAAAGCCTCTTTAACAAATTGTGCTGGCAAAACTGGACGGCTACATGCAAAAAAATGGGCTCAGATCTCTATCTAATACCATGTACAAAAGTAAGATCACAATGGATTAAAGACCTCAACATCAGACCGGAATCCATAAGGTACATTGAAGACAAGGTTGGCAAAACCCTCCACGACATTGAAGCTAACAGTATCTTCAAAGATAACATGCCCACTGGCCAAGCAAGTGAAAACAGAGATAGACAAATGGGACTATCTTAAACTAAGAAGCTCCTACACTTCAAAAGAAACAGTGACCAAAATACAAAGACAGTCTACAGAACGGGAAAGGATATTCGCCCAATACCCATCTGACAAGGAATTGATATCAAGGATATACAAAGTACTGGTTGAACTCCACAAGAAGAAAACATCCAACTCTATCAAAAAATGGGGTGAGGAGGGGGCTGGAGCAATAGCACAGTGGGTAGGGCATTTGCCTAGCATGCGGCCATACCGGGTTCAATTCCCAGCAATCCCATATGGTCCTCCGAGCACCGCCAAGAGTAATTCCTGAGTGCAGAGCCAGGAGTAACCCCTGAACATCGCCAGGTGTGACCCAAAAAGTAAAAAAAAATGGGGTGACGAAATGAACAGAAACTTTCTCGAAAAAGAAATCTGAATGGCAAAAGGGCACATCAGAAAATGCTCTACATCACTAATCATCAGGGAGATGCAGATCAAAACAACAATGAAATACCATCTCAGACCACAGAGACTGGCCCACATCCAAAAGAATAAAAGCAACCGGTTTTTGCACGAATGTGGCGAGAAAGCGACCCTCCTTCACTGCTGGTGGGAATGAAGACTGGTTCAGCTCTTTTGAAAATCAATATGGACAATTCTCAAAAAAAAAATAGAAAGAGCTACCATTTGATCCAGCAATACCACTCCTAGGAATATATCCCAAAGAGGCAAAAAAGTACAGTTGAAATGATATCTGCACTTCTATGTTCATTGCTGCACTATTCACAATAGCCAAAATCTGGAAAAAACCCGAGTGCCCAAGAACGGATTACTGGTTAAAGAAACTTTGGCACATTTACACAATGAAGTATTATGCAACAGTTAGAAAAGATGAAGTCATGAAATTTACATACAAGTGGAACTACATGGAAAGTATCATGCTAAGTGAAATGAGTCAGAAAGAGAGGGACAGACATAGAAAGATTGCATTCATCTGGGGAATATAAAGTAACAAAATAGGAGACTAATGTCCAAGAATAGTTGAAATAAGTACCAGGAGGTTCACCCCATGGCTTGAAGGCCAGCCGCACGTGCTAGAAGAAAAAGCAACTCAGATAGAGAAGGAAATACCAAGTACAGGGTGTTGGGAGGATCCTCTCAGGATAGGAGATGCATGTTTAAAGTAGACTATAGACTGAACATGATTGTCACTCAATGCCTCTTTTGCAAACCTCCGCACCCAAAAGGAGAGAGAAAACAAAAGGGAATGCCCTGCCACAAAGGCGGGATTGGATGGAGGGTATGAGGGGGGTGGGAGGGGCACTGGGATCATTGGTGGTAGAGAATGGGTACTGGTGTAGAGATGGTGCTCGATCACTGTATAACTGAAAACCAAGCACAAAATCTTGTAAGTCTACAACTGTACCTCTTGTGGTTTCACTAATAAAAATTTTTTTTAAAAAACCTTTGAAATATTTGCTGACATTTGAGATTTTGATTATTTGCTTTATTTTAATATAGCTTTATTCTCTATGTCTCAGTTATAAGAATCCTAACTATGGGAGACAATTTACACTGTAAAACACAGGTAGAATTCCTAACTAGAAACAAATGAGATGAAAAAAAATGATAGACTTAAAATTAAAACTGAACAAGTGAAAATAGGGGAAGTTTACATTTAAGGGAAAAAAATAGTTCTCCATCATTGGTGTGTAATTTGTACAGAAATGAGTTTCTACCAACAATCAAGCAAAATAAAAGGAAAACCAACTCAGCTCAAAGCAAAAACAGTCATTGCCTAAAGAGAAGGAAGAATGAGATGGGAAATTTTGCTTCAAAGGGTCACTTGTATGGCAAAGGATATGCACTAGACTTCCAGTAGTGACCACCATGGAATCGCTATAGAAATGAAATAGTAGGCTAATCACCCGAAACCTATAAAAAAGTATAAAGGAATCTTGACCTCAATTTGATAAATAGAAAATAGTGAAAAAGCAGAGCTGGGGATCCTAGGTTTTAAGTGGTATTTCAGTAGGGAGAAATTATATAATAACACTTTATAAAAACTACATAGGTAAATTGCAACTGAAATTATGACATTCTGAATTGGTCTGGCCAGAAACAGTAGAAATCTCTCCCTTTCTAATACCGCCCATCTCATCTTTAAAAGACAGGTGAGCACTAGCGTGAACTCTGAGGAGCAGAGCAGTGCGTCCATTGTGCAAAAGCAAAGTGGAAAAACAAAACAAAACAGGAAGTGGGGAGTGATACAATTCCGAAATATTCTTTGACATTCCCTAGATTTTTTTTCCCGTTTTGCTACTGTACTTGCCCAACCATGCTGGGGTGTTATGCTATTTTAGACATGAGTTAACAGGTCCCTTACATACACACATTTCTACATTCCAATGAGACCTATTATATCCTTTTCCTCCCTACCTCACCCAAGTACACACACACACACACACACACACACACACACACACACGCACACACAGACCAAAAAAAAAATCCCTCTCTCCTTCACCCACACTGTACCCTCTTTCCTTATGGTTTAACGCTTCCCAATTACTGAATGTTTCCGAGGTCATACAAACCCACACTACTGAAGAAGGTTTCCTACCACGTGACCTGGTTGATTCTGCAAAATGAAATGACTATAGCCAGGAAGCAGGGGAAAATAGAGCAACTGGCAAGAAAAAGAAGAAGCTTTGACTCAGATGTGCTAATTAAGTGAGAGTGTAGGCAGAGGTCTCAAGGGTTCTCGCAACCTCTGCTATTCACCCAGGGACCAGTGGACCTGCGGCAGCAGCTGGGATTATGTCAGTAATGCAGAATCTCAGGGCCCACTGAATCAGACCACCTGCATCTGTTTCTTCATTTAAGAGAGGAATACTTCATTATGGCAGGCTTCTCCTACCTAGAACAAAAAGGCACTACCAAACGTTCAAAGTTTTATATACAATGAGGGGATGAGATAACTTCCCTTGATAAAGTATTTCAAGAATAACTAGCCTTCGAATCAAAATGTAGTTAGACTCCTCACCTTTCATTCACTCCTCACAAAATCACAATCACAATCATCCTATTAATCGTCGATTGCCTCGAGCAGGCCCCAGTAACATCTCCTTCATCCTAGCCCTGAGATTATATTCAAGGCTCTTTAGGAGAATGAGACCCATCATTGTTACTGGTATTTGGCATATTGGGTACGCCACGGGGAGATTGCCAGATTCTGCTATGTGGGTAGTTTGTCCAAAGTAGAAATGAGACAATAAGATGTCATAATAGGATGTCGTGCGGCAGTTTGTCCAAAGTAGAAATGAGACAATAAGATGTCATAATAGGATGTCGTGCGGCCGCAAATGCGGCCACACGGTTCCAGGAGCTGGTTTTTATAGTCTCCTTCACTCCTATTCTCATAATTTACTAGGATTTCCTTTGTTTTGCATGCACATTTCCTTTCTTCCAACAACTTCATGGCCTCTTAAGAAATTAAAGTCTAAAATGTGGGCTTTGGAACAAAGAGCTAAGACTCCAATGCTCTCTACCCAGTCAAATATATAATTCAACAATGAGCATTCCACTTTTCACTGTTTCTCATAAAATCTACTGAAGGAGATGCCCAACCATTGCTGGGGGTTATGAGTAACATTACCCTCCCTCCCAGAAGTATTTTCATGGAACACAAAGAAATTACTGAATCTGTGGTATTTGGTAAAATAAATGAAAAAAATGTTTTTTCCATTCTATGCTAAAATGATGAGCTGGGAGTTCAGCCACCCTATGTTACATCTTATACCATCCCTGTTTATGAAGATAGTCCTGCCCTCTTTGCAGAGGGAACAGAGGTTTGTGAATGTTTTTGAAATTCCTTCTAGGTCTTAGAAATGATGGGAAATAAAAGGGAATGATCAGAACAGAATAAAAGTGTCTGGAAAGACAAGTTCATCTAAACTGAGGCTCATTGCCTGAAAGCGAAGCTACATCTCTGGTCTCATCATCAGACTTTGAGTTCAATTATTTCCAGTCCCACTAAAAATTCATTCTGAACATGTAACCACAGACTATTTCTGGTCCTATTGGCAGGCTCATTCCTATTATATTTCCATCTAACTTAACCTGATGCTGCTTGCTACTGAGCAAATTTTAATCAAACTCCACCAATAAAATGTTTGAATCATGATTTTATTTTTCTTGAAACTTAATCAGAAAAAAGGAAAGGGTTAATTTTTCAGATACTACTATTTAAGTTCTTAGCTGCGTACCCTAACTTCTTATAGTGAATGGCCAGGTTGACTTTCTAAACTAAACATTCCTTATAACTTTAGTTAGTGTTTTTCCCTTGAAAATGGACACTCACTGTGTTGCAAACCATAATGCCCAAAAGTAGAGAGAGAGTATGGGGAATATTTTCTGCCATGGAGGCAGAGGGAGGGTGGGAAAGTGGGGGTATACTGGGGATATTGGTGGTAGGGAATGTGCACTGGTGGAGGGATGAGTGTGATTGTAATTACAAACATGAAAGCTTGTAACTATCTCACAGTGATTCAATAAAATATTAAAAATTAAAAAAAAAGAAAATGGACACTCCGCCAAGATGTTTCTAATCACCTATCTTGATCTACATGTCAAGGGGCTACTAAATGTCTATGATATGTTAATTAAGGTCCAAATGGATGCTCAAATAAAGATGTGGACATCTTAGTCTCAATTAGACATGTGTCTATAATAGCATTGGTATGGGTTTAAAATTATTCTCTAAAACCCTGTTACCCATGAGATGTTTAGTTCTCTAGAAATATTTGTTTCTCGCACAGTGGTTGAGATGCCATGATGTTGTCAAAAGGTGATCATAAAGTCGGGGAGGGGGCGGGGAAATTGTCTCTGTACTTTCAGCAACTATAATTTTCTCTCATATGCTTTGACCAATATTGGGAATATTTTGATTCAGTAAAAGGAGAAGCAAGAATCTACACAGCAATGTGTTAGTGCTGTAACAGAAGAATGTGAAAAATGCAGTAAGTATAAAAGTACCACGTCTTTTTGGAGAATTTAAGGGAGTTTTTTGAATAAAGGTTGTAGTTGAGTTGAAAATTGAAGGATAAGAAGGACTTGCCCAAGCTGATATCTTAGAAAAGAATCTGACTGGCTCTATACAATGACTAAACTTTTTAAGTAGTAGCACAGAATGAGTGACAAGGAGAAGGAACAAGCATGATGCCATGGGTAAATACAAATAGTTTAAAAATAGAGACCTACAGCCCCAGCCAATGAAATGTATTCTGTGATCAGCAACATCAGCTAGACTATTCAAAGAACTAGCGAGTTCAAACCCTATCAGAATCAAATCTGATGAATCAAAACAGTGTATTTTGGTAGAGAGTTGGAAACTATGCATATTTCTATGTGATTATATAGTAAAGATATTAAGGAAGAGTAGATGAGCCAGAAGAGATATATAGAGCAAGCTTATGAAAGGTCATATGAAAGGGTAGCCTGATATAAAAAAGCAAAAAACAAACAAACAAACAAAAAAACAGTATGAAATTAATACCCAAAGAAAGTAGAAACAAAGGTCAGGAGGACTGGTCCATGGTTAGAAGCTTGCCACAAGTCAGAGGTGGTGGAGAGGGCAGTTAGGCTAGAGAACAGACCACTATGAGAATGCTAGTTGGAAATGATCACTATAAATAAGAACTGAGTGCTAAAAGTAGGTAAAAAGGCATATACATGATAATCTTTCAATTCCTGTATGCAAATCATAGTAAGCAAAGGAAGGACTGAAAAAGACAGCAAGAGAGAGAGAGAGAGAGAGAGAGAGAGAGAGGCGGAGAGAAAGAAAAAGAAAAGTGCCTGTCATAGAGGCAGACTGTGCAAGGGGGTGGTGGCAGGAGGGAAACTTGGGGACCCTGGTGGTGGGAAATGTACACTGGTGAAGGGAAGCATGTTGGAACATTGTATCAGTGAAACCTAATAATAAGCAACTTTGTAACTGTGTATCTCATGATGATTTGATTTAAGACTCAATTAATCTTAAAAATAAATCCACTATTGGCAATACTAAAAATAAGAAAAGAATTTTAAAGGCATATTCTAAAGAATTGGAAACTTCAGAGAGATCAGATTTGTATATTTAGTGTGTTGCTAGTTATAGGATTGGATACAACTGGCGAAAAAATTAAAAATAAAGCCTCAAGGCAGGATAATAAAAGAGAAGGAGAAACTGAGAAATGTCCAATACTCAGACAACACAAGAACTGATTATTAGTGAGTATGAGGAGCATGAGTATGATAGCACAGCGGTAGGGCATTTGCCTTGCATGTGGCGGCCGGCAGTTTGATTCCTCCACGATTCCTCCGCCCCTCTCTGCGAGCCCGGAAAGCTACCGAGAGTATCTCACGCTCACGGCAAAGCCTGGCAAGCTCCCCGTGACACATTCGATATGCCAAACACAGTAACAAGGAGTCTCACATTGGAGACGTCACTGAGCCCGCTTGAGCAAATCGATGAACAACAGGAGGATAGTGCTACAGTGCTATGAGGAGTATGACTCCCAAATTACAGACTTGGATATCTGTTTTGATGATGATGCCATTCATACACTGGAAAAAAATGTGAGAGAAAATAGGAGGCACAACAATATCTTCCCATCATGCTAAATATCAGGAGCTTTGTGCACAGGTATGTAGAAATATTTGCAAAGAATTATTAAGAATTACAAATTAAGAATTACAAATTAAGAATTACAAAGTAGTTTAACCCAGAGTAAGGAGTGGTGCAGACATTCAGATCTGGATTATAAATATATATATATATATCTGGATTATATAAATATATATATCTGGATTATATAAATATATATATGTTGCTTGGTTATTTTGGTTTGGTGGTGACATCCAGCAGCTCCTAGCTCTGCACTTAGGAATCACTTCTGAGGGTGCTCAGAGGACCATATAGAAGCCAGGGATCAAACATGGGTTGGCCTCAAGCAAAGACAATGCCCTACTGGCTGTACTCTCTCTCTGGCCTAACACAGAAAATAAGAGAAACCATGAACAGGACTGTGATTTCCCTGGGAGGTTATGAAAAATTAGAGGAAAATCCTTTTTATAGAAGAGAATCCTCCCATTTTCCCCACAAAGTTTTCTTTCCTTTCCCTACTGCACTGCCTCAAAGGTCAAAGATACTATCACCATTATTGGTGAAGAGTAACTTCTAGGTTCTGGAATTTCTGGAATTGTGCGTGTGTGTGTGTGTGTGTGTGTGTGTGTGTGTGTGTTAGCTCTAATTATATCTAAAGTACTTCTGTTCAAAAACCCATTTCCTTTTGACTCTACCATGTATTCTATAATATCTGATTTTAAAATGCTTATTAATGGTTTCTGAAATTAACACATTTCCCATCCTAAAAGTACATGTGCATTTTACAAAACTTTATCTAGTATCTAAACTTAAAATATATGTAATTCCCTAGTAAGTTACAACACCATGACACACCAATAACAAGCAGCCTTGGGAAACAGATGAATTTTGTGTTGATCCTCCCACTACCTACTAAAAGGAATGCTACCAGTTCTTCCCTTCCCAACAAAAGGCTCATTAAAACTAGGGATGAAGTGATATGATGTCTGGGGCTGTCTTTAAAATAATCCAGTGTAGTTCAAGGAGAGAGGAAGGAGACGATATATGAAAACAAGACTAGTCATGAATTGATAATTGTCAACATTGGGTGAATAGCACTTTGACATAGTCTTGTTCATGTGATAAAGTTCCATTAATAAAAAGTGTTTGTTTGTTTTTTTAGTACCAAAAATTATGATCAAAGACTGGACTTTGGTCTTTTCTCTGTACCAGTCAAATGTCTAAAGATTGGGAAAAACATAAAGTAAATAACAGTTTTATCTTTAGGTTTGCCAATAGGTTCAAACTATCACTCTTTGCTTAAGGCGTTTTTGTCATTCCAATTAATCCAACATCATTCAACACATTCATTAACATTATACTTACTACATCTTCCAAATCATAATTAATAGAATTAAGACCACATATTTTATGGTGGTATAAATCACTGGGAGAATCTTCTCAATTATATAGTTGATGAAAAGCAATAAATGATAATAATTCTGAAAATTCACCTCAAGATGATCCTCAAAAGATCTATAAGATACACTCACTTAATTTAAATTCCTACACAGCACATTGAAATGTCTCCAATAATTCAAAAGCCACCAAAGTTTAAAAGGAAAAACATAATTGAGTTATCAATAATTTGGCTTTTAATTTTGGGGGGCAGTGTTGACAATTGTTATAAGAAGTGCTTATAAATAAAGCCTCAAAATTCCACTATTAGTTCGCCACTCATAAATCAATAAGAAAACATTTAATGTTGAATTTTTGTTGTAATTTTTTAAATTTCCTCATATCAAATGAACAAAAAGTATCTATTTTTATGTTATAGTATACCACTAAAATTACACCAGAATAAGAAATCATAAGGTGATTGACAGTATCTATCATTGTGAAAAGGATTTCCTAGTCTCAAAAGATTAAGAAATAATTATTGCCTTTCTTCAATCTGCACTGATATTTTTACTCAAATGTGCCTAATCAGATGTACAAAATACTTTAATAAATATATTTAAAATTAACTTCATGAAACTTGGCTATTGGCTATCCCCTCCATTACAGCATTTGTGTGTATCATTTGCTCTCAGGGTTTGCTTACGGATCTCAGAGATAAAGCTCATTCTTCTACACTGTAATTCTGTAATTCAGGAAATAAATGCTGTAAACTACATTTCCCAGGATCCCTTTCAAACTGACTTCCGGCTACATTTGGCCAATGGTAGATTTTAGTGGGAGATTTGAACATGGGAACCAAAAAGAATTCAGGTCTTGTATTTCTTCCCTTCTTTCTACTTTGAGCAGTGACTATGTTCTGATAGAATGAAATGCTTCTGGTGAAGAACCGCTCCCTGTGCCATCTCAGCCCCTACTGGACAGTACCCCTTTGTGTCTCTGAACTGTCTGGTGCCTGCCCAGTGGTGCTGGCCCCAGGGGTTCAGATGACACTTCCTTCTCCCTTTGTTCCTCTAAGCCTACAAGTGATAAAGTGTTCCTGCTATTCCTAATCTCTGGGTTGCCTTCCTTCTTCTGTCAGATTTTAAAACTTTCTTAGCAGCAACTTGGTAACACTTAAAATTATTTTCCCATGACTGTTTATTGAACAGGCTCTAGTTAACTGAATGGATTCTTACAAATATATTTAAACTTGCAGTTTTATCATCTTTAAAACAATCTTTTCTCCTTCCTTTCTCTTTGTCGTAGTTTCTGTAATGGAGGTGGGGTTGGAGGTGGTCCATACTTCCTAGTTGCAGTGCTCTCTGGAGATCATATTCTTGATTGTGATGACTACTTGGGATAGTGCTTTGCGTATGTAAGATGGTACTGGGGATCAAATTCATGGTTTCACAGGTCTCCAGTGTACCCTTGAGTCATCCCTAGACACCAGCCCCCCTTTATTTCTATTTAAAAAATTGTTTTGTGTGTCATTCCTTAAATCATTCCTTAAATGATTCCTTTTAAAAAATTTAAAAAATAACAATCAATTGTTTCTTTAATAGTTGCAGGTATCAATTATTTTACTGAGTACTCATAAAAGACACTTTCCAGGCATTGTGAAATTTGGAATGGGTCCCTCCTCCTCCTCCTCCTTTTCTTCCTTCTCCTCTTCCTTTTCCTTCTCCTCTTTTTATTCCTCCTCCACCTTCTTCTTCTTATTCATTGTTGCTCTGTTTATTTTCCAGTCAATAGCTACATAATAGTTTTTTATCAAATATGAAATGCTAAAAATAGATTTTTTCATATAAACCCTGCCTGATATAGAACATTGGACAATCTCTGAAAAGAATTATAGGACATTATGAAATGTGTGTTTATATTACAACATAATACCTACATATACCTTTACTTGTTTGTGCATTCCTCAGATGTTCTATGAAAACCAAGTTAAGTATCTTTTTGTTAAGTAATAAAAAATGAAAACAATGTGTTTCTAAAATAAAATTCACTATTCTTCATCCTTTCCCTATAAAACCTCTTCCAACTTTGCAAATCCCACATCTCAGGGAGAGATAGTGTTAATAATCTGATACTTTTTCTTTCAGACATTCTTGATGCATATATTAATTCATTTCTTCAACAAATATTTTTAAGCGTCTCCCATAAATCAGGCACTTGATAAGCATAGGAGCAGTAACGGTGGATGAAAGAGACCAAGATTCTACGGGAAAAAAAAATTTACTAGCAAAGAAGAGAATAATAATCAAATAAACATATAAATACATTGCACTCTGATGATAGTAGAGTCTAAGTGGGAAAATCAGGTAGAATAAAGGGCTAAGATGATGGGGTCAAGGGAAGGAGCAGCTTTTCTACTTTAGAGTCTTCTCAAGAGGGTGTCGTTTAGTGGGTTTTAGGGGCTTTTGCTCTGGATACAAATGTTTAAATGCATGACAACTATCCTTTTTCAGTCTTTTGGAATTGGAAAGTGAGCTAGATAACCTCTCGAGGTTTCTTTATGCCCTATCACTTCGTTATCAACAACTTCACAATTAACCACATAATTAACAGCTCTATTTTCAGAAATTTCATATTTTAATATTTATGAGATCTTACAGTCGCAGGGTTCTTCTGTTTACTTTCTCTTTTCATTCTAATCAACAGATTCTTTCTCTGCACCCTGGCCCACCAGTCACAGACATCGGTGAGTTGCAGCACACAGGTGTTCAATGCAGAAGTAAATTAATAATAATATTTGTACACTGGCAAAGGTAAGTCACTTGTCTGAAAGTTTCACTACACCCTTCTCAGATTGTCAGAGTGTCTGACACGCCCAGTCTGTCTTCTAGAAAGATCCAGCTAAACTAAAATTCTTACAAGTTAGTGGACAGGGCTTAGCTCCTGAGTTAAGGGGAGTTTAGGAACTTAGTCCTGGCTGGCCATCAGCTCGTGCAGGACCAACACTGCATCTCTGTCCAAAACCAGGTGCCCGAAACCAGGTCCCATCAGATACTATCTCCCAGAGAATGTAATTGTGAAGGCTTGTAACTATGTCAGCAAACACAAAGCACTATGGAAATAAATGTGCAGAGAGGCCATGAAGCAATCCTAGCAAAGTGTACTAAGAAGGGGCGTGCCTTCAAGAATAAACATCGAGAGAACTGAACTATGGAGAAAAGACAATCAGAGGAGTGCAACCCAAGGTCACCCTCCTCTAAGACATGGTGCTGGATGGCCAGGAATCCCACCAGTTTCCTTGGAACATCACTGTGTTCCAAATGTCTGTGACTCTCTGACCTGTGTGTGAGCTACTGTGGATAGCCTGACAGCCTCCTCTCTGGGGTTTATCCTTACTCAAAACCCTGTTGACTGAAATCACCTGAGAGCTCTGAAGCAGGATTGAAAGTTGCATTTAAGGGTATTTCCCAATATCATTTATGCAACAAAATGACCCTCTCAGAGTGACAGCGGAAGTCAGTTATCAACAACATATTCTGAACAGCTATTGCATGGAGAGCACTCCAGAAAAAATTCAGTGGCACAGTCCATGGGAACACAGTGGCCCGATGAAAGGCCAACTAGTCATTCTAATGCTCTGGATCAAGCATTACAGGAAGTTGGTGAGCGGAATTGCATCATAGCTATATCATGCCAAGTAATGAAGAGTCTACACTGGAGGCACACTACTGGAGTTGAGGTCCCAAATTCCCTGCATAGATGCTATTTAACGATGAGAATTCTTGCCATGTTTCTATGCCTCCACTTTTTCGTTTCTATAATGGGGGTATGTTTTCCTGCCCCCGCTCTGTGTGAGGATAAAATGAGTTAACAGATGCAAAGTGCTTATTGTAACAGTAAATCTTGAAATTTAGAGTTTATAATACTAGAATGGGTGGGTTCTACAATTACAACAATGGAGAACAGAAGAAAGAAAAATATTGTTTCAGTTATATATTTCTCTTGTAGACTCGTGTGAGCATTTTAGTAAGCATGGAGACTAAGGTCTGGGAGTTCTGGATCCATGTTTAATTTACATGTCATTATCTCCTGAAAACTGTCACAGTTTCTTAGCACAGAATAGGTGCTCAATAATACTTGTTAAATTCGATATGCCAGACACAGTAACAACAAAGTCTCCAATGGAGATGTTACTGGGCCCACTCGAGCAAATCGACGATCAACGGGAGGGCCTTTACTTTTACTTTACTTTTAAATTAGTAAATGGCTCATCAAGGGGCCAGAGATATAGTACAGGGGGTAAAGGTGCCTGCCTTGCACTCAGCCAATCCTGGTTCAACCCTGGCACCACATATGGTCCCCCAATTAGGAGTAATCCCTATGGATTTCCAGGTTTAGCCCAAAAGTAACAAACAAATGGATATCTTATCACCTGTGCATCTAATTGGCAATACACTCAATTATTAGTAACTGATACCCCATCTTGCTTTTCTTTTATCTTTCCAACATGAGTTCTAGTTGCTTATTTTTCTTATTTATTTATTTATTATTTATTTATTATTGCTTTTTGGGCCACTCCCAGTGGTGCACAGGGGTTACTCCTGGCTTAGCACTCAGAAATTACTCCTGGCAGTGCTCAGGGGGACCATAGGGGATGCTGGAAATTGAACCCGGGTCGGCCACATGCAAGGCAAATAAATGCCCTGCCCGCTGAACTATTGCTCCAGCCCCATCCAGCTGTTTATTTTATATTTTATTTTATACTTAGCTGATGTAAAGTTTTCTCAGGAATAGTTCAAGGGGTCTTGAAGTTATGATCATATTCCTGTTTAATAGCACTGTAGCACTGTCCTCCCATTGTTCAACAATTTGCTAGAGTGGGCACCAGTAACGTCTCCATTGTGAGACTTGTTGTTACTGCTTTTGGCATATCGAATACTCCACGAGGAGCTTGCCAGGCTCTGTCGTGCAGGCGGGATACTCTCGGTAGCTTGCTGGGTTCTCCAAGAGGGATGAAGGAATCGAACCCTGGTTGGCTGCGTGCAAGGCAAATATGCCCTGCCCACTATGCTATCGCACCAGTCCATTCCTATTTAATAAGGAGAGAAAAGATAGAATTATTTTATAACTGTCCTTTGAAAATTTATCACATCTATTATTTATTCTATATTATATTAAATATCTAGTAGTAAAACCCTAGATGACCCAGTTCCCAGTTTGGCTCTAGGTCTCCCTAGATAACCTCTAACTCTGTTTTAATTGATTCACCAGGACCTGCATATGCATGAGACAACTGCTGGAATTCCTCATGGCACTCTCAGATCTTTTTTATTTATTTATTTATTGCCATATCCTTTGCCCTGACTCTAAGAGGAAGCCAACTATCTCTACTGTGGCCTGTGCCACAGATGTCTTTCACATCAATACCATCTGTGATCCCGATGGAAATGATAACTAAAATTTGTTGCATCTGTTATTGGACCTATCTTTGTAGTAGGAGTAATGAAATTTGGATTCCAAAATAATTCATCTTAACATAGATACCCCCAAATTAACTGTAGTTAACACACTAAAGGTAGACAAAACAGAGACATAAAAAAAAATGAATGTGGAAAAGGGCTTTCCATTGAAAAAGTGCGATGATTTTTGAAAAACCTCAGTGCCAATAACTATAATTGAAACTAGTGAGAAATGAAACTCCAGAATGATAGTTTTTATTAATAGACCTAAAACTGAAAATGAGTACAGTATTTCCTCACTTGAAATAAGATCTTTCTAAAGAACAGATTTTATAGTAAAATTAGCTATTGTTTTATTATTATTTTAATTGTAGACATATGGGATAAAGAGAGACAACATAAAAGTTATGAGAATTAAAGTACATCTAGAGAGTCCATTGCCTTTACATCTAGAGAGTCCATTAAATTTATTTTCTAAAAGACCATATAAGTGATACTTCTATCCATCAAGACTGAAGATATTTCATTTATATATTAACTTAGTAATTCCAAGAGAGAGAGATGGGCTAAGATTGCTAACTAAGAAGAAACTGTATTAGCATCTTTCTGTAGGTAAGATTTTGATCAAAACTTGAATTAATCTCATCAGAAACTGACCTGAGACCCTGCGGCACAAAGCTTTCACAAAGAGGGACAGAAGGTTGGATAATGGACAGCCAGGTTGGAAAGGGAGGGAGGCCATCACCAAAAAAGAAGCGCCACAGAGCAATAAGCTGCAATAGGGAAGTGATTTCTAAGGTGCAGAACTTTGCCCCAGGGAGCCACGGAGTACTTTGTTACACTGAGTGTCCCAGGACCCCAAGTCTATAGCCTCATACAACACTGGAATGCGAGCCAAGAGACTTTAAGGTACACAGACAGGGACTGGAGCAACCATCAGGCGCCATCTTGGTGACCTCTTAGAACTTCCATAGTTCCAGGCCTTGAGGGCAAATTCCTGAGGTGTGCTCCACCCAGACCTAGCAAATATCTTGCTAGCTGGGGGCTAGAGATGCCTTGACCGTTTCCACCTAGCTAACAAACACTCCTGGCCCTTCCCAGCCCACCACTACTAGAAAGTTGTACCCCTCTAGGCAAGAGCACCAGGTAGACTTTTGAAAGTATAGCCAGCTAGCCAGAACGTGCCCAGGTTTGCTGTGCTCCCCGCCAATTCCAGAGCATATAGTCTGTGACTGAAACCCAGTCTCCATTGAAGTCTGCCATGTAGGGTTCCCCAAATAGACACCAGGGCTGTGGGACCTTTGCAGCTTAGTAGCTACCTGCCACTAGAGACTTTGTACTCCAGGTCACCCACCAAGGTCTGTTGGTACACAAAATTCCTCAGGCTCTTGTGAGCTCAGACTCCTGGTTGCTGCCTAGGTCAGTACCTCTTTGACTGTCGTACAAGCCCTCCAAATTTGGCATCAAAGGAGCCATAGCAATAGCATAGCAGGTAGGGCACTTGTCATGCATGCAATTGACCAGAACTGGATCCATGGCACCCCATATGGTCCCCAGCACAGAGTTGGAAGTATGCCCTGTGAGCACTGCGGGGTGTGGGCCTTAAACAAACAAAAAACATTTCAAAATTTTTTTTTTAAAAATTGGCATTATAGGCTTTGCCAAACACTGATGGTCTCAGCACCAGTCACTGCTCAGGTGCATTTGAACTCTATACTATGGTTGCTGCCAGGGTGCACAGACTACAAATACCCCTGGGCTTACACCATGCTACACTTGCTGTGCCCAGTCGCTGCACAGGCCAATTGGACTTTGACACCATCGTTGTTGCCATTTACTAGCAACTGTGAACCTCAGGTTGCCATCGATGCCTGCTCAACCTCAGTGCTAAAAATCTCCTGAAGGTTCACTTTATTGTGAACATAAATTCCCTGAGATTGCTCAGAGCCACACAAACTAGTAATCATCATTGACAGGCACTATGATTGTACAAAGCAAGTGTCCTGCTAGCTCTACTATCTCTCTGGCCCCAGCACTTGCATATGTGAACTCCCAAGTCACCACCGAGGCCCACTTGAACAGGAACCCTCCATTCCAGGCCCTCACATGGCACAAGACATAGTGAAAAAACAAGAATTCACATGCAGTGATGAATAAAGACACGCCTGAAAAAGACTTTTGATATATATATATATATATATATATATATATATATATATATATAAAACTCCCTGAAGAAAACTTCAGAGCAACAGTACTAATAATGATCACTGGAGTGTGGAGATCAATGAAAGGAAATATTTTTTTGCTTTTTGGGTCACAGCTGGCAATGCACAGGGATTACTCCTGGCTCTGCATTCAGGAATTACTCCTGGCAGTGCTCAGGGGACCATATGGAATGCTGATAATTGAACCCGAGTCAGCCATGGGCAAGGCAAATGCCTTACCCGCTATGCTATTGCTCCAGCTCCAATGAAAGGGAGTTTAAATAAGCAAAAAGTATAGGAGGAAAAAAATCCAAGCATAGATAGAGGGATAATGCAGAGGTGCTTGCCTTGTAAGGATTTGGTAATTGCTTTGTAAGGATTTCTTGCTTGTACCACAGGTGGCCCTCTGAGCACTGCCAAGAGTGATCACCGCGCACAGAGTCTGAGTACCCTGGGCGTGGCTCAAAAACCAAATCGAAACAAAATTTTTTAAAAATCCAAATAGAAATCACTGAGGGATTGGAGAGGGACAGATAATAGAATGGGTAGGGCACTTGCTTTGAATGAGGCTGACTTGGGTTTGATCCCTGGCAACTGTCATAGTCCCCTGAGCTTCTAGAGTGATTTCAGAGCACAGACTAAGATTTGAGCACTTGGGGTGTGACCCCAAATCCAAATACCTAAAAAAAAAAAAACAAAAACATAATAGAGGGACACTAGGGAAAAAAAAAGACTAGAGAACATCTTTTAATAAAGATAATATAAAAATAAATAACACATACATCAGTGGGTCCCCATAAAAGAGAAGGCACAGAATTCTTATTTGCAGAAATATTAGCTGAGAACTTCCCCTAACAGATCCAGGAAGTTCAAAGTGTAACAAACAAAGTAAACGCAGACATAAGCCAAGACAGATTCCAATTAAAATGACAAAGGTCGGAGATAAAAAGGGAATCCTAAAAGCAGCGATAGGAAAACAGACTGACACGTAATGGGACACAAAGAAGAGTATTAGCCAGCTTCTTAACTGAAATTCTATAAGCCAAAAGGGAATGGTATGATATATTCAAAGCTTGAGTGGTAAAAACCTCCAACAAGAACAGTTTATCTACTTAGGTTAGTGCTCAGATTTGAAGCACTAAAAGCTTCTCAAACAAACAGCAGTAAAGGAATTCATGACCACTAAAGGAGTGATTTTTTTCAAAAAATAAAGCTTTTCAGATAAACAGCAGATAAAAGAATTCATGGTAATTAAATGAGTATAAGAAATGCTAAAAAGAAAAAAAAGAAGCCCTACTTAAATGTAGTGAGACACCTAAAAAAGATAAAATGGTAAAAAGGAAAATGATATTAAGATCTCAGAAAGAACTCAAGTTTTACTTGTTTACAATTTTAACGGCATTTAAGCTTAGAATCCTAGATGTAAACTTCATGGTAACCTGAAAACAAAAAAGCTTGGAAAAAATAAGTCATAAGTGGCCAATGGAATCCAATCACTACATAAAAGATACTGACTGAATGGACCAGAATACAAAGCCCAACCTTTTGTTGTCTACAGGAGCACCAATGATAAACATAGGCTCAGAGTAAAAAGTTGGAAAGCTGTTGTATGGGCAAATGGTAGCCTTAATAAAAGCATGGACTTCCATACTTGGATCAAGCATAGTAGACTTCAAACTAAACAAGGTAGGAACATGCAGGGATGTACACTAAATCATGACTAAGAGGCCAATACATTAAGGGGACTCAACCCTTATTTACATATACATTTCATTCTCATCGTTGGTGAGAAAGAAAATTAGTCCATATTCTATAGAATATAGTATGAAGCTTTCTCAAAAAATAATATGATCCAGTAATTCCACTCCCAGGTCTCTATCCAAAAATGCTAATTCAAATAGATGTGCACACCTGTGTTTATTGCAACCCTATTTATTATAGCAAGACCTAGAAATACTCCAAGTGCCCAGTGACTGATGTGTAGACAAAGAACACACACACACACACACACACACACGACAAAATGCAATACTGCTTAGCTATAGGCAAAGATGTCACTGTCACTGTCACTGTCATCCTTTTCATCGATTGCCTTGAGCAGGCCCCAGTAACATCTCCTTTGTCCTAGCTCTGAGATTTTTAGAAAGTGCCACATTCGAGACTCTTCCATGGTCAGGAGAATGAAACCCATCATTGTTACTTGTTTTTGGTATATTGAATACACCACGGGGAGTTTGCCAGAAAGAACTAGAGAGGGTTGTGCTAAGCAAAATAAGCCAGAAAGAACAAGGCAAATCCTGGATTATATGACTATATATAGTATATAAAGAAACAAAGCTAGTGAAGGTACAGTGTGCTTTAGTAAGGGGAAGTGGATTAAAGGGGGAGTGCACTGTGGTGGAAGGATATTGACACTTTGGTAGGGGGCATAGTGTGTTATCATTATCTCCCTGGGTTATAAAATCATTCACTCTTGTAAATGAGTGTTTCTGCCCTAAAAGGGAAATTAGGAATAGTTAAAACAATGAAAATAATGTTATTTTGTAATATTTATTAGTAGGGCTGGAGTGATAGCACAGCGGGTAGGGCGTTCGCCTTACAAGCGGCCAACATGGCCGACCCGAGTTTGATTCCTCCACCCCTCTCGGAGAGCCCGGCAAGCTACCGAGAGTATTCAATATGCCAGACACAGTAACAACAAATTCTCCAAATGGAGACGTTACTGGGCCCGCTCGAGCAAATCGACGATCAACGGGAGGGCCTTTACCTTTTACCTTTTATTTATTAATAAATTATTTATTTTTAAATTTCTGTTTATTAAACAGGATACTGAGAGTTTCAAATGACAAAAAAAATTAGAAGACTTGATGCCTTGGTATTTGCCAAGAAATCATTTTGCATTTACTGAATTATTTTAATATCATAATCTTAAAGACAATGAAAGCCTAGTCCTAAAAGAAAATGTAATCATATTGCTCTTAGTTTTTGCATACTTGTTAAATAAATAAGAATATGTTTTGGGGCTGGAGAAGTAATGTAGCAGGTAGGACCTTGGCCTTACGTGCCGCCCACCAGGTTTTATTCCAGAACCCCATATGATTTCCCCAGACTCTGCCAGGCATGATCCCTGAGCACAGAGACAAAAATAAGCCCTTAGCATTGCCAAATGTAACCCCCAAATAAAAACGAGCATGTTTCTGATTTCTAAGTGGTCCTCACACGTGACAATGATGAGCTAAATAAGAGCGTCATTAAACTCATTCTCCATCCAGGGCCCATGAGCTCATCTACAGTTTAACCAACTTGTCAAAAAACCTTGGGAAAACTATCTGAGACTTGGACGAGTCAAAGTACATTAGTGTTATCATGACTATACTCATGATATTTATTTGACCAGAGGGAATAAAATAATTTTTGCTTTCAACAAAAATAACTTTTCAAAACAAAGATTTATGAGATAACCAAAGCTATGCTGGTTAGGAAAAACAATAAAGACTGAGGAACAAAACTTTCTAGGGGCTTTTCACATAGCAGAGTCAGATATTCTATCTTGAGAAGAAAATAATTAATAATAGATAAATCACATTCTATAGGATCACGTTGAGTCACCTCATTCTGTTGGTGGCACCAGGGTTCACAGTGATACAAAGCAGGATTAAAATTTTATTGAAAGAAGTAGGCATTTTTTTTTTCAATTTTTATTACTTTATTTTCTCCTAACATTTATTTATTTTTATGGGGGGAGGGAGTGGGTAACAATACAACAAAGAAGTTTGCAAGTGTAACCTATATAATCTCCTGGCCATATGTGGAGAGTAATTTAGTTCTGGCATTAGTGTATCTGGATTCCACTCCAGACCTTCATATCCCACATGTACACCTGGACAATCAGTTTAATCTCTCTGTCTCATCATGCAGAAAAAAGAAGGCATAATAAAAATAAATTCTAGGACTATGTCATATATAATATCATTACGGATTGTTATGTGGATTTTTAAATGCTGCATATGAAATCTTAAATTGTCTGAATTTGATAGTAAATCCTCAAAAAATTTGCTCAAACTTATTTTGCAATTTTCAGGTCACAACAACAACAAATATCCATAGAATATATGCTCTTTTGAAGGCACAGTGACATTTGCCAAGAAAGAATGATTCTCAAAAATTATGATGCAGTAAAATAAAGAAAACCACAATTGTTAGAATAACAATAACAGGGGCCAGAGAGATAGTACAGTGGGTAAGATGCTTTCCTTGCATGCCTTTGACCTGGGTTTGGTTCAGTCCCTGACATTCCATATTACTCCTGAGCCCCTCAGGAGTGATTCCTGAGTGCAGAGCCTGGAGTTACCCCCAAGCAATGTCAAGTGTGCCTCCCACCCCCCCAAAAAAAAACCAAAAAAAGAATAACAACAAATAAAGAAATGGCATGAATCTAAGTAAAATACTTATTAACAATCAATAAACCAGAAAATTGTGCCCAGGCTGATACACAGGCTAAAAATTAAGTTGTTTATTTAAGCGGATAGTTACAAAATATTTAGGAAACCTTTATCCAATGAATTTCTTCTTTTCTTTTTTACATTACATAAATTTTTAACCTTTAGTTCATTTACTGAAGGGTTTTTCTGATCACACTTTTTGATTTCCTAGACATTAAAGTCCAAATTTAGTAAAAGATCAATATGGAAAGTGGGCAGTCTTGTTTTCTTGAAAATAATCATAGTAAGTAGCAGGGTAATGATGTGTCTAAAATTCCTATTTCTTCCTTAAAAAAAAAACTATTGAATCGCTTCAAGATACACAGTTACAAATTTGTTCATGATTGGGTTTCAGTCTTAGAATGTTTCAATGTCCATCAATACCCATCCCTTCCCTGGTGTACATTTCCCACCACCAATGTTCCCAGATTCCCTCCCACCACCACTCCCAACCCACACCCTTGCCCCCATCCAGCCATAATGCCAAGCACTTTTCTTTCTCTCTCTCTTTCCTTTTGGTCATTATGGTTTGCTATACAGGTACCAACAGGTTATCATGTATATCCCTTTACCTACTTCTAGCACTCAGTTCTTGTCCAGAGTGATTATTTCTATCATTGTCGTAGAGGTCCCTAATCTATCCTAACTGCCCTCTCCCCACCCTCTCCACTGTGACAAGCGTCCATTCACGGACCAATCCTCCTGGTCCTTGTTTCTACTGTCTGTGGGTATTAGTCTCGTACTACGTTTTTTTTTTCTATCCCACAGATGAGTGCAATCCTTCTATGACTCTCTGCTTTTGACTTGTTTCATTCAACATGAAACTCTCTATGTCCACTCATTTATAAGCAAATTTTATAACTTCCTTTTTGCCTGGTGGCTGTGTAGAATTTACATTGTGTAAATTCTGGCTATCTGTGAATAGTGCTGCAATGAAGATAGGAGGGCAGATGGTGTTTCTGCTGTGCATTTTTGGGCTTCTGGGGTATATACTCAGAAGTGGTATTGCTGGGTCATATGGAAGCTCAATTTCTAGTTTTTTGAGGAATGATCATATTGTTTTCCAAAAAGGTTGGACCAGTCATCATTCCGACCAACGATGAAGTAGAGTTCCTTTCTGCCGACATCCATGCCAGCACTGGGTGTTCTTGTTATTTTTGATTTGTTGCCAGTATCTGTGGTATGAGATGATGATACCTTATTGTTGTCTTAATATGCATTTCCCTGATGATTAGTGATATTAAGCATTTTTTCATGTGTCTTTTGGCCATTTGTATTTCTTCTTTAAGGAAGTTTCTGTTTGTTTCTTCTACCCATTTTTTGATGGGGTTGGAATTTTTTTTCTTGTAAAGCCCTATCAGTGCCTTATATATCTCTGCTATTAATCCCTTGTTAGACAGGTATTGACTAAATAATTTTTCCCATTCCATGGGCTGTCTTTGTATCTTGGTCACCATTTCTTTTGAGGTGCAGAAGCTTCTTAGTTTAATGAAGTCCCATTTGTTCATCTTTGCTTCAACTTGCTTTGTCAGTGGTGTTGCATCGCTGAAGATGCCACTAGCTTCAATGTCATGGAGGGTTATGCCTCCATTTCCTTCCATGTACCTTATGGAATCAGGTTTAATATTAGGATCTTTAATCCTTTTTGATCTGACTTTAGTGCCTAGCGTTAGAAAGTGATCAAGTTCATTTTCTTTCTTCTTTTTTTTAACGTGACTTCTCAATTTTCCCAGCATCATTTGTTGAATAAGGTCCTTGCTCCATTTCACAATTCTTTCTCCTTTATCAAAGAGTAAGTGATCATATATTTATATATTTGAGGGTCCAAGTCAGGATATTCAATGCTATTCCATTGGACTTTATCCCAATACCACTCTTTTTAAATTTTTATTTACTTATTTATTTTGCTTTTGGGGCTGGAGCGATAGCACAGCGGTAGTGTGTTTGCCTTGCACACAGCCAACATGGCCGACCCGAGTTCGATTCCTCCGCCCCTCTCGGAGAGCTGGGCAAGCTACCGAGAGAATCTCACCCGCACGGCAGAGCCTGGCAAGCTACCCGTGATGTATTCGATATGCCAAACACAGTAACAACAAAGTCTCCAATGGAGACGTTACTGGACCTGCTTGAGCAAATCAGTGAACAACGGGAGGACAGTGACAGTGACTTTTGGGTCACACCTGGATATGCATAGGGGTTACTCCTGGCTCTGCACTCAGGAATAACCCCTGGCAGTGCTCAGGGAATCATATGGGATGCTGGGAATCAAACCCAGGTCAGCTGCATGCAAGGCAAACACCCTACTCACTGTGCTATTGCTCCAGCCCTATGCCACACCTTTTTTTTTTTTTTTTTTTGCTTTTTGGGTCACCCAGCGATGTACAGGGGTTACTCCTGGCTCATACACACTCAGGAATTACTCCTGATGGTACTTGAGGGACCATATGGGATGCTGGGAATCGAACCCGGGATGGCCTCGTGTAGGGCAAATGCCCTCTCCACTGTGCTATTGATCCAGTCCCATATCACACTGTTTTAACTACTACCACTTTATAGTACAGTCTGAGGTTGGGGAAGGTGATGCTTTCCATCTTTTTTCTGAAGGACTGCTTTACCTATTTATGGGACTTTACTGTTCCATATTTCATTCTTCATTATTTGGTCTATTCCAATGAACATTTTTAAAAAGGAAGATAAAAAGAAATATTTACATCAAAACGACAGCTGGCATAATATGTATCCATAAAACAATGAAGATAATATTTTTATTATTTATTATTCATTTTGGACAGGAGCAATAGCACAGTGGGCAGGGCATTTGCCTTGCATGAGGCTGACCTGGATTCGATTCCTCTGTCTTTCTCGGAGAACCTGGCAAGCTACCGAGAGTATCCTGTCCACACAGCAGAGCCTGGAAAGCTCCCTGTGGTGTAATTTGATATGCCAAAAGCAGTAACAACAAGTCTCACAATGGAGACGTTACTGGTGCCCAATCGAGCAAATCAATGAACAACAGGAGGACAGTGCTACAGTGCAGTGCTATTATTCATTTTGCCATGCAGGAGATTGAGTCCAGGGCCGCACATGTGCAATGTGAGTACTTTATCACGAAGCTGGCCCCACAAAGATAATCTCTTTAAGACAGAGATGCTCAGAGGCCAGAACAATGGTATGGTAGGTCGTGGTCGTATTTGCCTTATACACAGTTAACCCAATTTTGATCCCTGGCACTCCATACGGTCCCTTGAGTTCTGTCAGGGGTGATCCTTGAGTTCAGGACCAGGAGTAAGCACTGAATACAGCCATGTGTGGCCCTCCCTCTAATGAAAAGATATGTTTACATTGCTAATCTTGTTAACCTAGTCAAAGTAATAAGATATGAAATGGAAATAAGAAGAATTTAGTCATCATTTGCCAGAGTGCTGTGATCTACTCAAATTTTCCAAGGAACAGACTGAAAATTTACATTAAATTTATATAAGTAATAAATTTGACAATATAATTAAAAATAAAGTACATCAATAAAATCACATCTTCCAGAAGGGCAATGGAGAAGATTATCCATGACTTCTACTGGGATCTCTTCGATAGCCATGTCCACCTGTCCACATACCAAATTCCAAAGGATGGATATGTCATACCCAATGTTCTCCCTTCCAAAATCCAACATGCCATTTTGGCGGTAAAGAAGCGAACAGCACCCAGACCAGACAAGGTCAGACCCAAACACCTGAAGAACCTGCCATCAGTACTCATCAATATCCTGGCTCGGCTCTTCACATGCTACCTGTCTGAATGCAAGGTTCCACCCCAATGAAAAACCAGTAGGACTGTTCTACTGTACAAGAAGGGAGACATCCACAACATTGGCAACTACCGCCTGAATTGCCTGGGTCTGTCATCTACAAGCTGTTCACTCGAGTTATTCTGAATAGGATTGGCAGAACACTAGATGAAGGAAAACCATGCGAGCAAGCCGGGTTCCAAAAAGAATTCAGCACAATCAACCATATTCACATGATAACCAAGCTCATTGAGGTTTCTTGGGAGTTCAAGTTGCCACTCTGTCTAACGTTCATTGATTTAAAGACAGCCTTTGATTCTGTTGAGATGGAAGCAGTCATCGAAGCCCTAGCCAAACAGGGTATTCAAACTCAATACATCAGGATCCTCCATGAGCTGTATTATGGATTCACTACCAGGATCTCACCATTCTACAAGGAAGTGATCATCCATGTCAAGAGAGGGGTTCGGCAGGGTGATATGATTTCAGCAAAATTCTTCAGTGCCACCCTCGAGAACGTCATGCAATAACTGGAATGGGAAGGAATGGGAGTGAAGATAGATGGCCGTCAACTACACCACCTCCGCTTTGTGATGACATCGTTCCAATAACACCAAACATTAGCCAAGCAGCGCAAATGCTGGCCGACTTTGACCATGAGTGTGGAAAGGTCGGACTACAGCTGAATCTCACGAAGATGATGTTTATGAGAAATGGTCTTGTTCCTGATGTTCCATTTGCTCTCAATGAAATGAACATCTCCGAATGCAACAGTTATGTGTATCTACATCGAGAAATCAACATGACGAATGACCTGGCACCTGAGTTGCACAGAAGGATGAGAGTGGCTTGGAATGCCTTCAAGAGCGCTGAAGAAATAGCTAAGAGGATGAAGAACTTCGGGCTTCTGGCACATCTCTTCAATCCCACTATTCTTCCTGCATTAACATATACCTCAGAGATCTGGGTCCTATGAAAACAGGATGAGAACGCTATTCAGGCCTCCTAAAGAGGAATTGAAAGAGCTATGCTTGGAATATTATGCTTCACTCAAGTGAGAGAAAAAATCTGGAGTTCCAACCTCCGTCAATGATTGAGAATCAGGGACACTGTCTCGTTTGCCAAGTTGTGGAAAATCAGATGGGCTGGACACGTAATGAGATTTGGAGATGACCTATGGACTAGAGGCATTACCAACTGAATTCCACGGGACATCAAAAGATCACATGGTCACCCACCTACGAGATGGTCAGACTTCTTTGTCAAGACCCTGAACAATTGGTTTGAGGCTCTTCATGTTCCTGGAGCAAGCAGACGCCATTGGACTACACTAGCATGCGACAGGGATGAAAGGAGTCATTACTGGCGCCCGCTTGATTATATCGATTAGTAACTGGACATCAAGTGATTAAGTGATCAATAAAATAACAACTTTCTTAAATAATGCGTTAATGACAGCAGACGTTAATGGAGACGTTACTGGCGCCGGCTCGAGCAAATCGAGGACTAAGGGGAAGTTAAGTGATTAAGTGAAGTGATAATGACAGCAAATGTAGAAATAAAGAATGTTTACAGTTTCAATTATAAAAGTTTAAACACCTTCAGGCTACAATGATAGTAGAGTCAGTAAGACACTTGTCTTCCATGCAGCTGACCTGGGTTTTACTCCTAGCCCTATCTCCTAGCATTGTCAGGAGTGATCCCTGAGTACAGCATCAAGAGTAAGCCCTGAACACCACTGGGTGTGACCTCAAAACAAAACAAAAAGTTAAACACCTTGAAATAATTTAGAAAATGTTAACTTACACGTAAGTACCCCAAAATAAATGTGCAACAGTGTACCAGGAAACAAAAGATATTCAGCGGTAGGGCATTTGCCTTGCACACAGCCAGCTTGGCCGAGCCAGGTTCGATTCCTCTGCCCCTCTCGGAGAGCCTGGTAAACTACTGAGAGTATCTTGCCCCACATGGCAAAGCCTGGCAAGCTACCCATGACATATTCAATATGCCAAACACAGTAACAAGAAGTCTTACAATGGAGATGTAACTGGGCCCACTCGAGCAACTCGATGAACAATGGGAGGACAGTGCTACAGTGAGACAAACCAAATGTTATATTCATATATAATGAATTGAATATTGTATGAAAACTTTCAGATTTATTTATAACCTTTGATCAATTGTAATAAAAATATCATTTAAATTTCCTCAAAGTTTTGAAGGTGCATTATGCTCTAGAAGAATGGCTAAAGGGGCTTGTCAAATTTCATTTAAATGTAAGAAAAAATAGTCTTCTACATTTGTGTTTATGCAATGAGACTCATGTACACAAATATGCATAGGAAAATGTCTAAAGGGAAATTACTGTCTTAAAATTGAGATAAGAGCTGGAGAGATAGCACAGTGGGTAGGGCATTTGCCTTGCACACGGCTGACTTGGGTTCTATCCTTGGCATTCCATATTGTTCCCCCAGTACCTCCAGGAGTAATTCCTGAGTGCAGAGCCAGGAGTAATCCCTGAGCATCACTGGGTGTGACCCAAAAAGCAAAAAAAAAGAGAGCGAGAGAGAGAGAGAGAGAGAGATAATCTTCGTTTACAAGATTATACTTATTTTAGGATGACAATTTCATATGTCTTTAAAATGTGTGTTATCACATACCTACCAAATACCAATATTCCTTTACTGTTGTCATTAGACTCCCATGCCCCACTTCACCTTTGCAACTCTCCCTTTTTTCCCCTATTAATCTTAGTTCTTCCCTCAGAGCCCAAGAAGTGTTTGTTTTGTTTTATTTTTTATTCTTATGTTTATCCCCTCTATAAATAAAATCATCTATTTGTCTTACTCCTTTGACTTATTTTTCTTTGCATGATACCAACAATTTTATCAATTGAAATCAACAAAAGATTTTTTTCTTTGATCATAGCTGAGTAGTATTCTGCTATATATATATGCATATATATATAATTCTTAATAGTTTTTCTATAGTAACTGAACAAATTGAAATTTCATCAACAATGAATGAGGGCTCTTTTCCGTCTTTTTCTTTTCCCACATCTTTACTAGGCCTTTTTTTTTGACCTTATATATTTAAAAGACCATTTTCACTGGTGTGACGTGATATATTATCTTGTTGGTTTTGATCTGTTAGGAAATTATTTGAGAATTGTTTATTTCTGGATGATGAGATTATATGTAGACTTAATATTCTTTTTTTATATTTAAAAATCTACATCATAACTACTTACCGATTTTAAATCAGTGAAAATATATTTTAGGAAAATAAGAGAACAAACAAAAAAGATTTTTTAAAAATTAGCTTAACTTTGAAAATAAAACTTTGGAAATAACTTTGGAAATAAAAATTAACTTCAATAAGGGGCTGGAGTGATTATGCAGCTTGTAAGTTGCTTGCCTTCCAAATTGCCTACCAGGATTTGATCTTCAGCATCTCATATGATCCCCTGAGCCCCACCAGAAGTAATTTCAGAGTTCAGAGCTAAAAATAACCCCTGAGCATTGGCAAGTGTGCCCACGTCCCCAAAAAGAATGAACTGCAATTTTTTAAAAAAATGATAGTTTTGTTCCATTCAATAAAATGAAATTGGTATACTGAAAAAAAACATTTACAAGAGCTGTAGATATGTATGAATATATTAAATCTGTGCAATAGTTGACTTGCTATTGCCCCCACAATGACCAAAGAAATAAAAAGACAATTTCATATACCTAGATTTAGTCTTCAAGGAAAGGATCACAATCACGATCTTCCTGTTGTTCGTCGATTGTCTCGAGCAGGCACCAGTAACGTCTCCTTCTACCTAGCCCTGAGATTTTAAAAGAGCCATTTCAATCTTCTTTCAGGATTAGGAGGATGAGACCCATTATTGTTACTGGTATTTGGCATATTGAGTATGACACGGGAAGTTTGCCAGACTCTGCCATGCGGGCAGTATACTTTTTGTAGCCTGGAACAAGGAAAGGAACTCTAGATAAAAAAGGGTCTAGAAAAAAAATTTAAAAATAAAGATAGCTTTTGAGGAGTACAACCATGAGTAGTTGGTGCTGGAGTAGTTGGACAGAGGAATGAGTTATGAATGGCAGCTAAGGAGGATGAATAGTTTTGTTTTTGTTTTTTTTTTTTTTTTGATTCTGAGCTGGCCTTGGGTCAAGATTACCAAGGCTACTTACTCAATTTGGTTCCACTTTACAATGATTGACAGAAGTCTCCTGTGAACTAACTACACTATTAGATGCTGTGATCGTCACAAAAGCAGTGTAAAACATGGCCCTTGATCTCCAGGACCTTTCAATCTGGTTGTGGAGGCAAGATAACACAGGAACAACTTGAAAACAAGACAAAAGAATAAATAGATTAAGTGCCCATCGGAGAGGTTCAGAGAATTGGTATAATAGAAGGCTACTGAAGGATAAAATTTAGGGGTCAGAGTAGAAAGGAGAATGTTCATGCCCCAGGAAACATGTTGTGACTTGTAAGTTCTGCCATGCATCCTCCATCCCCTCTTTTCATGTTGCAGAAGAATCCTAAGTCTTAAAGACCAGCCGGTCCCCAGACCATGTCAATCCTTAGAAATTTAGGCTGTCTCTTAAACAATAGCTTTGTTTAAGAGATTTACATTTTCGGTCCTATCAAGGTTTAATCACATCACTTTTGACAGAGAGGTTTCTGACAAGACTCTTACATTCCCTAAATTTATGAAGCTGATAGGCCAAGATGTTTTCCACAAAAAGTAAATTTATCCTCTCTGAGATCATGTAAGAGACTCTAGCAGAAAATCATGGTTTTGTTTTGGTTTTTTTTTTTCATAGACTATTTTTGTGAAATCCATGTCAATATGGGATTGCAGTGAACATTTCAAAGGGAATTGGATTATTCTATTTTCCTTGATAGGAATTCACAGGCAAATGGAATTCAGGTGAGATCTGAAGAGATAAGACCTTTGTTTTTGAAGGGAAAACAAAGCCTTAAAGTAGTCAGAGATTACTCATATGGAAAGGAGTTCAAATTACAGAAGGAATTTAGCCTCACATGCTCAATTGCATTGGCTCCTGCAGAAAAGCATGACACATCACCATCATAGTATTTAGGCTGACTTAATAAAGTCACAACTCAGTTTATTATAACAAGTTTGTTTGGTATTGTCTCTACAATGTCATGTGAGAAGGACCTTTATAGGAATTGTTTTTTTACAGTGAGTTTATTTAATCACCTAGGATATTTCTAGAACATGACAAAATCGAACACAGAGTTAAAATTTTAGCATTCCTTGGATCAAAATATGTGGTCTCACATTTTGTCCTTGTGTCAGGCAATAACACCAACCATAAACACACCCAAAGTGCACTTCAGTTTCTTTGGTAGAATTTTTTTGACACCTGTTAAATTTTAAAGAGCTCTGTGAAAAGCTATCTCAACTATTCAACTGGCTCTTGACTCATTCATGTGCATAGAAATGCTCTGAAATGATAAAATTGGAAGTTTTATACTTACTAACATTTTTTCTTCTGGTTGCCCATGCTCAATCTTTCTTTCTTGCTTGCTTTTTTTTAATTTTACTGAATCACCATGAGATAGACAGTTACACATTTTCATATTTGGGTTACAATCACACAATGATCCAACACCCATCCCTCCACCAGTGCATATTCCCCACCACCAATATCTCCGGTATACTCCCCCTTTCCCACCCTCCCCCTGCCTCCATTGCAGACATGATTCCCTATAATCTCTCTCTATTTTGGGGCATTATGGTTTGCAATACAGACCCTGAGAGGTTATCATGTTTGGTCCTTTATCTACTTTCTACACACATCTCCCATCCCAACTGATTCTTCCAGCTACCTTTTTCTTAGCGATCCCTTCTCTATTCCAGCTGCCTTCTCCCCTTTGCTCATGAAGTAGGCTTCCAGCTATGGAACAATCTATCTGTCCCGTGTACCTATTATCGTTAGTTGTCAGCCTCATGTTATGTTGTTTTATACTCCACAAATGAGTGCAGTCCTTCTATGTCTGTCCCTCTCTTTCTGACTCATTTTACTTAGCATGATACTATCCGTGTCTATCCATTTATAAGCAAAGTTCATGACTTCATCTCTCCTGACAGCTACATAGTATTCCATTGTTAGATGTACTAAAGTGTCTTTAAGCAGTCATCTGTTCTAGGGCACTTGGGTTGTTTCCAGATTTTGGCTATTGTGAACAGTGCTGCAATGAACATATAGGTACAGATGTCATTTCTCCTGTGTTTTTTTTTTTTTGCATCCTCGGGATATATTCCCAGAAGTGGTATTGCAGTGTCATATGGAAGCTTAATTTCTAGTTTTTGAAGGACTGTTCATATTGTTTTCCAGAAAGACTGGACTAGTAGGCATTGCCACCAACAGTGAAAGAGTGACCCTTTTCCCCCCACATCCATGCCAGCACTGGTTGCTTTTGTTCTTTTGAATGTGTGCCTGTCTCTTTGGTGTAAGATAAAGTAGCAGGCTACAAAATCAACACCCAAAAGTCCCTGGCTTTCTTATATACAAATAACAAAAGAGAAGAAATAGACATTAAAAAAACAATCCTGTTCACAATAGTACCTCAGAAAATCAAGTACCTCGGAATCAGCTTAACCAACGAAATGAAGGACCTACACAAGGAAAATTACAAAACACTACTTATATAAAAGAGGACACTAGGAAATGGAGACACATCCCCCTGCTCATGGATAGGGAGGATTAACATTATCAAAATGGCAATACTGCCCAA
Organism: Sorex fumeus; assembly: GCF_029834395.1. Lineage (NCBI taxonomy): Eukaryota > Metazoa > Chordata > Mammalia > Eulipotyphla > Soricidae > Sorex > Sorex fumeus. Next base: position 26,023,545 of record NW_026606118.1, read on the forward strand.
AGCACTATATAAATTCAATGCAGTCCCTATCAGAATACCCAAGACATCTTTCAAAGAAATAGACAAAACACTCATGAAATTCATATGGAACAATAAACCCCCATGAATAGCTAAAACAATCCTTGGGAAAAAGAAGATGGGTGGCATCACCCTCCCCAACTTCAAACTGTACTACAAAGCAGTAGTAATTAAGACAGCATGGCACTTGGCTAGAAACAGACCTGCAGACCAATGGAACAGAGTTGAATATTCTGTCACAGACCCCCAAATATATGACCACTTAATCTTTGACAAAGGAGCAAGAAATGTGAAGTGGAACAAGAAAAGCATCTTTAACAAGTGGGAAAATTGGATAGTTACCTGCAAAAAATTAACTCTGACCTCTGTCTAATGCCAGGCACAAAAGTCAGATCAAAGTGAATTAAAGACCTCAATATCAGATATGAATGCATAAGGTACATAGAGGAAAATGTAGGCAAAACTCTCCACGACATTGAAGCTAAAAACATCTTTAAGGATGAAACAGCACTGACCATGCAAGTGGAAGCAAGCATAAACAAATGGGACTACATCAAACTAAGAAGCTTCTGCACTTCAAAAGAAACAGTGACCAAAATACAGAAAGAGCCCACAGCATGGGAAAGAATATTTGCCCATCTGAAAAGGGATTAATATCCAGGATATACATGACACTAGTAGAATTGTAAAAGAAAAAAACCTCCAACCCCATCAAAAAATGGGGAGAAGAAATGAACAGAAGTTTCCTCAAAAAAGAAATACAAATGGCCAAAAGGCACATGAAAAAATGCTTCACATCGCTAGCCATCAGGGAGACGCAAATCAAAACAACAATGAGATATCATCTCACACCACAGAGACTGCTTAATCTTTCTTAATATGGTTCTGCTCAAAACTGGACAGCCTATTTGAAACCTTTTTTAGCCAGAATCATACAGATGTTATACTGTTGTCATGAGCGCTAATGTCGGTCATTTTGATGAGTAAGTATGAGTGGACCATTATGTGGTTTAATAATAAATTTCATCTGCAGTCCATAATAATTTAAACTCCACTTTCAAAAAGATAAAGCCTATATGCTCGAAATAGCCAGATCTCATCAGTAGCTATTTCAACCACCTTTGCCACTGAACTGAGTTAATGAATAGATCAGAGCGTAGATATAACATGTTGATAAAATCCAAACTACCAAATCAACCATGTGCCTGAAAAATTGACAGTGACCTAGTGATCTTTTCCTACATAGTCATTTACAATTCTCCCCAGTGAGCTATATTCCTCACACCTTTGTTCCATGAAAAATTCCTTCCCTCCTGAAATGTTCTTCTCTTCTCCATCTAACCACTTCTGTGGTGTAATGCCATCTCCAAGATGCCTTATCTTATAGTGAGATGTAGAGGCCCAGGCTCCTAACACTTTCTATATCATGGTAAACCTTCAGCAAATACTCTCAAGGAACCAGACAACTTGAATGCTCATCTTGACTTGGTCATTTGTTAATTATATGAACCTATGAGCCTACTTAAGTCTCTCAACTTTAGTTTTCCCCTATGTAAAATGGAGGTAATGACTTCATTTACTTCTCTTCAGGCTGATCTAAGAATTAAAGAAAGAATGCTATATAAATAGTATAAGAATCTGGCATTCAATAAAGATTAGCCCAAGGATATTCATCCAGAGCCACTGTTTTTTCTTTAATACATTTAAACTGTTTAAGCTAGGGATTTTTTAAATGTATTTTGAATTTTATGTTACATATTATTAATACATTTTCCAGAAATTCTTACAATCTAAATATGTAATCTAAATGCACTGCTAAACTGCTGAAAATGACTTTATAATGAACAGAGCTGAATTGTTATTCAAGACAGGCCCACCTCCAATTTTATTCAGAAAATGAGTGAGAATATAGGCTTTGGGGCACAGAAAGCATATTTTCCCCTCGGGAATACAATTCTATAATCTCAATTTCTTGGATCTGGCTGCAGTTAACTACATAGTCTTCCTGACCAGAAAGAATGATAGCATTTCTTATTTGTAGATATTCGAGTCAGTTAAATAGGAAATAATAAAATGATTGGTCACCATAAACTACAATCAAATAGCCATTGAGGCCTTTTCATTTTTATAATTATGGAGCTACAAATGTTATTTCTCCTCTGTCTGTGTCTGTTGACTTAGCTTTTCTTATTGCCTGTTAGATCATTATTTATGTATTTATTGTAGGTCTCAAGCAATGATAAATGATAAATAAATCTCAAGTAATGATAAATTCAGATACTTCTTTTATGAAAGTTTTAAAACCCAAGAATATGAACATCCTTTCTGAAAATGGCAGATTAAGTGAGAAAAGTATTTTAAAGCAACCAGAGACTGAGATTGTGGCTCAGCAGTAGAATTCTTGTGTGCTTGTGTAAGGCCCATAGTTCAATCCCCAGGCACCATGTAAATTAATTCACTCAGTAAAATAAACATCAAAAAGGTAAATGCATTCTAGTAAATGTAAAGGTAAAGGTAAAGGCCCTCCCGTTGATCGTCGATTTGCTCGAGCGGGCCCAGTAACGTCTCCATTGGAGACTTTGTTGTTACTGTGTCTGGCATATCGAATACTCTCGGTAGCTTGCCGGGCTCTCCGAGAGGGGCGGAGGAATCGAACTCGGGTCGGCCATGTTGGCCGCGTGTAAGGCGAACGCCCTACCCGCTGTGCTATCGCTCCTCGCATTCTAGTAAGATTTTTAAATTTCAAGGACAAAAAGAAACTTAACTTTTTCCAAGAAGAAGCAAAATTTGTTTACCTTTCAGCTTTTATCATCAGCTTTTAAATCAGAATTTGCCATCATGCCTTATCAGTAAAGATCAATATTAAAAGGTAATGCGTGCTTTTCCCAAAAGGAGAGAGAGAATAAAAGGGAGTGCCATACCACAGAGGCAGAGTGGGATGGGGGGATTAGGGGGGTGGAAGGGGTACTGGGATCAGTTGAGGTGGAAAATTGGCACTGGTGGAGGGATGGGTACTCGGTCATTGTATAACTGAAACCCAAGCACAAAAATTTGTAAGTCTACAACTGTACCTCATGGTGTTTCACTAATAAACAATAATAATAATAATAATAATAATAATAATAATAATAATAAGGTAATGAGTGCTTTTTAAAAAACTAAAGAGAAAAGATGATTTTGAACCTCAAATTCCATAGTCAGATAAAGTATAAATGCAGTCTGAGGGGGGAAATTAAAATATTGTTATAAACACGATTTCTTGTTAATCTTACTGCTCTTGTATCAATTCTGGGTAGAAAATATACAATACAGGCATTAAAACAAAAGAGAAACGTTGCTTTAAGGAATGGCCTACTACATGCGGATGAGAGGGAAAGCTACTATCACTTGGTGTTAAGTCTAAATTGTTCTTTACAACGTGGCTATAAATAATTAATAATTAAGACAGTGTAATAATTTAGTGTAATAATTAAGACATGTCAATAAATAGAGGTGTAAAACTTTAAAAATTAGCTAATTCTGGAAAATCTAAATAAGTTAATCAAAATAATGATGGGGTAAAAGAGAAAAGGTACCAAAGCTGCCATTCTCTGGAAGAAAAAGAAGTTATAGGGCCTTTATTAATTCTCAATGTTGATAAAATCACATGAACTTGACTGTTTGTTAAAATGGTAAGGCTAAGTAGCCCTAATTTAATGTGAGGAAATTCTGCAAGGATGTGACTATAAGAGATGTGACTCAATGAGAGTCCAATCTGGAAACCAACTAGCACAATCAAAACAGTCATGACTACTCCCTGACCAGCAACTCTATTTCTAGGAATTCGGTCATGGAATTCTTACCTATGAAAGAAGTTGCAAAGGTACATGTATATTCAGCCTGGTGGAATCCAACTAACAGTTCATCTAGATCATCAAGTTAGTTTATAAAATATACCACTTAGCACAGAATATTATGTCATCATTAAAAAGACTGAAATCTATTTAACATATAGGGACAAAAATATTCTGCATGGTAAATGTGCTGAAGGTAGTAATAATGTCTGATAAAATATCAGATTATGAAACTTAAAAATCTCATATGTATATGCATATGAACGTTTATGTTTCTATCACACATAAAAAGTGGTGAATACATAAATAGAAAAAAATATTGGAGAAAAGAAGCTTGAATTGCCACTATGTATACCCTTGTGTTCTGAATATTTTCTACAATAAATATGTATTACTTTTGTACTTCTAAAAATAAAACAAGAACTATAGATAGTACTTTATTGATGCAAAGTATGTTTCATGGTTTCAAATCTCCAAAGCCCACCCAATATGAAGAGGGTGGAGTAACAGAGATTATATTGTTATTAATTGGTTGCATTATTATACTTCCTGTGATAATATTGACCATATCAACACTGTGGAATCCAGCTAGAATGAAGGAAGGGGCAACAAGGAAGGAGGAAGGGAAAGAAGGAGGAGTCAAAACAAACAGAATATGGTCTCATTCAAGAGAAAATGATTTCTGTACACCTCTGAAGAGACTGAAATTTGTTGTCAGTTAATATTCTGTGATTTGTGGTGTCTATCTCTGAATAGATTAAGGATCTCTTCAAGTAAACCTTCCATCTGTACACAACAGCTAAAACTGATGAAGGAAGAAGGAAGCAAAAACAGACTGTAAGGGCAGCAACGATTTTACCTTTGGGAACTGAAACTATTTTTGCTCAAAAAGAAAGTTTACAGAGACAACATTTCACATTTGGCTTCATAAGGCCATAAAGCTACACACACACACACACACACACACACACACACACACACACACACACTTTGCTATGAAAAACATAATAAAGTAAGTTTTCTTAAAAAAAAAAAAGACCTGAAGAGAACTCTAGCCAATAGGTGTATCCGTCATCACACTTATTGAACTTCCATCTTTTAACTAGATGTAGAGGAAATAGAGGTAAAAAGGCTTTCTTTTATCACCTGGGCCCTCAAGAGCTAGCACAAGAATGAAATATGTAAGCATCCAAGAAGCTAATTACAAAGCAATTTGGGAAGTTCCAAATTAGAGGTAAATATTCAAAGCCAGCACATCTTGACTTGGTGCTCTATGGGCGATGCAGGGTTAGAACAAGTTGCTTCCTCCATTTGTGGCCCCATTTCCTCCTTCATAAAACGAGTATCCTAGTGTAGTACTTCCTTCTGGATACTAAATAAGATAACAAAGAAATCTGTGTATACTATCAATTCCTAGTAAGAGTTAGTTCTATATTTGGGGCAGCAGATTAAGGACTCTGGATTTGAAACTTCACACTGGAACTGTTTGCTCATATGCAGAGGTTCAGGTTTCTCATCCCAAATCCTGGAAGACCTGTGTCAGAAGATGCTGTACAAATGGAGTGAGATCTGCCTTGAGCCATGACAAGGACCTAGGTCGACAATTGGCATCTAAGAACTTGATTGATTTCAATTACATCACTGTCAAAATGGCTTTCAAAGTGAAAAGGAATTAATGACAACTTTTCCTAAGAGTCTCAGAATGTTTGAAGAGGTGATCGTAGAAGAATTGATCTTAAATTTTTAGCTGGAGGGAGCTAGAGAGATAGTGCAGCAAATAGGGGGTTTGTCTTGTATGCAGCCAACCCAAGTTCAGTCCCCAGCATCCCATATGGTTCCCCATGTACCTTCAGGAGTAATTCCTAAGTGTAGAGACAGGAGTAACTCCTGAGAAGGGCCAGGTGTTTATACAGATGTATGTATATCTATATATCTGTATATCTATATAGATATATACATATATAAAACACAAACATATATTTGTTTGTATATATATATTATCTGGACATAATATATGTGTACATTTATTACATATATTTATTATGTCATATATTTATCACATAATATGTTTATTATGTGTAATAAATATGTACATATTACATTTATATTATTTGAGGCCTTTTTATTTTATAGTTATGGAGCTGCAAATGTTATTTCCTCTTTGTTCACCTCCAAACAGAGAAAGTGAAAGAACAGTTGCTCAAGAAAGCAGCATGAGCAAAGGCATAGACAATTCAATGAGGACGATGATGACAATACTAATACCACACACATGCAGAAAAAATGGATTAAAATGGTTCCATAATGATGGAGTTCTAGTAAGAAAGTATAAAGCAGAGAACGTCAACAATGCATCTGAGGTGACTGAAGAAATCAGAGCAGAGCAGAAGAGTGTGGTGTGAGCAGACCATAAATAGATCCCGAGAAAAACATCAAAAGGCAGGCGGAACCAGCAAAGGAAACCCAAGAAGAAAGCTTAGAGAGGCAGAAGCCGGTGAAATAAAAGAGGCTGAGAAGGAAAGAGTTTCAATAAGGAGTGGCTGGTCAGCCGTGTCAAATGGTGCATAAATGTCAAATAGGGTGACAAGGAAAAGTGAGGCCACTGAGCTGGCCAATTGGGAGGTTGCTGAAAGGAGAGCATTTTTAATTGAGCAGTGTTGGTGGAAACCAGACCGAAATGGGTTGAGGAATTAATGAGATGTGAAGACACTAAGTACTGACTAAGTATAGACTGCTTTCAAGAAGTTTAGTGATTAGAAAAAAGTAAGAGAAACCAGTCTTAGCACAACTAGAACACATCCACATTTAAATGTCCAAATAAACAAAATCCACATTTGGTTTTAAAAAAAAACAAAGAGTCAAACTCCAAAAGTTATGGGGAGAGAATAAAGAGGAACTTTATATGACATGAAGGAAGCAAAGCGGAAGAAAGCGGTGTGGATCAGAAAGTTAAAAAAGAAAACTTTAAAGTATGAGGAAATTAAGATTTCTCTTCAGTGGTGGGGTGAGGGGGTAGGGGTGTGAAGTAAGAGAGAAGCATGGTATTAATTTTTTGAAAAAGCAAAAGGCAGCTTAAACTTGGTGAAAGCAGTCAAAACAGAAAAATATTCCTCGCTGTGCCACTCACTGAGCCAGAGGCACGAGATAATTCGGGTTAGAAGGCAGATCCCACTGTCTCCACCGGAAATGGTGGGCAAAGGGCTGTGCACGAAGACCCACATTAACTAGCTGAAGAAAGGGTCCCCCTTCACTCCAGGTCTCCCTGAAAATATTTTCCCCCCAAAGGAAACCTGTCCGGAATAAGTTGAATGAGCAATTTGAGCACGATCTAGCAAAGGACTGCCAGACAAAATGAATGGTTCAATTTTGGAATGAACGAGATGACTGGATGATGCATTTTGTTTCCTGAACCATCTAGAGAAATCTGCCTAAGAATGTTCAGTCAGCTCTAGGAACATAGTCAAAGCGTTGTTTAGATAAACCATGTGATCAGTTCTTTGGCTGTGTGGTTCTCAGTTCCCACATCTGTAGAATAAGAAAGATTAGATTAGTCTTAAGACTCTCCAGTTCTAAGGCTTATGAAATCTAATGACTCTGTCCTTTGCATTGCCTTCATTGTTGAAAGAAAATGTGCCCCTGAGAGACGCTGATGCCCTATCTCGCTCACCAGATTGTTAGACCCAGTTTTGTTTTGGTGTCCTTCTTTTATCTAAAAAGAAGTTAGAAAATGTGTTAAAAGATAAAAACAGTATTAGGACACTCTGGGTGAGGTCAGTTCTTATCCAATCAGGAGACTTTTATGTGGAAAACAACCCTGAGTGCGGCTGAGCCTACTGGTTTGAAATAAACATTTGGATGGAACATTCTACAAAGAAGAACTGGTTCTTACATGAAGAAATTAATGCTTACACCCCAGTGCAATAGAGAATTCCTTTCTGAAACATTTTCTTGTTGTTATGTAAACATAACCTAAGTGGGTCTGTTAGAGATAATTGCTAATAGTCTTCTAACCTAGTGACTGGGGGAAGAATAAAAGGAGATGGGAATTATAAACATGAGAGAGAGAGAGAGGCATTGGGGGAAGGGCTGGTTTACATTAACAACCAAATGTGCCTTTTCTAGGCCAGAGGCAGAAATTATTTTTATAGCTGGTTTTTATTTCTATTTCTATTCTGGTTTCTAAGTGGACAGATGATTTTATAGGATCTCTTTCAGGGCATGTGTGTGTGTGTGTGTGTGTGTGTGTGTGTGTGCTGGAATATCTTTTGCACCTTCAAAGTAAATATGGACAAAACTCATATCTGACTTACATAACATTTAAATGATTTTTAAAGAGGAGAGCACTTTCTTTTTAGTGTATTTAAATCTACTCTTGCCTTATTTCCTTTTACTAACCTTTCACAGAAAAAAAAAAGAGAACTAAGAACTGGGCTCCTGATCAAACTCTTAGCACAGCCAAGAAGTAGAAGGCCTTCTGTAGGAGCTCACAATTTGGCACATTGTGTCTGATTTCAACATTTATGAGGTGACTGATGCTTGGGTCGATCCCACATGAGATGCGGTGCTTCACATCAGAAGAATGGGATCAACCCTCCAGGCTACAGAGGGTCTTGCAGGGCCAAGACCATGTTTGTGATGCCCTTGAGCCACCTGAGACAGTCAGATCACCATGGTCCATGATTGATGGACTCTGACTTCAGCACTCACTGAAGGAAAGGCTGCCAGCTATCAGACTGGGCCTCCCTATGCTTCTTTCTAAACCATTTGGGCCACCTGCCTATCAGAAAAATGTCACATTTAACAAGCACTGGAAAAAGAAAGCTCAAAGCCAGCCGGGAAGAGGGCAGAGGCACAGCACAAACCAGCAGTTGTTTTGTTGTTGTTTCCAATTCTGGACAAGATTCATTTTGCATCTAGCTGGTTAAGACACCTTAAGGTTCTCGCCAAAGTCCAGTGACTTCCTTTACCTCTCTCTCATACATCTGCCTGCTCTTTCCTGATTGTGAAATAAAACATCCTCCAAGTACTGTGAACTTCCACGCTTGCATCATTTTTCTTCTCTAGCATTTAAAGTTGGCTGAGCTAATGCAGATGGGGACAAGCAGCAAAATCAGAATTCAAATGAACCAGGTGGGAGCAAGTTACTATTATTGTTTTACGAATGAGGAGGCACCAAACTGAGTTATGTGAGCAGAGAACAACAGCTTGCACCAGCTCTGTGAGATGCTACAGTTTTCTGGTGGGAGCTTTTGTTTGTTATTCTTGTTGAGTGAATCCTTAACAGAATACACTTGGGAAGCCAGTGTGAGACAAAGCAGGTTGAGGCTTTAATTTTTCTTACATTCAGATTGGGGGAAATAGTTTGAATCCAAAGGATGTCATTGAGCACAAACATAAGCCTGGAGCTGGGCCCACTGGGCGTAAACCTTAGGGGCTATTAATCTACAACCTTCAATTTGTAAATATGCAGGAGACTGAGTCAGTAGAAAAAAAATAATTTTAAACATCTGTGGTATTCTTTCTGTTCCAGATTAATTACACTGCATGTTTGTTGATGCTGACCAGAATTTTCAATATTCTGATTAAACGCCGTAAGTATTTTTCTATGTGTTTTTCACTGAAGTCTCAGGAAACTTTCTCTCTACCACAATGTCTTTTGTTATTTATTTTGGTTCCATTTTTGTTCTTTTGCTCACCTTCTTTAAACATCTCGCTTTTCCTTGTGTTCTAAGTGACATGCAACTTTTTCAAGTATTTATTATTGCTTTGAAGAGATACCTTGTTAATACACAACCCCCCCCATACACATCATTCAATCAAAATGATGATATAAATGAAAATCCAAAGATGCTGTTTAATCATTTGGAGAGGTTGATAATTATTTTCAATCAGCTAAGATTGCTCTGTCAGTTCAAAGAATTATTAATGAGAGTCAAGTTTGTTAAAAGACTGCGAGCAGCCCTTTTTTTCCCTGAGAGAGTGGGAAGATATCAAGGAAGGTCATTCTAGAAAGTACTGTGCAATCTTTAGCTAATACCGTCACAAAACTCATACCCTCCCTGGGTGAGTCAACTAAAATCTCCATCCTATAGTCCATGAAGATACCTTTCTTGCATTTTATTCCTTGGCAACTTTACATAAAAGAGAGTCATGAACGACTGGTTAGAGTTTTTCCAAAATAAGCCAATTTGGAAATCAGAAATGAGCAAACTGCATACACTATGTTAAGGAGTTGAGATTCTCACCTCCACCAGAAGTCTTCTTTGATTAAGTCTTTCTCCTTTCCCTTATCTATTTCCCTTGCTCCCACCACTGTCCCACATTTCTGTGGCTTCCAAATGACCAATGAGCTCCTGTTTGGGGACTCAGCCTTTCTTTCCTCCAAATCCCAAGAGCTTCTCCTTAGACCCCAGCATGGCCCCAGGAGCTTTTCCTCCTCTTGGAGGTCCTGGTCATTGTTGAGTTTCTTCTTAAGCTTGCTGTAGTCTAAGTTACTCCCCGGTATTGTCTCTGCTCAGGCTGACACAGAGTCCGTGAAGATGTTGACTTCCTCCTTCATGAGAAGCTCATGAACTCATTTTGTTTTGTGGGCTTTACTGAAAATTACCAAAAAAAGCAACAAGTACCCCACACAGGAGAGATGTGACAACACAAGAGCTCTTCCATAATTGCTTCATTAATGAACAATAACCATTTATTGATCACTTCCTACATAGTGAGCACTGTCCTCTAGGATCTAATAGTTACTGTTTCAGAGCCAAGCTTCTTGGATGCTGTTGGTTGCCACTCCCTTTTCTTGGCAAACAACTGTCTAACATTTTCCCAAAGAGGAGGACAAAAAGTAGACAAAGTTCTCTCCTTGAGTAATCTTTATTTCTCTACAGCTTTTTAAATGAATAACATATTTCATTGGCGTCCTAGTCATATCCATGATAAAATCATGACATAAATGACTTGCACACACATGCAAGATGTTACTTTAGTAATAATGGAATTATTTGACGTTAAGACTATTTTGAAAACTTCAGACTATCTTCTTATTTTCTAATGCTGTCTCTACCTGTTCACCTACTTTTGTTTCTTTGTTTTTTAGAATACTTTGTGAAATCTAGTAATTTAATTCAACATCTATATAGTAATGTGCTCAAAAACTGATTTTCTGGTGGCCAGAGAGATAGCACAGTACATAGGGCACTGATGCCCCGGGTTCTATCAGCCCAAGTTTGATCTCCAGTGTTCCATATTGACCCTCAAACACCACTAGGAATAATCCCTAAGCACAATGCCGTAAGTAACCCCTAAGCAGTATGGCTCCCCAAACAAACAAACAAACAAACAACAAACTAAAGTCCTGATTATCTGACTAGAAGAAACAAGGATAAAGTCCTGATTCACAGCATTTCCCAATTTCTTTGATATCTACACTTCCACCATGATCAATTTCAGACAACAAGTAGCTTAACCACCAGCTGGCATGAGCTCTGGTAAGCTAGTAAGTACCAGTTCTAGCCCCCATTGATCCTTCTAGTCTTTTCCCTTATCAAAACCTGTTCTGTGCTTCATCTATCTCCAAAGGACTGTTGGGGTGTTGCCTTTTATGCGAAAGAGTAATATAACCTGTTAATCTCTATAAAATGGCAGTTCTGTTTCAATCAATAGAATGCGTGAGAGTTCAGTGTTGAGGTTTTCTTTTCTTTTTTTTTTTTTTTGCTTTTTTTTGGGGGGTCACACCCGGCAATGCACAGGGGTCACTCCTGGTTCTGCACTCAGGAATTACTCCTGGCAATGCTCAGGGGACCATATGCGATGCTGGGAATTGAACCTGGGTCGGCCGGGTGGAAGGCAAACACCCTACCCGCTGTGCTATCGATCCAGCCCCTTATTTTCATCACTTTCCTGGGCTTAAATATGTATATGGGGCTGGAGTGATAGCACAGTGGGTAGGGTGTTTGCTTTCCACCCGGCCGACCCGTGTTTGATTCCTCTATCCCTCTCAGAGAGCCCGGCAAGCTACTGAGAGTATCATGCCCACATGGCAAAGCCTGGCAAGCTCCCTGTGGCATATTTGATATGCCGAAAGTAGTAACAAGTCTCACAATGAAGACGTGACTGGTGCCCACTCGAGTAAATCGATGAACGGGAGGACAGTGTACAGTGCAAATATATATATATATATATATATATATATATGTATGTATGTATATATATGGGCTGGAGCAATAGCACAGTGGTAGGGCATTTGCCTTGCACGCAGCCAACATGGCCAACCCAAGTTCGATTCCTCCACCCCTCTCGGAGAGCCCAGCAAGCTACCGAGAGTATCTCGCCTGCACGGCAGAGCCTGGCAAGCTACCCGTGAGGTACTCGATATGCCAAACACAGTAACAACAAGTCTCATGATGGAGATGTTACTGGGCCCGCTCAAGCAAATCGATGAACAACGGGAGGACTGTGACATATATATATATATATATATATATATATATAATATATATATATATATATATATATAGTTGTGCCTAGCCGGCTTTCAAAAAACTGCACCATGATGAATGTGGGCTTTGGCAGAGCTACAGATAGTCTTTGCCAGCAGCAAGCCAATGCCTACTCACATTCACAGAATGTGTGCATCCTGGTCGGAGAACAGGAGCAGGCCTTACCCTGGTCCCCAGCAACCTGTACTGCTTTCTCCGCCAGCACTGCCCCTCCCCAGCCCCCCAGCCCTAGACTAGGGCATTTCTAGCACCCTGAGCACATTTGGGGGGGGGTCACACCCAGCGATACTCAGGGCTTACTCCTGGCTCGGAACTCAGGAATTACTCCTGGCAGTATTCAGGGGACCATATAGGATGCCAAGGATTGAACCCGGGTTTCCCACACACAAGGAAAATGCCCTACCCACTGTATTATCACTCCAGCCCCCTGAGCAGATTTCTAACTGGGCTGGAGCAGTTTAAAATTTTAAGTCCAGCAAGCAAACACTGTAGCAAGAAACTTAAATAGGAGAGCAAGGTTTATACCCTAAACATCTTTCTGGTGGTTCCCTTAACAACAGTTCTGGCTTTTGAAGGCTCACCTTAGTTCCACGGTGCTTGAACAATCATTATTAAACTGATTTGCAGAACAGCTCATATCCATCTCTGGAATATCTATACTAAGCAGGAGTTGATTTGGGGTGAAGGGGAGGTTGTTTGCTTTATTATTGTCATTGCTAATGTTTCTATGCAGAGAGCGAATCTAGGGTCTCTTTCATACAAAGCAAATGTATTGAGCTGTATCGCCAGCCCTTCTAAGCAAGGTTGAAGTAGGAATCATAAGACATGTTTGAACAGAAGTTTTAAATCTGAAAGGTACTTGTTTGAGATACCAGACAACAATATGTGTATTATACAAATGAAACTACATATGTATGTACATCTATATGAAAAAAGTGAGGAAAAACAGAAATATATAAAATATGTTACACTGATTTCAATTATGTAACAAATGTATCTAGGCATGGAACATAATATCTGAAAATGAGAGTAGTTGTATGGGGGCTATTGTCAGACTTAGGCATCATTTTATATATTGCTTGAAATTATTTTTTTTTCATTACAGATAACAAAATACCCCTTGTACACTTTCAACAATCATTTGTTGTACAAAGTAAGTTAGGGTTACCTCAGTTTGATCCACTCATCATTTCTTTGTTTTTCTGATGTCCTGAGGTATTTAATCAGTTCTTTAATACCTGTGACGTGTGTGTCTGAGCTTGACCCTGAACAAACTCTTGGAAGGCAAAGAACTGTCTAGTTTTGCTACTGTAAACTAAAGCTACTCCCCTCCCATGGGTATTATAATGTTTGAATTTCATAAGACACGTTCAAACTTATACGTTTAGATAACATATGCAATAAATAAGAGAAAAGAATCTTTAGTCCATTGACCACTAGTGTTGGTGTTTCTAACATAGTATCAAAAACATCTGCACCCACGGCCACTATGATAAAAAGGATACTGGGGGGTATGGTGCCGCCAGCAGGTCAATCTGTACCTGTGAGATGAGTGCATCAGCAGCCTGATGGCGCCGTCAGACTTGCCCCAAAATTGCTGCTCTGCCTTTGGCCAGATCCCAAAAACTTGGGGCAAAGTTTAGCAAGAAAGTAAACGGCCAAAAGTTAGGTTATGTGGGAGACACACCCACAAACCACCTCCGACTCAGCTATATAATTGGAGGCATGGCCTCTCTGGTTTCTGGTTGAACTGCTTAACAGCCATAATCCCAGAGACTCAGAAGCGAATCTCGGAACCCAACACCTCTTGGCAGAAATGCGTCCTGTTCCTGCGGTAGGTTACTGGCTCTGGGCCCCTCCAGGTGGGAATAGGTTTCATACCTTGGCCTGTTCCCTCTGGAGGCCTGGTGACTGCCATCCTCCAGAGGCCACTGGGCAGTCAGGTTTGAGCTTGCAGTGATGAGACATGCAGGGCCTCACGGGATGGGGGTGGAGCCAGCCCTTTCCTCCCTATCCCAAGGAGACCCTGAGTTGCCGCCCACGAACAGCCTCTCTGGCTCCTGGTCAAGCTGCGTAATGGCCATGATCCCAGAGACTCAGAAACAAATCTTGAAACCCAATGGCTTATGGAAGAAATACGTCTGGACCCCGCAGTAGGTCACTGTCCCAGGTCCATCCCAGGGGGGAAAGGGTGCTGTCCCGCCGCCTGCTCCCCCTTGGCGGCTTGGTGGCTGCCATCCTCCAGAGGACATTGGACAGTCAGATTTAGGCCCATAGTGATGAGACACATGGGACCTCTCCAGATAGAGGTGGAGCCAGCCCTTTCCTCCCCATCCCAACGAGACCCTGAGACCTACAAATGGCCTCTTTGGCTCCTGATCAAGCTGATTAACAGCAATGATCCCAGAGACTCAGAAACAAATCTCAGAACCCAGCAGGTTTTGGCAGAAATCCCTCCAGATTTAAGTGTTAAAATTTCAGAATTTCAAAATTGCGTGGCTACTACTGCAGCCACGTGACATCATATGTTATTCATAACCAGCAATAGAAAACAAATTGTATACTGTTGCCTTTTCAGCAAATCTGAGTGTTGGGGTAAAATCCCGAATAATAATGGTGGGTCTGGTGTCAAAATATTGAATGTAATCAAAATAGAGAGAGAGTAATGTGGAAATCATCTGCCCCACAGGTAGGGGGAGGGTGTGGGATGGGGGGTATACTGGCGGTTTTGGTGGTGGAGAATGGACACTGATGAAGGTACGGGTGTTTCATTGTATGACCGAGACATAAACCCGAAAGCTTTGTAACTGCTCTCATGGTGATTCAATAAATAAAATTATAAAAAATGAAAAAAAAATAAGTTGGAGTTCATGCCCAATTCAATCAGCTAATCAGTGGATGAATAAATAGCAGTACTCCTACATTAAAAAAAATTAAAGGATACTGGTGTTCATGTAGGATGAGAATAGTATATCAATCAGATTTTTTTTTTCTCTTTTTGGGTCACACCTGGCAATGCACAGGGGGTTACTCCTGGCTTTGTACTCATGAATTACTTCTGGTGGTGCTCGGGGAACCATATGGGATGCTGGGAATCAAACCCAGATCGCCATGTGCAAGACAAACACCCTACCCACTATACTGTTGTTCCAGCCCCCAATCAGGATTCTGTTAGAGAAGCAGAACTACTACATCGATGGCAAGTTGTTAAATAGGCTAAACTTCATAATGTATGAGAGCTGGTAGAAAATCGAGAAAAAGTCCTATCTGTGACTGTGTTGTAGGTCTGGGCCTCTATGTCTCTATGGAGATCTGTGCATGAAGTGGAAGAGAATGAGAACAAACTAGAACCTAAGGGAATATGCTAGAATTTATGAGGGCAAATTGGAGTTCTCTGCTTTCCTTCATCACATTCTCAATGATAAGGTGATCTGTCTGGGGAAGTCAATGTGTTGCAGTTATATCTGGCACAGGACTCAGAGAAACTGAAAAGTGTCCAGGGGTTGCTAGGGGAGCTTTGGATGCTCCATAAGATGAGCATCAATACACATAACCCACTTTCACCTGGGTTCCTGCACCCAGCTTTATTAGGTAAACCATGGCCACTTAATCACTTAAGAAGTGATATCTTATGTCCAGTAGTTTTACAGGGAAAAGGATCATGGGAAATGTAGTTCTGGCTTAGCAAATTGAGATAAACCACACCTATAATTGTTTGCTCCCCTCCTTTAAGTTTGTAGAAACAACTGTTCTAAGAACAGTTAAGTTCTAAAATTTAAGTTTGGATTAATCAAAACTTGGGATCCAATTTTGAGACCCTGGAATATCCAGAGAACTCATTTAATTGCCTGGTTCTCATATATAAATTCAATTATAAAGAAGTTACCACAGGGGCTGGAGTGATAGCACAGCGGGTAGGGCATTTGCCTTGCATGTGGTCGATCCGGGTTCGATTCCCAGCATCCCATATGTCCCCCGAGCCCCGCCAGGAGTAATTCCTGAGTGCAGAGCCGGGAGTAAAACCTGTGCATTGCCAGCTGTGACCCCAAAAGCAAAATAAATAAGTAAAATCCAGTAACTAATTAAAAAAAAAAAGAAGTTATCACAATGGGAGATCTTATAGAAAAAAGGATAGAAATCAAGGATTCAAGCTAGGAACTCTTTGGAATTACATTAATGGTTTTCTGTTTCAATGTGCCTTCTATTGCATACAAAAAGAACTGCTGGATATTTTCCAAATATTTCATCTTCTTGTTCCTCTCCAAGAAAGAGACAAAGGAGAGAGAGAGAGAGAGAGAGAGACAGATAGAGAGAGAGAGAGAGACAGAGACAGAGAGATCAAGAAAGACAGAATGAGAATCAGAAAAAGAGGAGAAGCAGTGGGTTGATCTTTTCATGAAGAAGACACTCATGTATTCATTACCAGAAGCAGCAGCCAAACATTTACAGAGCCCCTGAGTAGTTCCTGGGCTAGACACAGTGCTGATACAGCATCCTAGTAAGGGGCTGTCTCAAGGGAAGATTGGGCCAAGGGTCAGAGTCAGTTCTCTACATGTTAGAACAGACAGCTGCTTTGGAACAACCTCACACTTAAGCAAAATTCTAGCCACTGGTCATGAGTCTGGGTATGATCAAGGGGGAAACTCCACTGCCAGCCTGTACTCAAGACTCTTAAAGATTATGTACAAATATCCAAAACAGGTTGGAAAACATCCAACTAAAAATATCATTATCAGCATCACTATGAGCGTAGCATCACAGTCATCTCCGTGGCTGACTGCTGCTCTCTCTAGACTCTGTGAATAGCAGTCCTATTGTCCTTCTGCACAGAGATGGAGCCCTGAACAAACACCTTTGTGCACCAAAGTCACTGCAGATCACAGAAGATGAGTGACCGGAAAGAAGCCAATAAACTTACCTTTCTTAATTTCTCTCAGTGGAATCACAAAACTGGGCTCCGTTGGTAAACCCTTTCTGAAAGGCATGCTGGGTAACATTATTTTGGAAACATGACATTTTTTACATTCATGAGTAGGGTTGGGTTTTGTTTTGTTGGCACTCTATGCTGTGTAATGATTATTCTCATACACCTGACTAACCGCCTGTCCAAATAAAAGTCAAGGGCCTCCCATCAGCTATTTTGGTGATTTTCTTTTTCCTCCACCATGAAGACCTCATTGGGAGGTACCAGTTAGACCCAATTTAGCTGGTGATCATTGATTGAAAGCTCTCCATTGCTTTACAAGGTTTACTTGAGTTATTAGGTTTTATACTAAATACGGAGAATCTTATTCAGCTGTGGATTGTCCTCTATTAATTGGAAAGACCGGAAATGATGGCTTTTTTTTACTAGATATAAAGGAATTATAACTGAGAACAGATGTATTGAAAAATGTATACAAATGCTAGTCAGTACATTTAATTGTTAAATTATTTCCTGATGGTCAAGCAATAGGTATTCATGTGCATGTTAAATGGTAATAATTCATCATATTTACAGACAAGTCCAGTCATTTTGATATTTCGCTCACTTACAAGCCACTGAATTTCAATTCATTTAATTTTTATTAATTATATGATAATATATAATTATGCTCATTAGTATTGATAGCTCATTTATTAGTATAAAATAAAATAGCTCACATTAATTAGTATTATTTAGCTCATCAGTATTTCATCATTCATAAACTTTGTAAAATGGGAGTATACATTTAATAGTATTTTATGCTCTAGTCATTTAGAGAATAAAAGTTTTCTTTTTGAAAAATTGTATTTCTTGGTCCTTTCTTTTAGTCTCATAATTCCTTGACAAAAAATATTAACCTCAATAAAATACCATGTACAGAATTAAATATAGAGAATTTTGAAACATGTATAATACATGTTCTCACTTTTATTTATTAAATATAATAAAAAGAATATGCACCATAATAAATTTGCTATGTGCCAGACATTATGCTAAGCACATTAGGTCTGTTAACTCTTTTAATCTTTATGACACTTAGATGGAAGTCCTATTAGGATTCAATGTTTTCATATATGATTATTATAAGATGCAGAAAGGGAAAGCAAAAATTCACAGCAAATTGGAGTGTAAATGGTATACAGCTACGATTTCCATCATAGTACTGATTCCAGATTCTCAGCCCTTGGTGATACAGTAATGCCAGCGATGAACTAGTGATCCTTAATGTGTCAGAGATTATGAAGCACTCTAAGAATCTGATTACAGCTGAGAATCTCTTCTTAGAAAAATGCACAACACACAAGTATACTCACACACTCACTGACTCACCCCACACAAATTTAGAATCTTGTTAGACCTAGAAGAAGATGCAGAATTTCCTCGGGGTTTATAACCCCACTGTAGAAGAACTCCCATTCAAGCATTTCCTCAAGTATCCACATAGGGGGGTTTGTTTTCTCCTTAAGGAGTCAAGCTGTGCGGAGAGAAGCATGATGAGAGGCTGCAGAAAGTATGCCAGATACTCAGACACCTGAATGCGCTCCCAGTGACCACAGAGACTGAGTCACAGGGGAGGAAGCCAGCCCGATGGGAATCTGAGTGAGGCTTTTCCCATCTGCAAAAAATAAATGAGGAAGGGGCTGGCTGGAGGGCTACCCTCTGGAGAAATAAGAACAGCAACTGTAATCAGCCCAGACCTTTCTGACGTACTTTTCACCGGAAGATGGAGCAGACTGGAGAACTCTCCGGATTGTGTGGGCTTTTGAGGGATCTCTGCAGTTCCACTCTGTTCTCCTCTGGGTTTCCCCCCCCACCCCCCCTGCTTATTCTTTACTCCAGTTCACAGATCTCATTCTCCTGGTATTCCCTTTGGTACACACAAACTCTTCATTTCTGCACACTCCAGTTTTGACTTCCTTATGACTCCAGGTTACCATGACACCCCTTTGGTCTTACCTCCTCTTGTTTTTTGTTTTTTTGTGTTTTTTTTCTTCTTTTTTTGCTTTTGTCTTTTCTGCTACTGTTTCTACCCGGGGTCTTAATGGGAGTATGTCGTCCCATTCTTTGTGCCATTCACAGTACAAAGGCCTGATTGCTGCTAATGTTTTTTGCATGAGGTTACGTCCAGGCTTTTAACTAGCACGGGGGTTTGGCTGTGCTCGTCACAGATGCTACCGGAATCCAATCAGCTGCAGCTGGTAGCAAAGAAAGTGAGGGAGTCCTCTATGAAATTGAATAAATCCCATGCCTGGGCATGTTTTTCCCCATTACAAGATATGGGCTGGGGGAATTTCCCATGAATAGGCAGAGTGATAAACTATTCCAGATCCTGGGGACAGGTTGGTTACGGCAGACCCCAGTACATCTTTACACATTGAACCATGTCCTCCAACTGATAAAGATGGGTCTTTTCCAACACTAGATGGTTGGTATACATTTAGACAGAGATTAAATGACCAAAGGGATCCTCACTATTGATGAAATGTCAGGGATCATGGGAAATATCTGGACCTGAGGCAGTTAGACAGATGCATCTGTTGCTTGCTGTCCAGAATACCTATGCCCACACTTCTTGTGGCAACTTTCAGGGCAGACCATACTTCCTGGTACATTTTACTGGTTGTTCAGCCTTGGAAGGGGGAAATGGCTTTAAAAGGCACTGTGATACATGTTGTTTGAGAATTAACAAGTTAGACAGATCTTTAAACATGATCTAATCTCCATCCCCACTCCATACAAAGTGAGAGGGAGGCTGAACCCCGGAAGTGCTGGGTGCTAAAATACAAAAGCACCATGATAGTTGGTGGTGGGCCTCCCAATTTCCAGTCCCCTTCATTTTTTATTATCCTTGTATTGTCAGCCACAGTGGCTTTTGAATTCCTTGATGTCATGGAATTCCACTTTTCATAACAAAACAGAAAAGTCGTAAAAATAATTAACTATCATCCAGACTGAAGTGAGAGTACAGTAGGGAAGGCACTTGCCTTGCATGTAGCCCACCCTGGTTCAGCTAGTACCCTGAGCATCACCAGGAGTGATCCCTGGGCACAGAGGCGGAAGGAAATCCTTAGTAGGGCCAGTGTGGCCCCAACTGCAACCCCCCGCCCCTTAAAATGTCCTTGGTCTATAAAGATTTAATTCCAATGTTCATATCTTTACAGGCTGGAGCAATAGTATAGCATTTGCCTTGCACGAGGCCAACCCAGGTTTGATTCCTCCATCCCTCTGGGAGAGCCCGGCAAGCTACCAAGAGTATCCCGCCAGCACAGCGGAGCCTGGCAAACTCCCCTTAGCATATTCAATATGCCAAAAACAGTAACAACAAGTCTCACAATGGAGACATTACTGGTGGCCGCTCAAGCAAATTGATGAACAACAAGAGGACAGTGCCCTAACTTGATAAGATCACTTTCACCAAAGGTTTGGGCGCACTGGAAATAGCTCCTGATCAAATGACTTACCATGTTCATCTCAGACTGACTATGGGAAATGAGGAAGGGGGCAACAGATTCATGACTGCGGGGGGGGGGGGGGTCAGAAAGTCCTTCATACAGACATTTTGTAACACAAAGTCACAGACATGGGGTCAGTCAAGCAGGGAAGAAGCAGGCAGAGAAGGGAAGGAAGAGGCAGGGAAGAGCAGACGGGGAGGGAGTACACTGCGCATTCAGGAAGCAGGAGCCCAGAGTTCAAGAAGATTGCTTGTGAGCAAGCAACGAGATGGACAAGAAAGCAGGACCCAGTAACAACGACCTTCATGTACCATTCTCTCTGTTTCCCATGAAAGATAGCGATCTTGGTTTTAGAACCATCATTCTAATGACACTCTGGACGGCATGTATCAAGAGCTTAACCTTGGGAGCAGGAAAACCAGTTAGGAGTCTCATGCCATAATTTTAGACTGTGATGATGGTGTTCTGACGATGCCTGTGGCACTGCCAGGGCCGGAGAGAAGGGGAAAGAGTCTCAAGATGTAAAATGTATCATTTAAAGGGCTTGGAGATTAATTGCACACCACAGGGTGTAAGTGCTGCGAGGGGAGAATGAATATAGCACACAGCCACATTCCTGACTTAGGTCATAGGTCTGGCTGGGGTTCTGGGGAGACAGCGAGCATGAGCCTGCAGGAAGCTGGAGCTTAGACACACAGTTCAATAAAAATAGACTGGGAACGGGACTGTAAAGGTGAACAGCAAATAAAGATGAGTGGTTCTCAGGACACAGAAGATGCACAGTAGTCAGAATGACCAGAGAGTCACTTCTAATAACACTGACCACCCCCCCTTCATCCTTTGGGAATTCCTCCCCTCTTCCAATTCAATTGACCCTAAATCCTGAATGGGTGGGCCATGTGTAGTGTACATTAGAGTTTATCCACTTCCACTCAGGACCAGGATATTCCAAGAGGGCCATAGGTGAAAATCATGGAGACCACAGTGTGAAATGAGGAGGCTAACCAGTAGTAGGGTGGGGTTTAGGGGAAACAAGAAGGAAACAAGTGCAGAAAGGACTGACTATCGGGGGTCTGGGAGAAGGTTGAGCATGGTCTAAATTCTTCCCACCAGAGTCTGGAGTGAAGGAGAGGAAAAAGAAGGAAACCATCTTCAGGACACTGATATTTAAGGCTGTCACTAAGGGATGTAACTCACAGGTAGATCCCAAGCCTTGCCCTGAGTTCCATTCCCAGCACTGTCACACATAAAGAACCAAGGATGTACTCAAAACCAAAGAACAACGATATGGCCAGAGGAGAATCCTGGGACAGAAACCAGAAGAGGAAGGGAGCAGGAAAAAATGAGATAAACTAGACCCAGTGGTATTAGCACTCACATGACCCCCACAGAGCTAAGACAAGGCCCCCGCTGTGAAGGTGTTTTCTAAAATCTCCAATAATAACACGAGCAGTTAGTATTATAAGGGCTGGAGCGATAGCACAGCGGGTAGGGTGTTCGCCTTACACGCGGCCAACATGGCCGACCCGAGTTCGATTCCTCCGCCCCTCTCGGAGAGCCTGGGAAGCTACCGAGAGTATTCGATATGCCAGACACAGTAACAACAAAGTCTCCAATGGAGACGTTACTGGGCCCGCTCGAGCAAATCGACGATCAACGGGAGGGCCTTTACCTTTACCTTTACCTAGTATTATAAATTTAAGGCACAGCCCAGTGTCCATAGCCTCAGGAGATTCTCTGTAGCCGAAAGGTTCTCACAACACCGAAGCTATCCCAGGGCAGGGACTATGTTTCAATGGCCTACACCCAGAAGTGGGTTGGATCTAGAGGAAGTCAGATCCTATGTGTGGAATGTGCAAACTTATGTCACTGTGTGTCATGAGTCCCTCCATCATAGAAAACAAGCACCCGCAGATGAATTTCTTTGATAGAATCGTATATGCTTACTTCTTTGGGGGCATTGGATCATATCCAGCAGTGCCCAGTGGTTATTCCTGACTCTGCTCTCAGGGGTCACTCCTAGAACTTCTTGGGAACAACATGTGGTGATGGGATTGAGTCTAGGTTGGCTGCATGCAGAACAAATGACTTAACCCCTATACTATCGCTCTGGCCCCTAATATGCTTATTTCTTTTGCTTGGCATCCCCCGGCCCTCTCTCTTCTTTTTCTAGGGCAACACGCAGTGATGCTTTGGGCTTACTTTTGTCTCTGTGCTCAGGGATCACTCCTTCAGGGCTCAGAGGACCATATGTGGGACAGGGGATAGGACCCAGGTCTACTGCAAGCAAGGCAAGTGTTTAACAGCTGTACTATGTTTCTGGTCTGATATCCTTTGTTTTACTTTATGCCCTTACAGTTTAGGAAGGATGGATCTGTTCCTTACGGTCATTGAGAAAGAGACACTAAAAATTATTTCCTGTACGAAAATAAAATACATAAAAATTATTTCCTCTTCTCCAGCAAACACCTTACTCGTGTCTTTCTGTTGTCTTCTGACATGCTGCATGTTCATAGCCAAATCAATCTGAACTAATTTTGCAAGTAAAATGTTTTGAGGGCTTCCCTTAAGTGTTTTCCCAAATTCCAAACACTCAACATCTGTTTGGCTGGACTCAATTCCTAGTCTTATAAGTCTCCTTAAATCCACCAATTTGACTTGTCATAATTTATCATTTCAAAAATCTGTATTATTTATCGCCCTTGATTACATTATCACAGGTGTTCTGTTCTACTGATGTTTCCCTCAATTTTTCTTAGAGTCTCTTGTGAAATCTGTTGTATCTAATTTACCAGGAGGTCATCTCAACTCATTTTCCAGCCTTTACAAACTCCTTCCTGAAGTTCCTCTGAGCTCCACTGTGCATTTTTTAAGGATGATAAACTCAGGAAGTTTATCTTCCAGATTTGCAGATTTGCAGGGCATTTACATTTCAGAGACCAAGTTTTTATGAGCAGATATTTTAGGTGTTTCTCTTAATCACTATCTGTTATTCTCAGGTAATTATTCAGTTTTGCCCAGGTGGACAGGAACTTTCCTATACTTAAGAGCATGCAACCCTCCCCCACCCCCACTCCCTTGCTTTTTCAGTACACCCTCCTGCAGAAGGTCAGCCTTCCACTTCCTCCTTTCAAATCCAGCAGGAGCAGGAGAGCAGCCCCACCCTGCAACCTTTGGTCAAGCCATCAATTGCTTTCAGCCTCATTTCAGCTCCCACCCCTTCCAACCTCAGGCTAGGATAAGAACTGATAGGAAAGAGCCACAAGTGGTTGCCAAACAAGCATCAATGTCATTTGAACAGGTTTAAGAAATATTATTTTGCCTCTTTATTTTTTAGTCTTTTGTGCGGTGTGTCCACCCTACAACCCAAAGTAACACTTGATATTTCTGTCTTTTTCCCAAAAACATGAAGTCCAAGGCAAAAGGAAGCTAAAAAAACAGCCAGCACTGTCCATTCCTGGCCTACATGATACAGGGATGTCTGTCTTTGCAGCCCAACTCAAGATTTGTTAAATATCAGAAGCTCAAGATACCCACATAGAGAGAGCAACACTTAGCAGAAGTCTCTAGTGCGGCCAGTTCCCAAGCAACTCTCTTCCATGCTATGAGTTTATATAAAACCAGAACTTTACACCTGGTATCTTTCTAGGTCACACTTACAGGAGAGAGAAACTTAGTTTAAGAAGTTCTGTGGTGCTGAAGACATAGAACAGTAGATAAAGCATTTGCTTTGCACATAACTGATCCTGATTTGATCCTTGGCATTGCAGACGGTCTTCCAAGAACCAGCAGGAATAATCCCTGAGCACAGAGCTAAGGATAGGCCCTGAACATCCCTGGGTGTGGCCCCCAAATGCAGCCCCTCCCCATGGTACCCCTAGATAAAAGGGTGGGAGGATATAGGATCTTTAATGGTCCAGAGCAAAGAATTATCATAGATAAGGACATAAGGGCAAGGCCTACCAACCTGGGAGTCATTCTAATCAGCCTTTCACATCTTCAAAGAGCCTCTTTTACAGAAAATATTTATTGCTCACACTTTTATTTCTCTACTAAAGGGTCTCAATTGTCCCTAGTGATATATTTTTCCCTAGGAAACTTCTTAGAACCCACTGCTCATGGTCATCAGAGGACACAAAAATCTATTGGAGTTGCTTAATTTCTTCCCTCTGGAAAAACAAGGATAATTTCTTCCCTCTGGAAAAACAAAAGAATGACTTGGAATAGCCCTCAGTAAAAGTATCAATATGTGACTAAGATAAAATAGGTTCCATCTTCCAGAGAAAAAGTACAAGGGTTAAGGTGTTTACCTTGCATGTGACAGACCCTGGTTTGCTTCCTGACACTATATATGATCCTCCAAGCACCACCAGGAATGACCCCTAAGCACAGAGCCAGGACTAGCCCCTGAGCATACCCAGGCATGCAACCTCACACACAACAATAACAACAACAACAGTAAAGATATATATCATTCTTAAGCCACATTCCACTTCCTTACAACTTAGAGAAAATTCTATCTCTTGGAGTTTTTATAAAGATTAAATGAACATCATGCATAGTAAGATCTCAATAAACACAAATTATAATTAAGGATATAGATTAAAAAATACGCAAATCTACATATATACGGGGACATGACTTGTTAACTTTCCTTACATTTCTATAGGAATGTTATCTTTCTTAATACATCAAAATGCATTGTTTTCCTAGGAAGTGTACCCACAAGAACACACTAACTTCAGTAGATAAACAGCTGAATTTTCAATAACCCCATGTTCATTTCCTCACACTGTGAAACAGATCACTTTTATGCTCCATAACCATAGGTCCCTAGGTGTTGTTTTTGTAGATTATTGCTTAGAAACCTGGTTTCATCTACCTCTCTGGGTTCTTTGTGTCTCTCAAGGTCTGCTGAGCCGGGAAGCCACCTCCCATCTCAACCCCCTGTCTTTTTCCAGCTGAGCTCCAAAGGGCCATAAGGAGTAAACAATTTATTTGCACCTGAATCTTATCAGAAGCCATTTTACCAATGGAAGGGAAACTACCCACCTGGCAGAAGCACACTGACTGTGGAAAGTTACCGATACACACAGGAGGGCAGAAAAATCCATTCGTAAAAATCCCAAGAAGAGCAAACACTTCCCCTGGCAAGTTCTCCAGCAACAACCACCCTCGTCAGGCACCAACCAAAAGCTCAGACCTGAGCGGTGACAAATCTGGAATCCTCTGGCAGATGCCGGCCCAGGGCCGACTGCACAAAGGGGGCCCTTCTTACTAAGTCTGCGCTGAATCTCAACACACTGAGAATTAGTTTTGGCTGCGAGAGAAAAGCCGATGTGAAAAACATCATCTGATGGACAGGAGTTGAAATGAAAAACTACAATATGGCCCAGGCTTGCAGAGCCTCGGTGCCTCCAGGGTGGAGGGATAAACACTCAAGCAGCTCAGACAGACACGCAGTGATAACCATGGGCAAAACTCAGGCGGAGCAAGAGGGATTCAGCCTGAAAACTCAAACTTCAATTTGGTCTCTGTGAACCACGGTCATCTCAAGAGAGAGGAAAAGGTGTACCTGGCAGCATTTACCTAGCCTTGGAAACTCTTTCATTATTGCAGTTCTCTCTCCCTAAAGGGCTGGAGCTACAGCACAGTGATAGGGCATTTGCCTTGCATGCAGTTGGCCTGGAAGACCCGGGTTTGATTCCTCCATCCCTCTCAGAGAGCCTGGCAAGCTACCGAGAGTATCCTGCCCGCACAGCAGAGCCTGGCAAGCTACCCATGACGTATTTGATATTTGATATGCCAAACACAGTAACAACAAGTCTCACAATGGAGACGTTACTGGTGCCTGCTCGAGCAAATTGATGACCAATGGGAGGACAGTGCTACAGTGCTCTCCCTAAAAAAAAAGTAAAGGACCTCCCGTTGATCATCGATTTGCTCGAGCGGGCCCAGTAACGTCTCCATTGGAGACTTTGTTGTTACTGTGTCTGGCATATCGAATACATCACGGGGAGCTTGCCAGGCTCTGCCGTGCGGGCGAGATACTCTCGGTAGCTTGCCGGGCTCTCCGAGAGGGGCAGAGGAATCAAACTCGGGTCGACCATGTTGGCTGCGTGCAAGGCAAACGCCCTACCGCTGTGCTATAGCTCTAGCCCTAAGATATAAAATAAATCCTGGTGGGTTTTACCTAGTTCGGGTGGGGGGCTAGCAGGTAACAGAAATAAAAGACAGGGTATGGAAAGTGCCTGAAACTGAATAAAAGCCAAGGAAACAGGAGTTGAAGATTGTCATCTCCTGCAAGGATGACCACCCTTCTGACACTTGGGGACAGGATTTTTAGAGAATTCAGCAGAGTGAGGGAGTGGTGTGAACAGAGACAACTCAAAGGGCGGTGAAGAACAGGGTGTGAAGAGGTCCAAGGCTCTGCTCAGAAATGACCGCTGGCATGGGTGGAGGATGGGGAAGTGTCTTGAAGGACCAGGAAACGGCCTTGACTGCTCGGAGTTTCTGGACTTTCAGATCTTCTCCTAGAAGGGAAAGTTGATGCTATGCATCTAAAGAATGAATTGGAGTCAAGGAGTACATTGAAGCCTGGATGGCTGCGTGGGTTGGTTTTATTTTTTAAGCTAATTGAGTCATGATCACACAAACCAATTGCCAAGTGGTGGGTGATTGTGGTCTGAAGATGCTTAATCCTCAGCCTGGAGGCATTTATCCTCCAAGACAATGCGGCCCTCCAGGGTAGGGTCTCCCTCCTGCCAGGAAGGACTCAGGCCACCGAACTGAGAACTGAGAGGCAGGCCGGATGCCCCCCAAGCCTCAGGCTGCATCCTGACAACTAAAGACTTTCTCAGACATTCGTTCCAAGAAGGCTCTTCTTTCTCTTTCTGCTGCGTCCAGCTGATTGACTTGGGAATGAGAAAGACCTTTAAAATGCTGAAATGAGGCAATGAGATGAAGGTGAGGGATACAAATCCCTCTATTATCTTGTCGGCTCCAAGAAGACCAGCTCAGATTGTTGTCCTTGAAGCTTTCTGTTTTGTGTGTTTATGATGAGCTGAAGTCTGATCTTCAATGAAAAAGGCCCATGATCGCTTTGAGTAGTCAGTGTTCAACAGCTGATGATTTTGTTTCTGCTTAGTTTTTGTTTGATTTACAAGGCTCCTAAGTTAGTGGATGCAAATAGAATTTTAGGAATTATAATGAGAGGATATCATTAAGTACTTATCGTGTATATATGTAAATATACACATGTATCTTCAAAACTTGACCCCAAGTCTTGTTGCTAATATGGAAACTATGTTGATGACAACCTCACTATGAAATCTCCTATGGAGACAAAAGACAATTATAATATGAAAGGCTTTATCAGGAGAAGTAAGTCATTACTTTTCTGGGCAATTTTTACTTTGTCTGCGATTTAAGTCCTAAGACCATATCCATTTAGTTAGTCACACAAAGTTAATGGAGCCGTTTCTTATTATGTATGTTTTTGTGCTATTTTTGTATAGCTTTGTGGGGGGGGGGGGGGAGGGCACACTAGTGCTGCCCAGAGGCTCCTCCCAGCTCAGTGCTATCCAGGACTGTGTGGTTCCAGAGACAGAAACTGGGTGTCCACGTGCTCATTCTCTCTCTCTCTCTCTCTCTCTCTCTCTCTCTCTCTCTCTCTCTCTTACTTTTATTGAATCACCGTGAGATAATTATAAGCTTTCATGTTTGGGTTACAATCACACAATGATCCAACACCCATCCCTCCACCAATGCACATTCCCCACCACCAATATCCCCGGTAGAGCCCCCCTTTCCCACCCTCCTCCTGCCTCCATGGCAGATATCATTCCCCATACTCTCTCTCTACTTTTGGGCATTATAGTTTGCAGTACAGACACTGTGAGGTTATCATGTTTGGTCCTTTATCTACTTTCTGCACACATCTCCCATCCTGACCGATTCCTCCAGCCATCTTTTTCTAAGTGATCCCTTCTCTATTCCAACTGCCTTCTCCCCTTTGCTAATGAGGCAGGCTTCCAGCTATGGAGCAATCTATCTATTCCATGTATCTACTGTCCTTAGGTGTCAGCCTCATGTTATGTTGTTTTATACTCCACAAATGAGTGCAGTCCTTTTATGTCTATCCCTCTCTTTCTGACTCATTTCACTTAGTATGATACTCTCCATGTCTAACCATTTATAAGCAAAGTTCATGACTTCATCTCTCCTGACAGCTGTATAGTATTCCACTGTGTAGATGTACCAAAGTTTCTTTAAGCAGTCATCTGTTCTAGGGCACTTGGGTTGTTTCCAGATTTTGGCTATTGTGAACAGTGCTGCAATGAACATATAGATACAGATGTCATTTCTACAGTGCTTCTCCCTGGCCCCTTACTGAAATTTTGGTAGTGCAGGATGATCCAATCTTATCCTACTTTTCCTATTTGTAAGTTTTCCTCATCTCTGTTTTATTTATTCTTGAGAGATGGTCTTTATTTTATGGAGGAAGCAGTAGATGAAGAGTTAGGTGTGCTTCTGAAATACTCTCTAGTGTGGCGCCCTCCATTCTGACCATGAGAACAGTAATTTGGATTTGTGATATAAAAATATAGAGAGTTTCTCTCTCTCTCTCTCTCAACTCTCCCTCACTCCCTCTCTCCTCCCTCTCTCCCTCTGTCTCTGTCTCCCTGTATCTCTGTCTTGTCTCTCTCTGTCTCTCTGTCTCTCTCTAACCCCTTCCTCATTCCTTCTCTCTCTCCCTCCCTCCCTCTCTTCCTCCCTTCCCTTCCTCCCTCCCTCTCTCTCCCCTCCCTCTTTCCTTCTTTTTCCCTCCCTCACTCCCTCCCTCTCTGTCTCTCTCTGTCTCAGTCCTTCTCTGTCTAGCTCTTTGTCTCTCTGTCTTTCTCTCTTTCTCTGTCTTTCTCTCTTTCTCTGTCTCTGTCTCTCTCTCTCTCTCTCTCTCTCTCTCTCTCTCTCTCTACCACCCCTGGCAGTCCTCAGGGCTTGCTCCTAGGTCTCAAAAATCACTCCTGGTGAGATTGTTAGACCATTTGGGTTGTCTGGGATCAGTTGGATCAGCCTCGTGCAAGGCAAATGTCCTACCACTGTCCTATCTCTCCAGCCCTCTCAGAAGAGGCTTTTCCACAAAGATTTCAAATGCTATATGTTTAACCTGATGGAGAGCTGAGAGAAAGCTTCTTGATGAGCCTGGTATACTTTCCCAAAGTAAGCCAAACTTTTAACTGCCTCCTCATGGCAGATGTTATTATGCTCTCCCAGAGAGCAAATTCACAGATGATTGATTATAAGACACACTGTCATTAGCTAGAAGTCGCTTCTGTGGAGGTAATGGTGAAGAATGTTCAGCATTAGCATTGTGACCAAAGGAATGGTTTCTGAGACAAAACCCGGAAGAGAAAACACTAGGTTTTGAGCATACTTTTAACAGAGATTAGCATAGTTAGCACCAACTTCCCAAACCAACAGACTCTAAAGAACAGTCACATGATAGTGTGAAAAAAATATGCATATATATACTATAGACTTTTATAAAGGTATATACACATATGGGCTGGAGCGATAGCACAGCGGGTAGGGCATTTGCCTTGCATGCAGCCAACATGGCTGACCCGAGTTCGATTCCTCCACCCCTCTCGGAGAGCCCGGTAACCTACCGAGAGTATCTCGCCCACATGGAAAAGCCTGGCAAGCTACCCTTTATGTATTCGATATGCCAAACACAGTAACAACAAAGTCTCATGATGGAGACATTACTGGGCCAGCTCGAGAAAATAAATGAACAACAGGAGGACAGTGACAGTGATATACACATATGAATGTGTATATATGATATGGATATGAGTGTATATATGTGCATATATGTGTGTAGACATGTATATATGGATGCGTATATGGGTGTGTGGTTGTGTGTATATATGTGTGGATATGTATATCCATGTCTGCTGTACATACTGTGAACACACATTTATTTGCAGACCCAAGGGAGGCAGGCTCTGTCCATTTCAGCCTCAGATTTATATCAGTACACCTGAAAATCAGCACAGTGCTCACAAGAATACATTTCGTGCCAGACCACATGGGATGATGGGAAGCCAATACCTCCCCAAGCCATCATTAACTCTGCTCACTCTGTATGAAGTCTTTTTTTTTTAATTGTATTGATTCACCATGAGATATAGATACAAGCTTTCATGTTTGAGTTACAATCACAAAATGATCACCAGTGCACATTCCCCACCACCAATATCCCCAGTATACCCCCCCCCCTTTCCCACCCTCCCACTGCCTCCATGGCAGACAACATTCCCCATACTCTCTCTCTACTTTTGGTCATTATGGTTTGCAATGCAGATAATGAGAGGTTACCATGTTTGACATTTTATCTACTTTCAGCATAAAGTTAATGGAGAAACAAATCTGTGACATCAAACTTTTTTCACAAGAAAGCTTTATTTCAAAGTCAAGTGCAAGAGGGTAGAAAAGGGAGATGAGGACATTTTGCAGAGTATGTTCTACTTAAATGCCAGGCTCCTTCTCTATTTATTCACTAAATAAAACTATAACAGGAAACTTTCCTCTCTTTTTACAGAAAAGGAAACTAACTTTCATACAAGCTCCATAGGCCAAAGTCACACAACTAATAAAACATCATGTCAGTTCCAAACTCAAGACTCCCTTATCTAAAAACCTATCTCCCTGCAAGAAACCAAACTTCCTAATTTTAAGCTGTTGTGATTAATTCAATATTGGCATTAGCTCTATATCCTAGAACAGGGAAAAACATGTGAAGATGGCATGAAGTTTGAAATTCCTTCAGCTTTTACCTTATTGTTAAAAGCAATATTCTAGATGATTGAGGAAAAGGTACAAAAGTCATTTTGTAATTGGGGCTAGGTGACATTAAGCAAACATATTCCTGCAACAGCAGCAGAAGTAAATACTTAATCCCTTTGGTTGTACTAATACTGAAACTAGACGGACAATGAGCATATAGCAGTTGATAAAAAGGAACCTGAAAGTCTTCATGGAGAACTAATGCAGAATTAAAACTGTGACATGCTTTCCTATGGTAGGAGGGGGAAAAAATGTCACTTACAGAGATGAAGGGTTTGAGGTAAAAGGGCCAAAATAATGAATTTAGAGTTAAAACATTTTATTTTTCTACATGGTAGGGCATTTGCTTTGCATGCAGCCAACCTGGGTTTGATTCCTTCATCCTTCTTGGAGAACCCAGCAAACTACCGAGAGTATCCCGCCCGCACTGCAGAGCCTGGCAAGCTACCCGTGGGCGTATTCGATATGACAAAAACAGTAACAAGTCTCACTTCGTGTTCCTGGAGCAAGCAGACACCATTGGGCTACACGAGCACACGACAGAGACAAATGGAGATGTTGCTGGTGCCCGCTCAAACAAATCCATGAGCAACAGGACGACAGTGCTACAGTGCAGTACTACATTTTATTTATTTATTCATTTATTTATTTTTGCTTTTTTGGGTCAAACCCGGCGATGCTCAGGGGTTACTCCTGGCTCATGCACTCAGGAATTGCTCCTGGCAGTGCTCGGGGGACCATATGGGATGCTGGGAATCGAGCCTGTGTCGGCCATGTTGGCTGCGTACAAGGCAAACGCCCTACCCGCTGTGCTATCGCTCCAGCCCCAGTACTACATTTTTAATCAACCTTTAAGTAAATTATTTTGTTTGGAGGAGGGGGGCACATTCAGCAGTGCTCAGGCATACTCATGGTAATACACTCAAGGATCATTCTGGTGAGACTCAGGAACCATGCATGCTGCCGGGGTTTGAAGGCAGGTTGGCCACGTGGAAGGCAAACACCCTCCATGCTGTAGTATGGTTATAGTAGTATTAGTTTGTCTGGATTGCTGTAAAACAGTATTATAAACTGGTTGAGTTCATAATAACTTTCTGAGAAAGTTATTTTTCCTGATTTCTAGAGGCTAGAGTTCTAAAGAAAGCAAGAAGAAATCAAAGTATTAGCAAGATGCTTCTTCTGAAACATGGGAGACCAGGGGAATCTCTCCCAAGCCTCTCTGCTTGGTTTAGTTGGTCTTCTCTGACCTTCAGTGACCTTCAGTGGTCTTCAGTGACCTTCCCTCTCTTTGTGTCTAGTTTCTCCTCTCACCAGGATACCAGTCACCTTGGATTAGGAATCCTGGACTCCATCTGAATGAATTACGTTTGCCATGTCCCTGTTTCCTGATTCAATCAGCATCAGAGACAGAACTTTCACTTTACAGCTTGTTAAATGATCGTTCTGAATGTGCACAGATAAATTCCACAGGTAAATCCCATGTGTGTGCTTGTCTCCATGTCTTCTGAAGACTTCTCTAGAACACATTAAAGGAGGTAATCATTTCCAGAAGACACCACTGATGCAAAGTCCCAGAAGAGAGGTTACAAGGTTACAATTTATACAGATCCAAGTGGACTGTATGAATATTCACCAGTATCATTAGAGTAAAGGAATAACAACAAAAAGAGTTTGCACTTCTCCTATATTTTTTGCTGTGGGAAAAAATCCCCCACCATCATGGATGGGGCGGGGGGGGGGGAGGGGGTGGCAATCACTGAGTTTCCCAGAAAATTTTGTGTTCCCTGAAAAAAACCCTAGTATTAGGAATCCAGAGGTGACTATAAAACTACTTTAAAGCAAGTTTTTTTTTAATCGTAATTTTCCTCAAATAACCGTCCATCACTGTGTATCTATGTAAAGTAACTGCACATTAGAAGTACCCCGCAATAGTCAGGTTTGTTCCAAATATTTTCTTGACATGTCTAACATGTTTTCCCATGGAGAAAATGGCTAAATTCTTTCCTGTGCGTGTGAACAAAAGAATATTGAGAAAGAGTATTGACAACAAGCTTTCGTAAAGATTCTCTTGACTCCAGTCTCCACATCTGTAATATAAACATCATTACAGACTCTCTGCTTACCTTTCAGTTGTATCAAAAGGAAACTCTAGAAAATGGGTGGCTGAGAAGATTTATGCTGTTTAATACTTCCTACTTGACTCATACATTTGTTCAAATGTGGTATAAAAATAGTATCAAATCGTACTCTAATCAGGCAAGTAATAACATTTTTTTTAAGTCTTAGGAACAAGAAATTATAAGACTGGAGCCAGAGATTAAGGAGTTTGCCTCGCTTCTCACTGACACAGTTTGAATCCCTGCTACCATATACTGTCCACATGTTGTTCCTGAGCACTGCTAGGGGTCACTTCTCCACTCAGAGCCAGGAAAAGCCCCTGAGCACTACTAACTGTGACCCAACCACCCCATACCCCATCCTCACTAACAAATTTTTCATTAAAAATACTGTACTAAGAAAAAAAATGTATGGAAGGGGATATTCTGAATCCAGGACTTAAGAGAAATTAAAGGAGGAAGTTGAAATTAATGGCAGCTTCTCATTCCTTGGTCCCATCCCCCTCTAACTCACTGTGAACTTACTTGTCCTTGTGATAAATGATCTGCCCCCACCCCTAGGCCAGAGGCTCCCTGGGGGCAGGGATGTGAGGCTATTTGTTCCCTGATCTATCCCAAACACCCAGTAAGGCATGATCATGACTCAGCTAATACTTCTTTAACCAATGATTGTTGAAAGATACCTAATGCACCTTCAAGAAAGATTCTTAGAACTACCTCCTCTGGCCCTGTCTTTAGCAATCATTCCTAGAAAAACCTGTCGGCTTTTAGTATCATGGAGGACTTGAGATGGTTCTGGTCTCAGGCAAGGTCTTTGTAGCTGGGATTTTGTAAACAGCACCCAACACACTTCACTGTAAATCTTTGGAGAGCGAGCACTTTAGGCCATCCCTGACTCATTCCATCCGCTCCTTAGTGGGCGTACAAACTAACAGCACACTGGAAACACCCACTCTGGGCTCCTTCCACATCTCGGGTCAGGTCGCCCCAGTAGATTTTTTCCTCAAGAGTTTCCCACCCATTTTTCTAGACTTGTTGTTTTTCTTCTCAGCAAAAGCACTGTGCTGGGAAGGGCAGGCGCGAGCTATGTGCAGTCCACTGGACTTTTCAGAAGATCTCAGGGTTTACCCACTCAAGGGGAGTCACTGATTGTAGGATCCAACTGCCCTGTCCTGTGGCAAGAAACTCCTGCTCTAATGTTTTTCTTCTCAATCCCATTTCTGATTGAACTTCTAGAGCCTAAGAGACCCAAAAAATCTAATTCCACTCCCTCAATTTGGAGTCCAGCAAACTAAAGTCAAGAGAGGAGAAAGGGACAGGCCTAAGTTCACTCACACAGCAAATCAGATGCAAGGAAGCCCACCTATATTCCTGCAAAAGCCAGATGTGGGGTTTCCCCAGAGGCAACGTGAGCAAGATCTTCAGGACAGCAGCAGAAGGATACAAGCACGTGTGGTTCCTCCATAATTTTTAAATACCTATATCCAGACAAACCTAGTAGTGGTTAGTTGATTGTTTTTTTATATTCTTTTCCTTATATAAACTTTTATATTCTTTCTTTTTGTTAAGACTGTCTCAGCAGATTATTTTTAAGGAGCCTGTTTTGCTCTAATGTGTGTATTCATTCATGTTTCATTTTAGTTTGCAGCAGCACAGATGAACCCTGAACCTCACACACACCAGGCATGCACTTCACGGCTGAGTCTCTGCCCCACCCGAATGTATGTGAAATATGCCTTTTGTTCACAAGCTTCATTGCTATAATCTCCATGGTCAATGCAGTCTTTTTGTAAGGTGTGATTGAGCACAAAGCTTCGCAGATAAAGGAGGACTCATTTTAAGAGATATGATGAAGTTTTCTCTACTTCTCATTGCAGGTTAATAAAGTTAGGCTCTGAGGGGAACAAGTATAGATGAAAATGAGGCAAGTAGGTAAACTAAACTCCAAATACTTTGCCAAAATATAGGTTTATTTTTGAAAAATGTTAATATATAATACAAAATAAATGTACAAATAAAAAATGGGATTTCCAAATTTAAAAATGTAGTTCTCATCTCCAGTACTGAAAAATATATATATGTACATATATATTTCTTGTCTAAAAGACTGAAGATCTTTGAGTGAAAAAGATTGCTTCTAAAGATGAATTTGCAGATTAAAGAGGCCAAGAAAAATAAGAAAATTCATATAATAATATTCTGGACCCTAAAGGAGTCATGAAAATGTATTTTTTTAGTCCCAACTATTTCAAAACCATGAGGATAAGGAAAACAAAAGCCCAACAAGGCAGGGACCGGCTCACCCAAGGTCAGGATGATTTGCTGCTTCCCACTAGGGCTCTCGTTTTATCAATTTTCAGATTGGGTAGGAAAGGGGGAGTGCCAGAGAAGAGCGTGGAATTTTCAGGACCTGTCACGTGTTCCACTTATCCAACTGGAAAGCTCTCACAGTGTTTCCGTCCGCTCTTGCTAGATCCGGCCAAAGAAAGTAGAAGGATCTGTTCCTATTCGCTCGTCAAAAGGCTCATCAAACA
The DNA here is from genome assembly GCF_029834395.1 of Sorex fumeus. Lineage (NCBI taxonomy): Eukaryota > Metazoa > Chordata > Mammalia > Eulipotyphla > Soricidae > Sorex > Sorex fumeus. The sequence continues at coordinate 26,059,811 of NW_026606118.1, forward strand.
CACAAGCAAAAGCTGGAGAAGCAAGTGTCAGTGGGGACAAATTTATTCCAGTCTCGCCCGTATGAAGAGAGATGGTCCTGGAGAGGGAGTGGGGGGCTGGCATTCCTAAGAACCTTGAGGCTGAGGCAGGGTTCTAAAACCAGAGGAAGACTCTGGGCAGGGGTCAGGAGATAGCACCGAAGGCTGGAGTGCAAGTCTGGCTTGGGTTTTAACCTGGCACCATGGGGTGCAGAAGTGACCGGGATCACCAATGACTGGGATCGCTGAGCTAGGGCTGACTTTGGGCTGTGCCTAAAGATAATTTGGGTTGTCACAACTGGGAAAGGGCTGCTTATTGGCTGCTGGAGGTTTGCAGTTATCAACAATACTTTACCTTTTTTTAAAAAAAAATTTTATTGAATCACTGTGAGATAGTTTCAAGCTTTCATGTTTGGGTTACAATCACACAATGATCAAACACCCATCCCTCCATCATCCTTTATCATTTTGAGTAGTGTTTAGTTTGATTCATTAAAAACCCTCTTTATTGGACAGAATGGGTTTCCTCTAAAGCTTTGCTAAGTTCACTGGACAAATCCTATCCTACCATTAAAACTTGTTTTAGAACTTTCTGCCTCATCTCATTTTTCCCCCAAATTATTCATTTTTCTTTTGTGTAGACATTTTTTGAGAAAATAGCCTTATCTTATGTATGCTAGGTTTGGAGGGATGGGTATTTGATCATTGTATGGTTGAAACCCAAGCACAAAATTTGTAAGTCTACAACTGTACCTCATGGTGTCTCACTAATAAGAATTAAAAAAAAAAAACTTTAAAAAAAATCTAAATGCATATCTTAAAATACTCATTATGCTTCTATTTAATTCATACTATAAACAATTCTTCACCTTTTAAAAATACATCCTGCCCCTTAACGCAGGCCCAGTCTGAGAAGCCCCGTGAGTCCATAGAGACTCTCTCTTTGGTATATGTCTCCCAGTGCTTCCTTCCAAACCAAGAAATCACCTAACAATTCTGAAGACTGGACTATCTCAGCTTTCAGACCCTTCCAGTGTTAAACCTTTAATCCCACCACTCCCCCCCCCACAATCCCGCCAGCCCCTAAAAACTAAATCCAGATGAAGAAGAGGTAAGCAGAAGAACAGGAAGCAGCAATTTCAATAAAAATACTTAGTGCTGAAAATACATGCGTAGGAGAGACTATTTTCCCTGTACTTATATTTTTCTTTCTCTTTGTTGTCGTTCCACCATCCTTGGTAAATTTGTTTTCATTTTAAGTGTTACAAGCAGTTATTATGCATTCCAGGCAGGGCTCCCAAGCTGTGACAATTTAAATGAGGGAGACTGTGGTTTTTTTTTTTTTTGTTTTGGGCAGGAAAAAAAAATGATAAAAGTATAAATGGTTGGTTAAAACATTGAAGTAAAGCTTACCTTAGAGAGAAAATGCTTTCTATGTGGCCCAAATGGGAATCCAAAATGAAAATGTTCTTTGCTTCAAAAGGGCAAGGGTTGGCCGGGAGGAGATGTAAAGACTGAGGAAAAAGCCCTTTCACACTCATACATGTACCTTTCCTAAAGAGACTCTGAAATAGCCTGTAAGAAGCTACAAGGCATTTTTTTTAAATGGCTGAATCTTTTACATGCTGGACTCTAAGGAATGGACGGGCTCCCATGAGCAATACAGAAACACAGAAGGGACACAAGAGAAAGGACTTGAACACTCAGTTTCCAATCCAGGATCATTAACATGCCCCAGAGGTTGGCCCAAACTGTTAGTTTGCAAATAAATGTTATTAATAACAGGAATAACACCTGCAAGTCTGACAGACTCTGTAAGGTTGCTGTAAGACTTAAAAGGCATATAAATAAATAGAAGTACCTCTGTACTCTTTCCCAAAGCACTAATATCATCAGTGTCATCAAGAAGAAGGAAGGAAAAAGAGATAGTACAGGGATTAAAGCACTTGCCTTGAATATGGCACCAAAGCAAAGTGTTGGATGGATTCTTCTTTGCTTCTTAATCACTTAACTTCCCGTTAGTCGTCGATTTGCTCGAGCGGGTGCCAGTAACGTCTCCATTTGTCCCTGTCGCGTGCTAGTGTAGCCCAATGGTATCTCTTCGCTCCGGGAACATGAAGGGCCTCAAACCGATCGTTCATGATCTTGACGAAGAAATCTGACCATCTGGTAGGTGGGCGGCCACGTGGTCTCTTGACATCCCGTGGAATCCAATCAGTAACAGCTCTAGTCCAACGGTTGTCTTTAAATCTCATTACGTGACCAGCCCATCTGATTTTTGACACCTTGGCAAATGAGACAGCGTCCCTGATCCTTGATCGTCGACGGATGTCAGAACTCCAGATTCGTTCTCTCATTTGAGTGAAACGTGATATTCCAAGCATAGCTCTTTCTATTCTTCTTTGGGAGACCTGAATAGCGTTCTCATCTTGTTTGCGTACGGCCCAGGTCTCTGAGGCATATGTTAATGCAGGAAGAACAGTGGAATCAAAGAGATGTGCCCGGAGCCGGAGGTTCTTCGTCCTATTAGCTATTTCTTCGACGTTTTTGAAGGCGTTCTTCTTTGCACACTTTCAAAATTCCTTTGAAATATTTAAAAAATTATTTGTAAGATCATAAATTATTGGGGTAATGTCAATGTAACCCCAATAAATATCTTTCCAGAAAAAGAAAGAAATCCTAACAAGGTACAATGCCCCTGAACCCAAATGATTGAAATGATAATACCAAAGAGAAAATGTGATCTCTTAATGTTTTTGACAAGGTGGGGAATAAGTGAAAGAGTTAGTAAGGAGTTAGTAAGGCATGTTTCTTATAATTCTGAACACCCCCCCCCACACACACACACCCAACATGGGATTTATTTTGTAAAGTAACTCAAAACTTGATTAGTATGTCACAGAATTCACCCGAGGTAGGGAATAGACTATGTTTTGGTTTGCAGAAGGGATATTACAAACATAAAATGAATACTAAGGGAAATAAAGGAAAAGCAATACTCAGTGATAAAGCAAAACACCCAGAAAGGAGAAAAGAGATTGCTAGAACATTTGGAAATTGTTATTTTGTTTATGTACTTTGGTGTGTTTAATGCAGACTTTGATGGAGTTAACAAAATGGTGAAATGAGGAAAACCAGCAAATGAAATTTATTTAGATTCTCTGTGGGCTTTTCATGGAATCCTTCACAAGAGACCAGTAAGAAAACTTGGAAACTACTGGGCAAGAGGTTAAGAGCTGTCAGTCAAGGGTGAAAAATAGAGAGGAAAAGTAAGTGACCAGTTTTCCATGTGGAAAGGGGTTAAAAGTGGGGTGTTAGAAATCAGTATGAGAGTAGTGTCCTCTAGAATTTTGTTTTACACTCTTGAAAACAGACTAAATAATGAGGTGCTGAAATTTGCTGACTAAAGAAAACTATTTTCATTCCCTAAGTCTATACAGATGGATGTGAGAAACATAGAATCCAAACTCGGTAATTGGGCACAACAGTGGCAGATGAAGCTCAGAGCAGACAAGTGCAAAGTAATGCACGTTGAAAGTAGCAATTTAAATTACTCATCCACTTGGGTGAGTTCGGAATTAGTTCTAAACATGCAGGAAAAAGATTTAGGCTCATGGAAGATATCTTAATGAAGATGTATGCATGAGGCTCGGCAGAGTATTTAGAAGGAAGAAAGCAAATACACTCTTAAATTGCAGTGAGAATGAAAGCGAATATTCCCCCATGCCATTACAGAAATTAATGGCACACTCTTGTTCTCCATTCAGTCAAAACCACCTAACTTCCAAAGTAAGATGGTAAAAATGAAAAGAAACATTTGATAGCACCCAGGAAACTCATTAGGAACAATGGGGAAAGACAGAGAATTTCATACAGGAAGTTTTTTAAGAGAGCAATTAATAACTTGAAGGGAAAATGAACAGATGGGACATATGGATTTTCCATCAAGGTATTTTTGCCAGTTAGGCTGTAGGTAGGCTTCAAGCCATCTGTAAATGGCATTAAAGATAAGCTGAATGTCCTTCTGATACAGGATGATGTGAGCTGATTGGGCCTCACTTCTGCCACATCACCTTCAGTCTATCTGCCTCCCTCGTGGCTGCCAGTTTTCATTTGCCATAGGATGAGAACTAAAAAGCCTACGTATTAAACAGTTCCATAAATATTATTTATTATGCAAGTTACTTGTTTATCTCTTCTTCCGAACCCAGAACAATGCACAAAGGTTTCCTACTGAGATTGTAAAGTCACTCCAATAAAATAAAGGCAAGTTCCAGGTAAGCCCAAAGGTTAAGTCACTGCCTTTACCTGACCCAGTAAGATCCAAAATATGCAAAGCATTCCACTCTCCCTTCCTCAACTTCCCCAAGGAAGCCTGACCACCAGGGGTGGGAAGGTTGAATACCCCTCTAGCCTCTCCTTTTCCTAAATTAGGAAACTGAGATTAACACTGTAGTGACTAGAAGGTTGTCAATCCCTAGCTTCCAGAAACAGAGTGCCTGCTGATGACTGGATTACAATGCCCAGGTACTGGATAATTGTTCCAGTGCTTGTTGAGAAAATGACATCCTCATGTTTAAGCTAAGGATTGCACCATGCCATGCAGCAGGTGCACTGAGGTCAGAGGAACATAAGCTGGGGGAGGGAGGGGGGAGGGTGACTACCTGCTCACTTTCTGCAACATTTAGCAGTCCCCAGAAGATTAGAGCTGAGCTCTTCCAAGTCTCATCTCGAGTCTCCATGTTTATTCGCCTGTATTTACTATGTTGAGGCAATAAATGCAGTAAGGAACTTCAGAAGCACTATTCCTTGTTTGTTTTTCTTCCTGAAATCGAATCCCTGAGCCCTGTGATAAACCAAAATAAACGACCAGTGATTTGCACCAAAACATGAGGAAGAAGAATCCATATATGAATGTAACGATAGCATTAATAGAAGTGAAAAATTGAATGTGATCACAGAATACTCAAAAAGAGCATGTGTTTCATTTTTTAAATCTCACAAGTAGAGTGTCAGAATCCTGTAATGTGCTTACTCTTAAGAAATCATCTTTTTTTTCTCACACTGGCATTTGAATACTTAATAAAATTATTTCAAGAATCATAGATGTTTTCCACTTCAAATATATAGATTCTAAAAGAGAGTGTAAGGAGGTCCAAAAAGATAATAAAGCAGGCAGGGCACTTGTCTTTCACATGGATGACCCAGAAACCCCACATCATTCCCAGAACACTGCCAGGAGTGATCCCTAAGTGTAGTAAACCCTGAGCACTTCTGGGTATGGCTTCCCCCACAAAAGAAAATTTTTAAAGAGAGTGTAGGGTGATATTTTCTCAGCCACTCCGCAATATATGAAAGGCGTTGGCATAATGTAAGAGCATTGTGTGAAACGGAAAATTTCTGGCATAATCAATATTTACATAAGTGTCTTTACTCTAAACTCTGAAACAAAATACCTTATAAGCTTCTCTTCAAGAGAGACAAATCCCCTTCCAGCTACTGAATACATGTACACCCACTTCCCTAACTCCACCTTTTCCACAAGAGATAAGTTCCAAAACCTCCAGTGGATTTTGAAAACTCCCATTCCCAAAAGCTAGGACAAATTCTATATTTTGAGTTTTCTAGACATGTTTACTTGCAATAAATTTTAAAATGAACCACAATAAGATATCAATAATCACAGATCAGATCACAGATCATCCTGTTATTCGTCGATTGCCTCGAGCAGGCCGCAGTAATGTCTCCTTCATCCTGGCCCTGAGGTTATATTCAAGGCTCTTTAGGAGAATGAGACCCATCATTGTTACTGGTATTTGGCATATTGGGTACGCCACGGGGAGTTTGCCAGACTCTGCCATGTGGGCAGGCTACATTCGGTAGCCTGCCAGTTTGTCAAAGTAGGAATGAGATGTCATAATAAGATGTCGCGGCCGCGCAGTTCCGGGAGCTGGTTTTTATAGTCTCAGAGCCTTGGCCGCTGATGGGATTACACGGCGCCAGGGGGCCAGTTGGTGGGTGTGACCCCCGCCTACTGGAATTTGGAGGATCTGGGTGGAGGATGCTCAACTCCAATCCGAGTAGGCTTGGAGATCTCGGCCCCGGAACCCACGTGGCTTTGTCCCTCTGCCGGTATCAATAATAAAAAACAATAATTATATCCACTGCAATAAACTTTATGTGAATGTGCTCTCTTCACTCTCTCTTTCTCTCTCTCTTCTCTTTCTCTCTCTCTGTGTGAATACCTTACTGTAGGTAATAGGGTAATAGTTTCCAACCACGGTTGACCACAGGTAGCTAAAACCTTGGAAAGTGAAACTGAAGACAAGGAGGACTCTTGAAATTTGCTATTTTTAGGCCACATCTATACCCATCATTTCTTTTCATTCTGCCAATCTGATTTGTAGACTTCAATATCGCTATCCCACCCCTCGCCTCACCCTTCCCCAGTCTCTACATTGAAGAGAAATGGAAATATCTTCATGTGAGCAATAACAGCACCCACCCGCCTTCACTGTTAATCCAAAACTGTTAACACAGACACAAATAGGGAGACACTTAATCAGTCTCTGGGGCATTGGTCATCTAAAAGGGCAATTAAAATTCTTGTCTGGTGTCTGTAGTAAGACAGATATATAAACCACTTGCAAACTCAACAACAGCAAAACAAATAATCCCATCACAACAACGGGAGAAGTGACCAGACACTTCTCCAGAGAAGACATACAGATGGCCGCCAGGCAAGGAGTAAAAACTGCTCATCATCACTAGATCAGCAGGGAAATGTGAAACAAAACAACGAGATTCCCACACCAGTGAGAATGGCACATATCAAGACTGGAAACTGCACATATCAAGATGCATTGGGGTATGCATTAAAAGGAACCCTCCTGTACTGTTGGTGGAAACATAAATGGGTTTAGCTTCTATGGTTAACTATATTAATTTTTGGTTAACTATACAAAAGTTAACCAAAAATTAAAACAAGAACTACCATCTGATCCAGTAATTCAATTCCTGAGCACCCACCCCAACATGAAATATCTAATTTAAAAAGACAGATGCACACCTATGTTCTTTGTAGCACATAATTGCAGCAGTAACCAAAATCTGGTAACAACCAATGCCCTACAAGAGATGAGTGGATGAAGGAGCTGTGTTATATATAGGCCAGGGACTTGCTCATAAAAGATGATTAGAGCGCATGCTTTGCATGCAGGATCCCCAGAACTGCAGAGACCCCTATGCACTTCCAGGAACAACTCCTGAGGACAGAACCAGGGGCAATCCCTTACCATCGCCAAGCATTGCAGGTATGCCCCCGCAAAAAAACAAAAACAAAAATCGAACAACATAGAAGCTACTATATATACTCAGTGGAAAATTACTTAGCTATCAGAAAAAGATCAAAATCTTGTTTTTATGTGACAACATGGCCAGAACTGTAGAAGGTTATACTAAGTGAAATTATAGAAAGATAGAGACAAATGCCGAGTAAGCACACTCATATAAGAAAGCAAGCAAGGGAACAGACAGTTACCAAAGAAAACAGTCTTAGAGATTCATATCAGAACTGTGGTTGCCAAGAAATCACTGGAAGGATCTTATGGGCTCTGGTGGAGGGATATTGGCACTTTGGTTTTGGGCAATGGTATGGAAACACTGTATCCTGAAAGAATAGAATATTTATGCTCTTGTAAACCAATGTTACATTTTAAATAATAAAAAAAATTATGTATAGTACATAACTCATTTGTGAGTATTAATAGCTCATTAACAAGTCATGTAAATGAACATTATTTATTAGGACAGAACTTTTCAGAACATAAAACCTTTCCTCCACCTCCAGTGCTTTGGAATAGCCAAAATAGATGTCAAAATTCATGTACTTCCCTGTTACAAGAGGACATACAGGGCTGTCACTTAAAGCCAGTTTGGTGTTTTTAGAGTTAGTTGATAGCCTAGGAGTAGCATTTATTAGTTTCAGTTCATGGTTGCAATCTTTAAGTTAAATCCTCATTCATATCAATATAATTTTTCAAGCACAACATACATATACGTAATGTTAGGCTTGAAAGGATACAGTCTATATGGACCCCTTTTACCCATTTCTCTCTCCCACACACACATCTGCTTCTGGTGAATACATATCTAGTCTCTGTATCTATGAGCTTGGAGGCTTTATTGTTTTGTTTTTTAGATTCTTCCCATAAGATAAATGATGCAGTGTTTGTCTACCTCTTTCTCTGACTTATTTCACTGAACATAATGCTCTCAAGAGCCTGTCGTATCGGCACAAATGGCTATGTTTCCTTTTCCTTTATGTCTGAATAATGTTCCATTATATGGATACCACAAATCTTTATCTGTTCATCCATCAATGTGCACAGGTTTCTCCATACCTTAGCTATTGTGAATAATGATGCAATGGACATGGGTGTGTACATATCAAGAGTGTTTTTGTTTTCTTTGGATAAATATCCAGCAGTGAAACTGCTGGGTCATATGGCTGTCCTATTTTTTTGTTTTGTTTTTTTGAGGAAATTTGATACTATTTTCCACAGTGACTACACCTACTTAAGTTCCCTCTAACAGGACACACAAGTTCTACTCTCTCTGCATTATCACCAATACTTTTTGTTTGCTTCCTTTTTATTATGTTGGGCGGCGGGGGAGGGGAACACATTTCTAGCGATGCTCAGGGATCACATAGTGCCAGGGATTAAATTCAGGATCTTGTGTGTGCCATGCATGTACTCTGCCTCTTGTGCTATCTCCTCAGCCCCATTACCTGCCCTTTTTCTCTAATAGCAATTCAGCAGGTGTGAGGTATTATCTCATTGTGGTTTTGAGTTGCATTTCCCTGATGATTAATGATGTTGTGCATCTTTTTACGTACCTGTTGGCCGTTTGTATGTATCCTTTGAAAAATATTATTCAGATCTTCTCCTTATTATTTAACGAGATTGTTTTTTCATTGCATGAGGTTTTTTATATAATTTGGATAATAGCTCCTTTTCAGGTACAATTATTTTGAAATATTTTCACTCATACAGTAGGCTGCTTTTTTATTTTGTTGATGGTTTCCTGCGTTGTGTAGAAACTTTTACTTTGCTGGAGTCCCACTTGTTTATTTTTATTTTTTGACTTATGCTGTTAGTGTAAACTAAAGGTAAAAGGTAAAGGTAAAGGCCCTCCCGTTGTTCGTCGATTTGCTCGAGCGGGCCCAGTAACGTCTCCATCGGAGACTTTGTTGTTACTGTGTCTGGCATATCAAATACGTCATGGGGAGCTTGCCAGGCTCTGCCATAAATAATAATAATTGCCAAGATCTATATCAATAGAGCTTTCTGGCTTTGTTCTGGGATTTTTGTGGTTTCAGGTCTTACATCCATCTCTTTTATTTCAGGTTGGGGGGAGGTAGTTTGGGCTACACCAGAGGGAGACCTGGAGGCTATTCCTGGCTCTATCTTCAGGGGTTACTCCTGGAAGTGCTGAGGGACTATGCAGAGCTGGGGTCAGTCAAATTCAATAAAATTGTCTTAACCATTTTACTCTCTCCAGCTCTCCTTTATTTACTTAAAATTAATTAATTTGTGTGTGTGGTGTCGAATGTGGGGTTTTTTCCCCCTGTATGTGGCTGTTCAGTTTTTCCAACACCATTTACTGAGTAAATTGATAAATTGTTCCTTTTTCCTTGTCGATTCTTGACTCCTGTGATGTAAACTAACTGACTATGAGTGCATTTTATTGACTATGTGTGGTTTTATTTATGTGCTCTGTCCTATTCCGTTATTCTATGTTTGTGTTGTGGTTTTTGTTTTTGTTTTGCTTTTGTTTTGTTTTCCTATTGTTATGGGTGTCATGTCACTCCAGCTAGCGCTTGGGGACCCATGTAGTGCCAGGAATCTCATTTAGGAATTCATACATGCTAGGCATGTGCTCTAAACTTGAGCTGATCTTGATACTTGATTTTATATTTATGACATTCTGTTTTACTCACCATAGTTTTGTAGTATAGTTTGAGAACAAGTCTCCAGTTTATTTTCTCTTCCTTAAGATTGCTTTGTCTCTTCATAGTCTGTTTTGGTTCCACACTAATTTTAGATTTTTTTTTTTTTTTGCTGTTTCTGTGGGAATATGTAAGTGAGAGGCTGGGAAAAAGACAGTTGAAATAAAAGAGTTCATGCTGAGCATGTCAAAGACCCCAGCAACCCATGAGTATTGGATATGGTCCAGGTAGTACTCAAATGCAGTCAGAAGTCCCCCTAAGTCCCCCACCCCCCAGTACTAGATTGTTTTTGCTTTGCATGACATGAGGTCAGCGATTGTGGCTCTATAAAAACTACTTTTGGTGAACTGGACTGATAATACAGGGGGTAGGGCATTTGCCTTGCATGAGACTGACCTGGGCTCAATCCCCAGCCCCCCAAGCCTACCAGGAGTGATTGTTGAACACAGAGCTCTGAGCACTGCCAGGAGTGGCCTCAAAACCAAACAAAAACCACAAAAACCTGCGCATGAAATTTTGATAGGAATTGCATTGAATGTGTACATTGATTTGAGTAGTTTGGGCATTTTAGGAATATTAATTCTTTCAATCTTTGAGTATGTAACATCTGTCTATTGTGTCTCCTTCAATTTTTTCCTATGGCATCTCTATTCTTTCTTTTTTTTAATTGAATAATCATATGATAAACAGTTACAAAGTTGTTTATGACTGAGTTTCAGTCATACAATGTTCCAACACCCATCCCTTCACCAGTGCATATGTCGCTCGTCTCTCCTTCTTTCTCTCCTCTCTCTCTCTCTCTATCTAAATATCTCTATCTCTCTTTCTCTCTCTCTCCCCTTGCCCCCGTTATTTTCCCTTTATGCACTGTGGTTTGCAATACCATTACTGAAAGAATATCATACATATTGTTTTACCTCCAGTCAGCAGTTGCAATGCCTACATTTTTTCTCTTTTCTTTTTTTTTTTTTTTTGTGGAAGGCAAAAGTTTCTGTCATACCCAACAATGCTCAGGCGGTTGGGCAGTGCTTGGAAGATCACACAATGCCAGGGACCAAATCTGTGCCTCTCTCATGTAAAGTATGCACTCATCCTGCAAAGCGATCTCCCCACCCCACAATTTCTTTCATTAATGTGTTAGCTTTAAAATACAGAAATTTTGACATTCTAGTTAATTAATTTTTAGGGAATTTATTCTTTTTGATGTAATTTCACATGGGATTATTTTCTCAGTTCATTATAATTTGTTATTAGGATATAGAAACCAAAGCATATTTTTGAATATTGATTTTTATATTTTAAAACATCATTGAATTTTATTACTTCTAACAGTATTTTGAGGGGAGCTTTAGGGATTTCTATATGTAGGACTATTTGAATAGATAGTGATGACTTTACTTCTTCCTTTTTAATAGGAGTGACTTTTATTTCTTTTCTTAATTGCTCTAAGTAGGACTCCCAATATCATATTGAGTGAAAGTAGACATTCTTGTTCCTTATCTCAGATGAAATACTTTCAGCTTTTCATGTTGAAAAGTCTATGTTAGCACGAGGCTATACAGATATGACCTTAATTATGTTGACAGTATGTTACTCCAATTGTTGCTTGTTTGTTGTTTTGCTTTGGGATCACACCTGGAATTGCTCAGAAGCCACCCTTGACTCAGTATTCAGGGGTTACTCATGATGTTCAGGGAACCATATGTGGTGCCATGAATCAAACCAAGGTCAACTGCATGCAAGTGTCTTGTACTATCTCTCTCCTCTACCTCAATAATTGTTACTTTGAGTTATTTTCATCTACAGATGTCAATTTTTTCAAATGCATTTACTGATTCTATTCATTAAAGTACATGAATACATTCTCTTTTATTTTTTTCTTTTCTTATATTTATTTTATTGAATCACTGTGGGAAAAGTTACAAAGTTTTCAGGTTTAAGTCTCAGTCATACAATAATCAAACACCTTTCCCTTCACCAGTACTCATCTTTCACCACCAAGAACCCCAATATACACCCCTCCCACCCCTCCCAATGCCTGTGAGGCAGATGTTTTCTACTTACCTCTCTCTCTACTTTGATTACATTCATTATTTCGACAAAAGATGCACCATTATTGTTTAGAATTTCCCCCCAACAATCATAACTGCTGAAAAGGCATTGTGAAATAATTTGTTTTTTTATAGCTGGTTATGAGAACCATAAGATGTCACGCGGCCGCAATGGCGGCTGATTACATTCTCATTTAAATTTAAGAAATTCTATTGAAAAATAATTCAAATAACATGAAATTCATCCATTTAAGGTATACATTTCAATGTTCTTAGCATATTCATAGAACAATACAAATTCCACCATGTCCATTTTAGAAGAACATTTTTATAGCATCATAAAGAAGCTGCACAATGTGCAGCACCCCACACACCATCACTTCTATATTCTCCTGATTTTCTCTTTCTAGTACTCAGCAATCACTAATCTACTTTCAAGCTGTATATTTCCATGTTCAATATCTCATGCATACATTTTGTGGCTTAGTAGTAAAGAGCCTGCCCCATGTGGGTGAAGCCCTGAAATCAGTCACCAGCATCACCCCATCTAGCGAGATGCAGCCCTAGGGGATCCCTGGGGCCACCGTATGTGAGAGGTGGCACATACTCTAACCAAGTGTGTGTAAGCACTGTAATTAAGTAAATTAACACAATACCCCCCCCCCCTCCTCACTCCCACGACCAGCAAACACGGCAACTAAGCATCTGGCAACACCAACTAAGAGTGCGATGATGAGCAAGCACTGTAAAAATGTGTGCAACTGGGGCTAGAGAGAGTATAGCAGGTCGGGTGCTTGCCTTGCATACAGCTGACCTAGGTTAGATCCCTGGTATCTTGTATGGTCCCTCAAGTTCTACCAGGAGTGATCCTTGTGTGATCCTTGTGTGCAGAGCCAGAAGTAAATCCTGAGCATTGCTGGGTATGACACAAAAACAAAACAACAACCAAAAAAAAAGAAAAAAAAGAAAAAAGTATGCAACCCCAAACACTGCAACAATCAAAACAACAGAAGGATGGAAGTGGATGATAGGGGAAAGAAAAGTATTTAATTCATATAATTTCTGGTCTCTTGTGTATGACTTTTTTCCATTAGCAAATGATTTGAAGGTTTACTTGTGTTGAGTAAAACACATACCAGGTCTTTCATTCATTCATTCATTCATCATCCTGTTAATCGTCGATTGCCTCGAGCAGGCCCCAGTAACGTCTCTTTCATCCTAGCCCTGAGATTATATTCACAGCTCTTTAGGAGAATGAGACCCATCATTGTTACTGGTATTTGGCATATTTGGTAGGCCACGGGGAGTTTGCCAGACTCTGCCCTGTGGGCAGGCTACATTCGGATAGCCTGCAAGTTTGTCCAAAGTAGGAATGAAGTAATAAGATGTGGCGCGGCCGCAAATGCGGCCGCGCGGTTCCGGGATCTGGATTTTATAGTCTCCGAGTCTTGGCCGCTGATGGGATTACACGGCGCCAGGGGGCCAGGTGGTGGGTGTGACCCCCGCCTACTGGAATTTGGAGGATCTGGGTGGAAGATGCTCGACTCCAATTCGAGTAGGCTTGGAGGTCTCGGCCCCGGAACCCGCGTGGCTTTGTCCCTCTGCCAGTACCTTCATGTGTGCGGAGAGTGGTCTCAGCATGGTGGTGGCTGGTCCTGGAGGTCTTCGGCTGCCGTAGCCCTGGTCGGGGCGGGGAGGAAAGCTCAACCCGCTCCCCTCCAAGGGACTCCGGGAAGGAACACCCAGGCGCGGGGGCAGAGACTGCACTTTTCTCGTCCGGGATCTGGATTTTATAATCTCTGAGTCTTGGCCGCTGATGGGATTACACGGCGCCAGGTCTTTATCCTTTTTTATCACCACATATCGGGCCTTTATCCTTTTTATGACCAAATAATACTCCGTTGTATGGTTAGATCATGTTTTACTTACCCATATACCAGCTTATGCATGTTTAGATTGTTTCTACTTTTTTGTTGTTTTTTTATTATGAGATAATGCTGCTACAAATATTCTTGCACACGTTTTTGGGTGAACATATGTTTTCATTTGTCTTGGATACATAATGAGGAGTAGAATTGCAGGGTAAAATGGCGTGAGTCTATAGGTCCATGGGTCTACATGTAATCATTTGTCAAACTGTCAGGCTATTTTCAAAGCAGCTGCACCATTTCACATTCTCTCAAAGTATATGAGCTTCAGTTTCTCCACATTCTAATCAAAACTTATTATTATTTGACTTGTTGATTTTTGCCATTCTGATGGATATGATGTGGCATCTTATTATGGGTTTGATTTGCATTTCCCTGATGACTGCTGATGTCAAGCATTTTTTTTTTCATATGTTTAGTGCCCATAATACATCTTCCTCAGAGAAATATCAATTCTTTGTTCATTTTAAAATTAGGAAGTAGGTCCAGAGAAGCACAGAAGTTAAGGCACTTGCATGCAGCTGACCCTGATTCCAACCCTGGCACTGCATACAGTCTCCTGAGCACAGAGATAGGAGCAAGCCCTGAGCACTATAGCATGTGGCCCCCAAACCAAATATTTCAATTGAATTAAGAACCATTTTATTTTACCCATTATCCTGACAGTTAACTGTCTGTTGACAATTGATAAGATAAAGCAAATAAATAGGGATGAGCCAAGAGAATCACGCACACGGGTAACTTCATATAACAAGAGAAGGAAATAGTTTAAAAAGACAAACATAGATCCTTAAACAGCAGAACATCCTCTAGTCCTATAAGAAATGACAACTTCAGTGAGCCCTAATAGTATCTCTGGGTTATCATCTGGAAAATTACTGATGTTTTCTGTGATTAATTTCAATCTTCTTTATAGGTTGGCTTCAAATTCTCTACGGATTGTTTAAAATGACTAAGCTGTTCATAAAAGAATTAAGAGCAATGGTGAAGAGGGATTAACACTTGTTACCGATGGTGTGCTCTCAAATGCTTAACAACAAACTCTCCAGGGACAAGGGATGTCTGATTTTCCACCATAGCTGATTTCAAGCTAGCAACGTGATGTCAACTGGTGCAGGAATTTCCTGAATCAAACAATTGGCTCAGAAGCCAAAAGCAGCAAGCCCCATGTGTAACCGATTAGGCACTGTGTTAGGATCTTTGATACATTACCTCATTTATGGTTCTCAACAACCTTTAAGAAGAAATAAGTGTCCTCTACCTGCTTGTAAAATGAGACTTTGATTTTATTAACTTGTCCTGGAGGACTCAGCTTAAGACTTGTCCTTCTGACCTTTCTAAAGACTTGTGTTCTACCTGGGACCCCATGTTGATGTTTCATTTTAAAAAGTTAGGCCCCTGCCCCCCCCCAAAAAAAGTTAGACACCTCAAACATGTCTTTAATTGGGTTAAAGGGCATGTCTGAAAAAGAAGCATCTGTTACTCTAAAATTCAACTCGTTTAGAACACCACAGGCTTTGACACCAAAGCACCGGTGAGGAGGTGTAATATATAGGTACTCAGAATCAGAAGCAGCTAATCACAACTTCACCAGAAACAAAGAGACAGATGCCTGTGCAATGATAAGGCACAAAGTCAGACAGGAATTTGCAAACCAAGCTTCCCAGCACCCACCGGCTGTGCAGAAAGCGCCTGTGAGTAATCTAGACATCGTCTGTTCCAGCTTCACATCAATGTATCTCCTGCCAAAACCAACCAGTGCCAAGGCTGAGCCAGCCTGGGATGCTCACCACACCAGTTCCTCATGCCCCTGGTTCACACATGCTTACGTACACGCACACGCATGCATACACACACACACACACACACACACACACACGAGTGTCAGGACATTAATACACCTCATGAAGCAGCCTTGTGGCAAAAGAGCACACTCCCTTTCAGCACACATCATGTCACACTATTTCCCCCTGCTTGCACTGACCATCAAGAGTCAAGGTACCACCTCACTACACCATCTGGCAAGTAGGGCAAATCTCTTTGGACAGAATGTTACTAGGATTCTATTCAAATAAAACACCAAATTCTCCACCCAGAAGCTAATGATCACTGTACTTAAAAATTTGTAATTAGACAAATTGTATGGAAGGAATCACTTATGCAATCAGTGGCAAGTTTCAACTTCTGTTTTCAGCCAGTATCAAAGACGTGGGTTGATCCACCACAGGATAAGATATTCCCTTTGCCCTGTCTGGCACCCACAGTGGAATATCTTACTCCATATGGAAGCTGCTATTGTGTGCTTATTAGGTAAGTAGGATTTGAAATTTAGCTCCCAAGCCTTAGTAATTGTCTCTCTAGCATCCTAGGCTCAAACCTCACTACATAACCAATGTCCAAAAGACGTCAATACTACAAACAACCTAAGAAAGATATCAATTAAGGTTTGGGAAAATCAGTTTTTCACTTACAGCAAGAACATAAGATTATAGTCTTCCAATATCTTCAAGAAACTAGGACAGTCAATGTACACTAGTCTTCATTGTTTTTTGACCTGCGCTATTTTAAAACCTAAATGAAATGGATTAAAAAAAAATATGCAAGCATTTTTCTAACCTTTCATCCAAGAACGAATACAATAAACAGTAGCCTCATTCAGAGATCTTTGGTACAAAGCAGAATGCTTTTGACACTTAATAGTGCCATTATTATAGGCTTAGTAGTGAATATATTGAGGAGTGAGAAAAAAAGAAACACAAGAAGACAGTAGCAGTGGATAAGGTTTGGGTGGCCCCACCTCTTCATCACTGGCACTTATATTCACTCCTCACTGTGGTTGGCCATTGAAAACTAGTACCACTTTCCTGGGCATCCCAGCACTCCAAACCCACCTTTATTAAACTATGCGCTATTGTACTCTCTTTCCACTGCCGTCGCACTCACTGTTCAAGTTAACCATCTGGAATTGTATGTCTTCAAAAATCAGACTTTGGGATGTAAGGGAATAAACTTAACTAATCTTATGAACTGGGCTAGAGCGATAGCATAGTGGGTAGGGCGTTTGCCTTGCACACTGCTGACCCAGGTTCAATTCCTCTGCCTCTCTCGGAGAACCTGGCAATCTACCGAGAGTATCTCGCCTGCACGGCAAAGCCTGGCAAGCTACTTGATATGCCAAACACAGTAACAAGTGTCACAGTGGAGACGATACTGGGCCTGCTTGAGCAAATTGCTGAACAACGGGAGGACAGCGACAGTGAATATTATGAACTAATGGAAAAGAATCAACGGACCAGAGAGATAGTACAGTGGGGAAGGCATTTGCCTTGCGTGCAGATGACCCAGGTTTGATTCTGAGCACCATCTATGATCTCTAAGAAAATCACAGATGATCCCTAAGAGCAGAGTCAGCCAGGCATAAATGCTACTCAAGGTCAAATGTGACCAAAATGAAAAATCTAAAGCCCCAAACAGTCAAGTAGATAACAATGTTTCTCCTGCCACCTCTCCTAGATGCACCTGAACTACGTAGGGCCTCTTGGAGACTAGACCTGTCCTCATCAGTATGCAGGTTCCTTAACAGTATGCAGATGACCTAGCAGAAAACTAGTCAGCCTTCCCTGAGGGAATCATTTTCATTCCCACCCTGTGCAGGTTAACCATAATGAACATTTGAGTCATAGAACACGCAACAAAGTAGAGGGCGCGTGAGTGCGTGCATGCGTGTTTGTGTGTGTGTGTGTGTGTTGGAAGGGAAATCTTTTAGAAGTTAAGCACTAGTCTCTAGCGACAGTTTTTATCATCATCAAGCTAAGTTGTGCAACCAATTTTGTATTGCTGGAAGGTTCTTTTGTTTGGCCGCCAGGTAAAACAAGGGTTGACTCCTTTAAACAATCTCCCTTCCCCTACATATTCTTCATACACAGAATTCTTTCAGAAGCCTCTGAAAATCCCTTTTACAGAACAGAGGGATGCAAACAATCCATTTGTTTTGATTCGAACCTCTGCTCTCCTTCCAACTATCCCAGTTAGATTCTCACATTCCGGGAAAGCTTTTCCTACAATGGGTCGCCTCTAAATCAAAATGGCTAGAGTCCAAAGGTTGTACCAAAGGAAAATTCAGCTAGCTGTCAGCAAAGACTGGTCAGTATGCTTGACCTTTCTTTCCTCTTGTTTTCATTTCTTAATTGTCGTGTCTATCCTAGTGACGTGACAAACATCTGAGATGGGAATTGCTTTTATCCTTGTGTTTTTACAATGCTTCAGATGACAACTCTCCTCAATAAATTGAAAATCATTATTATATACAAATGCATATGCTAATGCATGACCTGCAAGCTCAGATGGCAGAATGAATAAACAATTACTGGCAAACACCCTGGTATGGCATTTCAATGAAGTCATCACAGAATCACTAGCAATTATCTTTGCAAACTTAAGGTAAGGTATCTCTGTAGTGTATGAGACAATATACACTTGTGCTTTAAAAAAGATAACCAGAACAGCTAAAAAATAGATTCAATATCTTAACATTCAGATCCAGAAATATAATATGCTATATATAGCTATGTATAAATATAAATATCCTCACAATCAAATGGCATGGTAGATAAATCAGGACAGCTATATTTAAAAAGAGAAATCTTATCACAGTCTAATGCTGTGTGTGCAAAATATGACAAGTCTGAGGAAATCACATAGAAGGCCAAAGAAATGAAATAGTTTCTTACTATTATACAGTGTGAAATTTTGTCTTACTTGACATTGAGCAATTAAAGAACTACATCCTGAAATCATCTTCTCATCAGGCAGATTCACATGTGATTAGAAGGCCTTTCTCGGTAAGTTGTTATTAATGGTCCAGTGTCAGTGCAGAGATGCATACCTCATGGGATTCCAAAGAGATTGGTCTTAACCTGATGCTATTTATAGTAGTGACTTAGATGATGGTAGAGAATATGGTTATTAAGTTCAGGGATGACATCAAACTGGGCGTGGTACATTCCACTTTGAAAAACTGGATAGAAGTGCAAATGTTCCTGATGGGCTGGAGAAGTAGGTGGACATAAACAGGTTGAGGTGCTTTAGTATAATTCACATGGGAAGAAAAACAAATCACATAACTATAGGATTCATTTTGTGATGTTCTAAGGAAAATCATCTGGAGGTCAGATTAACACAAATGACTGGTGTGGGTACTTTTGCCTTAAAAATACGACTGCGAGGAAAAGAAAAACAGGAGGTCTTGCCTTGATGCTCAGCACAGATACAGATGATTCTAGAATACTGTCTTCCACTGCACATTTTTTAAGAGCCCAGCAAACTACCGAGAGTATCTCGCCCTCATGGCAAGCCTGGCAAGTTACCTGTGATGTATTTGATATGACAAACACAGTAACAAAATGTCACAATGGAGATGTTACTGGGCCCGCTTGAGCAAATCGATGAACAAGGGGAGGACAGTGACAGTGATAGTGTATATATATTAAATACATATATACATATATATGTATTTAAATTGGGCGTGAAGTGGGGGAGTCACACTTGGTAGTACTCAGGGGCTACTCCTGGTTCTGTGCTCAGGGCTCACTCCTGAGAGTGACCACGTGGAGTACTATGGATTGAACCAGAGGATTGATTACATGTAAGGCAAGTCCCTTAAACCCTGTATTATCTCTCTAGCCCCAGCCCAACATTTTAAAGTTGGAAAATGTGGCAGCACTGAAAATGAAATTAATGCTTTCATATAAGTTGCAAGGTCAAGAAACAACCCTGAAAGAAACAGCTACCATGATAGAAATATTTGACTTAGAAAGGCTTGAGGAAGTCAGTTATTTTTAAGTTTAAAAAAATAAAAGACAGAAAAAAATTTATTTTCAACACTATTACCAAAAATTACCTGGGTTTGGGTATGTTTTTTTTCTTTTGGTTTTGGTTTTTGTTTTCCAAAATCTGTGGAAAACCAGAGTGAACTGCAAATATAATCACACATTCTTCATCGAAACATAGAACGAGCTTTTTTTTTTTTCAAAACTGGAGAACAACTTTATATAGAGACAGAAGGTTAGATTACACATGTGAGAATGAAAACAAAAACAAAAACTGTGTTTCCTGTTGTTCTGGTCTTTTCCCCCCTTCTATTTAAAAGGGAAGTGGTGGGAGAAGGAAAAAAAGGGGAAGAAACATCCCCTGTGTTCTGGAACGTTCACTTCTCCATATGAGCCGACGGGGTAACTCACCCCCTCGCCCACTCATGCTTCCCTGACCTCAACATTGCAGTGCTCAAGTCTTTACTGTGTTCTTTCAGGGCCAGACTTTGCAGATAACACTGAGTTCTGAGGAACTACAAACCTCAAGCCTCTTGACTTTACTTAGGTGGGCCGCAGCCCCTGCTCATTCCTATCACCAGATTTTGCTCAAACTTCAGGGATGATCTGGAATGTATAGTATGTCCTTTTATTAACCTTTCAAGAACTTCCTACCTTTGGGGACCAAATACAGTCCACCTCTAATAGAACTTGTCTAACCTCTTTCCTCCAGCAAATTCCTTCAAAGGACTCAGAGCACTGTTGTACTGTCAATAGCCTTTATTTGTCCCGTAATCACACAAAGCCTTGAGATGTGTTGGCTACTGTGGAATCATCACTCAACACTGACTGAATGTCTGCACTGTATTCCCACCTACCTGTAAACTTTTTCAAGAGGACACCTGTGTGTTAAATTGCTCTGTTTTCTCCTACAGCAGCCAATTCGGTAAGTACTAGGCACACAGAAGGGATCAAGTTAATGCTTGAGGAGGCAAGGGATGATTAAATAAAATATTTAAAGTAAATTCCATCTTGACCTAGAAAAGTTGCTTGCTACCCAGAAAAACTATGCTGAAGAAGGTACTCTTTTACAGGAAAATAAAAGCCAAGCAGAGGGAAATAACTGTCACTGTCACTGTCGTCCAGTTGTTCACTGATTTGCTTGAGCGGGCCCAGTAACATCTCCATTATGAGACTTGTTACTGAACTCAACTGAAGAATCACAGTGCTCTTCATGTGTAGAAAAGATTATTTAGGTGACAGTTTCTAAAATCGTACAGATTATTTAAAAGTAGACAGTTGATGATATTTTCATCTGAATAAAAATCTTTTTTTTGGGGGGGGGCTCATACCCACCTGTATTCAGGCTTACTCCTGACTCTGTGCTCAGGGATCATTCCTGGTGGTGCTCAGGGATAAAACCTAGGTTGGCTGTATAACAAGATAAACTCTCTACCTGATGTATCCAGCCGCAGTGAGTGGAATATTTTTCATCAACATATACAATTATAAAAGCAAAAAGAAACCACAAGTTGTTGTGCATGTGTGTGATCTCTGAGATGATCTGGTAAGATAAAATTTAAACACTTGAACACTTTTTTTATTTTTTAAGATTTTTTGAATATACATTCAAAATGTATATTCATTTTATTGAAATATATATTTTATTTAAATGTATATTCATTTTAACTTTCATATTGTAGTCTAGCTCACTACAACTTGTTTTTCTGCTATGGCCACCAATAAGGAGTCGGAGGGTAATGGCCATATTTAAAATGTCTCTAAACACATCTTAGATTTTAAGTCAGATGGAATACTAATTCGTTTTACAGAGATAAATATCTCACAACTAATCTGGGATGCATTTTAATCTGTGATCTGGAATCTAGAAACTCTCTATCTTCAGCACTTTTAAAAGAATCTTAGTGTGCACAATTGACCAAGAGAGCAGATTCTGCTATTATAAGCACTGTTCAGTTGTTTGTCATCTAAATACTGCAAGTGGTGAAATGTTCAGGTCTTTAAAAAATACCAAGAAAGCATTATGACATGCCCTGGTGGAGGAGGTTGTTTGAGATCCAAATAAAACTTGTTCTTTGCTTGAATTACACTTTGTAGTAATTTCCCAGGAACCTGTTACACATAGTAACACCGAATATTCCCCCAAATTTCCAAAATAATTCAGGGTATCCAAAAAGTTCTTGTAAAAGCAAGTGGAAGAGATTGGGGGTGGGAAAATGAATTTTGGCATAAACCATGTATTTGAAATTCAGTCAAAAATAATAATTTCCTGCCAAAAACTACATTACCTCGTTTCTATCTGAGTCTGTATAATAGAAGTCTGTTCCTATACTAACTCATGGGATTTTCATTTAAGGCTGCCCACCACCCCCTGTAACTCAGTCACCTCCGGTTGACCAGTTGCTCTGGGGGGAACCATGTGTTTGATCCCTCTGGGAGGTTGCTCAGAGTCAGTGATTATAATAGGGTGTCATCTCAGGCTGTACAGGATATGACAATAGAATGAGGCCACAAGTAACAGTTATTCTCCATGCCTTCCGGTTGTTACAATATCACAACTCAGAATATTCAAAAAAGGAGATTTTTTTCCTCACTTTAGAACCTCATTTGAGCGGTTCAAAAAGAAGCTTAAGTTTGGGGGCTGGGCTTGGAGAATACTTTCTGCCTCAGGCAGGCAGGCTGGAAGAGAAGTTATAAAATAGGATAAGGGCGGAGAAACTGGCTTCAGAGACCTACAGACCCTGCCTCTGCCATTAGCACTCTTACCTCTGACATTACAAGCCATTTTAGCCACTCTTAACTTTAGCTTCTTCGTCTAAAAATAATCTTTACCTCAAGTTGGTAGGAAGGTTAAGTGAGAGAGTATTTGTGCCGTGTTTAGGGCAGCACCCAGAACACACTAATCTCTCAGTGAATTGAGTCTCATGGGATTATCTCTGTTATCTAAGATAAGGGAGATCATAAAGTTTCTAGAGGGAGCCAGTATACCCCACACCAGAGCCACTTTCACTAAGGCCAGGCTTGTAATGGAGGCTAACGCCAACCCACTGAATGGACAAACAGAACTTCAGCTGCCAGAGACACAGGGGCCTGTCTTTCATTTGTTTTCTCAGCGCCTCTGACGATGCCTGAGGCACTTGGCAATTATTTCCTGAATAAACTGAACAAAAGAACTGGACAGGGCACAGAGCAGGAACAGAAGTGATATCCTGAAGAATCTGAGGCCTTTATAAAGCACTGACAAAATTAAGTTCTGGAGATTTATTTTACATCAATGCTCTTTGGAAAGCATTATCCTGTCTTTTCTTCCCTGTTTTTACTTCTTCAACACTCCTCATCTTCCAGCCAAGATTTGTGAACTCCAAAAAATCTCCACCAGATGTAATTCATTACAAAAGTGTCCAAGTATGCTTTTATTTCTTTTTCATTCAATATTTGTCAGCAGGTCAGATTGTGACAGTCATGGTACTAAGTACTTAAAGATTGTGACCAATTTCAGTAATTCTTGCTCATTCAACAGGATATTCTCACAAGACCAGGGAAACCACAGGCCTTGGGGAGGAAATGGGAACAGTACTTTGACTACTCTCTAAATACCCTCTATTTGGGCCTGGTAACACAGTCAACCCGTATTTATTGTTTTCTTCTTCCAAGGCCTCTCTAGACTTCCTGACCATGGACTGAAATGAGACTAGAGGAGAAAATAGATGATTCAGGTATCTTTTCCCAAGAACGTGCTTTACAAATTATGATGGGAAATAACTTGTTCCTCTTTCCATCCCATTTCAAGTGTTCTCTCAGAAATTTCAAGTGCACAGGATTTTGGAAGACTGGCTGAAATTCAAACTAGAAGAAATTCAGCATAATTATTGGATATGGAGAAATTTTACTTTGTTCTCTAATTGAGTCAGATGTCGTCACAGAATTTCCCCCCAAATTCCCAAAATAGATCATGTGGATTTGATATTCTCTAAAAATTTTTGATCCTGGACATCCCCTCAAAAATTTTCAAAGCCCAGATGATCTTTAGATAATGTAGAAAGATCTTGAAAGTAGGAAAAGGGATATACATGACAACATTTCAGTGTTTGTATTTCAAATCATAATGCCCAAAAGGAGAAGGGGGGAGAGAGAGAGAGAGAAAGAGAGAGAGAGAGAGAGAGAGAGAGAGAGAGAGAAGAAAAGTGCTTGTCATAGAGGCATGTGTTTAAGGAGAGGGAGGGAAATTTGGGACCCTGGTAGTGGGGAATGTACACTGATGAAGGAATAGTTGTTGGAACATTATATGACTGAAACCCAATCATGAACAACCTTGTAGCTGTATATCTCACCTGTGATCCAATTAAAAATAAATAAATAAAAATTGAAAAAAATAAAATTCTTTAATATAAAAAAATGGTGCAAAAGACCAAAATCTCTATTATATTACAGATAAAAGCGTAATTTCTGTTCAGTGAAAAATATTGAGTGAAAAATATTGAGCTTAACAAACAATGATATAACATTTAGACATAAAAATAACATCCATCTCAGAAATATATTAAATAAATGGTCACAGGGAATATTAAAGGAGTTGTCATCTAGAAGCTATGACAATTCCAAAGTTATACTTCATTCCACTATTTTTTATCAAAATACTTCAGGATGATTTGATAATTCAGTGAATATGATGTACTCACTGCCTAATAGAACTCCAACCCAAACTAATTGCACAAGGCAAGAAAGTAATCAAATTGGTATAATACAAAACATGCTTTGTGCTTGTCAAGCATCCAAGAACAAACTCCTAATCTAACCTAAGGAGAATTTATCTCCCCAGAGACCATCTGTGCTACCCAGAAGAACCTCAGAAGAATTATGCACAAGAGGATCCTATAAGGTGAAGAAAATATTTCGAAGTGGATACTGCGAAGAGCTAGGAATAGCAATAGTCATCATGGGACTCATAGCGGTTCAGCAAGACTACTGTGAAGCATCTATATGGATGGGAGATTGGGTAGAGATAAAACTACAAGGCACAGGAAGGCAGAGATGTTGAAAGGCGTGGAGTGGTTGTTAACAGTAGCAATATACACTGGATTGACCGGATAAATTCTATACCAGTAAAAATTCACAGTATCCCCTTGTATAACAAATTGATTAGTTTCACGGTCATCCTTGTGATTGGAAGTCATTGGTTCTAAGGAACTCAAATATATAAAAGGATATATTCCTTCAAAGGATGGGGATAGCTGAAGCAGACACAGTTCATAATATAAAGCAAAGTGTATGTGCTAGAACACAAGAAAGAGAAAACATTGATATCTCTTAAGCAGAGCTTTAGGGGAGGACTGAGAATGGAACGGGAATTCCATACCATTCTAAATATAAAAAGTCAGGCTAGGCTGGGAAATGCTGA
Organism: Sorex fumeus; assembly: GCF_029834395.1. Lineage (NCBI taxonomy): Eukaryota > Metazoa > Chordata > Mammalia > Eulipotyphla > Soricidae > Sorex > Sorex fumeus. The sequence goes on from NW_026606118.1 coordinate 26,085,046, forward strand.
ACAATCAAAGTGGTTGGTGGGGAAAGAATCTCAGTGACAGCTGAAGCTGAAAAGTTAGACTCAAAAACAAATAGTCGAGGACCTTGAATACTGCACCAAGGAACTTTAAATCAATATCTGCGATGAAAACCCGCCAAGATTTTTAATCAGGGAGCCAATGAGATTCAATTTAGCTTTGGAATCAAAAATCTCCAGCCTCTCTGTCGAGGATGCGCTAAGGCAAGGAAATAGATAATGGTTGAAGTTAAGAGGGAATGGCATTCAAGGCTATAGATATCAGAGCCTGATTGCTATCTTCTCTGAAGTTTGATGACTATAAGACAGAATTCCAGAAACAAAGGAAAGGGCAATATTATCTATGAGGGGTGGTAAGCAAAAAAAAAAAAAGAAGAAGAAGAAGGATATTTACAAGTCTAGGAAGAAGTGTCAGCCAAATGGTTACAAAGGAATGAGAAGATATTACAAAAGGTTTGATGAGTTTACTACTCTGGAGGTTATGGCGATGTTTATTTACAATAAATTTAATAATAAATCGTAAGACCAAACGAACCCATAGAAAGGTTTGTGACAGAGCCAGAGCTACTAATGAAGGACCTTTTGCCTTCAGTGACAGGGATGAAATCATTTATTATAATAGTGTATTCCAGACCAAGTATGTGAAAAATATGACAAATTGGGGATTTGGATTTTACTTCAATAAAGTAGTCTGCTCACTGGTGATGTCACCAAAATATAATGGCCAGAAGCCATAGGAAACAGAGGGAGAGGGAGAGAGAGAGAAAGTAATTTGTCTCCTTGCTCTCATGTTTTTTGATATTTTTCTTTTTTTTTCTTTTGAAAGACAGTAGCACTACAGCACTGTCCTCCCATTGTTCATCTATTTGTTCCAGTGGGCCCAGTAAAGGCTCTATCATGAGACTTGCTGTTACTGTGTTTGAAACACAGTAACAACAAGTCTTGAAAGACAGTAGTGATACAATTTTTTAAAGGACCATAAATTCAACTCAGTGTGCTATAAAAATCTGATGACCTATAGAGAGAGAACCCAGATCACTTCCACATCCAGTTGTGAATGGAAAGCTTTTTGTTTTGGTTTTGGTTTGGTTTGATTTTAGTTTTTATTTTTTAATGTTTAATAGAGGAACCAGGGGTATAATACAGGAGTTAGAGGAAAAGCAAGAAGGCTCAATTCCTGGCATCACATGGCCCCCGAGCGTTGTCACATGCAGCTCTGGAGACCCCTAAGCATGGCCAGAGTGACCCTGGTGACCCCAAGCAATACAGGCCTGAGAAGTACCACTTTCTGACACCCTTGCATTCAACCCAATTGACCCTGAGCGCTGCTCAAAGCTGATCCCCACCCCCGCCCTACCCAACCAAAAATGTTCCCTAGAGAAGCTGTTCATGCAATCATAAGACAACTCCCAACCCCAAGTTTTCTGAAAGACAGTCTATGCAAATAAGAAGGCTGCAAGTCCTTAAATGAAGGCCAAGACTTTCCCGCATTTATACCATAAAGGATTGTTTTGATTAGTTTTCCCACTATGATACCAATTATTAAGAAATCTTTTTTTACACCAAGCCAGTAATATGTACTGTGCGTGCACGCACGAGTGTGTGTGTGTGTGTGTGTGTGTGTGTGTGTGTGTATGTGTGTATTTACTAACCATCCACAGTCCTACCTATCAGTTTCAAATCATTAGGAGAAAATATCTGTTACCACATTAAATAGATATGATTTTAGTCCCAAACAAAGAAAACTGACATTTTATTTAGCCTACAGGGACATATCTCAGGTTAATATAGTGGTTTCTGTTAGCCTTTTCAAAATATTGAAAATAGCTCGAGGAGCTCATTACAATCTTCTGAGGACCCTGAGGATACAGAAGCCTTTAACTGGGAACATTTTTGCATTAGAGAAAAAAGTTTCCAAGGGTGATTAAGAAGAAGCAAACTATATACACTGTATTCCTCAGCTCCCTCCTTTTTATTCTTACATTTATTCTATTTGGCAAGGGTATATTAGATACCAACTAGTTGTAAAGTCAGCACTGAAGTAGTATCTAGAAGGTGAGGAGGAGAGCTGGGGGCAAGAGGGATTCAGACAAAATTCCTGACCCTCAGAAAGTTCACAATTGGGGCTGAAGAGATAATATAGCCAGTGGGGCACTTGTGTTACATGAGGCCAACCTAGGATTCAATCCCTGGCACTCCGCATGGTGCTCCAACCCCTGTCAGGAATGATCCCTGAGCATATAACCAGGATTGAGCCCTGAGAACCGCCAGGTGTGGCCCAAATACTAAGCAAAGCCCCCCAAATACTCACAGTGTAGTCATGAGGGCAGAGATGTGATGAACCAATATAACTTAACACTAATTTAGCACGAAGGCCGCAGAGGTATTATTTCCCAGAGCTGCCTTAAGAAGTCTGGGATGGCTTCCAAAGATGTTAACTGAGTCAAGAGGTTATGGTGAAGAAGGAGTAAGTCAGCTGAACAAATGGGATAGGCCTTTTCAGGAAGCAGGAGCAGGACATGAAAAAGCTCAGGTCATGGGAGAGAATGAATGGGATGAGTAGAAACAACTAGGAATCCATCAGAAGCAGCAGGGTGGACAGACGCTAAACCCACACACTGATGCCCAATGATCTAGGGAGGACTCTAGGCTCTACCACTTAGAGACTGATCATGTGCCACAAGTTACTCCACCTCTCTATGCCTGTTTCTCCAACAGTCCAATGGGGACATCTCCTTCAAGCCATCCAATCTTTAAGGATCAAAATGTACCTTAAAGCATTGATCTCTGTGATCTGAAGGATAGTATCTGTTGCATGCATAGGATGGTCTTTCATTGCTCTTTAGAGACATATTGACTGTGGGGAAGTAAAGTTGGACTGTACAATAAAATCAGACATTCTGAAGGATTCCTCCTCCATGCTTCAAAAATGTATTGTTTTCTAGGACCCTTGGATCATTTTTAACCTAGAGGGAAAAAAATAAAGTGGTCTGAGAGTTGTGATAGAAAAATATATAGCTTTATGGACCATTCTCAAAAAGTTAGAAATTGAGTTCCCATTTGACCCAGCAATACCACTCCTGGGAATATATCCCAGAGAGGCAAAAAAAAGTACAGTCGAAGTGACATCTGCACTTGTTTGTTCATTGCAGCACTCTTTACAATAGCCAGAATCTGGAAAAAACCTGAGTGCCCGAGAACAGATGACTGGTTAAAGAAACTTTGGTACATCTACACAATGGAGTACTATGTAGCTATTAGAAAAGATGAAGTCATGAAATTTACAAACAAGTGGTACTACACAGAAAGTATCATGCTAACTGAAATGAGTCAGAAAGAGAGGGACAGACATAGAAAGATTGCATTCATCTGGGGAACATAAAGTAACAAAATAGGAGACTAACACCCAAGAATAGCCGAGATAAGTACCAGGAGGTTTACTCCATGGCTTGAAGGCCAGCCACACATTCTAGGGGAAAGGGCAGCTCAGACAGAGAAGGGAACACCAAGTAAAGGGTGTTGGGAGGATCCTCCCAAGATGGGAATTGCATGCTGAAAGTAGACTATAGAGTGAACATGTTTGCCACTCAATGCCTCTTTTGCAAACCTCAGCAACCAAAAGGAGAGAGAGAACAAAAGGGAATGTCCTGTCATAGATGCAGGATGGGATGGGGGTATGGGAGGGGTGGGAGGGTGGTGGAGAATGGGCACTGGTGGAGGGATGGGTACACGATCATTGTATAACTGAAACCCAAGTACAAAACCTTGTAAGGTCAACAACTGTACCTCATGGTGTTTCACTAATAAAAAAAATAAAATAAAAATTAAAAAAATATATAGCTTTGATATAAAGGATGAATTGAGAAAATGAAAGATTTAGAGGCATAAAGCTGATAGGAGACTGTTACAATGATCCTGAACAAGTTTTGTTACACTAAATGATAATTTTTATAACTGATTGACCAAAATAAATCTGCTAAGGGAAGGAAAATTGTAGCTTCATTCCTTACACCAGGTCTAAGGTATTGTATGAAAACTTGTCTTCCTGAAGTGTTTGTTTGTCTCACAGCAACAAAGCATCTTTAGAATTAGCATAGCAACCAATGTGGGAATTTCACTGTCAGTTCAACACAGGGGAATGTATTGAAAGCCCTTTCTAAAGAGTTCCACACCTGTGAAAGGCCTCTTTGACTTAAATGTGATGACTTAACTAATGGGATAAATAAACCTTCTTTGAAATGCAGCCATAGCTTAGGAGGAACCTCTAGGAAGTCCCATTTGATATGCACCAGGATCTTGAAAAATAGTCTCCCTCTGCCAGGTCCCACTTGAGAAATGGGGGAAGACAATTCCTCAAGTGAGGCAAGAACACCAGCAGAGCAGGGTCTTTACAGCTAGGTCTCCACCCCACTGCAGCTGGGCTGCGAGAAGAATACATATTGCAAATCACCTTTTGCCAGAAATCTTCCACTGCCTGTCCCCAAGGGAGATGGGGAACTTGAAACCTGTATGCCAGCAAAAGGAGCCCCCCCCCCCCCCCAGCTAGGGAATCTGGAAGAGAGGAGGCAAAAGAAAAGGGTGTGGGACCACTTTTTCAAAAGAGGGGGAGGGGGTGAAATAAAAAGACCCCAGGGGATGGGGGAGGGGGCAAGGGGGAACAGGCCTACAGCTTCAAATAAAAGTTTTTTGGTCCAAGAATAGAGAAAGGAGGGAGTATTTGAAGAGAAGAGAAGGATCCTTGGAGACAAAAGGCAAGTGCCACACATGAAGGTAGTATGTTTTGCCCAAATGGATTCTTTCTAGCCTGTTAACAGTTAGGGGCTCTTTCCCATACAAGACCACCCAGAAGTGATAACGCGAGGTTGGACTCTTCTTACTGGCCATTATAAAAGGCAACTGCCTTCAGTCCAAGGAGTGAGAAGCAACCATGGGGCAATCTGGGTCCTGTGCAAATTCAAGGCCTATGACTTTGTAAGCAACACTACTGAAGAGTCATGCATGTTCATCCCAACCTCCCTCAAGAGTCTTGGGAACATTTTCTGGAAAATACTCCAAAAAAAAATTTGTGTTGTCCATCTTCCGTGGAAATTGGTGGTACTTGTTTTAAAATAAGTATTTGCATTCTTCCCCATGAAGGTATTTATTTTTATGGAAAGTCATTTTACTCTCATTTTATTCCCCTGTAATATGTTTACATCCAGCACTTTCATCCATATAAACTCTTAGAAATCAACTATTCACTTATTTGTGTTGCTACATGTATCTCCTCCTTTGTCTTTCTGTGAACTTTAGTGTGTTCATATGCAAAAACAATTTTCTTTGTTATAAAACAAAAGAAAATTCTCTTCACATATAGACACACTAAAGTTTTCGGGGTAAATAAAAGTTTTGAGCACAGAAGCTGTCCTGAAGACAGTGTGCATAGAGATGCACCTGGAGTACTTATTAAAACATTTTTCAAATGGTTTTTGAAAAGTCCTACTTCCAGTACATAAGGGAAAGGAGAAATGGATTACTCTAGTTTGAAAACACCCTGTAGAAATATTCATTCTGACACTGCAAAAATAGCAGGGAGGGGAAAAATACTCAGAAATGGTTCCGCCTGGAAGTATAGACTGAAGCTTTACTAAGGAGCGAAATGAACACACCAGAGCATCACAGGTCAGAAGAAGAGATGTGGTTTAATAAATGAAAGTCAGAAGTCTTGCTTGATTTCTGTTTCCCAAGTAGATGGTGACAGAATGTTAAGTGTAAAACGTTATGAGAGTCTAGCTCCCACAGAAGGCAGCTTTTTTGCTGTTTACCTAAAGTGCCATGCCTGCGTGTGGTTTACACAAATCATTAGGAACTAGCACGGCTCCTCTCCATAAGATTTTCTCTCTAAAACATGGAAGCGTAGGGGGGGAAAGCAACCTGCAGGTAAAAGCTCGTGGGAAATGTATACTCTGAATGCTATTACAGGAGCAGGCCATTGAACTCTATTATGGCCTGTTTGCTTCAATCAACAGGATCAAGATCTATGTTGCTTTGATCACCAATATCAAGAGTTATTTTGTCAAACTGAATAAATGACTGGAATAAAACCTCACCCCTCTGCCAGTTTTCTGTCAGAGAAAGCTCTGCTGTATAAAATATTAGCTTAATTTTTAATGCTCTTTTTTATTATTTCACTTGGGGGGAGCACCTGACAGTGTTCAGAGGTTACTCTCAGCTCTGTGCTCAGAGCTTGCTCCTGAGCATTACTGGGGAAACATCCATGCCATGCCAGGAACTCTATCTGGGCCTGGCTTAATTTTCCAATTAAACTGCTTTCTACTATTTTCTCATTTATTCATTCTATATCCCTTTAGGTTGAATCACTTGCTAAAGTTATTTTTAAAGCTTGATTTTTTTCAAAGTTCATTTTTCCTAATGAATGAGTATTCCTTGAGTTTCCATGCTGTGTAAACACATTTCTCCCTTCGCCTTAGCTCCCAGGAAGCTCTGAGGAATATGCTTGGGTGTTTCTATCACTGCACTGCTCTATGGAAAGATTCTCTGTCATACTCAATCTTTCAAAATGCTGTTACTTCAAAGGTAGAAGATGAGGTGTAGAAGAAAGAAATCTTCTTCTTTTCCATCTAGGAGCATGCTGGAAATTTATATAATTCCTTTAAAGTAGCAAAGAAAACAAAGGAATAAGAATTTTGGAGCAACTTCTCTGGATTTGGAGAAACAATGAAACATCTTGCTTTGCAAAACTGAACTTGGAACTGGAGTCATATTCCATTCCAATCTTTAAAGATAATGAGCAGAATAGAAAGCATTTCAACTGTGAAGTCAGGCAGACGTTATTTAAAGTTCCCACTCTGCCACTTGCAGCTGAGTGACTTCAAACAAATTAAACTCTCTGGGTCCCGGATAACAATATCTTTTTTTTTTTAAAAGCAGTTGATGTTGAGATTAAGTAAGACAATACAGGTGAAAGCAAATGGCAGACGTCATGGCACAATCCAGGCATTCAGCAAATGTCTCTCTGCTTTCTTCCATTCATTCGCTTCTCCCCAGAGAACAGGTTTCTCTTCTGAGGCATGAGACACAGTGTTGTCCAAGAGAATTCAGTGTGGTAGTTGATCAGAGCCACTCACATCACCAAGCACCAATTTTATTCTTTCTCTTTTAAAGCCAGTGTTGGGTTGGGGTGAGGTGGAGCGGATTTGGCTGGGACTAGGAACAGAAGGGGAGGGGAGGAGATAGAACAGAAGGAATCCCCAGCTACTTGAATAAATAACTTCTATTCTTCTGAGATCAGTACCAGGAGGATTACTCCATGACTTAGAGGTCAGCCGGGCATGCTAGGGGAAAAGGCAGCTCAGATAGAGAAGGGAGCACCAAATAAAGGGTGTTTGGAGGATCCTCTCAGGATGGGAGATGCATGTTGAAAGTAAACTATAGAGCGAACATGGTTGCCACTCAATGCCTCTTTTGTAGACCACAACACCCAAAAGGAGAGAGAGAACAAAAGGGAATGCCCTGCCACAGAGGCAGGGTGGGATGAGGGGGATGAGGGTGGGAGGGATACTGGGATCGATGGTGATGGAAAACGGGTACTGGTGGAGGGATGGGTATTTGATCATTGTATAATCGAAACCCAAGCACAAAAATTTGTAAGTCTACAACCGTACCTCATGGTGTTTCACTAATAAAAATTAAAAAAAAAAAAACTTCTATTCTTGTCTCTCAGTTTCCAATCAACTTGAGGTCCATCCTTGTTACCAAAAATAGTTGAAGTCATTTAAGTCAAAAGGAAAGACAATGAGGCATTTCAAAATAGCCCGAGAAGCCGTCTAACCTAAAGGTTCTGTAAGTACTAAAAGAAAGAGGAAAGTTTGTTACCTTGGATGATCTGTAGATTTGTACATTTCCAGAGGATATAAAAGGTGGCTGATGAAGCAGCTATTCCTGGTGGAAACTAACAGACTTGAGAAAAACTAACACTAAAAATATCAGAAGGAAAATATATGTGGTCTTCATGGAGAATAGTCTGTCTCCCAATGGCTGTGAGGGGCTCGATAGGTCATTAAATGCCAAATACTAAGGAGATCTCCATGTTACAGAATATGATTCTATTTCAGGTACAGAAACTCAATTTTATTTTTAAATTTGTCTCCTTCTGCTTTCCCTGGTTGTGTCTGCAATGATAAAGGGTTACCCACACTTGGTCAGAGTGTCCACCAATGGTCATTAATCAAGGTTTACACACATAGGCAGCTAGGGCACACCAGCGATCACATACTGCTTTCAGGGATCTCAAACATGCAGGTGTGTGGGGTGGTGACAGCGATCAAATTCACAGCCTCACTGTTGGCAGGTACTCTGTCACTGAGTGATTCCTGGCCTCTTAAGTTTCTAACAAACTCTAATCAAAAATACAAAAATATATTCATTCATCTCTAGATGTATTCATTTTTATAGGGAAAGAGACCACTTTTCCAGTGGCTCTACTGAGTAGAGCATCTTCTTCAACGTATCACTTTATCCTGATACTTACAAATTGAAGGCTTTATTAGAAATTTCCTCTGAGCATGGAATCAGAGAGAAGAAGGAGCATGGGGGATAGTCGACTGAGGCCATGGTAAAGCCACTGAGAAAACTTTCCCACATAGCAGAAGACATGTCTCAAAGAACTAAAACGCCCATGTGTCTTTTATGTCCAAACAGATAACGCAGCCAGATTCTTGTTCTTTAGATTGCATTTCACTTTGATGCCCCACTGACCTTTGGCCTTCCATTAATACCTCTTTCTCTAGATGGCATCAGTTTTAGACATCAGTTTTCTCTGTGAAAAATGATCATTTATGTTGTTCTGTGGCTTTCCCAAAGTGGCTTCAGGGCTCTGTTGTCCTAAGAGAGGACAGTAGAAACTCAGAGTCTAGCCCCTGTGATCCCAGCTCTCCAGAGCCAAATGGTATAGATGACCCTTTGGGTTCTCGTTCTTGGTACTTAATCTTGTAGATATTTTCTAGTTTCAGAAGTTGATTCCTCAACTGTTTATACCTCAAAACTCCAGTGACACTTACCTCACTTTAGGTGCTCTAAAAGTGTGAAAATCCTTGTCATTTTATTTATTTATTCATTTTATTTATTTATTTTTTTTGCTTTTTGGGTCACACCCAGCAATGCTCAAGGGGTTACTCCTGGCTCATGCACTCAGGAACTGCTCCTGGCGGTGCTCAGGGGACCATATGGGGTTCTGGGAATCGAACCTGTGTCGGCCATGTTGGCTGTGTGCAAGGCAAACGCCCTACTCGCTGTGCTATCGCTCCAGTCCCATCCTTGTCATTTTAAAGCATTTAACAAGGGAAATATGGTCAGCGATCAAGGGCCCTGCCTGGTTCTGGTAAAGGCACACAAGATCATAAAAAATTCCTGATTCACTTAATATTTGATTTTAGGCAACTTTTTCAGATTTTCTTGGTTCACTGCACCATTTTAACTTCTCTGAACTATATGATGTTGCCTTGAAGTATTTCATAATCCCAGTTACCTGAATTCCACTTTGAACTCTACCACATTTGTCCCTGATATTCTCAAACTAGTGATTCTGCCAGTCATCAGTGTTTCTCTGGACTTAGAAAGCAGGACCTTGAGATATTAAGAGTTAGTTCTGTATCTTGCTCTCAACCTGGGTCCTGATCTTCTTCTATTAGTCACAGATCCATTGTGATGACCAACACAAATTACACATACCTCTTGGCTGACATTCTGATAGGGACTTGGCTTTTTAAAGATTCCAGAGGGCCAAGAACTAATCTGACCATCTCATGATGGCAGTCTTGGATCTGGGTGGAGGGCTTCAGCTCTGTGTGGTTTTTTACTAGTGCCAGCTGGTACCTCGTTGAACTCTTAAGGCTTGCCAATAAGGCAAATGCAACAGGGCATAATTTCCATAAGACAGTTCACATAACATGGGCAATTTTTCTTGGCTTCCTGGCTATGTGAATTGTCCAGGTTATATGGACTGGCTCTCCAACCTCCTGCATGGCTAAATTTAGGCACAATTTCTATGCCACTTGTAAAAGTATTTCTTTTGCAGTCATATGTTATGTGCCATCTAAGAGATAAATGCCACAAAAATTTTTATTGAAAAATACATGGCATATAACATATCAGTTCCAGATAGACATCATAATGATTTGATGGTTGCATATGTTGCAAAACAATGAACACACACCAAAAAATCTAGTTAATATTCATCACCATATATAGTTATTTCCTTTTATGTGGTGAGAATATTTAAGAATGATTTTCTTCCGAACTTTCAAATATATAGTGTGGTATTGATCATGTTGGGCACCATGATATATGTACAAAGTTAGTAAAAACTACTTATTTTATAATTGAAAGTTTCTACATATTGGCCATCTTTATCCATTCTGCTCATTGCCCATTCCTTGATCCCCTACTTCTGACAAGTACCACTCCAGTTTTTGGATGGAGGAATTTTGGGATTTTTAGGTGTTTGTAAATGGGTATTAATTTTACAAATAGGTGAGAATATGTAATAATTGTTTTTGAGTGGTTTATGTCAAGTAGCATAATGCCCTCATGATCCATCCTTGTGGGCCTAGGAGACAGTGGAGGGGTTAAAGTGCTTGCCTTGCATCCCACTGACCCCAGTTCAATTCCTCAGCACCACACTTGGTCCCCTTAGAACCACCTGAGCACCATTGGGTGTGTCCCCAACATCCCCCCCAATTCAATCCATGTAGTCACAAATAGCAATACTTCCAATTTTTCATATGACTAAATATTCCATTTTATGTATGAACCATATTTTCTTTATTCATTTGGCCATCATACCCACAGAGGTATGATTTTTGATGTTGTTTATAATTTTATGAAGTTCAAGAGAACAGAAAACTTTCCAGCTCTGGATATCTAGACCCTTTCACTTCCAAAAGCATAACTGCACATACAGATTGAAGTGCCCCATGAAAATTCAGATATACATACTTGGAGGCAGAGAAATAGGTGGGAAATCTGACCAAAAAAATCACTTACGTTGGTCAGAGACTAACAGACCAGAGCACAAACTTGAACCTTCAGTGAACTTCTGTAGTATTTAAGCATACTTAGTAGCTGTAAAAGACTGCTCCAACCGAAAAGAAACAAAACAAAAACAAAAACAAAATCCAGAAAACTCTTTAAGAGATTTTTAAGGCTAATAAGTACTTTGTCATTTACTAAATTAATGTACACCAGAACATAGTTGGGACCAAAAAGATATTACAGGGAGTAGGGAGATTTCCTTGAATGTGGTCATCCTGGATTCTATATCCAGCACCCCAGGAGTGATCCCCAAGCTCAGAGCCAAGAGAAATCCCAAAACATGGCAGGGAGTGGTCCAACAACAAAACAAAAAAGAACATAGTTGCTTCCCTCCAATTAATTTTAAGTATGTATTTAAAAAGACAAATAGCTTTTGATCTATGATTAAAATTATAGCAATTTTGAAGAATAACTTTACTGGTCAAATCTCTCTCTTCCCTGAATTAATATTGCTTTATCAGTCAACTACAATGAAAAATAGTTGATGTCATGCCAACTGTGTTATGAATTAACACTGTCCTGTGTGTATTATTTATAACAAAAGGGAAGTAAATTATGATCCTCCAAATGGAGGAGAAGTGAGGATGAGGGGAGGAAGAAAGAGAGGGAGAAAGGGTAGGTGACAGATAAGAACAATATGTGAGGACAGGATATCATTCTCTTTTAGAATTAGCTGAATGAGTTTCACTTTGTGGGTTCCAGACCCATACCTATTATCTAATCACCTAAGATCTCAGATAGCAGAGTTCATTTCACCTCATGAACTCTGGACTTGTTCTTTATGTCTGTCTGCATAAGCCTCTCTCCCTTCCTCTTCCTTCCCTTCCTTTGGGGTTTGGAGCTACACTTGACTGCTCAGGGCTTACTCCTGGATCTGTGCTCGGGGATCACTCCTGGCAATGCTCAGTGAACCACCTAAACTGTCTCTCTCCTGGTGCCACATCTTTTTCAAGGAATTTTCCCTGTTAAGCAACAATTCATGAGAAGAGTTACTTGCTGGTCTTATTTTGCACTGGAACTTATATCCAAGTTAGCGGTGCATTTTTTTAAAAAAAGCATCCTTATGCCCCAGTATTGTTCTAGATAATATGGGAACAGATTGCATGTGGGTTCATCTTATACTGGACTCACTTCCATAATATTGTCTTAGATGCATAAAAAACTGGAGCATATGCATACATATATGTGTGTGTGTATATACACAAAATTCAGTATGCATATACAATCTATAATAGTATTAATTTATCATCAATGAAAAGGAAACACTTGAAGTGTATTAAGAGTTATATACAGAATATATATTCATATATATATAGATATACATATATATATCATACCTAGAGAAGAGTTTAAATGACCATGGATAATTTGGGATCTTAAGAAAGTAAAAAGTGCAAGAAGGGTCGAAAAGTTTTGTAAACAACAAAATGATCTTGCAGAATTATTTTCCCTAGATTTGCACCTTTTAGAAACAAACCTTTCAGTTTCCTTGGAGTGACAAAGGAGAAAACTGAAGAACTTTTTCAACTCTTCATAAAATGTAAGTGTTTAAGTAGAGTGTGTTAAAGTAGTGCTGGACTCCTAACTATGAGTGAAAGGAATGAGAATGTTTTACTTGGTGACCTTCACCTCTGAGTCAGGTGCCATTTGTTCACACACTGAAGCACACGTGCTGTGATACTGGAATACAAAAAAGCCTGAGACATCGCGAGGACATTAAAGACACACACACACACACACACACACACACACATGTTTAACCACACATTGTGAGAAGGATCATGAAGGAAAATCATAAGACCTCACATATAATGGGCATTATAGTAATAATTGTGTCCTTACCTCCCTGGAACAAAGTCCCAAACTTCATAGAATGACAAGAGATCAGTAAGTAGAATTCTGACCATGTATGGTTTCAAATTATCTCTGCCCCATTATAGTGGTAGCAGAGATAACATAAAAGGCTGAACCCCGCATTGCGCTTCCTCCGGTGATAGCACCACCAGCTAGCTAGGCCTTCAGCTGAGTGGTTTCATCCATTCAGAGTTTAACTGGTTCCCACAGCCACCACGCCACTCTGAGAGCAGTTTATTCATTTACAACAGGAGGCAGGCCCCTCTAGTGCCTGGAATTTTTGTGTCTACTAGCTCTCAAGCTATGCAGGAGACTTAAGAAGCTGAGGCTTTCTGTTAATGGTACTGGTCTTATCTTGTGCATGTTTATGCGCCCTTAGTTCCCTCCCAGAAGATAGTCTTATCTTAGAGTTCTAAGGGTGCTTCTCTGGTGTCCTACATACTAACTCCAGAACCTGGATTGCACATCGAATTAGCTTAGAAATCCCTCCCTCACTACAAATTAATGGAGTAAACAAGATTGCTTAAAATATTCAGAAGGACAAAAGCACATAGAAGCACTCCAGCAAACACTACTCAAAATGCAAACAATTGACACACTAATACAAGTCATTCTTATCTAGTTATTACTCAGACATTGGAGTAACTAGAAGAAAGAACTGATAAAGCAGCAAGTAAAAGAGGATCAAAACAGGAGACAACTTGGGGGCTTACATTCATTTCATAGAGAACAGAAATTGGTATCTTTTTTTCTTTTTTTGCTTTTTGGGTCACACTCGGCTTTGCACAGGGGTTACTCCTGGCTCATGCATTCAGAAATTACTCCTGGCGGTGCTCTGGGGACCATATGGGATGCTGGGAATCGAACCCGGGTTGGCCACATGCAAGGCAAACGCCCTACCTGCTGTGCTATCGCTCCAGCCCCAGAAACTGGTATTTTAGAAAGCAAATGACCATCATTCAGACTTCCAAATAGTTTGAACTCTCTATTTCCTCCCTTACCTCAGTCCCTGATCCAAATTATTCATTAGAATAAGGAATTCAGTGATTAAAAGTATTTATAAAAACTAGATATCACCGTTCCTAGTTTTTACTCAGCTAGAATTCAGGGACCTTTGACAATCTTTAGCAAATTTTTGGGTTTTCTTTTCCTCTTCAAGAGTTTGTTAAATTTATGATTATATTTTGTTGGTGGACTGGAGCAATAGCACAGCAGGTAGGGCGCTTGCCTTGCACACAGCTGACCCCGATTCAATTCCTCTGTCCCTCTCAGAGAGCCTGGCAAGCTACCGAGAGTATCAAGCCCACAAGGCAAAGCGTTGCAAGCAAACCATGACATATTCAATATGCCAAAAACAGTAACAAGTCTCACAATGGAGACGTTACTGGTGCCCACTGGAGCAAATCGATGAACAATGGGAAGACAGTGCTATACAGTGCTATTTTGTTGGTAATTTTAAACAATTATATTAAGCATATCGTGGGTCATTCAAATGGACATCTTTTAATATTTGAATTTATTCTTCTTATGGTGTGAACATACATTACTTTGGGGTTAAGGGGTGTTGATTTTGGACTCACACCTAAGAGTGTTCGGGGGCTTCTCTATGCTTAGAGCTTGGGAGTTGCTCCTTGCAGTGTTAGGGGGACCACATGGTGCCAAAATGAAACCCAAGTGTTCACAAAGCAAGAGCGAGCCGTATCCCTCACCCTACTCTACATTGCTTTTCATGTTAAACACTAAGAAGTAAACAACAGATGTGACTTTAGTATATAAGTTTGATATATAAAATATATTTACACCAAGTGAAAATCCAATGTGGTCACAATACAGTGTATGCATTTGTCGTGGTTCAAATAGAGCATTGCATTGCATGGCTCAAATATTTGTGGCATTATATAATGGGGCATGAACAGGCTGAACTTGGTAGGAAAAAATGTATGCCACAGTTCTTGTTCAGCTCTTGATTCACACTGCAAGGGATGACTTCATTTTAACAAACTTGGCCTTACAAACTTTGTTCATTTCAATTTGCATCCGTTCCCTTGTTTGTTTGTTTTTTTTTAGCATGTAAATGTGTGCTAGTGTTATAGCTATATAGGAATTATAAACATAAGTGTCACAGTTTTTTCCATACTTAGTAAATGAAAATAATTTAATTAAGTAGTTGAGGACTTAGAAATGTGTTTCTTTTCAAAGGGATACATAAGTGATCCTTGAGACACACTGATTTAAAGCATAATTTTTTAATATTCCTATCCTATATATTTCACTATGATTTCTTGAGGTTCTTAGACATTTTTAAAGTAATTTGTAAAGTCTTTGTATGGGTCATAAAAGGAGTCGTGGGTTAGACTGAGAACTCAAGAGGCTAACATATGTCATGCATACATAATGCCCCCACTTTGATACTGGGTCTACTGTCCCTGAGCTCTGTCCACTGTAGTTCTGCTGCTCCAAGCATTGGTCACTGGGTCTCCAGGCACCAGCTCTAAACTCTCTGGCCTGTTGTCTTAGCTGGGTATTGATAGAAGTGGTTCTGAGGTCCCCAAATACCAATTAGAAGACTAAGGAGTTGGCAAAAAACACAGTTTTTTACATAAATATATTACCAAAGTTTATTTTTGGAGTTTATTTTAACCCAATCTGTAATGATATCAATAGCACAAAAATGCAAATAGCAAATCCTTTCTTTTTCATAAAATTCTTTTGCATCACTTATTAAGGCAAAAAAAATTATTCATGATTCAAATTTGACGGTATAGTCATCCTGGATTTTAATCTAAGTGCATATTTAAACATCAATTGCAAGGTAGCTACATATTATGATACCAGAAATAGACACAAAATTCTACTTTCATTTCTTGGTTCATTTAGTTCTTATATTTTGTACTTAAAAACCAACTAGGGATTTTTAAACTCTCTCTCTCTCTCTTTTTTTTTTTTTTGCATTTTCTTGCCAACTATTGAAATAAGAGGATAGTTTCAGGCTAGGATTTTAGAGGTAGCTGTTGAATCTCTAGTTCTAATAAATTGAAGTCCAAGTTCAGTCTAGTTAATGCTGATTTCTCTTTTTACACAAACTTACAAGTTCAAAACTGATGCATTAATGCTACATCAAATTTCGTTATCAGGTCAAGGAGACAGTAGATAGGGTGTTTATCAAGCCCTGGTGCCCCCATATAGTGTCCTTCTGCATGCCAGGAGTAATCCCTGAAATCAAGCCAGATGTGGCCCCAAAACCTTATCATGTCCCCATATTCTCCCAAAAACCTTTTTAATATATAAATAGTTTCTGTGTGGGATAAAAATGATCCTAAAATTGTTCAGAAAATTATCTTGATTGCATTTCACACTGACATATTTTATCCAGGGTCACTGTATTTTTTTTTAAATCTGTTTCTGAATGAGAATTTAAACAACTTAAAATTCTAAAACTACCCCCTGGCTAGGGTATTTAGACAAAAAATGAGTGCCTGCTTCTCGGATCTCAGAAATCTCCTACCAGCCAAGTCAGTAGACTCCCACAGCACACACCCTCAGACTCCTAAACTTCCACATTCATCTGCAAAAGAACTTTTAAATCACTTTACTTCCCACTTTTTTAAAAATAGAAATTGATACCGATTCAGTCACTGCCTTTTCCAACCCACCCGCCTCTAATAACGTCTGGTGGGAAACGCTGATCTAAAGCGTTCAAGACACCTCTATCCTATTTCATTGAAGTCTTCATAAAAAACTTGTTTCCTCTGATAATCTGCTCTGGTGTTTGAAAATCTTGATGTTTAGAAGTCCTTTGTGAGCAAGTCACTTAACCCTTCAGGACCTCAGATTTCTCATCTAGAAAATGAAGAAGCTGAAAGAAGAATGTTTTCACTGTTTTCACCCCCAGAATTAGACGCCTATGGTTTTTGTATTAGTCACAACCTTAGTTTTTCTAACTGCTTAGTATCATAACAATGTTTTACATCAAATTCAAACAAGAAATCCTTACTATATAAGGTACGTGAAAGTAAAACTGAGAAAGTCTTCAGAACACAATTTGAAAACCACGGATCTTAAAGTCTCTTAAAAAAAAATGCTTCCCTTTTTTCTTTGTCTCAGTGGAAAAGGAAAACATCTGGAAAGGATCCACCATATTAGTTTCCCTATGTGTGCACCAGAACATATGTATTAAGTCACCTGTCAGCTTTTTCTTCAAGATTAAATAGCCACTATAATTTTCATTTCCCATCCCTCCTTTTTTTTTAATGAATCATCGTTAGTTTCTGTAGCTCGTTATTAAAACACAACACTACACGCCAACCCCCGTCTCTGAGAAGAACCAAGTGTAGTTTTCTTGCAACTATATCATATGCTCGTCTTATTCCTAGCCCAGTCCAAGTGGTTTTCTTTTGTTATCAGCATCACATTGCTGCCTCCTGTTCAGCCAATAGTTCAGTATGACCTAATCTGAAGAGCGGCGGTCAAAGGGGATGGGAAGGGGCTGAGCTTTACGACCCTAGTCAGTAATTTTCCATTCCCCACCCATGTCATTTGCTACCACTCTTACAGAGCCTTGGAAGGTTTTCCTCTTGAATATCACCCTGTTTCTGATGAAGGTTTCTTCCATTCGTTAGGATCACTGAAGCTTTCTTCTGCCCTTCCATCCACCTCATTCGACTTCAGAACCAGTGAATATTGTCTATTTTTTTGTTCTAGTGGTAAACCAGGAAAATCTTTGGTTACCTAAAGAGAGTCTTGTGAGAAGTGGCACGGGCTAAATTATATCTCCTCCACATTCAGAGGTTGAAGTCTGAAACCTCAGTATCTCAGAATATAATCATATTTGTTTTGGTTTCGTTTTAGAAGCTTTATTTCTAATTGTCCAAATTTGGAAGCCTTCAAATGTCCTTCAGTAGGTGAATGGGTAAACAGTTGTATATCTAGATAGTGAAATGTGGTTTACAACAAATTAAAAAAAGTTATTACTAAACAAAGACATAGATGAAAAAATTTAAGTGCATTTAAGTGAAAGAAACCAAACTGGAAAATGATATATTTTGTGATTCAAATCTGTGACATTCAGAAAAAGGCAAAAGTATCAAGGCAATAGAAAGAGCATTGGATACTAGAAATTATAAGGTAGAGAGGAGTGGATAAGAAGAGCAGAAGGATTACAAGCAGTGAAACTATTCGCTATAATAAAACAGTGGCTGATCTATATCCTTGCACTTGTGTGCAAGTCCATAGAATTCTCACCACCAAGGGGTATGTAAATATGCAACCATATTTGGAGATAATATATTTTAAAGGGTGATTATGTGAAAAGGAGGCCATATGGGTGAGTTTTGGGCACAGAGAAAATATGAGATGAGATCTCAGCAAGAAGAAGACCATCTGAAGCCATGGAGACCTCAGGAGAAAGATATTTTACTGATACCTAGATCGTGAATTTCTAAACTCTATAATTATGACATATGTCTATTATTTAAATCACCTGATGTAAAAGATACAATGTGTCAAAACTCACACAGAATTAAACGATATAAATTTGTCTATGCTTACTAAGGGAATTGACTCAATACTTATTAAGTTTACTAAACAAAAGTACCAGTCTCAGATAGGTTTACTCGTGAAGAAAATTATAGCACTTCTCAATTATGTCTCACAGAACCTAAAAGCAGAGAACATACTTTCTAGTATATTCTATGAGGTCAGCAATACACTAAAACCAAAATCAGCCAAAGATAATATAAGAAAAGGAAACTACAGATAAACATGCCTCATGAAAACCCTCAGTAAATTAATAGCAATTCAAATCATATACATATATACATATGTATGTATCTAATGACTGATTATTATTCCAGATATATGTATTCCAGATATATGAAGTTTGGTTCAACATTTAAAAATCAATTATATAGGGCTGGAGCAATAGCACAGCAGGTAGGGCATTTGCCTTGCACGCAGCCAACCCGGGTTCGATTTCCAGCATTCCATATGTTCCCCTGACCAACACCAGGGGTGATTCCTGAGTGCAGAGCCAGGAGTAATCCCTGTGCATCTCTGGGTGTGACCCAAAAAGCAAAAAAATAAATGAACAAAAATCAATTACTGTAATTTATTATATCAGCACACCAGAAAAGAAAAAAATCACACGATCACAGTAATAGATGCAGAAAAGTCATTTGATAAAGCCTGATACCATACACAAAAATTCCCAGGAGACGGAGGGGAAACATCCTCAACTTGATGATGAATGTGAACTCCAAATCTAGAACTAGCATCACATTTAATGTTGAGAAAATGGAAGCAGTTCTGTTAAGAAGTGGCACTCTGTGATGACCACCTGAACAGATTAACACCTCTTTGACCCTCTGCATGGTACTGCACAGCTCCTGAATACTTCTTGAGGTACTCATCAAGGTATCACAGAGAAGTCTCCACTACTCCTCAAACAAAAACAAGTCACAAAGGAAGATTGAACTGCAGATGTAGTACTGGGGAATTGCCTTACACACAACCGACCTCAGTTTGATTCTCAACACTGCATCTGGTTCCCCAAAGTACCTTCAGGAGTGATCCCTGAGCACAGAGCCAGATTTTTGATATCCGAGTCCCTTTAGGTGTAACCCCCCAATCCATAAATAAATAAAAGGAATATCTAAGTACAATGCCCCGGGGAGCACCCAGGAAGGCAGAATTTTTCCCCTCTGGAGCATCTGGGAAGGATTGAAGGAGATAGCATCTTAGCTGAATCTTTAGAGATGTCAGAACTGCTCTCCTGAAGCAAAGTTGGCACTAATCTCAGGGGGTGTGACTTGAGAGCATAAACTTGTCTCCGTGAGCCCTAGGAGAGCCCCAGTGGTCATCCACCAAGGGACAAGACAGTTGGTTTGCAAATCAGACTAAACATAAGAAACCACTGGAAATCTGAAAAAGAATAAAACAATACTAGATCCTCAAGCCCCACTCTCCAACTACTAAATTAAGACTTCCAGAAATGGTGCCCAGGAATCTTGATTTTTTTTTAACTAGTTCCTCAGATAAGATAGTACCAAGATCATCAAGTTTAAAGGCTCCATTTTAATAAAAAAAAAAAAATTCACTAGTCATTGTACATAGGAATAGCTCTATTCTAATGGAATAAGAAAATACATTAAGAAAAATGATTATGAGTTTATTAATTATTTTCAAGTGATTTATTATTTAGAACCAAATCTATGAAGTTGAAGTTGATATGTATAAATCACTCTGGCATGCACACATATGTAAGGCATTTTTCCAGCTTTTAGAAAATACCAGTTTGCATCTTGGGATTTCATTCAGTTATGTACCACTTGTCATCACTCCAGTGCTAAAGTCCATCCAGGGTTTGTGCAACTATGGATCTTTCAACAGATTATTCCACAGAATAGTCGAATATCAGAATCTTCTTATACAGACTTTATGAAGAAAAGAGACTGAGAGTAAAAGAAAAGCAGAAATCGAAACTGTTGGCAACACTCAGTGCTCAAATAGAGAATCCTCAGGCTGGTGGCTGAACAGATGGTGGAACCCAAGTTTCTTTGAGTCAGCCAAAACCCAGAGTCAAAGTCTTGGCAGGAGGGGAAGAGGAGAAAAGGCCTCACCAAGGTCTCTCCCTACGTCTTTCTCTCCCATTGCCCTCTTCCTTCCGAGGAGGTAGCTGTGTTTGGGGTAGGGGAGGCTTGGCTTTGTTATTTGTTTGTTTTTTAAAAACTCTCCACAACACAAAATCCTCCTTTTACTGTTTTTGTTTCTATTTTGGAGACATATCTGCCTATGCTCAGAGCTTACTCCTTGCTCTGTGCTTAGGATCACGATTCACTGGGACCCTACACAGTGCCAGGTACAGAACCCAGACTGGCCGTGTGCAAGGCAAATGCCTTCCCCACTGTATTATCTGTCCTGTCTCCAAACCCTCCTTTCTGTTGGATGAAAGCAATCCTTACTTGTTATGGGGAGGAATAGGCGAGATCACTTAGAAAAGCACAAAACCCAGTGTCAGACCCTCACCTCCACCCCAGGATGACGGGCTCCCTCGCGTTTGTGTCTTTGGAAGCCAGTCTTCAGCTCAGGTTTGAGTGGAATCCCAGACTCACCCCTAAAAACTCCATTTCTTTCCAAAGTTTGCACCAGTGGAAATCCTCTATAGCAAATTGGCCAGCAATGCCTGGATCAACTCTCTCCCCAGAAAGATTACAATAACAATAACGACCAAGTGAGCAGCAGACCACAAAGTACCCAGCAGGAAGCACGGACCACCTGGTCCTTGGGAATAGCCATCTCCAACCTGGAGATGAACACAGTCCAGGAAAACCTGCCCTGAACACAGTCCCTGCTCTAAAGTCCTTCACGGGGGAGGGTTGTTGGTATCTCAGCTAAGTTTTGCACTCTTGGCTCCAATATTTTAGGGAGAAGACAGGAAAGATTTAACATGCAAATATCAGGTGGGGATAAGGATTAGGAAAAAACTAAAGCAACAAAACAGAAAGAAAAAGACTGCTATTTGAGTAGGAGAGTCAAAATATCTCACTGGGGTTTCTGAGCAAAAAAAAAAAAAAAAAAAAAAAAAACCTAAAAGGGAATGTCTGGAGTCTCTAAGAATATCAACCTTCCATAATGGCAAGGATTTTGTGTGATTCCGTTTCCCCACCATTGTTATGGGGCCTTGTGTTCTTCTAAAAAATAATGCTAGGGGATGAAAAGATAGTACAGAGGTTAGGAATAGGAAATAGGATCTCTGGAAATAGGGTCATTACAGAGGCTGCAATAAAGTCATTAGTTGGGCTATAATCCAAGATGACTTGACTTCTTAGAACACTGGGGGACATTTTTGATGCAGAGGCATGAATGCAGTGGAAGAAAGGTTACATGCAGATGAAGTCTATCTGAAGGTTGGGAGTGACCCACATACAAGCAGAAGGATACTAAAGAGGGCAGGCAAACCTTTATATGCAGGAGGGAGGGAAAGAACAGCTTTCCCTGTAGGGTCCTCAGAACCAGCCCTGCCAACACTTTGATCTTGGCCTTTTAGTTTCCAGAACTGTGAGACAATAAATATCTGCTGATTGAGACTGATTACTCAAGAGCCTTGTAAAGCAAACCCAAGACACTATTAGACCGGCTCACACAGTGAAGGTCACACATAGATCACTCCTTTACCCAGGTTCACAGGCTAATCCCCTGAACCTGGAAACCCTGCCACCCACTGCTTCCTAAGTGGATTCCTCATTTCAAGTCTCGCTTTCTCCATCCATTATCAACAGTATTGTCCTGGCTGCCCGGAAATTAAAATTTGAGCATCTTCCACGATCACGGCCTTCACCTGCCTCTTGTTATCTTCAAGGAAATCCAATTTTTTAAATATCAAAGTAATCTAATATTATTTTTAAATTTTTTAATTGAATCACAGTGAGATACACAGTTACAAAGTTGATCATGATTGGGTTTCAGTCATATAATATTCCATAATCCAGCCCTTCAACAGTGTACACTTCCCCCCACAATGTCCCCAACTTCCCTCCCATCCACCACCCTCCCCACCATGGCAGGATCTTTTCTTTTCCTTTCTTTTCTTTTCTTTTCTTTTCTTTTCTTTTCTTTTCTTTTCTTTTCTCTTCTCTTCTCTTCCCTTCTCTTCTCTTCTTTTCTTTTCTTTCCCTCCCTCCCTCCCTCCCTCCCTTCCTCCCTCCCTTCCTTCCTTCCTTCCTTCCTTCCTTCCTTCCTTCCTTCCTTCCTTCCTTCCTTCCTTCCTCTCCTCCTTCTTCTCCTTCTCCTTCTTTCTTCTTTTCACTCTCTTTCCTTCTCTCTCTCTCCCCCCCCTCTCTCTCTTTCTCCTTTTGGCCATTATGGTTTGCAACACAGATACTGAAAGATATATCCCTTTACCTACTTTCAACACTTAGTTACTATCCAAAGCGATCATCTCCAACTATTATTATCATACTGATCCTTTCTCTATGCTAATTGCCCTTCACCCCCACACCACACACACACACACACACACACACACACACACACACACACACACACTTGTGGCAAGCTTCCATTTAAAAATGAAACCCATCAATCATTAGATCCCCTCCACCCTGATGCCACCTTACCTCCCTCCCAACACAAGCAACCTCAATTCTGTTGTCATCAATGCTGTTTTTATTTTGTTGTTGTATTTGTTGTCTAATTCATTTCCTTATGTTGCACATATACAGGTAAAATCATTCAGTGTTCTGTCTTTCTCTGACTTGTTTCATCACTCACAAAGTTCACTTTCTACCATTTTTCTGCAAATAGCAATTTTCATCCTTTATATTGCTAAGTAATATTTCATTATGTAAATATACCACATCTGTATCTAATCAGCTTTCAATGACACTTTTATGTTTTCATATCTTAACTATTGAAAATAATGCTGTAATAAAATGCCATATTGCATATAACTTTTTGAGTTAATTCATATTTTTGCCTAGATACCCAAAAGTATCTACCCAGATCATATGTCAGTGCTTTTTTAATACTCTTTGAGAAAGCTCCTTATTGGTTTTCAAAATGACTACACCAATTACAGTTCCATGAACCATGTAATAAAGCTCCTTTTTCTCTCTTACACCCTTACTTACACTTGTTATGTTTAGTTGTCTTAACCATTTTCACAAGTGTAAGAAAATATCCCATTGAGGTTTTATTTGCATTTCCCCAATAAAAACTGATGGTGCACATTTTTTTTCATGCCCGTTGGTTATTTGTACATATTTTTTTGAGAACTGTCTACTTAGATCTTCAGTTATTTTTAAACTTTGAGTTGTTTGATTTTATTGTTTTTGAGCTGCATGAACTTATTAGATTTACAACGGAAAAATATCTCATTCAGTAGAATATTTTTCATCCCTACTGACATTTTCTTCCACCATTCAAAAGTTTTTTCACTTGATGCAGTTCAAATTACTAATTTTTGCTTTTATGTTTTTTTCTATTGACATCAAGTTCCCAAAGACATCTCTGATACTAGTATCATGGAATATAATATGACCGCTTTCCTCATTTTTTAAGGCTTCAAATCCCACATCTAGGTCTTTGAATTTACTTTTCTGTAAGTTTGGAGTGATCCAGTTTTATTATAGCTTTATTAATTTTTTTTGCACATGATTATTTTTTGCCTGTGACTAGTTCTACCAATACCACGTGTTGAAGATATTTTCCTTTCTCCATTGTGTGATCATGGTTCATTGAGCATTGCCAAGTGTGGCCCCAAATCCTTCCCTACCTCCCAAGCCCTTATCATACCCTTAATGTAATTCATAGCAGATTAAATGACAATTATGCATGTATTTATTTGTGGGCCTCAATTTTACTTGATTTGATCTGTTTTATTGCAATACCTTACTGTTTTTATTATTGTCATTTTGTAGTATAGTTTGATATTGAGTATTATGATGCCCCCATTTTCCTTCTTTTATGTTCTCAAGATTGCTTTCGGTTCTTGGGCTCTTTTGTTGTTTCATATTAATTTTAGTATTTTTTAGCTCTACTTTCTTAAAAAAAATCATTGAAATTAAATGCACCCGATTCATGGATCACTTTTGTTAAGAAGGTTATTTTGACTCTAATTATTTTCTCAATCCATAAACTTGAAATATCTTCTAATATTGTTGTGTCCTCTTATTTTTTTCAAGTCTGTCTTACAGCTTTGGTTATGTAGTTTTCATCTCATCTGTTCGTAGGTGAAATTTAATCCTAGGTATTTAATGCTTTTTGGTGTGATTATAAATGGAATTGTTCTTTTAGTTTCTTTTCCTTCTCACTTATCTGCATATAGGAATGTAACATATTTTTGGATATTGATTTTTTTTAATCTACCACTTCACTGTATTCATTGTTTCTAATAGTTTTTTAATGGAGTCTTTAGGGCTTTCTGTATATGTATTATCATATCATCTACAAATAATGACAGACTTGCTTTTTCTTTCCCATCTGGATTCCTTTTATTTCTTGGTATGACCTAATTTCTGCAGCTAAAACCTTTAATACTAAATGAAACCGAAGTAGTAAGAGTGAACAACTCAGGAAAATTGAAATATCTCAGCTCCTAGGAGCAAGACCCTTGGTCTCTTAACCTTGTGGCTTTCATCTCTTGCCTCTCCTGGGTGGCCAAACCATGCCGACTATGAGGTTCTTAACCTAAGTCACTACCCCCTCCGACAAGCCTTCTCAACACTCTGAGGACCAGTCCAAGTGCTCCCTCTGTGTGCTTCCTAAGTTCTTTGGGTTGTCTACCTTCTTTTGCCCAACAGTTCCATGTCTTGGTTGCAGTTCCAAGTACCTATGCAATGTCTGCTTCTTGAAAAGCCTTCCATGAATGGATGAACAGAGAGTGAAGCATACCATGTTCTAATCAGCTAGTCCCAGAACAAAATTTTTTTCCCTTTAAAGGGTGGTGGATGACAAGGTGACCTTCCCATGGATTTCCCAACTGTGTATGGAGCAGGATGAAGCTAAACCTTTCCTTAATGGTTACAAGAGGAATTTAGACATTCCAAGACTGACTCCTATTGCAAGACACTGCAGTAAAGGAAGGATAGTAAACAATCTCCTAATTTTGAGCTAACTTGAACTTATTTTGGAACCTTTTTTTTTTCTTTTACAGGAGATGGTATCGTCGGGTCTCTTAATCTCTGATTCTGTGACGGCTAGTGCGTGACCTCCAGGTAAATGCCGTGAGGGCACCAGAAAAAGAAATTGTTGTGACTGACCATGCAACGTGCTCAAGTCTCCAAAAAACAAATATTCTTGAGGTTTAAAAAATATTGCACGTTTGTTGTGTATGTTAGTGAGCCTGGAAAAGGGAAGTTTCCTTTTAATGCATCATATATGCACATGCACATATGCCAACACACATCCAGTTTGAGGAAGAAATATAATGATCAGGAGAACTGAGTCTCTCGGGAATTCCTGAAAGGGGAAATGTATCAAAATTTCCAGTCCTCAAAAAATTCGGCCTAAAAAAAGTCTCTAGCGTACGTAGCAGAGGAGAAAGAGAGGGGGGTAGGGAACTTGCTCTTTGCAGCAGGAAGTCTTCACTGCCTATCAAGTTCTGAAAAAACTCTTTTAACACACGTCCTTATTCTAAGCGCCAGACTCGCTTTTACCACATAAAGAGCAATATAAATGCTCGGAGCAGCCACATCTTGGTGTTGGGGAAACAACTCGACTTTCCCACGTGAGAAAGCAAAAAAGCTTCTACTGGGCAGTAGCCCAGACCTGCGTGAGGGGTTTTATTTGCAAGTCAATGAGCCAAATGGACGACCAGGCTAGCTGTGCCGCGTTCTGGGAAGCAAGGTTATTATTATCCCCTATTGCCCCACTGAACAATTTCACTGGAAAGGAAGAGTTCTAGCCTTGTGTGCGCGTACAGTGCCACACGGGACGTGCAGCTACGTGCCCACCTCCAGAACGACTTTATTTACAAAGCGATTACCATGTTATCTATTTGTTTTCCTTTTCCAGCAACAGCAGCCGTACTCAGCCCTCGAATTTCTTAATTACAAACCCGTTCGCTTCTAAATCAACCCCAAACCGTCAGGCTGAGCCCGGAGGGAGGCTGTGCAAGTTTGCACACACCCCCACCTCCCGGATCAAGGGCAACAGCAGAAGCAAGAAACTGTGTATGTGCAAAAAGGTGGATCTGGGGACGAGGATCGCTGAGTTTGTTTACAGAGCAGAGACGCCTCGGTTTGGATGCCAAAGCTACCAAGAGCTGCAAACGCAAACTTAGCAGAAGCACACGTACCCCGGGAGCGGCGAGCGGGCCCGAAAGCGCGGACCGGATTCCCGGGAGCGGAGGCGGGCCCAGCCCGCGAGCGCGCTCGGTCCACCTGCAGCCGCTGCCGCTTCCCCGCCCCCAGCTCCTGTCCTTGAAAGGAGCGGAGGAGAAAATATCTAGATGTGTGTGCGTGCATCAAGACACACGTTATCTACATCGGGTCTAACCTTCTGCCGCTCTAAAAACACAAAGACACACTCCTTGCTCATTGCGCTCTCGGGGAGGGGGCTTATTTGTCGGGCGATTTAAAACCCTACTCGGGCAGCTTAGCAGCCCGGGGAGGCTTTTGCAAAAGCCGAGGAAACTGAAGCGCACTTGGAGGTGGGGGTGGGTGGGCTCTGAGCCGCTTCTCCTTCCCCGTAGAAGGAGCCCTGATCGCGGGGTGGGAGCCGGGTGGGGGACTTGGGGGGGTGGGGATCTGGCCGGAGCGGGGGGCGGGAGGGGGGGCAGTGAGTTCTATTCCAGCTTCTCTCCGGGAGGGGCGCTCCAGGGAGCTGCTGTGTTGGCCCGGGGATTCGAGGAGGGGAGTGGGGGAGAGGAAAAACTCAATCGGGGTTGGGGGTGGGTGGGTGGGTGGGTGGGCAGCGGGGCGGCGCCTGGGCCCGCAGCCTCTGCGCACGTGCCGCTGGCCGCGGGGACGCGGCTCCGGGGGTCCCGGTCCCGGCGCCCCGGCGATCCGGAAACCGGGTTTTCGGCCCTCCCTCCGGGGAGGCTGTCGCTCCGCCTTCCTGAAATCCCTTATATTAACTGTGGCCAAAGCCCTAAGAAACACAGCTCATTGTTGGCAGCTGCCGGGCGGTCTTGCCGAGTTGCGAGGGCAGCGGAGAGGAAATAAAAGGGAAACGACTCCGATCCTGCCCAGCCGGCTGCTGCAGAGATCTCGGCGCCGACTTCGCGACCGTGAGCGCCCTGCAAAGCCAGCCCGGGGGCCCCCTCTGATGTGCTGCTGAGCCGGTCCTGGAGCCGACGATCCCGCCCTCGGTCTTCGGAGCAGAAATCGCCAAGACGGAAGGTAAGCGCGGCGGCGGGCGGGCGGGCGGACGGACGGACGGACGGACGGACGGAGCCGGGCTGGGGCTCCTGCCAGCGCCGGTCCTCCGAGGACTGGGTTTGCCCGGAGGAAGAGCTCCGACGGAGCTGGGGAATAACAACAGGATGTGCAACAACAGGATGAGGAGGGTTGGTTTCATGCCTAAAGTTCGCGGCCGGGCTCCGGGGCACTTCCTTTATTAGGCAGAGCCTGCGGGAGCTGAAGGGGGGTGTGGGCGCGGGTCTCTCCCGCGCCCCCGGCCCTCCCCCGCGCGCGATCGCCGGGCTAGGGGGAGGTGGGGGGGGTTCGTGTTTGTGCAGCGCCCAGCCGGGTTGGCTGCCTGGCAGGTCCGCCGGTGGCGGCGGCGAGCCCGGCTGCACAGCAGCCCCGCTCCTTGGGGTCTTGGAGAGGTGGTGGGTTCGCAGCCGACGTGCGCCCGGGGAGGGGAGACTTGGGGGACGCAGGCGAGCGGACCGGGTTGGGGGGAAGAAAAAAAAAGTGGGGTGCGCCGCCGCGGTGGGCGACACGTGTGGCGCGGGTCTCACCGTCTGCCCCTTTGCCTTGCAGGACTGGAAATGGCAGACCATATGATGGCCATGAACCACGGGCGCTTTCCCGACGGCACCAACGGGCTGCACCACCACCCTGCCCACCGCATGGGCATGGGGCAGTTCCCGAGCCCCCATCACCACCAGCAGCAGCAGCCGCAGCACGCCTTCAACGCCCTGATGGGCGAGCACATACACTACGGCGCGGGCAACATGAATGCCACGAGCGGCATCCGGCACGCCATGGGGCCGGGGACTGTGAACGGAGGGCACCCTCCGAGCGCTCTGGCCCCCGCGGCCAGGTTTAACAACTCCCAGTTCATGGGCCCCCCGGTGGCCAGCCAGGGAGGCTCCCTGCCGGCCAGCATGCAGCTGCAGAAGCTCAACAACCAGTATTTCAACCATCACCCTTACCCCCACAACCACTACATGCCGGATTTGCACCCTGCTGCAGGCCACCAGATGAACGGGACAAACCAGCACTTCCGAGATTGCAACCCCAAGCACAGCGGCGGCAGCAGCACCCCCGGCGGCTCGGGCGGCAGCAGCACCCCGGGCGGCTCGGGCGGCACCTCGGGCGGCGGCGCGGGCAGCAGCAATAGCGGCGGCGGCGGCGGCGGCAGCGGCGGCAGCAACGGCAGCAACATGCCCGCCTCGGTGGCCCACGTCCCTGCTGCAATGCTGCCGCCCAATGTCATAGACACTGATTTCATCGACGAGGAAGTGCTTATGTCCTTAGTGATAGAAATGGGCTTGGACCGCATCAAGGAGCTGCCTGAACTCTGGCTGGGGCAAAACGAGTTTGATTTTATGACGGACTTCGTGTGTAAACAGCAGCCCAGCAGAGTAAGCTGTTGACTCGATCGAAACCCCCCCACCCGGCCCCCACCCCCCCCACCACGGGGAGAAAGAAATCAACACCCCCCCCCACCTCCCACCCCCTTCAACTTCTTCGGTGTGAATTAAAAAAAAAAAACCAACAAAAAAAAACATTCCCTTAGACACAGTATCTCACTTTTCAGATCTTGAAAGGTTTGAGAACTTGGAAACAAAGTAAACTATAAACTTGTACAAATTGGTTTAAAAAAAAAATGCTGCCACTTTTTTTTTTTCCTGTTTTTGTTTCGTTTTTGTAGCCTTGACATTCACCTCCCTTATGTAGTTAAAATATCTAGCTAACTTGGTCTTTTTTGTTGTTTGTTTTTACTCCTTATTTCCTCACTTTCTCCAGTGCTCAACTGTTAGATATTAATCTTGGCAAACTGCTTAATCTTGTGGATTTTGTAGGTGGTTTCAAATGACTGAACTGCATTCAGATTTATGAGTGAAAGGAAAAATTGCATTCGTTGGTTGCATGAACTTTGAAGGGCAGATATTACTGCACAAACTCTGCCATCTCGCTTCATTTTTTAAACTATGCATTGAGTACAGACTAATTTTTAAAATATGCTAAACTGGAAGATTAAACAGATGTGGGCCAAACCTATCTGGATCAGGAAAAGTCATACTGTTCACTTTCAAGTTGGCTATACCCCTCCCCCATATGTACAGACAATAATAGGGTGTGGAATGTCGTCAGTGGCAAACATTTCACAGATTTTTATTTTGTTTCTGTCTTCAACATTTTTGACACTGTGCTAATAGTTATATTCAGTACATGAAAAGATACTACTGTGTTGAAAGCTTTTTAGGAAATTTTGACAGTATTTTTGTACAAAACATTTTTTTGAAAAAATACTTGTTAATTTATTCTATTTTAATTTGCCAATGTCAATAAAAAGTTAAGAAATAACTTGTTTTCTAGAAGTCATTGGGGGCCGGGGAGGGCTCCCTTTGGTGGCGTTTTATTTCTCCTCTCCTTAAGTTGAACACTTTATTGATGAGAGTAAGCATTCCAAAGGATAAATTACAGGACATGAAAACAGGTCATGATGAGCTTAAGCGGAGAGCAGGATTTAACATAATTGGCATAATGCTTCATTGTTATCATTGTAACGTGCCTCTTGGTGTGGTTTAATCAAATGCCGCAAAGTTGTCAAAGAGCATTTTTTTCCTCCCTTAATTGCCATCATGCTCGAGTGTACTCCAGAGTTGGAAAGGGTTGAAGACTCTATATTACTAAAAATGCTCAAGGTTTTTTTCACCAGATGAGAATGGGGAAAATCTCCAGTGGTTTGGGTGATACCTGGTGCAAGTACTTGAACGGAGG
The DNA here is from genome assembly GCF_029834395.1 of Sorex fumeus. Taxonomy (NCBI): domain Eukaryota; kingdom Metazoa; phylum Chordata; class Mammalia; order Eulipotyphla; family Soricidae; genus Sorex; species Sorex fumeus. Next base: position 26,115,618 of record NW_026606118.1, read on the forward strand.
TAGATCGGAATAATATACTGGAAGATTGATGAGGTTGACATTAAATATAAATCTACCTTTATCTCTAGTGACGAGTCTTATTTCTCAGCCCAAAGAGAGGCACGCATTTTCCAGTTTAATCTCTGAAATAGCCTGTGACTGGTTTATAGGTCTAAGAGGAAGAGGGCACAGAATTCCACCTTGAGGCTTTCTATTTGGTGCGATAATATTTAAAATTTACTCAGTGTGGTTGACGCAAAGGTCAAATTACAGTCTTCACAAGATGTTCCCTCTTAAGCATGCCCTGTTTCCCCTGAATCCTAGGCTTTTTCTGCTGAAATCTGGGGTGCAAAGGAAAGAAGGATAAGATCATTTTCATTTTACCTAGATGTGTTATCAAGAAGCCAGACTACAGTTAAGGAGGTGTCAAGTTTGGCCTTATATAATCAAGGAAAGCAAAAGTCAGGCTGCCAAAACTCCAGTGCTCACTGTCACTAGCTCAGGAATTTTGTTGTTTTCTAGGCTTCCCTCTGAGAACAACACACCTACATTCAAGAAAGTGTCTAGTCTTTTGGACTTCACCTACATAAGGAATAAGAAGGAGGCTGAGGAGAGCCTCACAAATCATTTTAGCTGCTTGGGTCCTAATCTTAAATCCTCTGTTTCATCATTTTAAACATCAAGAGGAGGAAGAAACAAGTGTTAAATTACAGTGAGTCTGGCAAAAAAGACTGATTCAGAACACCTACACTCTATAATTTGTTTCCAAGGAAGGCCATGTAACATTAAGATGCATACTGCACTGTTTTTTTATATATATATATAGCTCTATAATTGACATTTCCTCATTAAAAATTATGTTCCAAATAAATAATTTCTCTGAAAAAAAAAACACTGAATCATTCAAAACTCTTTTTCACCCCATCTTAAAAGCTTATCCAGATTTCCCACATTAATAGTTAAAGGTGAAGTTTTATTCAGCTAAGACATGTCAATACTAAATCTGCAATCAGCAGTAAATCTTCTTGGCTAAGCATTTTCACAGTAAGTTTTTCTTTCTCTCTTTTTTTCCCAGAGGCTCAAGTGAAAAAATATGTTTGCATACATATTAATACAGCAATTCTGGTGTTTTTTTTTCTTTTTCCACTAGTGGAGTAGGGGAAGCTATTGAAGGCATTGTGAGGGTTTTTTTTTGGGGGGGGGGTGGGTGGGGTGAGAGTTGCATAAAGAAAGCAGCAAAAGAATTGTCCTGCTACCACCCTTCACCATTTATTCTGCCAGGGAATAAGCCACAACACCTGCTCTGTCACTAAATTTCTTCTGCTGTTCTAACGCCGGAACACGTATGTGGAGATGCAGAGCCCAAGGAACTATTATTAGTTCCTGAGCCTGTCTCTGGCAAAACAGAACAGAGGAGCTGGGTTAAAAGCACAATATCTCTTCAGTAAAAGCGCTGTCCCACCCGCCCTTTCTCATTCCTTCGCATGATCTCTATTTCATTAAAACTCTTTCCTGATCAACAATTGAGCAGATTCTATGTGATATCTGCAGGTCTCTCCAGCAGAGAAAAATAACTCCTTGTTTGAACAACCTGATTAATGAAACCTGTACAGTGACCTAGATCACCGAGCTACTGGCAGACATTTGCAAAACCTTTTGTGGTCTTGATTCCTACTAAGTTGCTTATAGCATATGGAGAAATTTGACCTCTGCACCTTGGCTGTTTTTCAAAAAAGTTCTAAGATGGTACAAGAGAGCTTCTGTTCTGTAAGCTTTGCCCACAAATAGACGCTCCATGCTTGATTTTCAAGAAGAGATCAATGATAAGCAGCAGCACATCAGGGTAACCTGTCAGATGAATAAGCACATAATAGTAGGAACTTGTACCTCCGCCTTATGGCCGCTAAAATCCTGGTGGCAGAGTCTTTGCTGGAGCGGATAAAGACATTGCAGCTATGGATGGGTCTTTGAAGAGTAGTTACCTAATCACCACTGTTTATGGGGTGCTAGGCTAGCGCACTAGGACCAGAAGGCTGACGTCTATTGTGAAGTTTATGGTCTCCGTGACTTTTACTACTGTAAACGCCTGGGATAGCTATAAATTGATGTCAACATTAAAGGCCAGATCCTTTAAAGCAAAATATTAATCCACTAATCTATTATGGGTGGCCAGCTTTGAAATATAAACTTCCCAGTCCAGCATATTAGGTGTTTTCGCCCCCTGGTGGAATTTCTTTAGAAGGTCAAAAAGAAAGCTATTTTCTGGGAAGGTTTTTGTTTTATTGTTTGGTTTGGGGTTTTTGCTTTCGTGGGTTTTTTTTTTTCCTTGCCATTTCAGATGATTTCATTTTCTCTCTTGAAACAAACAGCCTGTATTTAAGCAATACAGTTTTGATCAAAGAAGGTTCCAAAAAATTTCCCTTACTTACCAAAGACATGAACCTTTAAGTGTATGTCATTCAGATTTTCCTCAAAATATGCACTGACTTTTCTTTTTAAAGATACAGTGAACACGGCTTTAGAGATAATACTCTGTACCCTCTGTTAGGACTGCTGATTGGGTAGTGGTGCACGTAATAATGCATCTGATAGCACAGGGCTGGAAAAGTGGAGGAAGATGTTCAGGAATGCAGAATGGGATCAACTCCTTTGGAATGTGACCAAGCCACAGGCTCTAATCTTGTGAAAAGGGCCACAGGATGTTTAATAAGAATGAGTATTGCTGTCTAATTTATTCAGTGAAATTTACTTTAAAATAAAGTTGGCACATAACATTGTCTCCAAACAATAAATAAATTTAGAATTCAAGAAATTTAGGACTCAAGCCACGGGCAATTTTCTTTTCTCCAGCAGTATTGTTTGGAGAGCACAAAGGAGGTGTTACTCACAGCTTTAGAGATGGTATTTATCATTTTGGTACAGTACCACTATCATCAGAATCAGGGCATCCAGGCAGGTTAAAGCAAGCGAACAATAGGTAGCACATCAAGTGGCTTAGCAGATGAACCCCTATTATCATGTGTTCTGTTTGTCTTTCCCCCCTAGAATAGAAGGAACAATGGCAATGTCAGAATTTTAATTGCAATGGACTGGCTTAAATTACTTGACCTATTTTTATCCAGCAAGCAGAGAAATGATTCTCTTTTTTCCCCCTTAGTAGCCATACTTATTTAAATTGAAGGAAGAAATTTAAGGCCCTACTTTAGCAAATAAAATACTGTTTGTAGATAGTTTTCATTTGCCTTGTGGTAAATAAGACACTCCTATATATTGAGACATTTTAAGACAACTGAAATGAAGAAGTATTCCTCTGCAGGGAGAGTTAAAATTGGAAGTAAAGCTAAGTAATGGATTAAAAATATTCTGAGCTGCTGAATTTCAATGGCATTTTTTTGGTATTTACAAACATTATCAAAGAAATGCTGAGATGTAGGGGTTTAACAGTGTTCAGGAACTGAATCCATAATCCTTGAGGGGAGAGAAAAAGAATATCAACCAAACCAATCTTTCTCTGAAAGGCTGGATCCTTATCAGTTATTTTAGACACTAAAGTTGTTAGAGGCAGCCTGGGGGATGTTTGGGGGGTGTATTTTGAGAACTTGGCTTGGCTCAACTGAGGCAAGAGAACTAAACCAGCTGACACAAGCAGTGATTATTATTATTTTCTGTCCACATTGTTGATTTTCATTAAGCTGATCTAATCTAGAAGATTAGTGAGGCGGGGCCTGGATGTTGGGTGAGGACAGTGGTTGACAGGATTCTTAGAATTTTCCAGTGGCATTGTCATCAGATCATGCTCCACCCTGCAATTCTTCCCATAGAGTTGGTCCCTGATTTGGGTGACTGAAAAAGGGGATGAGAAATTCTGGCTCAGGAGTCTTTGGTCAGGCAAGGTCACCTTGGTATAGCTCACAGGCAATATGCAAATTAGGAGGCAGTTTTTGAGAAGGTAATCATGCTCGAAGAATCCCAGCCGTCCATTCTTGAAAGCTGGAAGTGAGGCTTGAGTAAAAAGTCATCTGGAGATAGCTGGCTCTTGATGGGATATTGTTTCAGGCATGTTTGGGGAGGCAGGAACGTGTGTGGTGCCATGGCATGTGCTTTCTCTAGGAAGGCCCTGAGTGAGATCTCCAGGACACCCAGTATGGTCAAGGATATGGGACCTGAATATTAGAATCTGTACTCTTTCTGTCTCCTAAAGAATGACATCAAATTTGACCTTGTGATTTCTTGAAGGAACTTGATTGTAAAGCTTCATTTATTTCATTATTGTTATTGTTTGGCTTCATAGCAGTTCATACCTAGGACTTAAATTATTGCAAGGTTGCCTTTGTACTTATTTTGTACTTATTATGTATTATTATGTATTATATTATGTATGTATATATCCCATTGTACTTATTATGGATAACTCTTGAGGGAGGAAAAATGGGGTAAAGACTAATTTATTTTTCTCTCTCCATAGTATTTGGTAGAAAAAGGGGTGATGGAACCATTCAGTGAAAACAAACTAAATTTCTTTACTTCCATGTAATCTAAAATTTATCCCTACATGTTGCTTCAATTTACATCCGAAACCATGTTTTATATCGGTGATTCTCAGCTACAACAGAGATTAGAACAGGGAAGTACAGAATGTGAGAAAGATAAGTAAGAGCTCAACAAAAATATGTTTCATACTATTCTTTATTGGGGAAAATATTGAAGTATGTATTATTACAGCAAAACTAAAATTTAGAAAAACTAAAAAAAATCTTTATTGATGATACATGGGATGTTAAATGATGAGAAACAATGTTTAGATTACTTGAAACCAAACCAGAGAAATTTTACATTTAGCCAATATTATTTACCAAATCCTTTTGCTGATACCAGTTTCCTGTGGCTGAGCAAGTTTTGCTGATCACCTGTTACTTGACCAGCATTGTGGGTGCCACTTTGTTTACACAACTGAACTTAATCCTCATAATAGTCCTACCCAATACAGTGTCACTGGTCTACTTTTTGGTAATAGAATAAATTTTCTAAAATGAAGAAAATTGTTCAAGAATAACGAAGTAGGAAGATAGAGGTTTTCCAGACCTAGCTTCCAAGACCATATTCTTCTTAATATATCCATTATTCCTCTAAACCAAATTATTCTTATTCCTAGCTAACTCTGAGAGGACAACTCAATACATTGGTGGGGGAAGGGGAATCTACATTATGCTTACACAAATTATGAAGTATATTCACCTGGCAATGACACATACATCATCATACAATCACATGTACTTGGGAATTCACACTTCGCTTTGAGATTCACGGGATTTGGGTCTATGCTTTTTCAAATAGTCTAAGGAGTCTCCAAATTTAAGTTTGGTCTCTGACATTGCCAGAGTAACCTTGGTGGTAAACATACTTAATCCCCTCATAATACCTTCATCTGGTTAAAGCTTGAGTCAAATGAAAGAATACCAGTGATTTAAATTGGTATTCTTTACCCATGTTAAGTGACTTGCACATTGCTGGTAAGCTAATGTTTTTTTCTTTTTTCAGATATTGAGCCAATACCTTAGTTTTGTGTTTTTTATAACCTGTTAAATGAGTACAAATAACCACCTTATGATCTGACGCAGTGCTTAGAAGTAATTATGATTTCACTTTAATTATAGGATTCAGACTGGTTTCTGAGTTTTCAGACATGAGAGCAATATGCATCTTAGAAAAAAGAAATATAATATTTAATTAACTGGACATCCATAATCTTGATCTTGGTGTAGGGATAAACCCATTTCTACCTTTCTCCTACCCAATGGACAACTATTCTTTTCATAGTTAGAGTAGAAAGACTAGTAGAACAGGAGTGAAAAAGAACATTGGTTGAAGTCTTTGCAACCAAATAGCTTGGTAATTTAATCATCTCTGGCTCAAGTTTCTTCATCAGTAAAACGAAGTTGTATGTTTAATTAATACATTCTGTACTGAAATTCTCGTGAAGGAAACACAAACTCATTCCTATCAACTTTCTTTCTCTGGAAAAATTCGTTCACAATATTTACATTATTTCTAGCCATTCCCTTCCCAAGATTACTCTGATCCTGGGAGCTATGACTAAATATGTATCATAGACCTAAACTGGTTGTATGAACTCTCCAAGGATGTAAATAATCTGAAAATGTTCCCTCTTACTGCCATAGAGACCACTAGCTTTGACTACAGAGATCTAAGAAAATACCAAAAAAAGAGAAAATCTACCATCAACAAAATATTTCTGAAACACGCTATTTATAAAATTATAGGTGACTTTGTAAGAGTATTTGCTGATGGTTTCATGTTACACATGGAAAATCATTAGACCAACTCTTCGTTTCAGTCTGTGTTCTATTTTTTATTTATCAATTTCTTTTTTCCAACTTTGTAAATATCATATGCTAGTTCTCTTTCCTTCAAAAATTGTCTTTGGATATCAATTATTATCATTGGTATCACTATTACTGTTTTACAAAGAGACAATCCAACATCTAATGATGAAAATGAAATAACCTTGTAGCTATTTATCACAATACCCTGGGAATTGAATGCTTTAAAGCTGGTAGGAGGTGCACATCTTGGCTCATTTATTTCCCTTTCTCAAGTTCCCACTGCACACAGCCTCAGTTTGCTTAAACCACCACGTTCTTCTAACGTGGAATCAATGACTTAGATGATGAACTGATGAGTCCAAAAATGTGTATAACGATCCAAAACATAATTTTTGATCGACATCTAAAAATAACACAGCAACAAAAATCACGATAAAATAGCATAGTAAAATATTCGTTTCTTTACTTCTTGGCCACTAGGTGTCGCTAAAGGTCTGTTCAGTTGCTATCCATACTTTGTCTACATAGATGAGGAGGGTCACATGCCTAACCAACTAGCCCACCCCTGCTAACCCTCTTTGACTTTATGAAAACCCAGTTTCTGTGAGACTTACTCTAGTCCTTAAAGATAAGATGAACAAATGCCAAAGTACCCTGTCTGGCACTTTTACTGGCTACACTCTAATACAAATACAACTGACAACAAAAGGAATTTTTGAACAACTCCCCCACCTTCCCCACTTTTTAAAAAATGTTTAAAAAAATTTTTTTTTTAATTTTTATTAGTGAAATACCATGAGGTACAGTTGTAGACTTACAAATTTTTGTGCTTGGGTTTCGGTTATACAATGATCCAGTACCCATTCCTCCACCAGTGCCCATTCTCCATCATTTACATTTTTTTTTAAATTTTTGGTAGTGAAACACTTTTTATTCCTTTCCCTTTGTGAAATGTTTTTCACCTTGCTGTCTATGCAACAAGGTACCAAGGTCTCCATTTTCTGCCCTGCCAGAGACTATTTATATCTTAAGAGAGAACAAAGCACTTTTGGTTTGGTGGCCACACCCGATAATGCTCAGGGATTACTCCTGACTCAGAAATTACTCCTGGTGGTGCTTGGGGTACCATATGGGATACTGGTACTTGGGAGCTGTTCATCAACATGGATCATTTTTGAGCAAGGCACAAGGCAGGTGACCACTGTACTATCTCTCCCACCCTTAAGGAGTGAGTTTTGAGTAGGAGGATTTCATGTATCAGTCAAAGACATTGGAAGATTGCCAGGAGTATCTCTAACTTTCCATGACTCATAAATAACTCCTCTGCCCCACCCCCACCTCAAAGCACTCCAGTTTAATGTCACATACCCTCTGCTCTTACCTTAAAGATTGGTGTTCGAGCGTGAACCAATTCTGTCAAGATTGAAATTAGGATATTGATACTATTTAAGGTATAGTATCAATTTAGGATTAAGGTTATTGACATTATTTAGATCTCAAAACTTGATCTCTAACCCCTAACTCCTCAAAATACTAGGCTTACACACACACACACACACACACACACACATACACACACACACACTCTGATTTCTTATAAACATATACGCATGTACAAAATAATTTTTTTTTATCTTTCTCCAACCCCATGTTGCCATGTCTGATTTATGAAACTACCATTTATCTAGCCTCTTAAGTGAAAAATCTAGAAATTTTCTATGTTTCTTCCTTCTTATTTTCCACCAGCCCACCAATACAATTGGCAGATACATCTTATATGTTATTCACCTTTGCTGGCCCTCTGCCTAAACTGTGTCATCCTTCCTGAATCTCCCTTAGATCTGTGTTGGAACCTGACTTTTCATAGACCAAGCTAATTAAAATGGAAAGTCTTCCTCTGCTGTCCCCATGGAGCTCCCTGTCCCTTTAATTCTGGACAATTTTTCTATGTAAAGTAAACAGTCATGGTTATTTTCAAATCATGGTCATTTTCAAATGTATAGTTGTAGAACTCAAACTATTTAAAAGTAGACCTAGACCTATATCTACGACTCTTTCCAGCATCTCCCAAGTTACTTCCAAAGCAGTATCAAGAAATATCACTCAGGGGCTAGAGCAACAGCACAGCAGGTAGGGCGTTTGCCTTGCACGCGGCCAGCCTGGGTTCGATTCCCAGCATCCCATATGGTTCCCTGAGCATTGCCAGGGGTAATTCCTGAGTGCAGAGCCAGGAGTAATCCCTGTGCATTTCTGGGTATGACTCAAAAAGAGCAAGATATATATAGCAAGATATGTATCTTGCTTTTTGGGTCATACCCAGAAATGTATATATATATACATATATATATCCTTTTGCTTTCTTGGGGACAGTTGTCCTTAGAATCCTGCATTTTAACTCTCTAGGGTCTGCCAGGCTGTAAGGAGTCAGCCACTTGGAAAGGACCTTTGTAGTTTCTTCCACTTACTATCATCTGAGGCTCCCTTTGATAGTAACAAGCTCCAAGATAAGGGACAATGTCTCCATTTGTTGAGTTGCTTTTAGCTATTGAGTCTTCCAAGATGAGGCCCAAGCTTTTATTCTCCTGGTGGTCTTTCTTAATTTCTGTCTGGCGGGATCTATGAGCTTCATAAAATGAAAACTTTAAGGATGATTGATAAATAGCTATAAACATTGAATGGCATACATCATTATTTCTCACAATATATATTTGACTCCTGGTTATTATCTTCGATTTAGTCTATAAGTTCCTACTTTGTTCATTGTACCCAAAAGAATACTGATACTTGGGAGCAGTTCATCAAATATTTGTTGAATGAATCAATGAGTGATGAATTGATTTCACCATTAATATATCAGTCTGCTCCTCACTGTATGCCTCCTTTGGTCTAATCAGAAACTATACCTTATTTAGACTGTAACATCTTCCTATATGCTGCTCCAGTTTTATTTCTTACTATGCATATTTCACACATTAGGAAGAGTTCATTCAAAATAATGCTGCTTTTTATTGCTTAGGCCAATAAGTGGGTAATCTAGACAGTTATGTTTATAGCATCATGACCCTCTGTCCCAATTATAGGACAGAGAGGACCATGGACAAGTCAGGAGTTGGGAATGAAGATTAGCACATGTGCTGTCTAGGAAAATTCCAACAAAGACCCCAAAACTACAGTCAGTCACAGATTAAACTATAACTCTTTCTGGAAAGATAGCACAACGGGTAGGGTGCTTGCCTTGCACGTAGTCAACTCGGGTTCAATTCCCAGCATCCCATATGGTCCCCCGAGCACCGCCAGGAGTGATTCCTGAGTGCAGAGCCGGAAGTAACCCCTGTGTACCACTGGGTATGAGCCAAAGCAAAAAAACAAACAGAAGCAACAACAACAACAACAAACCAACTATAACTCTGTAGGGCAGAACCTCAGATACCCTCTAGGAAGCCTATAATTATGCTAAAGAGCAAGGAAACTAGCTCTCAGAAGACAAAAAAAATGGTCAGAATTAAACAGTATGAAGAGACCATAGGATCCCAAATGCAGATGGAGAAAGAATATTTATTTGTCCTTGACAATTTCCTGGTTTTTCAGTCCAGTATCTCTCCATCCCAGTTGTACATTGATTCTAGGAGATGTCATCAGGTATTTTTTTCTTTTTCTTTGACCTGGGGTAATTTTGATGGGAAAACCTATCTCACTACTCTCTGCTGCCGTACAATTTGTGCCTTTTGCCAGAAAGTCCTCCTCATCTTCATCCCCCTGTGACAGGCATTTCAAATTCCATCTTGAACACCTTCTCTGACAAACCCTTCTTTATGCCCCGCTATACTGTATGTGCCCGTCATACAACAGAGATAGCCCTATTTGCATGAATCACACATTACAATTATTTAGTGAGAAGCTTCTCTCTGCTACTTTTCGATTTTATCTAAGAAATTTGCAGTCAAAGTAATAGAAAGCCTGACTCTGCCTTAAACCGTAAGATGTATTATTTATCTAGTATCAACAGAAGAGAAGTTTCTGAGGCTCTTTTAATCACTGATTCGCTGATCGATTGGGATTTGGATTCTTCTGTCCCTCCTGAGCTGTCCTCCGTGTTTGCCTTCTCGTGACAGGCAACATTAACATAGCTCAAATGACACATACATCCAACCACATACAAAAGAAACTGACCTTTGGAACTGGCTTTACACAGAGAGATGGAATTTCACTGTTGACTTTATCACCTGAGAGTGGAGTAGATATTGAACTTAAGGAGGCCGAAGTTAGTACAGTGGGCAGGGTACTTGGCTTACACGAGGTGGACCCAGGCTTTATCTCCATAACTCCCAGGTTTGTCCCTTATATGTCTTCTGAGTCCCCTAGATGTGACTCCTAAGCACAAAGCTAGGAGTAATCCCTGAGCACTGCCTGGTAGGCCCAAACAACAACAATAAATTAGATATTGCATCTATAACTCCATTATTAGAACAATTAAAAGCCAGAATCTCTGAAATTTTTACTTTGTTATAGTTTTTGCTAAAATCAGAGAATATTAAAAATGTTTTTAGTATTTTCAAATTAGTTTTCACATACTATAATTAAGATGTTAGCTAACAAAATTATATTATAAATCACTCAAGGAAGGTTTCTTTGATAAAGCTGAAATGTTTTCTAAATAGTATCATTTTTAACATAAATATTCTCTCAAAAAACATTAAAAAATTATATGGTCACTGTCTTTATTTATAGTCCATCAAAATTCTCCTTTGTTAATATGATTAATAAACAATTTCTCTGAACCAAAAAAGTCATGTGCAGGTTGACAGGTGATTCATCTCAGTGCAAAATGAATAGAACCTGATATTAATGGACAAATTACTGATTGCTATAGGGTTTATTTCCATGATAAAAAGCACTAGTTCATATGCCAAAGTCAAAAAAGAGCACAAAATGAGTCTGGTAAGATAGAAAGAGGGGAATATGAGAAATTTATGACTTTTTTTCCCTAGTCATTCATTCCTACTCTAATCTTTCACAAAATGTCCCTTTTTTTCACTCTCATCAAGTATCCACTGGTGAATTTTCATTATCTTACTTGACCATAGAAATTGTTCTGGCTGCTTCAATAGGACCACTTGACCAATTCCTTCTGACCTGGTCAGTCCTAAACCTAAATCACTAACTTTCCTACGGGCAGGGATGGGGGAGGGGTTAACATAAGAATAGGAAGGTCAAGTTTTAACCCTTCCTTCCTTGGTAATAAAACAATGAAGCTGGAAAACACTATTAGCTGAATTTTCAGTTATGGGGAATTGGTGAGAACAGAGAAACTACCGAGATGAGCAATGACAGTGAAATCATCTGCTATCTACTCCCAGAGGCCTCGTTGCAATTTTTCCTTTCCTGAAATTTGGTTACATGAGACCATAAAGTTTCCTGTTCCTGAACTAATTTGAATTGGGTTCAATCACATGAAACAAAATTATCCTGACTAATATGTAGCAATACTAACACAAATTTCATCTTCATTGGGTTTTTTTTCCCCCTCCCAATGTTTCACTGATATGTATGTTTGCAGTCATTTCTATTTTATACCTACACTAGGGAGTGATTTTAAAATGTTCTTTTCCATAAACGATATGAGGTATATATGAAGTACCAGTATTAAAACTCACTTTTTCTCTTGCTTGGGTAAAGCTTCTAGCATTCTCTTGCACCATATTACAATGAGCAATGGAGATTGTGATACGCTGCCCAGATTTCCCCCTCAGGACTGAAGAACTTATTTTCTCCGTTTCTGGGAATCCTGCCAGCAGTCAGCCCGCAGCTGACAACCCTCTTTCAGAACTGCCTCCTCACCTTGTCCAAGGTCACATCACTTTCTTGAGGCAATCTGCCTGCAGTAGCCGGTCAATGGCTGGATAAAGGCCTACTCCGTTTGCCCAAGCCGAGCCAACTCTGAAAGGTCATCGGAGATTTGGTGAACTGTAATTGTATTGAGGTTTCTAGGCAGAACATCTTTTTATTTCACTGCAACCTACTTGCTTCCCTTCATCCCCCCAGAAGGAAACTGCATCCCACAGCGTTTCCTGCTCCATGGCCATCAACTCTCAGCATGCTAATCTCCCTCTCAGAGGCCATCCCTGAGAAACCCAAACTGCACCACACATTTAAATTTTATTAATGAACCGTGATTTACAAACTTAAATGAGAGTTGCATTTTAGACATAAAATGTTCTATCTATCACCAATAATGCCACCAATGTCAACTTCCCTCCACCAGTGTTCCCAGGTTCCCACCCCTCAGCCTTCCACTTTGACAGGCACATTTTAAGTTTTGGTTGTTGTAGTGTGAGTCTCATGTTCTCAGTGTTATTGACTTTGTGGTTTGGAAGCATAGCTATTCCACTCCTCTACACCACCAATGTACTAAAGGTTTTGAACCTCTGCATCCAAAACTCTATCCCGTTAGTTCCTGTCTACTTTCTTTCCTACTTTCCCCCTCAATTTGTTTTCTTCTCTGTCCTCTCCTATCTATCCTCTGGGTCATGGGTGACTAGGCATCCCCCACTCTCCCCATTTACTACATTGCATTCCCTCATCCAGCTTTTCTATAACTACAGAAAAGTGAGATCATTCTGTGTTTGTACTTCTCTGGCTTACTTCACTTAATATAATGATATCTTCCAGTTGCATCCAAGTTGCAGTGAATTGCATGATTTCTTCATTCCTTGCAGTTGCATCGTATTCCAATGACTATACCACACATTTTTTCCTTTAAAATATCACCAAATGAGAGGAGTCTGGAAATAATTAGTGATCAACACACCTGCGTTGGAAGCATGAAGCTACAAGATTGATGCCCTGTGCTACTCATATGCCTCAAGTGTGATACAGGCAATGCTGGTCTATGCTACCTGGGATTTCTAGCACTGTAAACAAGTCATAGCTGCACTGCCAGCCCCACAACTAAAGTGCAACATTTAGTGGGCACAATAACCACAATGAAAGGAGTATGATTCCTGGCAAGCAGGTTGGCTGAGGGTACAGGCACTGGAAGTTGGTGCAACCTCCCTAAGCATCACAGCAAAATGTTGTAGTGTGAGCACTACAACCAAGAATGTATGGTACCGGATCACCACAGCAGTGTCATCAAGAGAGGTGAAAGCAGGATAGGGGAGAAGATGAAAGTAAAAGTATGAAGCCATCAGGTATTATGTGACCCTTTAAGAAAAATCCAATAATTATTTCATGGTTTCTGAAGTTTTCCTAGCATTCTGCTAAGCATTCTAGAGAACAGAATAAAAATTGGAAGTTGGTCTCCTGCCTTTGATGTCTCATTGGCGATGTACAACTTGAAGATTCATCTTTATATCATTCTGAAGTGTGTTCAAATAAAGAAAATAAAAGGGATCCAAAATTGACACATAAATATTAAAAATGAAAGAGTGAATAAATAAAAATGATAAAGGTGAGATGTAGCACGTCATAAAATGTGTTTGAGGTCAAACTATAGTTACCATCACTGCCTTCCTTTTATGAATCCATTTTACCACCTTCTCATTTTCCCAACAAAAAAGAGAAAAATCAACCAAAACAAATACTCAAGATTTTGTTTATTTAGATTCACCCTCCTTTGAATTTGAACAGTCCTTGTGGGGAAAACCAGTTATTTTGCCCCAGGTGACAGTATCTGTTCTCTCATACAATCTCTGATATAGAAGATCAACCACATTTCTACCTCACAAGTAATCTATGGAGAAGTAGAACTACTCTATGGCCAGTAATGTTCATGCCAACATTTGAAGTATCTTTCACCACCATAGTACATGGTGATCCATAGCACATACTATAATTTAATGATAATACAGAATAGTATAGTTTATGTACCTTATGAACCTTACTTGAGTATCACTTCATTCTGGGAGGAATAAAGAGTAAATATCAACATATATCCTTGTGCTGATAGAAAATTGAGTTCCAGAAAACCTATATATTTGGTTGGAATTAAAATGAAGTATTTTTTTATGGCATTTCAACCCTATAAACTCAGATTTTCCATAGGCTATTCATGGGGTCCTATCTCTTAAAATTCCTGATAGAGAGCTATGGTCTATGGAGGCCTTAGAGAACTAATATTTTTAGCTCTTATAGAACAATAAATTTTAGACTCAAAAGTCAGTCAAGCTTAATCCAGTAAAATTTCATTATGGCATGCAATACTCAGAAATAATACATTTGAATACATCTGGCATTAGAAAAGTTTGCTTAATTAAATTCATATTTGAAAATGTAAATATTTGTATTTCTTTATAAATATCTTTACTATCTAGGATATTTATTTTCAATTATTCAATTCTCCAGGAACTTTTGTTTAAAAACTAGAAAATTGGCTTCCAGAAACCTTTTCCTTTTCTACCCAGCTATACATCAGAAAATTCCATTTTCTTAAAAAATTTAATTAGTGAAACACCATGAGGTACAGTTGAAGACTTACAAATTTTGGTGCTTCGGTATCAGTTATACAATGATCGAGTACCCATCCCTCCACCAGTGCCCATTCTCCACCACCACTAATACCAGTATCCCTCCCAACCCCATTCTCCCCATCCCACCCCGCCTCTGTGGCAGGGCATTCCCTCTTGTTCTCTCTCTCCTTTTGGGTACTGTGGTTTGCAAAAGAGGCATTGAGTGGCTATCATGTTAAAAATATGGAACACTTCACGAATTTGTGTGTCATCCTTGCACAGGGGCCATGCTAATCTTTTCTGTATCATTCCAATTTTAGTATGTGTACTGCCGAAATCTGACATGTAAAGAAGGTTTGTCAGTAAAGAAGCGAACAGTACCTGGCCCAGACAAGGTCAGAGCCAAACACCTGAAGAATCTGCCATCAGTACTCATCAATAAACTGGCTCGGCTCTTCACACACTACCCATCTGAATGCAAGTTTCTGTCCCAGTGGAAAACCAGCAGGACTGTATTACTGTACAAGAAGGGAGACATCCACAACATTGGCAACTCTCGCCCAATCTGCCTGTTGTCTGTCATCTACAAGCTGTTCACTTGAGTCATCCTGAATAGGATGGGCAGAACACTAGATGAAGGACAACCATGCGAGCAAGCCAGGTTCCGCAAAGGATTTAGCACGATGGACCATATCCACATGATAACCAAACTCACCGAGGTTTCTCAGGAGTTCAAGATACCGCTCTGTCTAATGTTCATTGATTTAAAGAAGGCTTTTGATTCTGTTGAAAAAGAAGCAGTCATTGAAGCCCTAGCCAAACAGGGCATTCAAACTCAATACATCAGGATCCTCCATGAACTGCTCTCTCTACCAGGCTCTCACCATTCTACAGGGAAGTGATCATTGACATCAAGAGAGGGGTTCGGCAGGGTGATACCATTTCACCGTAACTCTTCAGTGCCACTGTCGAGAACATCATGCGATGAAGGGAATGGGAAGGAATGGGAGTGAAGATAGACGGTCAGCAACTATACCACCTCCGCTTTGCTGATGACATCATTCTAAAGACACCAAACATTAGCCAAGTGGCACAAATGCTGGCTGACTTCGGCCATGAGTGTGGAAAGGTCTGACTCCAGCTGAATCTCACAAAGACAATGTTTATGAAAAACAGTCTCGTTCCTGACGTTCCATTCACTCTCAACAGAACGACCATCTCTGAATGCAACAGCTATGTGTACCTAGGTCGAGAAATCAACATGACAAATGACCTGGCACCCGAGCTGCGCAGGAGGAAGAGAGCAGCTTGGAAGGCCTTCAAGAACGTCGAAGAAATAGCTAAGAGGACAAAGAACCTCCGGCTCTGGGCACATCTCTTCGATTCCACTGTTCTTCCTGCATTAACATACGCCTCAGAGACCTGGGTCCTACACAAACAGGATGAGAACACTATTCAGGTCTCCCAAAGAGGAATTGAAAGAGCTATGCTTGGAGTATCACGTTTCACTCAAATGAGAGAAAGAATTGGGAGTTCCGACCTCCGTCAATGGTCAAGAATCAGGGATGCTGTCTCATTTGCCAAGGCGGCGAAAATCAAATGGGCTGGACACATAATGAGATTTGGAGATAACCGCTGGACTAGAGCCATTATGAACTGGATTCCATGGGACATCAAAGGCTCTTGTGACCGCCCACCTACGAGATGGTCAGACTTCTTCGTCAAGACCCTGAATGATGGTTTGAGGCTCTTCGTGTTCCTAGAACTAGCAGATGCCATTGGGCTACCCTAGCACGCAGCAGAGATGAATGGAGATGTTACTGGCACCCGCTCGAGCAAATTGATGATTAATCGGGATGTCAAGTGATCAAGTGATCAAGTACTGCTGAAGCGAGCACAGAAAATTCCATTTTTAACTGAAGTTCACTTATTTTGGAAGATCCTACCGTCATGTCCCTCATGGGACAGGAGTGGGAGCAGAGGTGAAAATTGATTGGGAAAGGAATGGCGCTGCCAACTCCCGCCATACACCTTCAATTCAAATCAGCTTGCTACTTCTTCCACACGTCTCCATCTGCACTTGGCAAACTATCAGTTTGCTTTCTCTTCCCTTTCCTCATGAATTGAGGTCATTGCCAGTACAGTCATTATGCTTTAAGGATTTCTCTCTAGGATAATTTAATTTCCAATTATCTTGTCTACTCTTGTTTCTACCTATATTTACATAGCATCGATTCTAAGGAATAATGTCTTACTCGGCTCCTCTCCATATGTTCAGATATATAATGAAGATTTCATTTCTAAAGGGTTCTAATCTTGAAACTCACTTTTATACCAGAAGTCTCACTGATGGATCACATGAACTTGGCCCAGACAATGATCTCCTTGCTGACTTCTAGATAAAAGGCTAATCAGAACTGTCCCATTTATTCATGTGGTTTGGAATCACAGGGGATCCTTGAAATGTATGGATTTTGGGGCTGGAGCAATAGCACGATGGGTAGGGTGTTTACCTTGCACGTGGCTGACCCGAGTTCAATTCCCAGCATTCCATACAGTCCCCTGAGCACAGCTAGGAGTTATTTCTGAGTGCATTAGCCAGGAGTACTTCCTGTGCATCACCAGGTGTGACCCAAAAAGAAAAAGAAAAAAAGAAATGTATTGATTTACATATAAGCCCTAGAAGTCTGTGACATACACTATAAATCAGCATTTTGAATTAGTAGAAGTCCAGGGTGGCTCCTGAGACAGTCACACAACTGGAGTGCGAGACTTGGCACTGTCCAGTAAGCCCATTATGTTCATGTGATTCCTTTCTCATCGGCAAACATACCCAGTGAATAATAGAAACTTTGTTTTATTGTTCAACAAGCACCCCCGCCTCCCTTTCCAAGCAAACCATCTGCCAGCTTTGTTGGGAAAAGGAAAGAAAGGGAAAGAGGTCGAAGAAAGTCAATTTTTTTTTTCATTTGAAAAATGCAGTTTTGGGTAAATTTCAAGTAGAAGTCACTTTGGCAGTGACAAGTCACCTATGTTGTGAATGATTCTGCTGCATTTCCTCAATTTGAAAAAGAGAAAAAAAAATCATTGAAAAAAATAAAACATTCCCACACATTGGTGTGGGAAAACTTACATAAAAGTAGTTTTGTAACTTAAAGAACTCCAGATGGGTTCGATCGTTCTCTCGAATGTAGGAGTCTGCTACGTAAGACAGTGTGCCAACTCTGGTCATGATAGTGCTGTGCTCCCAAGTAACAGAAGATCAGATTGAAAGTAAGTTTTCAGAATTTTCTTGACTGCTGCATCAAAACAACAGGTACTTAAAAAATTGTTTTAATTTTTTAGTTTTGAATACTACAGACAGTGCTACAGTGCAATACAGTTAGTAATGGTTTCTCCTGGACATGATCCCAATACCATACCCATCATGGTTGTACCTGTCTTCCTCCCTGAAGGATCCCAACTCCCCTCCCTCTCAACCCCTACCCCCCAACTTAATGGTGTGGGTCAGTTTCCTTATTATGTTGCCTTTGGATCTTTGTTGCTACCTCACTGTTCATCTTAAAATTCCACACTAGAGCGAGAATGTTCTATATCTGTCCCTTTCTTTCTGAATGACTTAAATCATCATGATAACCTCTAGTTCCACGCATGTTACTGAAAATTTCATAATTCTGTTCTTTATTAGAGCTGCAAAACACTAGATACTTTAATCCCTTCAAGCTCACACTCCCTATTTCTGACTGGGACAAAGTAAAGAAGGTTGAATGATTTCTGAGTGTTTGTTCAAACTATTGCCTCATTTAAAGCCGCTTTTCTAATTATATAACTGCTCTAACATTTTAATTTAGCTGTTTTCTTGCTATGAATCTGTCCTAGGAAAGTAGTAAAATAGAGAGAAATATTTGTGTTTTACAATATTTTTGGAGCATTTATGTAGTGATAAACTTTGGAAACAACTGAAATGTCTATGCTAAGGAATGATTCAACAAATTTTGCTTAAATCATGAAAGGAGTATAGATGTAGTTTTTAAAGTAATGTTTAGCAGCTTTATATTTTCTTTTGCTGCTACAATAATGGCAATATTGAAGTGTGAGTAACTGAAGGATTTGATCATACATAAGCATGTACTCTAGCACCAAGTCACAATCTGACCCTGTTTACCAGACTAAATGACAAGAAGAAATGCAATGACAAATAAATGTCAAAAGCAATTATTTGATCTCAACTATGAACATGAGTATGTTGATAAAAATATAAAAACAAAGCAAATATAGCCAAATGAAAACACAGAGACTTTTTAAGCACTTGGAATTGGGATATGTCCTAATTATTTTATCTCTCATACATATGCTTGCTCTCTCTCTATATATATAGACATATACACATATATACATATATACACACGTGACAATGGAGATACCCATATATGTATATATAGATGTATAATATACTTGTATATATAGGTATATTAGGGGCCACTCCTGTGGTTCTCAGAGATCATAAGAGTCTTACCTAGGAGAATTGGGATGGGAGAGACATGAAATGCTGGGAATAAAAATCAGGGCTTCACACTTATTATAATAACTAATAACTGGAATCAACCTAGGTGTTCAAAGACAGATGAATGGATTATGAAGATTTGGTATACACACAATAGAATACTCTGCAGCTGCAATGAAATTATGCAATTTGCTGCAACCTGGATGGAACTGGAAGATAACATGTTGAGTGAAATAACCCAGAAGATTAAAGACAAATCAGGATGACCTATTTTATCAACGATATATAGAAAACTGGACAAGGGAATGCAGTGAAGTCAAGGGGGGTTGCTTAGATCACCCTTGACCCCAAAGTATAGAAAGGAGAGAACCCTAAAAGGAAATAAATCTAGAGGGAAATATGAAGTAGGAAAGTAATGGGGGGCACGGGTCAAGGTTCTTTGGCACATTGATAATGTGGGAGAGTGGTAGAGCTCCATATTCAAACCATAGAGCCAAGAAACACTGAAAATATGAGATTCAAACTAAAACCACCAAAACTTTCAAATATGCTGATCAAAGACAGAATGGAGAAGGAGGTGCAAGAGAGAATTTGGAAACACAAGTGGAGGGATTGGTGCTAGAACATTGCATGTCTAAAACTAAACTACCATTAACTTTGCAAATCACAGCTTTTTAATTTAAAAGAATTATTTAAATCAGGCTTTCAAACATGCTAGGCATGATGAATTCTACTCCTTGAGGCATATCCCTGGCTAAACACTTGGGGGATAGGGGGATGCTATAACCTCACACCTGCAAGGCAAATTCCTTTATGATAAGCTGTATCCTGACCCTTCAAGCCCCCTTAAAAAAAGTGATGTGCTTTCCAATTTCTCTACAATGTATACATATTACACTAACGGCCAGGAAAAAAATTTATATTAAAATTTAACAGTATTATCTGGAACAACGATACCATGAGCAAATGAAATGCTTCTCCAGTGTCAGAAACTCAAATAATTGTTGACAATTAGCAGCACCTACTTCCTAGAGGTACATAAATGTCTCCCAGCTTCCTGTCTGCCTCTTATAAAACTGGGTTGGCTATAGCTTTGGGTGCTTCTATAGCCAGCAAAACAGAAAATTATTAACAATAGGAAATTTCTAGCTGCCTCAGTGATTACCCAAAGTAGTTATTTACTTATAAATATCTGACTAACTAGATACTAAGTGCTGTGTTAGGGACTGGGGAAATAAGATAGAATAAGTAATGCAGAGTTTATTGTCTAATAGGAGAGGGAATTTGAAGCGAATAATCATTTAACCTGAAGCGAGAAAGATTAGTAGGTGTTAGCAAAGCCAATTAAGAGCAAGTTAGAAAGCAAAAGAAAAAAAATTAAAAAGCTCAGCCAGGCAATGGGGCATTGTACATCCTGGGAGGCAAGATGATGAGTATCAAGGATTCTCTGATATTTAGTTCTCCTTCCTTTGACTACCCATAGAGGATTCTACTGCTCAGAGTCTGTTTCCAATAGTGCATATTCATGAGCCAAATTCCATTTGCTTGAATGGGAGCAGAAGCAGCATGAAACGCTTCCACATCGAGGCAATCTCTCTCTCCTCCCCTAACTTTAGCTGCTGTTCCAGAGGATATAGGTGAAAAGATCAGTCCTCACTCACTGAATTGACACCTGAGTAACAGTTGCCCTGGAGACTTGCCTGGACCTGTGGAAAGGTTTGCATGGACAAGAAAATAAATCTTAGATCCAAGGATAATTCTGTTTTAGTATGGAGGCTGAGGTCACAAGTTCAATCCCCAGAACTGTCCCATGTGCCTGCTATGATGCCTGGAGTTACAACAAAAGTGCACACTCCCCACTGCAACACAACCACCTGTTCACAAGCACTGCCACCATGGGATCCCCTTCCCCCCACCCTACCCCCACCCTACCACACACTGTGAGCACCAAAATGAATTATGCAACCTGCTGGTCACTGCAGCAACAGAAGGGAAAGAGAAAGGGAAAATGTAAGTCTATTTTAAATATTAAATAAAAGACTTTACTAAAAACATCTTTGTTGTGTTTAGCTGTAAAGAATATGGAGCGATTTGGGGGTTGAAGCAATAGTACAGTGGGTAGGACATTTGACTTGCACACAATTAGCCTGGGTTCAATCTCTGGCAACCCATATGGTTCCCTGAGCTTGCTAGCAGTGATTCCTGAATGCAGAGCCAGGAGTAAGCCTGACTGAGCGTGACCCAAAAACCAAATAAATAAATAAACAATTTATTGCAAAAGAATATGGAGTGATTCATTTAAAAGGAATGTGGAGTTCTTTATCTTTTTTAAAAAAAAATGTGATTTACTTGAAGTCTAATAAACTAGTGAATTTAAAGACCAAACTAACATAAACGATGACTTTAAAGACCAAAATGATTTGATAGAATCAGGTAGTTGTACCCTGTTTGGTAGCAGGGAGGTACATGTAGAAACTTGAATGTTGATGACATCAGTTCTGGCTGATCTCATTATAACAGGTTCCCCGCGAAGACGCATTCCCCAACATCTACATGCTCTCGCCCTCCCATTCTCAGTTTTCTCCTGACATACATCTCCACCAAGCTTTTCCCACCCCATCTATTTCATTTCTTGTCAGTCCTGCTCCAGTTGTAGTTATGCGTCAGTCTATTTCACAACAGACTGTCACCAGGCCTGCACTGCTTGCTCCCACAACTCTACCTCCGAAGACTTCTCTAATCAGCACAAAACTTGCATTTCAATACCCAGCATGAGGTTTCTTTTCTTCTCTTCTCTGAAACCCTGTCATCAAGTCTATTTGCCAAACACAAAATAAACAACATAAAGAGAAGTCACAGAAAAGGATCACATTGCAACACTGTCAACCCTTCTCAGAGAGTACAATGGAGAGCATTTGTAGCATTCCACACAATTGGGCATTGTCAGAACTGCAGATTACAGTCTGCTGAGTTTGTTTTCATTATCTAAAAATATAAAATATAATACAAAATATAATTCACTATTACTATCACTATCCTCCTGTTGTTCATCGATTTGCTCAAGTGGGCCCAGTGACATTGTGAGACTTGTTACTGTGTTTGGCATATCCAGTACGTCATGGGGAGCTTGCCAGGCTTTGCCATGCGGGCAAGATACTCTCAGTAGCTTGCAGGGCTCTCTGAGAGGGGCGGAGGAATTGAACTTGGGTCGGCCATGTTGGCTGCGTGCAAGACAAATGCCCTACCACTGTGCTATCGCTCCAGCCCACAAAATAGAATTCATTATCTAAAATATCTATAAAATATCTAACATGACACCAGATTTAGCATGTGTTAACAGGCCAGAATCAGAACCAACGTCTCCTTGCTTGCACAAAATGGAGAGTCAGAGGAACTACCCACAATTTGAACTTTCAAATGTCTTAGCACTTGTATAATAAAAAGTACTAAGTAGTACTCAGTACTTCTTCATCAAACACTCATTTCACTCATGTCAATCTTCATCTGAAGAAATCAGCAAATTGGCTTTCTGAGCCACCATCTGTGATGACCCACCAGTCAGATGCATATTTTTATGAAAATCCTTATAGGGATGACAATTGCTCTCGAGGCATACCACTCAGATAAAACAGAAAATGTAAAGGTCAAGATCCAGGATAAGGAAAAAATCACTCCTAATCAGCAAAGACTGATCTTTGCTGTAAACATCTTGGAGATGGATGTACTTTGACTATGATATCCAAAAGGAATCCCTTCTTTATCTTGTTTTGAGATTTCACGGTGGTGCTGATAAATGAAAGAAGTGTTGCATCACTCCCAAGAAGAATAAACATAAGAGAAAGGAGGTTAAACTGGCTGTCCTGATATATTACAAGGTGAGCCAGAATGGCAAAACCAACCACCTTTGCTGGGAAAGCCCTTCAGGTGAATGTAGTACTGGAGATTGTATGGTCAGTCATTTTGACAAACATTATTTTGGGAAATGTGGTATGATCTATTACTTCAACAAACCAAAAGATAAATAAAAACATGTATGGGCTAATAAAGGACATGAATTCTAACACTAAAAGGAAAAAAAAAAGAAATCAACTAATTTGTTTGAAGATGCCAACTTCTCATTTCTGTTATCTCAAGATCAAACAAGGAAAAATAAAAACTACATTCATTTCTCCTGATGAAATGACATTTCAAAATTAAAATGCTCTCTGTGTTTCTGTATGTTTATAAAGCTGACTTGTTCCTATCATGATAGGTCTCTTTATTTGAAGAAGGACTTCTTCACAATTTGGATGACTCACCATGGTTGAGTTCTGATACTCCTGCCATTGGGCAGAACTCTTGAGTCAAACAACTTTCTGTACAAGCTCAGTTTCTTGGCATGAAGTTCTTGATTGAAGGGGAGGAGATGAATCATATGCTTGGTCTAAAATGTAATGTCATGCACCTTCGAAGTTCTGTGTTATAATTTTTCTAAGAAATCATAACTTACTCATTTATATCTTGAACTTTCTACTCAGACTTGTGTTAGTAAAAATTCTTGGTTTTATAATGCTTCTTTTTTTTTATTTTTGAATTTCATTTTGTAGCTCAGTTTCATGAAAGAAAAAAAACCTTTTTAATTATTTTATTAAATCACTGTGATATACTGTTACAAAGTTAGTTGTTCATGATTAAACTTTAGTCATGCAATGTTCTAACACCCATCCCTTCACCAGTGCATATTCCCCGTCACCAATGTTCCCAGTTTCCTCCAGCCCACCTCCCCCTTCCTGCACCACCCCGATCTTCTAAGCTCTATAGCAAACACTTTTCTTCTCTCTCTCTCTCTCTCTCTCTCTCTCACACACACACACACACACACACACTCACACACACACTCTCTTTTCCATCTCTCTCTCTTTTCCCTCTCTCTCTTATTTTCTTTTTAGGCACTGTGATTTGTAGATATTATGCTTTCTATCTAGCCTCCACTTTATCTTGTTCTGTAATTTTTCATCAACATGATTTGGGATTAATTGGAATGTCAGCCTATCATGATGAACAAATAGAGAGTCCAAAAGTCTGAGTTCATGACAAGAAGTCTCTAGGAGCTTCAGCTAATGGGCATGTGGGCTAAGAAAAGATTTATTCTCTGACCTTAACAAGAAAGATGGATGAATATATGAAATAACAGATTTCAAAATATTGGACTAAGAATACTGATCTTTGAGAAATGAGAAATAAATGTGAATTCTATAACCATTCCTCCTTACAGTCTTGAAAAATCTCCAGGTCATAGCATAGGAAATCAGAAGGAACTAGGTAGAGTCTCTAAGTGAGAAAATATTGCTAGCATTTGGGACAAATCAGGTAGCTAGAATTCACAGGACAGAGTATGGTGATTGTCCATGGAAAGATTTTCACATAAGGATCAGCATTAACAATGGTTGATGCTCACAGGGAAGAAATAGACTAGAGGCATTTTTCTACTGGCAGACTGAAATATCTCATTTCACAAGTTACTTGATTACTTCAGCAGCAAGAATTATTGACCCAATGGACTAAACACTCCAAAAAGAATGCTAAGAAAACAATTTTAAAATGTCATGAAAATGGGCAAAATATGTGCCTGTCTTGCTGGGCACTGTCTCAAATCATTGAGTGCAGTCCTCAATGCGATGTGGTCCTTGACCCTGCAATCAAATGGTGGATCCCCAGCACACAGTAGCAACAACAACTAAAGGGGAAATTTTGTAAAAAAAAAAAAAAAAGACAGAAAAAGGCTGATTCCACTCCCCCTCCCTCCCAAGTAACTTAGCTGCATCCATTACAGTGCTCAAGAATATTTTAAGAATAAACAAGGGGCCAAAAAGAGAGGTCAGTGGGCAAGGCATTATTCACAGTTGACTTCATTTTCAACCCTGATACTTATCCAAGAGTGACCCCTAAGAACAGACCCAGGAATATATCCTGAGCTTAGCTGACTGTGCTCAAAATCCCAGCATACCCCAAGAGAATTTATAAATATATAGCACCAAAGAAAGGGGAAAACTATTATTCCCAGAATCCAATTGCAAATTACAAGAAATGGAAAAAAAATCAAAGCTTAACATAGAGGAAATTCAGTCCACTGAAAATAAAGTGTTAGAAATGGCAGAAAGGAAGTCAAAATTTCCTTATATGATAAAAATTAAGACATGATGGAGCTATACATGCAGCCAACATGGCCAACCCGAGTTTGATTCCTCCACCCCTCTTGGAGAGCCTGGCAAGCTACTGAGAGTATCTCGCAGCTCGGCAAAGCCTGGCTAGCTACCCATGACATATTCAATATGCCAAACACAGTAACAACAAGTCTCATGATGGAGACATTACTGGGCCCGCTCGAGCAAATCGATGAATAACAGGAGGACCGTGACTGTGAATGTAATTTTAGTAATGAGGTGAAAAATGCATCTGATGCAATTAAGAGTAGAGTAGTATCTTACAATAATGTGAATATACTTAATAATACTGTACTAAAGTATATTTCAAAGTGTATAGGTGGTAACAATTTAGGTTTCTGTTTATACTACACTAATTTTTTAAGGATCAGTTTAAAATTACAGAAAATGGGTCAGAGAGAGAGAGAGAGAGAGAGACAGAGAGAACAGGGGTTAAGGAACTACACGGTCCACTGAGCATCACTGGGTACAACCCTGGGATCTCAAGGAATACCAGTTATGGCATTGGAAGCCCCTGAGTACCAATAAACTTTACTAGGTAATCTCAGACACAACAGAGCCCGACCCACACCTCATTCATAAAAATTAAATTGGCTTCTAAAATGGTCAAGAAGTGCTGGGCAGGACCCCTGAGCTTCTAGGAAGATCTCCTCCCCAAACTAGATAACAAAGCATTAGTGAACTTGACGGTATGGCTATATCATTAAACAAAATTAAAAAGAGGAAAGGAAAAATTACTAAAATAATAAAGTATCAGTGAGCTATGAACAACTTGAACTCCACTAAAATACAAGTAATGGAATCTCTGAAGGATCTAATCAATGAACAATGGGAGGACTGTGACCTGACCTGTGACCTGACCAGCTTTACTTAGCTGTCCAAGATAGATTCTCTACCTCCAAGCAGGATACCTATATTTTTGGTGCACATGAGCCATTTACCAAGATAAACCACATTAAAAATATTTTAAACTTGGCTGGAACATTAGCACAGTGGGTAGGGCATTTGCCTTGCATGCAGTAGACCCAGCCAACCCATATTTGATTCCTCCGTCCCTCTCGGAGAGCCCAGCAAGCTACAGAGAGTATCTTACCCACACAGCAAAGCCTGGCAAGCTACCTATGATGTATTCAATATGCCAAACACAGTAACAAGTCTCACAATGGAAACATTACTGTCTCCATTTAGTAATGATTTGCTCGAGCAAATAAATGAACAATAGGAGGACAGTGCTACTTTTAAAATCACTCAACAAATTAAAAGAATTTTAATCATACATAGAACAAGCTCTATTAGAATTTTTAGAAATTAGTGAGTGACCAGTAATTTGTTCTAGGGCACTGGAGTTGTTTCCAGATTTTGGCTATTATGAACAGTGCTGCAATGAACATATAGGTAAAGATGTCATTTCTACTGTGTTTTTGTGTATCCTCAGGATATATTCCCAGAAGTGGTCTTGTGGGGTCTTTGGTACATCTACACAATGGTATACTATGTAGCTGTCAGGAGAGATGAAGTCATGAAGGTAAAGGTAAAGGTAAAGGCCCTCCCATTGATCGTCGATTTGCTTGAGCAGGCCTAGCAACGTCTCCATTGGAGACTTTGTTGTTACTGTGTTTGGCATATCGAATTCGAAGTCATGAAATTTGCTTTTAAACGGATAGACATGGAGAGTATCATGCTAAGTGAAATGAGTCAGAAAGAGAGGGACAGACATAGAAGAACTGCACTTATTTGTGGAGGACAAAACAGCATAACATGAGGCTGACTCCTAAGGATAGTAGATACATAGGACAGGAAGATTGCTCCATAACTGGAAGCATGCCTCATGAGCAAAGGGGAGAAAGCAGCTGGAATGGAGAAGGGATCACTAAGAAAATGATGGCTTGAGGAACCAGTCAGGATGGGAGATGTTTGCTGAAAGTAGATAAAGGACCAAACATGATAACCTCTCAGTGTCTGTATTGCAAACCATAATGTCCAAAAGTAGAGAGAGAGAGTAAGGGGAATATTGTCTGCCGTGGAGGCAGGGGGAGGGTGGGAAAGGGGGGATTTACTGGGGATATTGGTGGTGGGGAATGTGCACTGGTGGAGGGATGGGTGTTTGATCATTCTGTGATTGTAACCCAAACATGAAATGGATTGCAACCCAAATTATCTCACGGTGATTCAATAAAATTAAAAAAAAAAAGAAATTAGTGACTGAAATATGTCTAGAAAATCTTCAAATATTTGGAAACTAAATGACATACTTCTAAATAATCTATGAGTCAAAAAATGAACCAAAAAGGAAACTGGTAAGCATTTTAGAGAGAGAATTTGTTTTAAAAGCATCTATTTCCAAATCTGTGAAATGTGCCTAAAATAGTACTTAGGGGAAATTTGTAGCATTTGAAAGTGAAATTCGAATAAAAGAATCCACCAAAGCAAAGAAAAGAAAGTGAAATTCGAGTAACACAGGAAGAAAATAAAATCAGATTAGAATGTAACAAAACACAACAAAAAAAAAAATAAAGAAAATCAATGAGCCAAATGCGAACTCTTTGAGATATCAATAAAACTGGTAACTCTCTAGCTAGACTAATCAGGAAAAACAGAAACAATCAGAAATTGCTAATATTCACCATGAGAGATGATATCAGTCTCGATTCTACAGAATTAAAAGGATAATAGAGGGAT
This sequence comes from Sorex fumeus, assembly GCF_029834395.1. NCBI lineage: Eukaryota > Metazoa > Chordata > Mammalia > Eulipotyphla > Soricidae > Sorex > Sorex fumeus. Next base: position 26,143,774 of record NW_026606118.1, read on the forward strand.
AGCATGACAAATCTGATGCTAATAAATGTTGTTAGATGGAATAGAGAAATTCCTTGAAACACACAAAACTCAAAAAAATAATCTAAATTGCCCTATATCTCTCAAAAAAATGAAAATGGGGCTAAAAATTTTGTCACAGAGTAAATTTCAGGCCCAGATGCTTTTACTAGGAAAAGAAAAATACCATAATACATAAAAGAATGCAGAAAATTAAGAGTAGTTTCTAGCTCATTCAATGAAGCGTGTATTCACCTACATCAATATGAGGCAAAGATCATAAAGAAATACAACAAACCTTGCCTTTTAGGACATAGATGCAAAATTGCTAAACAAATTTTTAGCAGATTGAATCCAAAAGTAAATTAAAATGTGATCATGTTCAAGAAAGGGAGATAATGAGATGATCTTACAAATGGGATAATGATTTAACATTCAAAAGCCAGTGCAACTCACCCAACATATAAATGAAAAGAAGAAAAGAAAAAAAAGGTAATCTAGATACAAAAATAGCATTTCACAATATCCAACTCCCATTCCTCAGAAAATTTCTACCTAGGAAAATTCCTTAGACTGATAAAAGAAAGAAGAACACCTATGCAAAAAAACTTATTTCAAGCACCATACTTAATAATGAAAAATTAGCCAGAGTTATAGCTCAGTTTGTAGGGCACTTTCTTTGCATGTGTGCGGTCCTGGGTTTGATCTCTGAAACTAGAAGGGAAAAAAGAGACAATGGAAGTAAAGTAATGCTTTTACTCTATGATCAAAAATAGGACAAGGATGTTCACTTGTAACACTTTATCAATTATTTTACTAGAAGTTCTAGCCCAGTGCAAAAGGACAAAAGAAAAAGTAAATATTAAGCTTGGGAGCTCTGCTCAGGGTGGGGAGGGAAACTCAACCCACCCTCCTCCAAGGGGCCTCGGTGAGGACAGCCAGGCGTGGAGGCAGGAGACTCTGCGCTGTTCTCTTCCGGGAGCAGGGTGTTTTTTTTTTCTTTTTTCCCCATCCTGAGCAGAGCCCTGGCAGCTGAAGACCTCCGGTTCCAGTCACAGCCATGCTTAAGACCACTCTCCACCCACTAGGACGAGCCTCACGCATGAAGGAACCGGCAGAGGAACCCAGGTGTGCAGGACCCCAGGTGTAGATCTCCAAGCCTACTCTGATCTGTACGGGGCCTCCTCCACCCAGATCCCCCATCTTCCAGTAAGTAGACGTTACACCTAGCAACCGCCTGGTGCTGTGTAATCCCATCAACGGCCAACACCCAAAGACTATAAAACCCTGCTCCTGGAAGCTTGCGGACTCATTCACGAAGTGCGACATCTTATTATCTAGTTCTTACTCTGGAGAACCTGGCAGGCTACCAAAAGTATCCTGCCCAGATGGCAGAGTCTGGCAAACTCCCCGTGGCTTATTCAATATGCCAAAAACCAGTAACAATGATGGGTCTCATTCTCCTGACCCTGAAAGAGCCTCGAGTGGGGCACTTTTTAAAATCTCAGGGCTAGGACAAAGGAGACGTTACTGGGGCCTGCTCGAGGCAATTGATGAACAACAGGATGACAGTGATACAGTGAAACTTGGGAGAAGTTAAACTTTTTGCAGATAGCCTGATTGTCTGTCTGTGTTAAAAATCCTCTGACACAGATCTTTTTTTTCTTTTTGGGTAACACCCAGAGATGCACAGGGGTTACTCCTCGCTCATGCACTCAGGAATTACTCCTGGCAGTACTCATATGGGAGGTTGGGAATCCAACCTGGGTCAGCTGCATGCAAGGCAAACACCCTACCCACTGTGCTATCACTCTGGCACATGACACGGATTTTTTTTTTATTAGTGAAACACCATGAGGTACAGTTGTAGATTTACAATTTTTTGTGCTTGGGTTTCGATTATACAATGATCAAATACCCATCCCTCCACCAGTGCCCATTTTCCACCACCATGGATAATATCCCTCCCACCCCCATCCCCCCCATCCCACCCTGCCTCTGTGGCAGGGCAATCCCTTGATGACACGGATTTTTAAACTATTAGAATTGACAGGTGAGTTTAGCAAGGTTCAGTATCCAAGATCAACATTACAAACATTAATTGATACTAACAGTCAAAAAAAATTTTTTAAGTAATTAAATAGCATCAAAATAACATTAAAAGTATGAAGCAAGGATGTTTACTAAAAGATGTAAAAGATGTTTATGGTGAAAATTACAAAACATTGCTGAGCAATAGAGTAGAATTCCTAAAGATATGTACAAATAATACCATCTTCTCTGGTTAGTAAACTAAAAACTATTCAGATAACAATTCAGCACAATCCCTGTCAAAATCTCAATAGGCATCTTTTTTGGTTGGTTGTTTGGTTTGTATTTGGTGGTTTTTGTTTGTTTGGATATTTTTCTCTTGTCTTTGAGGTAACAGTGATTTGCAAGAGTATACATTGTGTTGGAAGAGTATACATATTTGCAAGAGTATACATTATGTTGGAAGCATGCAGTGTTCTCACACTATGCTCAGCCCCAATGTATCAATATCCTTCCACCACGGTCTATAGCACCTTCCTTACAACCCACCTCAACCCAGTCCCTCTTGGTGACCCCAATTCTTCAATATGTATTTTGTAGAAATTGAAAGGTTGGTTTTGAAAATCAAGTATTAAATTAAAAGGAAATATAAAGTAACTGATTTTTGCTATAGTAAGGACTTTCGTAATAGAACAAAATATTTTTTAAATATACAAAGTGGAGTGGCTAGAGAGATATTACACAGCAGGTAGGGCATTTTCCTTGCATAGGTTTGATCCTTGTCAACCCACATGGTCGCAAAGCCTGCCAGGAGTGACCTCTGAGTACTGGCTGGATATAGCCCCAAAGCTACTACTACTAACAATAAAAAATTACAAAAATAAATCTACACAGTTGAAGGCCTGTCATCTTCACATTTTTGGGGGGGGGGGTCACACCCGGCGATGCACAGGGGTTACTCCTGGCTCTGCACTCAGGAATTATCCCTGGCGGTACTCAGGGGACCATATGGGATGCTGGGAATCGAACCCAGGTCAGCCGCATGCAAGGCAAACGCCCTACCTGCTGTGCTATCGCTCCAGCCCCCACCTCATCTTCACATTTTAAGACTCACTATAGAGTTAAAATAATCAGACTAATACAAGTTTAGCAAAAATATCCATATTATTGGTGTACAGGTAAATACATACATTAGTGAAACAATAGATTACTGAAATTCACCTATAGTCATGTTTTTAAAGAGTTAAGGAATATTTATCTTTGATAGGTACTGTTAAGAAAATGAGAAGCCACAGACTGAGAGAAAATATTTGCAAATCATATGACTGAAAAAAAGAACTAGTGTTCAGATTATATAAAGACCTTCCATAACAACCCTATTTTAAAATGCGCTAAAGACTTGATTGAACAGACTCCTTGCCAAAATGACACAGATGGCAAATAAGCACACATGTATTTGATATTAGTCATTAGGAAAATGCAAATTTAAACCACAGCAAGACACCACCACTTAATGTGGCTAAACGTAAAAGCTTTGACCGTACAAATGTCGGTGAGATTATTGGGGGACCAAGGCTCTCATACACTGACGAACAGTTTGACACTTTCCTTAAGAAGCTATATATATATACTTACCATATGATGCAGTTATTCCATGCCTTGATATTTACTCAAAGAGAAATGAAGCATATGTCCACCCAAAGACATGTAGTAGATGAATGTACATAACAGTTTCATTGGTAATAGCAAAAACCTGGAAATCACTCCAAAGTCCACGTACAAGGAAGAGCATAAATAGCTCGTAGGATAAGCATATAAAGGAATACAGAACAATGAAAGAACAGCTCAGAAGCTGGAAATTCACAATCCCCAGAACCTCCTAAAGTTAGATGGGAAAAACTGGAAATTGGGAATAGAAGCAAGCCTGAATGTCAAGAGTTTGTCCAAAATAACGTTTAAGACATCTCCAAAAGAGCACGATACGGCTGAATCTTCCCAGGCAGACTGGTCCAGCCTGGAAACCCTGGGGCTTTCCCAGAATGGGGAAGGGGAAGATTCCCCTATGTGCCTGAAGACACAGCAGCCCCTTGGTACAACTGACAGCCTCCTGCTGCACAGAAACAGCCACCTCCACAACTGAACTTCACCAAACTGCCAAGCCACCAAATTCCAGATGCACAATTCTTGGACTGCGCAGTTGTGTGACACTTCAAAATTTTATAGCACTGTCAGCCCAGCAGGAACACATCTAATCTGATGGGGAAGTTGCATAGAAACCACCAAGCTCAGTGAGTCTGAACAGTAACACAAGCTCAGCTAGCACCAAGCAGGATAGTAGATGTTCAGACAATGACTTTAGAGACATCATTGCGAGAAAAAGTCATTACCATAAATTGACTCTTATTGATCTAAGTTTTGATAATGCCACTTGCCTTTGTGTGGTAATAAATAATATGAAGTAAATTTATCTATGCCAGCAGGGGGGCAGGTTTGGGATTTGGGTGGGAAACCAGAGATACTGGTAGAAGGAAGGACACAGTGATAGGATTGGTGTTGGAACATTTAATGCCTGAAACTACTATATTATGAACAACTTGGTAAGTCACAGTATTATATTTTTTTTAAATTTTAAATAAAATAACATTTAAAAATTCTTATTTCATTAGGTTGATTGTATTAACAGGTGAAAGTTTGCATCTATAATAAAGGTTAAATATATTCTAGGAAAATATTTAAAGACCTACTTTAGGTACCGTTAGGTGGTAGATGAATGCATTTGCAGCCACTAAAAATGCATCTATTCCTACAAGAAAGAATCTGGCTCTGGGTTGGTCTCATTTGCACTAGTGCAGTTAGTTGTACAAACTCTAGAGGAGGGCCTTAAGCTAGAATTAAAAAAAAAATTGCACCAGGACCAGAGAGATAGTAGAGCATAGATAAGGCACTTCCCTTGTACATGGTTGACCTAGGTTCAATTCCCATCACCTGATTAGCATCCAGAAGTGATCCCTGAGTACAGAGCCAGAAGTAAGCCCTGAGCACTGCTGGGTAGCACTGTGGCACTGTCCTCCCGTTGTTCATCAATTTGCTCCAGCGGGCACCAGTAACGTCTCCATTGTGAGACTTGTTACTGTTTTTGGCATATCGAATACTTCACGAGGAGCTTGCCAGGCTGTGCCTTGCGGGAGTGATAGCATAGCGGGTAGGGTATTTGCCTTGCATGCGGCCGACCCAGGTTTGATTCCTCCATCCCTCTTGGAGAGCCCAGCAAGCTACTGAGAATATCTCGCCCCGACGGCAAAGCCTGGCAAGCTATTTGTGATGTATTCGATATGCCAAAAACAGTAACAACAAGCCTCACAATGAAGACGTTACTGGTGCCTGCTCGAGCAAATTGATGAACAACAGAGAGACAGAGCAATGCTGGGCATGACCCAAATATCAAACCAAACTGAAAAAAAAAACCTAAATAATTTCACCACTAGGATAAAAGTGATGGTACAAAATAGAGAAAGGCTTTGGGAGAAAAATGTGAAACTAAGAAGCTAGAGAGATAGTACAGCAGCTAGGGGATTTGTCTTGCATGCAGCCTATCTAAATTCAATCCCCGGCACTCCTATGATCTTCTGAGCATCTCCAGGAGTGATTCCTGAGCGCAGAGTTAGGAGTAAGCCCTGAGCACTGCAGGGTGCTGACCCGGAAGTGGGAATCCAAGGCAACAGTCACACACAAGTTGATCTTTATCTAAACCCAAGCGTTTTTCTTGTAATCCTGCTTCATAGTATGATGGCTGACCTCACTACCTATTACTCTAGTGACCTTGAAATATAACATCTGTTAAATGCATTTTATTATAAATGACATTAAATTATTTTTTATAACTATTTATCTAACAGAGTGCCAGGAAATATGTTGATAATCTAGCCAACAACCAAAAGAGGTTTTCTTATCTAATGATTCATTTTCTGGCAACGGAGAGTGTGTATTCAAATTAGCAGGAAAGAGACAGCAGGAATTTTTAACTGCCTATATCTGAGTAGGTGGAAGGCAGAAGAGCATTTACATTTAAAATTCCAAACTAACAGGGTTATTCTCTGTAGAAAGCTTGCAGTTCCTTTATTGAGATCAGTTACAAAGGTTTGCAGCGATAATAGTCCCACCTTTTGGAGGCTATTATATCATTCATATTTACATTTATATTGGGAAACAGCCACATAGAACATTCCTTTAGGAACATTTGTAAATATTTAGTTCACTCATTTTCTTTTATAAGCTGATTTAATTACTTTTTATATTAACCAGGTTCAATGGTTCACTTTAATTTATTCTCCTACACAATGGCCATTCCATTCACTGCCAGGCTCTGGTTTACTCTCCCCCCTCCCTGGCTGTTAAAAAAAAAAAAAGGAAAAAACAACCTCCAAAACTTTTTTTGAGAGTATGTTTCTAAATAATAGCCTCACCTGTCTGTTATAGCCTCTAAGATCATAAAATCAATACAAATATTTTTCTTTGGAGACAGATTTCATCATCACCACAGTAAAAGAAACATAAGACCATTTTTGGTGTTGATTTTTTTCCAAGATGAAGATGCCCAGGGAGAGAGCTGTTTGATATGAGATGAGTCACATTTGGCAAAGGTTGAAATGAAATGAAACAGTGAGTTTGATCAATCTGTCCAAGGCTTAAGAATATTCAGACACCTTTTCTGCCCAAGAAAAATCCCCACTGATCTTTTCAGGAACAAAAGTTTCTCTGCAATGACTCCGAATGACTCAGATATAACTTCCTGTATAGATGCCACCAAAGGGATTTCTTTACTTTTAGTAAGACCATTAGCTAGCTTGCCAAATTCTTCAGCATAACAAAATTATAGGCTGTTTTTCTCTTGGGCATGCTGAAATGGTGAAAATTGCCCGGAGAAAATTGAAACCCTTATAATTGATTTTCTTGCTGTTTTCACAAGATCCAAACCTTTCCACGATTAAATTGAAACTTCTCAGGATGGACACAATCGAAACCATGGGGAATACCTCCAGAGCTAAAACATATACTCTAGAGTTCTGCGGACACAAATTTAAATTATGTTTCTAAAATAACACTTTTCTCCTTGTCCTAATGCAAGACCAGTTAATTTAGCTGCTATTCTTTTTATCCTTGGTACCCAGGATTCAAAAATTAAAGTTGGAAAAAAAAATAACCCTACAGGTAAATGTTGGCTGTGAAACAAATGCTCTACACAATAAACTCAAAGCTAAAATAAAAATCTCCCTGCACATTGGTGAACTGCTTAAAAATTTGTTGACAAAAATGGATGGAATACAAGACCTTTAATTTCTTTATAAATATGTATTTATGTATAAATATACATAAAATATCTTTATTTTATCAAGTATAAATTTCTAAGACATACATGAAGAATATAGAACACAATAGGGAAGACCCCCTTCCCCCCCAAAAAAACACAGCCAGAAACCAATTAGATTATCTCTTACACTTCTCATCAGTTTATCATAGTCCTGATCAAGTTTAGTTTATTATAGCACCTGCCATTTCTTTTTTGTTTAATTTTTATTACTGAGACACCATGAGGTACAGTTGTAGACTTACAAATTTTGTGCTTGGGTTTCAATTATACAATGATCAAATACCCATCCCTTCACCAATGCCCATTTCCCACCACCATTAATCCCAGTATCCCTCCCATCCCCCATCCCCATATCCCACCCTGGCTCTGTGACAGGGCATTCCCCTTTGTTCTCTCTCTCCTTTTGGGCACCTGCCATTTCTGAAGGTGGGTACCCCGAAGCCTGTGGCATGGGGTAAGGTTTAGGTAGTCTAAGTTCCACTTACTGCCTGGGCTCGAGCGGGCCCAGTAACGTCTCCATTTTTTGAGACTTGTTGCTACTGTGTTTGGCATATTGAATATGTCATGGGTAGCTTTCTAGGCTTTGCCGTGCGGGCAAGATACTCTCAATAGCTTGCCGGACTCTCCAAGAGGGGCAGAGGAATCAACCCAGCTTAGCCAGGCTGGCTGCACACAAGGCAAACACCCTACCGCTGTGCTATCGCTCCAGCCCTTGGCAGATGAAATAAAAACTTGGAAGGCACTACAGTGATATTTATTGACCAACCAGGGGAAGAGTTAGAGCTTTGGGAGAACTCAGATGGCAAACTCTCCCACCAAGGAGGGAGGGAAAGATCTAGAAGGCTGCTAAAAATAGGGCATGGCTACGAGGCTCAGCACCTGGGCAAGTGGGCAAACAGAGCTGGGCAGACAAAGCTCCCTCTCCTCTAGAGCCTTCAGTGCTAAACTTGTGCAATGGCCTCAGGCTACAAAACAAGGGGGGGTGGGGAGGAGGGAATCACTCACTCCAAGGGAAAGTGCCTGGTCTTGGAGGTGATAGAAGTCTCCAAGCTACCTGGGGAGAAGCCACACATCTGGTGGGGAGCTGGAAAAGGACGAAAGACCCTGTGGTTTGAGCAGATGGAGCACTGCAGAAAAAAGATTTCTGGTCCCCAAACCATCAGAACTCAGCCACTGACTAAACCTCTAGCTGCAAAAGCTTGTCAAGGAGACCTGGAGTTGTATGAAAGGCTGTGACTCGTTACTCCACACTGGAAATCCAGGCAATACAGACTCCAGAGTAAAGCCCTAGAGCACAGATAGTCATGTGGGGCCTGGAGGGCAGGTCTTTGGGATAGAAGAAAGAATGGGTGTGGTCACACAGGAAGAGAGATTTCATACTCAGGCTGGGTCCCCACCTCTACCCAGACAGCTAGAGAGGGAACCCCCTGACACACTGCCTCAAACCTGTCACTGTCACTGTCATTGTCCTGCCATTGTTCATCAAGTTTCTCGAGCAGGCACCAGTAACATCTCCATTGTGAGGCTTGTTACTGTTTTTGGCATATCGAATATGTGAAGTTCTATAAAACAATATAGACTCCAATTCAAGGGTCGTTCATTAGAAAAACAAAGTAAAAACAAAACAAAAAAAAGTTGAAGGCTGAATTCATCTGGAGACAGAACGGATGACAAAGGAAATCATAGAGAAATCAGTTTTAAGGACATGTAAGTTGGGAGTCAATAGACAATAAATTCAAATTAGCTGTCAGATATGGGCTGGGGAAGTAACTCAATGAACTGAACACATGCTGGCCATGTGTGAGATCCAGGTTATGTTCCCCAACCCCTGTGATCACCTGGGCACCTCTGGGAGTTATCCTGGAGCACAGAACCAGAGCAATGTGCAAGCACCACTGGGTGTGGCTCCAAAGTCATAAACAACTTCTGAAACATTACACATATGAAATATCCACACTAATACAGAGCAAATTGGCAATGAAGAAAAAAAAAGGGAAATGTACGTGCAGAGATAGTTTGAAGAAGCAAAATGGGATAATAATGTCCAATTGGGTAACTGGAAAATGTACGAAAATTTCAGATGTTGGCTACGAAAAAACACAATGAATGACCTGAAACCCTCATGGAAAGCTTCACAAACAGCTCAGACTTGCAGCAGGGTAGGGATAAGTAAGATCGAAGATAAAATTCCAGTAATGACTCAGATGGAAGAGGAGAGACAAATAAGGTCTAGGAAAAAAACAAAGAAACTCTTCAGAACTATCAAGCTCCATCAAGAGAGTACACATAAGGACAATGCATGCCAGCAGCGAGAAGGAAGGGAGCAAACTGCCTCCTTAATAACTCAAAACTTCTCAAGGCACCGGAGAGATAGTACAGTGGGTAAAGGTCATTGCCTTGCATGAAGCTAACCAGGGTTCGATCCCTGGCATCTCATATGATGCCCTGAGTCTGTCAGGAGTGATTCCTGAGCATAGATCCAGGACTTATTCCTGACCCCTCTCTTCCCCCCCCCAAATAAAAAATCTGAAAACTTCTCAAACCTACACACACACACAAAAAAAAAACTAAGTCCAGAAATCTAGGAAGCTGAAAGAAAACAGAGATTTCTAAAGAAAAAAGATGTTCTCTGGTCTTTCTGCCTTTTATTTTTTACTGCCATGGCACCCATGTAAAAATCCATAGAATCTCAATAAAAATAAAAATAATTTTTTTAACAAAGTGAACAAAAAGACACGTAGTGTACTTTAAACTCTTATAGTTCTATTTGGATTTCCCTTAAATTTCTCTTACTTCTCTTTCCTCATTCTTACTAAATTGTGTACTTAATAATGTATTAGCATAGAATTATTCATACTATTAATTTTTAATTTATACCTGTAAAAAGAGATGCACAGCTTATGAAAAAATAATTGTTATCAGTGTATTGATTTACAACTTTGTAGAATCTCAGAAATTTAGTAGCTTTTTTCATCTATAAGTGTAGGTGTTATCCCCCACACGATAAATTTTTTTAAATCTCTTGCATAGGTGTGACATAAAGAAACATACTAAGGAAATGACAAATGGCTAAAGTCATTGGAACTAGAGATTTCGTCTATAGAATTGAGCTTATCGATTGGGGGTGAAAGGCTTGGAACACTGATGAAGGAAAGTGTGTACTATTGTGATGGATGTGGTGTTACAATGATGTCTACATAAAAAATATAATGAACAATACTGTATATCCCCATACCTGGATAAAAATGGTAAAAAAATTATCATTTTTGAAAAACAAAAACAAAAGAAGAAAGGGAATGGAAATTGGCAAATGAAAGTAAATCCTTAGACTTTGACAGCATAACTGAGATTACGTGAGGAGAGGATTTGGAGTAAAGGGTTGGAGCAAAAATACTACTGTAAGAAATAAAATAAACCAAAAAATTTGTGGCAAAATGGGGGATGGGAGAACAAAAACAACTTTACAGGCTCACCCTAGACTGCAGATTCCTCTTAAGACAGAATCAGAGACATTTGTGGAAATTTTTATCAATTTCAGGTGCAAATCAAGTGAACAATAAAGCTGACAATCTTTGGGGGTGAGGGTGGTGGGGGGTTGTGGTCACAGAATGGAGCAAGAATAAATTAACTGTTACATCTAGGGTGTCTTTTCCCAATAGGTATTTGAAACATCTTACCAAAATATATTTGAAGAAGAATAACCTGCACTATTTGGTTGCACATAACTGCAATGATAATTATGAATTGCTTTACTTTCAGCTTCTCTGCTTGCTCCCACCAACCACAGGTGACAAAGGGATTCTAATCAGGAGCCCCACCCTACCCAGCCCTGTCTGCTTCCATCAACCACCCAGGGATCGAATTGCACACAGGAGACCCACCCTACCCAGATAAATACCCCACTGGCAGACTTCCACTCTCGACACTACTTCCACTACCCAGCCATCGCTACACTCAGGACGCTTTCCGGACACATCATAAGACACTAAATACCCATCTTCCAGAATTGTCATACCATATTTGATAGGGTTCAAATATGGTAACACCTACAAGGGTGATTAGAGGTCGCCCCAAAAGCCTCTATCCCTCTCAGAAAGACTGGCAAGCTACCGAGAGTATTCCGCCCGCATGGAAGAGCCTGGCAAGCTATCCATTGTGTATTCGATATGCCAAAACCAGTAACTACAACTGGACTCATTCACCTGACCCTGAAGGCTTCACCGACATGGCAGCACTGAGAAGGATGAGAAAGGAGAGGCCGACAAAATCTCAAGGCCGACCTAGGCTGCCACAACGAAGGAAGACAAAAATGATCGTCTGTATTTTCAATGCACGTACGCTAGCATCAGATGCATCCATCGAGGACCTGATGGTACAAGCGCGAATGATCAAGTATGACATCATTGGTCTGACCGAGACAAGAAGGCACGTATCTCACCATGCCATTTTCGACACTGGAGAAGAATTGTTCCTCGGAACATGTGATAAAAAAGAGGTATTGGAGGCATCGGTGTCCCTGTCAACACAAACTTGGCCAAGAGCATTGATTCATTCGAATGCCTAACAACCCGAATCGGACGTTTACATTTGAATAGATGTGGCTCACTGCCTGCAGTTTCTATCTTCGTTGTCTACGCACCAACATCTCATTATGATGAAAGAGAAATCGAGAAATTCTACATGGAGCTAGAAAAGTTCTATAAAGATGACCATACCTTCTACAAGATCATTGTGGGTGATTTTAATGCCAAGATAGGACTGAGAAGATCAGCTGAAGAACTTCACATCGGGACCCATGGCCTAGAATGGAACGAACAGGGTGAGAGACTGTCTGAGTTCATCATGTCGACCAAGACCATTCATGGTAACTCACAGTTCCAGAAGGCAGAATCTAACCGATGGACATGGGAGTCTCCGGGTGGACGATTCCACAATGAAATAGACCACATCATATTCAATCGACGGTTTTGCCTGACCGATGTAGCTATTGTCCCAAAATTTTGAACGGGATCGGACCACCGTCTCCTTCGTGCAAAATTCTACTTCACAGAGCAGGGAGAAAGGGCTGCAAAGTTCAAAAAGAGAACTCCCAGAATGACCACCAACTGGGAACTCTTTGGTACTATTGCGGCAACATGGGAAGATGCCATTGTTGACAACATTGACGAGGAATACGATCAACTGGTTCAGCACCTCCATGAATGTGCGAGGAACGCCAAGAGAGAGATAGCCACAAAAAATCGCCTATCTTCGAAAACTCTTGAGCTAATTCACCAGCGTGGTTTGGCGCATGCCTCAGGCAACCGCAAGCTAACGTCCGAGCTCGCAAAGCAGTGCAGAGATGCGATCAAGGAAGACCTCAAAGAGAGAAGAGCAGAAGTACTGGTAGATACGGCAGAAGCCGGGAAAATTATTCGTAAGGCCCGCCTGTCCTTTGCCAACTACAAGACCAAGATGACTGCCCTCCGACGTCCTGATGGATCCATCACATCCTCCAGAACGGCAATGGAGAAGATTATCCATGACTTCTACTCAAATCTCTTCAATAGCCATGTCCACTTGCCGACATACCAAATTCCACAGGATGGATATGTAGTTCCCAAGTTCTCCCTTCCGAAATCCGACACGCCATTTCATCGGTAAAGAAACAAACAGCACCCGGCCCAGACAAGGTCAGACCTGAACACCTGAAGAACCTGCCATCAGTACTCATCAATACACTGGCTCGGCTCTTCACTCGCTACCTGTCTGAATGCAAGGTTCCGTCCCAATGGAAAACCAGCAGGACTGTATACTGTTCAAGAAGGGAGACATCCATGATATTGGCAACTATCGCCCAATCTGCCTATTGTCTGTCATCTACAAGTTGTTCACTCGAGTCATCCTAAATAGGATTGGCAGAACACTAGATGAAGGACAACCATGCGAGCAAGCCGGGTTCCGCAAAGGATTCAGCACCATCGACCATATCCACACGATAACCAAGCTCATTGAGGTTTCTCGGGAGTTCAAGATGCCGCTCTGTTTAACGTTCATTGATTTAAAGAAGGCCTTTGATTCTGTTGAGACGGAAGCGGTCATTGTAGCCCTAGCCAATCAGGGCATTCAAGCCCAATACATCAGGATCCTCCATGAGCTGTATTGCGGATTCACTACCAGGATCTCACCATTCTACAAAGAAGTGATCGTTGATGTCAAGAGAGGGGTGCGGCAGGGTGATACCATTTCACCGAAACTCTTCAGTGCCACCCTCGAGAACATCATGCGACCACTAGAATGGGAAGGAATGGGAGTGAAGATAGATGGTCGGCAACTACACCACCTCCGCTTTGCTGATGACATTGTTTTAATAACACCAAACATCAGTCAAGCGGCACAAATGCTGGCCGACTTTGACCGTGAGTGTGGAAAGGTAGGACTACAGCTGAATCTTACGAAGACAATGTTTATGAGAAACAGCCTCGTTCCTGACGCCCCATTTGCTCTCAACGGAACGACCATCTCCGAATGCAACAGCTATGTGTACCTAGGTCGAGAGGTCAACATGACAAATGACCTGGCACCCGAGCTGCGCAGGAGGAAGAGAGCGGCTTGGAACACCTTCAAGAACGTTGAAGAAATAGCTAAGAGGACAAAGAACCTCTGGCTCCGGGCACATCTCTTTGATTCCACTGTTCTTCCTGCATTAACATATGCCTCAGAGACCTGGGCCCTACACAAACAGGATGAGAACGCTATTCAGGTCTCCCAAAGAAGAATAGAAAGAGCTATGCTTGGAATATCACGTTTCACTCAAATGAGAGAAACAATCCGGAGTTCTGACATCCATCGACGATCGAGAATCAGGGATGCTGTCTCATTTGCCAAGGTGTCGAAAATCAGGTGGGCTGGTCACGTAATGAGATTTAAAGATGACCGCTGGACTAGAGCTGTTACCGACTGGATTCCAGGGGATGTCAAAAGACCGCGTGGCCGCCCACCTACCAGATGGTCAGACTTCTTCGTCAAGATCATGAGCGATCGGTTTGAGGCTCTTCATGTTCCCGGAGCGAACAGATGCCATTGGGCTACACTAGCACGCGACAGGGACAAATGGAGATGTTACTGGCGCCCGCTCGAGCAAATCGACGACTAACGGGAAGTTAAGTGAAGTGATTAAGTGATTACTTTCAGATTAACCAGGATAAAGAAGAAGAGGATTAAAGTTCATTTACCTGGACTGTTCTCCATAAACAGTTTGAATAAATTTTTTGAATAAATCTTTGGAACCGAAAGACAACAAGAAAAGGACACACACCAAGAGCATCATTGTTAAACTATCAAAAGTCATCAAAAAGGAAAAACTTCTGTAAATATTGCCCAAGAAAAACATTTGTAGCATAGAGAAGACCTGAATGAGGCTAGCATCAGATTTCTCAGCAGAAACTCTACAGGAGAGTGGAATGATATGTTCTAAAAGACAAAATTCTAGCCAAGAATATTTGCCAAATTATCAGTCAAATATGATGAGAAATTAGTTTTCTGTAAAAAAAAAAGACAGAAGCTATGACTTTAACACCCCCAAACTTGCACTGCAGGAAATGTTAGAAGGTATTTTTTGAGAGGAAAAGAAAAAACAAACGAATATAAAACTTTGAGTAAGAACTGCATGCTGAAAGTAGGTAAAGGAACAAACATGATAATCCCTCATTATCTGTATTGCAAACCATAATGTTGGAAAGGAGAGGAGAGAGAAAAGAGGGAGAGAGAGAGAGAGAGAGAGAGAGAGAGAGAGAGAGAGAGAGAGAGAGAGAGAGAAAGAAAGAAGAAAATGCCTGCCATAGAGGCATTTTCTTCTGGGAGTTGGGTGGTAGGACAAAACTGGGGTTATTGGCAGTGGGAAACATACACTGGTGGAGGGATGGATGTTGGAATATTATATGACTGAAACCCGATCATGAATAGTTTTGTAACTGTGCATCTCAGTGACTCAATAAAAAATAAATTTAAAAAAACAACAACTTTGAGTTGGTAACAAATAGTAAGGTAGAGTCGGGAACACAAACAAAAAATAAAATAAGACAACAAGATCCTTTTCTGCTCATAAGAATGATGACTGGGCAGTCATACGTTTGTGTGACATGAGCCTCCTTTAAATCTTATTATGCACTTGGCACTTTAGATAGAGAGATAGAGTCCTCCCATTGTTCATCGATTTACTCAAGCGGGCCCAGTAATGTCTTAATTGTGAGACTTGTTGTTACTGTGTTTGGCATATTGAATATGTCATGGGGAGCTTGCCAAGCTTTGCTGTGTGGGAGAGATACTCTCGGTAGCTTGCCGGGCTCTCCGAGAGGGGCGGAGGAATTGAACCCGGCTCTGCTGGGCCGGCTGTGTGCAAGGCAAACACCCTACCACTCTGCTATCGCTTCAGCCCACTTGGCACTTTACCGTTCTGATATGAACTTGGGGAAAAAAATAATAGGACAACAACAACCGAAAACATCAAAAAGGAAGATTAGACAGAATCAATCTAGTACAACAATGATGAGGTTTATAAGCACCAAAAAGACTATCTTAGATATAGACAGATTCAAACCTCATGATAACCACAAACTAAACAAAACAAAACAAAATCTGGAACAGAAACAGTTAAAAGAAAAATAAAGAAATGGAGAGAACCACCAGGGGAAAGTTTTTCATTGAAAAGGCCCATGAAAACATATGGAAAAAGAAACATCAAAAGATGCAAATTGAGCAGGAAAAAAACCCAAAAAATTGCAGTGATTAAGTACCATATATGAATCATCACATGAAAGTGAATGGTGTGAAATCACTAATCAATAGAGTGATTAGCTTTATGGAATTAAAAAAAGTTATTGTGGGCTGGAGTGATAGCAGAGTGGGTAGGACGTTTGCCTTGCACATGGCTAACCCAGATTGGATTCCCAGCATCCCATATGGTCCCCCAAGCACCATCAGGAGTAATTTCTGAGTGCATGAGCCAGGAGTAACCCCTGAGCATCACCAGGTGTGAGCAAAAAAGCAAAATAAATAAATAAGTAAATAAAAATAAAAATGAAAAAGTTATTGAATAATCATAAATTACAAAGGTACAAAGTTATTCATGATCAAGTTCCAGGTATACGATTTCCAACACCTATTCCTTCAGTGGTGTCTACCTCCTTCCACTAGTGTCTCCTGTTTTCCTTTCCTTACTTCTCCCATTTTCTTATTTTTTCCCTCTTTCCTTTTAAGTACTGGATTTTTTAAAATGGAGTTTATGTATTTTTTTTTACTTTTTGGGTCACATCCAGCTATACTCAGGGGTTACTCCTGGCTCATGCACTCAGGAATTACTCCCGGCAGTGCTTGGGGGACCATATGGTATACCAGGGATTGAACTCAGGTCGGCCACATGCAAGGCAAATGACCTACCCGCTGTACTATCCTCCAGCCCCAGGAGTTTATATATCTTATGTAAATAAGAAATCCATATCAGATATAAAGAAAATCATAGAATTATAGTGAATGTTTAGAGTAAGATACTTAAAGCAAATAAAAATTTAAAAGCAATAACTCTTTATTAGATAAAAGAATGTATAGTATGTCTTCTCTATGGGATACTTCTCATGATGAATTCATATCTCAGGGGCCACCCCTGAGCACAGAGTCAGGAAGAATTCCTGAGCACTACTGGGTGTGCTCCAAAGGAAATAATGATTTAAAATACAGTGTTTTAGCCTTCTGAATAAGAAAATGCATCAATTCTATGGGCTGGAGCGATAGCACAGCAGGTAGGGCTTTTGCCTTGCTAAGCGGCCAACATGGCCAACCCGAGTTCGATTCCTCAGCCCCTCTCGGAGACCCTGGCAAGCTACTAAGAGTATCTCACCCGCCCGCCCGGCAAAGCCTGACAAGCTACTCATGATGTATTCGATATGCCAAACACAGTAACAATTGTCACAATGGAGACATTACTGGGCCCGCTCGAGCAATTTGATGAACAATGGGAGGACAGTGACAGTGACAGTAATCAATTCTATGTTCTTGGTTGCAAACAATGGGACTGGAATTTGCCTAAGCAATAAGATTACTCTTCTAAGCCTGGCTTAAGACTGTCACCTTGGTCATCTCTCTACCCAGCTTCCAACTCTGCAGCTCTGGTTTCTGATTCTTCATGGTAGAACAGGAGACCCTGTAAGTTTCTTCCTCCACTAAGATTTCCATCTGCCTGGGAAGAAGACTCCCTCTCAGAAATCAGCAAATGTCATGATACCTTCTTAACTCTTGATTGGGTCTTTGAATAATCCTCAAATGACTCTGGGAATCCAATATGCATATTAGATCCAATATTTTCTCTTACTAAAATAGTGCAGGAAAATGTAAACAACCATCTTCCATTAAAAAAGTTTATTATTCCACTATTCTTCCTGCATTAACATATGCCTCAGAGACCTGGACCCTACGAAAACAGGATGAGAACACTATTCGGGTCTCTCAAAGAGGAATCGAAAGAACTATGCTTGGAATATCACGATTCACTCAAATGAGAGATAGAATCCGGAGTTCTGATCTTCGTCAACGCTCAAGAATCAGAGACGCTGTCTCATTTGCCAAGACATCAAAAATCAGATGGGCTGGACATGTAATGAGGTTTACAGACAACCGCTGGACTAGAGCCATTACTGATTGGATTCCACGAGACATCAAAAGATCACGTGGACGCCCACCTATAAGATGGTCAGACTTCTTCGTCAAGACCCTAAATGATCGGTTTGAGGCTCTACATGTTCCTAAAACGAACAGATACCATTGGGCTACGCTAGCACGCAACCGGGATGAATGGAGACGTTACTGGCACCCGCTCGAATAAATCGATGAATAACGGGGATTAAGTGATTAAGTGATTAAGTGAAGTGATTATGGAAGTCAAGAATGATTTTCTGTTCTTAAATATTTGTACAAAAATTTATGGTGACAGAAAGTAGTTGGACTTATTATTTATCTTATAATCAGAGGATTCAATTTAAGATAAACTATACTAACATATTTGGTGCTTTTTTCAATAGCACATGCTAAATAAAAAGGAAACTTCCTTTAGCAAAATGGGTTACACTGAAGATAATGATGGGTCTTCGAGATAGTTCTCAGAATATAGGTCTAATTAAAAGCAGATTTACAAAAATGCCCTATTTAACCCAGGATGCAGGTCAGAAACCAGGGCTGGAATGAGGGAAACGCTATAGTTTCTGTCTCCTATCAGGGTTCTGTTAGTATCAGTAATATTTAAGGACATGTTGACCTCTACTTATTTGTATTTTGACAAATTTTGCATTTCTCTTATGTTAGTTGATCAAAAAGCAACATAGACATTATCTTAACTACTACTGAAATTCCTTTACAAATGTTTAATATAATCCATTCAGTGTCTATTAAAGGTTGCTATAGAAAAAAACTATGTAGACTTTTGCATGCTCTACAAAAAAATAAATAAATTTAAAGATATTCCCCACTGTGCTACCAAATGTTCTCCTGTAAGGATCCACGCAAGTGATTCTTCCTGAAACATAATTCCTGACTGGAATTCATAGTTAAAAATACTATTTTGCATTTTTAAATTCTGACTGAATACACATATTTCTATTATAACATCTAAATGGAACTCCAGAACTGACTCCTTCTCAAAGCTGCCAATCATGAAAATAATAAAATACCAACTGCTACGTTTATGTTAAATTAAAGCTTTATGTTTTATTACAGATGTGGTATTAAACTCTTGCGGTAAAAGATTTCTTCTAGGGTTGAAGTGATAACGCAGCAGGTAAAGCCCTGCACATGGCCAACCCACAGCCGCTCCTTAGCATCACATCTGATGCTGTTCTCAGGGATCTTCCCTGGAAGCCTGAGCACTTCCGGGCATGATCCCTGAGCACAGTTGAGTGTTGCTCAAAAAAATGTATTCTCAAAAAAATTCTGAACATTTTTATCATTTTTGTATTTATTGATTTGTAATAAATATCTTTATCGTAGGCTAATGGCCTAACATTTAATTTGGAAATTCAGATAATACAATAATTTTAAATGTGTTACTTTCCTAATCTTCATATGTTTAAATTACAGCTCAAGGAAATCTTAAATTACAGTTTTAATATGTTTAAATTATAGTTCCAGGAAAGTCATGTGGAAGAAGGTTTTTTTATACAAAAGCCAAAATCCCTATGAACAAGTCAAGTTCTATAAACAAGCAACAATCAAGAAGCAAAAGCTTTTTTCTAGATACAGACGAGGAAACAGAACTTTCAGTTAAGTGGTGCCAGGCAGTAACTGAGGTAACATAAATGAAATAAAATACCCTATGTCTCTTGGGATGGTTGTTCTAAATTTTGCTCTACATTACTCATTGTTTGATTTACATAGTACATATTCTGTCATGGGAAAATAAGGGTCTTCTCTCAGAGGAGTTCAACCCTTCTTTACATACATAGAGCCGTGAGCGAAGGCGGAAAGGGGAACGTCTTTCATTGAGAGATTTATTGTTTCATTGAACCAATACTTACTGAGCCCTCAAAACAATCTAGAAATTAACACTTCAACCCAATTCTCATGGCACTTACAACCCGGTGGACGAGACAAAACAGAAATTAAATAGACAAAGCAAGGATGTCTGATTAAAAAAACTTCATTCCAAAATGATAAGGGCTGTGTAACATTCAAAAGCAAAAATGTGAGGAGGAAGAAGCCGGAGAGATCAGCTGGGGATAGCAGCTCTGAGGTGACTTTTGTGCTGAATGTCAAAGAACAGTAAGGCTTAGCCAAGTGAGGAGGGCAAGAGGGAGTTACCCAAGGAGCAGGGAGAAGGGGCCAGAAGAAAGAGGCTAACGTGTTTGAGGAACTGAGAGACCAGTCTAACTGCTGTTTGAGCTCTGAAAGGAAGGTGACAGACACCTAATACAGAGACGACCAGCTGCTCAAACGAACAGATACCACAGAGCTAACAACGAGGTGGAGAGAACACACATGGCAGAGCCTCTGGGTGCCTGCAGGCTCTTCTTGGCAAATACCTATATTAGAGAATCATATTCATGCATATTATGCTGATTTTTATGAAGCTACATTTTTCATTTTGTTATTATGGGGTGGGGGAAGGGGTGCTCCCATGCAGAGCTCAGGAGGCCCAGTGTGTGAGGGGTTGGAGTCCAGTGGCAATTTAATTGGCCAAATGTGTCAGTAATTGAATGCTAAGGCTGAGACCATCCTGCCGATGCATGGAATGTTGGGAATATGGTGCTGAGACTCGAACTCAGGTCCGATTCAGTACATGCTAAATAGGCATCATTATCCCCATTCTACCTCCTAGGCCCATTAAACAAGTGGGTAGGGTGTGTGCCTTGCACGCAGCCGACCAGGGATCGATTCCTCCGCCCATCTTGGAGAGCCTGGCAAGCTACCAAGAGTATCTAGCCCGCATGGCAAAGCCTGGCAAGCTACCTGTGATGTATTCGATATGCCAAACACAGTAACAAGTCTCAAAATTTGTTGTGAGACATTACTGGTGCCTGCTCAAGCAAATCAATGAATAACAGAAGGACAATGCTACAGAGATACATACATTTATTTATTTTGGGAGCTTGTGGCCAGGGTTTGCTCCTGCCTCTGTGCTCAGGAATGACTCCTGGTGGTATTCAGGGAACTGAGGTGTCGGATTGAACCGTGATTAACTGCATGTAGGGAATGTGCCCTGGACTATACCTCTGGCTCCCCACTCTGTGAAATTTTAAGAAGTCAACAAGAAGAGCAGCTGATGCTGAGTAAACTTTGCTGAGTCAAGAAGTGTTTATGACAGTAGGGTTATATGACTACAGATGAAGCTGAGAGACAGCTTTCCCACCTCTGTGCTTTCTGCCATCTAGGTCTGACAGACACTGCAAGTGCCTAGGTCGTTTTTCCTAGCTCTATAGTAGACTCAGTGACCATTCTATGGAAGAGGTGTGGAGAAAATAAAAAGCAATGGACCCAGTCAAGTGGGTGAGACCCATTGGATCAGAGCCCAGGGCTTTGTAGAGCAAAGGAGATTTTCTGAACCAAGAGACGTGACCTGACAGGTATGGGGAGAGACTTCCTGGTGCCACCACGTCAGCATTGCCCAGAGCAAATCTCTCCTAGTTTTGGATTATCCCAGGAAGTTCCATTTTATTTCCTTCATAAAATTAAAATACTGGAGTGAAGAATCAAACAAGTTCGAGTCTGGAGATATTTAAGAAAACTTTGCATGCTTTAAAAAAAATACCTACAATGTAAAATATTTGACAATCAACTGTCAAATTATTTGATTCTGTGTGTTTGCATTTGAGCCAAATTGTGGTTATGAGGCATTAAAACTAACACCCCTTAAAGAATGAGGAAGTAATGATTATACTTAGTAAATTGTTTCAGTGTCTGACCAAAGAAGCAAAGACTTGGAAACAAATTTGATTTACCAAGTAAATATCATTTCTATGGTTGGGTTCAGCCTGTTGTTTTCTTAAAGGAAGTCTATTTTAGGTTACACTGTGACAAACACAGATTAGCATTTTTCAGCACATTAGGAATTAAACATAATATCATAAAGCATAGAAAAGAGGAGTGAATTTTATCTTCTAGTGACAGATGTTCAGAATCAAACTGACATGTGTCTAAGACTCAGATATCAAATTTGTGGGCTCTGCTCCTAGATACATATTTCTTGGTAACTGTTTCTTTATAGTAGCAGAAAACAAGACTCCAGCAATATGAATATTCCCAGACTTTTCTCTGTGTCATTTTATTGCAAACAAAAGTCTCTTTATCGTTTCTTATTTTGAAAAGTATTGGCAGACATTTAAACTAAACTGCAGTCCCCTCCTATTTTTTGAAATGTGCCCTAATCTTTGAAAAAAAATCTCTACGTTCAAAACAAAGTCATTTTAATAGGACTTTCCTTTTCAGAAACAATAACAGACAGAGCAAGACATTTTGTAAAACGTGGTCCTGAACAAGTCTCAGAACAAAAATAAATATCCCCTGAATACACCCCTGAAAACAAAGGCTGCTCTCTGTCCCCAGCTTTGACGGAAACTGCAGGACAGCCTATTGAAAATTTGGGCCAGGAATTTCCAAAAACAAAGCTGAGTAGCTGAGTTCAAGCATTCAATTACATGTGGCAGGAAAAGGCATGGAAGATGGGGCTCATAAATCAATGTCAGTGTCCTAGAGCACTTTCCAAGGTCAAAGTGAAGTTGTTAGAGTTAAATAAACAGCAATCAGAATAGAGACCCATTGTATGGTATTGACAAGAGTGTAAGTATGTGTGTGATTTCGGGGCGGGGCGGGGGGTGGGGAACGGGGTAGATTCTTATCTACCTTCTATGATCAAAGTTCCTGGGGCACACATTAGGGCTTATAAAAGAGACCCTTTCCAATTCTGAAAGGTATCAGAATAGAAACGGGTGAGCACACAACAGAACTGCTCTGCCCTCTTGGACACCCGGAGTTTGAGCAATTGTGAGAATCTGTCAGAAATGGGGTTGGGGGGTGACGGAGGGGGGCACAGTGGTGAAATGAAGCCCTGAGGTAGATGATGAAGTCCTGCGAACTGGAAGGAAACAGAAATTATGAGTAAGCAGCGGAAATTGGTGAGTGAAGCCCAGAAAGGACAGTGGAACAGATGTGCAGAGAGAAGATGCTGAGACACAAACTATGTATGGGCCGTATGGCCCTGTGAATTTCCCAGCCCTCCCCAGCTCAAGGCCACACGTGTCCTTGTAATTACGTCAATTCACAGGTCAACAGACACTTTTTCTTGGTCACGATCATAAATCTTGACAGGTTCCTCGCAAACAAATGCTCCCTGACTCTATGCCCATCTCCATTCTCTTACTTTGTCTTGTGCCTCTCAGGCACGTCAACATGGAGAAAATGATTTCCTGTGACTTTAAGTGGAGGAAAAGTGAAATCACAGACACCCCAAATGAAGTGTCTCACTGAAACGATAATTGAAATTACTCCTGATCTCTCCCAGAAATCCCGGCTTAGTATTTGAAAATGAAGAAAGGTCCAGAGGAGATAAAGGGATTTATGGAAACAGACATCAAAGCAGCAACTGCCCCCAGGAGCCTCTGTTCTCCCATGTGCTCTATTCAATGAGGAAATGGTTTGGGAGATTCCAAGAAGAGAGGGCAGGGAATTGACACAAATCCCGGGCCTTGGAAACACACAGACTCAAAGAGAAGACATAGAGCAAAGTAAAATACACAGAGGAAGAGAAGAGTCCTAATGAGAAAACCAAATGAAACCAGGAGATAGAACCCTGCATATGATCATGTCTCATTTGAAGAGCTCGGGTATAGAGAAGCAGAGGGCACCCATATTTATTTGTTTATTTTTAAATTTTTTATTTTTTAATGAATCACCATGAGGTACAGTTACAGACTTACAAACTTTTGTGCTTACGTTTCAGTCACACAATGATGGAGTACCCATCCCACCCCTAGTGCCCATTCTCCACCATCAATGTTCCCAGAATCCCTTCCATCACCCCCATTCCCCACTCCCCTACCCCCACCCCCACCCTGCCTCTGTGGCAGGGCATTCCCCTTTACTCTATCCTTTAGGGTGTTGTGGTCAGCAATGCAAGTATTGAATGGTCATCATGTTTAGTCTATAGTCTACTTTCAGCACGCATCTCCCATCCTGAGCATGCCCTCCAAACTTTCTTTACTTGATGTTCCCTTCTCTATCTGAGCTGCCTTTTCCCCCATCATGTGAGGCCAGCTTCCAAGCCGTGGAGCAAACCTCCTGGTACTTATCCCTACTATTCTTGGGTGTTAGTCTCCCATTCTGTTACTTTATATTCCATAGATGAGTGCACTCATTATATGTCTGTCCCTCTCTTTCTGACTTATTTCACTCAAATGATACGTTCCATGTTGATGAACTTATATGCAATTTTCGTGACTTCATCTTGAATCATGATTCACTACCAGGATCTCACCATTCTACAAGGAAGTAATCATCCATATCAAGAGAAGGGTTCGATAGGGTGATACTATTTCACCAAAACTCTTCAGTGCCACCCTCGAGAACATCATGTGATGCCTGGAAAGGGAAGGAATGGGAGTGAAGATAGAGGGTCAGCAACTACACCACATCTGCTTCACCGATGACATCGTTCTAATAACATCAAATATTAGCCAAGCAGCACAAATGCTGGCCGACTTTGATAGTGAGTGTGAAAAGTGGACTGCAGCTGAATCTCATGAAGACAATGTTCATGAGAAACGGACTCGTTCCTGACGTTCCATTCACTCTCAATGAAATGAACATCTCTGAATGCAGCACTTATGTGTATCTAGGTCAAGAACTCAACATGACAAATGACCTGGCACCTGAGCTGTGCAGGAGATAGAGAGCAGCTTGGAACGTGATCAAGAGCATCAAAGAAATAGCTAAGAGTATGAAGAACCTCCAGCTCTGGGCACATCTCTTCGACTCCACCATTCTTCCTGCATTAACATATGCCTCAGAGGCCTGGGCCCTATGAAAACAGGATGAGAACGCTATTTGGGTCTCCCAAAGAGGAATCGAAAAAGCTGTGCTTGGAGTATCATGCTTCACTTAAGTGAGAGAAGGAATCTGGAGTTCTGACCTCCATCAACGATCGAGAATCAGGAATGCTGTCTTGTTTGCCAAGGCGCCAAAAATCAAATGGGCTGTATACGTAATGTGATTTGGAGACAACCGCTGGACTAGAGCCGTTACCAACCGATTCCACGGGACATCAAAAGATTGTGTGGCCGCCCACCTACGAGATGGTCAGACTTCTTCATCAAGACCCTGAACAATCGGTTTGAGGCTCTTCGTGTTCCTGGATGCCATTGGGCTACACTAGCAAGCAACAGGAATGAATGAAGATGTTACTGGCATCGGTTGAGCAAATTAATGAGTAACAGATGTCAAGTGATCAAGTGATCATCTTTTCTAACAACTGCATAGTATTCCAGTTTTCATGACTTCATCTTTTCTAACAGTTGCATAGTATTCCATTGTGTAGATGTACCAAAGTTTCTTTAAACAGTCATCTGTTCTTGGGCACCTGGATTTTTTCCAGATTTTGGCTATTGTAAACAGGGGCACCCATATTTTAGCCAGACACATTTACCCCCAAATTAAATTGCTACAGTGGATTCTGAGCAGTCCTCTCACGATGACTGCTATAGGAGAGAAAGAGTGAAATCTCTAGACTAGAGCCCTTCCTTTGATGCTGCTAGTTGGTCAGTGAGATCTGGGTAATTCAACTATTCTGAAGATTACTTTAGATATCTGTGAGCTACAGTTAAAATCACCTTCCCAGTTCTTTCTCTGGGATATTGTGAGAATGAAAACATTGATGTTTATGGAGTGTTCTGTATTGTAAAACATTGCATGAAGTTGGAAATTTTCTTAATTGTCATAAGACTCCTTCCCATTCTAATTCTAGCTATCTTGGGGTGGAGATGGGGGTGTAGAGAATAGGTTCCAAGAATCAAACCCTAATCTTATTTCATTAGTACTACTAGCTTTGATTATTCTCAGGTGCCTCCAAAAGCAGGTGTGGGGAGGAATATGAAAAGGATGCATTTAATACAGTTTTCACCCTTTTATGGGGGTTGGAGTTCACTGGATAAAAATTTCTATGCCATAACTAAAAGTGGAAATGTTCTGCAAAAGAATTATGCCTTTTTCTAGCTTATCTTACCAAATATATTTTCTCTGTCATTTTTTACTTAGTTCAGCTGTGAGTTTATTATCATTGCATGATATATTCGTTTTCAAATTTCTTCTCATTTATCTAAACCTGTACTACTTCTATATTCTGTTTATTTTTGTCCTATAGGCTGAATCCCATATTCCAAATGTTCTCTGTGTCTAAAGTTGTGTTCATGTACTTCTTTGGATTAAATGGTTCATTTCTTTCTTTATTTTCTTTTTTGACTTGGAACATTTATTTTTTTTAAATTGAAACATAATTGACATATACAAAGGGCTTATTTCTAAAATTATAAGGAAGGAATTGAGATTTTTTTTAAAAGCTGGCTCACATACTTTTCATTCATGTCAATATAAATTCCATTCTTCTCTCACTTATTTTATTCTCGCAAAAATGTTGAAACTCCTGTGCTTGACTATCCATCTTTGTTTTTCACAGTTTTCATAATATATCCTACTTCAAGAGAGTCTGAAACTTGAACTTTCCTGGCATCCTTTAAATATTCTATTTGCATGAAATCTGTGTTCAAATAACTGTTCATTATATCATTCATAAGTAACAGACTCCATGGGAGGTGTGACAAATAATTACATGGTTACAACCTTCATCCAAAATAGGCACAGATCATGAGTTTTACTCATAATTTATTCTTCATGCCAATAGTAAATTGATTCACGGGTCATATTGTTCTAGATTACATTTTTGGAAA
This sequence comes from Sorex fumeus, assembly GCF_029834395.1. Lineage (NCBI taxonomy): Eukaryota > Metazoa > Chordata > Mammalia > Eulipotyphla > Soricidae > Sorex > Sorex fumeus. Next base: position 26,170,624 of record NW_026606118.1, read on the forward strand.
GTTTGGAGAGTATGAGGCATAGAGGATAGGAAATCTTATCAATGTATTTTAGGACTGCCTACCACACAGATGTCATAAAATTTATTTAGGATCTGGAGTCACACCCAACTGTTTTCACAGTTTACTCCTGATTGGTTGTGGCCCCAAAACCTATGTATTTATTTATGTATTTACAGTTTTAATTATCATTTACTATCACAAAATATACACAGTAAGTCAATGTAGTTGTGAAAAGTCAACAACTACATTAATGCAGATGGTATATGGCTCCATTGAGAGTCAAGAGAAATGCAGTTGTTAGCAGTAGGACTGGGGCCAATTTAACTATTTTTAATTAAATTTGAAAGTAATCAAAATTATAAGAAACTTTTTGGGGGGAGAGGTCAGCACCCATACCCCTAATAGGGATTAATTCATTCTGTTTGGGGGAACAAAGGAAACAAATCATTCCATTCCTTCTGAGTCTCTCAGAGGCTGCAAGAACAATTAAAGAAGCATCAGACAGAATCAGAGAAAAATATGGACATTGATGGGTAACATGCATAGATATCCTCTGTGCACATCAGAAGAGACACACAAAAAACAAACTAATGCACAGGGTTTCAGGTACCATCATTTTTGGTTTTGGCTTTGTTTTGGGTAGGCACCCAGCTGTGTTTAGAGCCTACTCCTGGCTCTGTGCTCAAGAGATGACTCCTGCCGAGACCATATGTAGTGCTAGGGAACACACTCAGGTCAGTTGCATGCAAGGCAAAAGCCTTGACTGCTGAACTATGCCTCTGATCCCTTGGATACCATCATTAAAAAGCTAACCTTGAGCAGTACCTTGGGGGAAGGGGAAGGAGGAAGTCAGAGGTTCCCAAGGAAGCCTGGGAACCTTAAACAGAGGCATGAAGATTTAGGTTCTGCCTTCTCTTGAGAAAGGAATCAGAGGTAAGGTTGAGATTGTCCACCAAGCAGTAAGAGGTACCTTTATGGAGAGTTTAAAGGTGAGTACCTTTTTCAAAGGCAGCTCTGCACAGCCTTCAGAATACCTCTTATAAATTAATTTTTGGCCAAAGACATATTTGGAGGTGGCAATCTTTTGCTCCCTTACATTGTAAATGTCATTGTGTTGTAATTTACAGTCATTCCCTCATGAGCAAAAACATAGGAAGAGTTGGGTTATTTCAATATTGGGAATATATCTTGCCTGAGATTCCAGATCACCTAAGTCAAGGGTATTTTTACCAGTCTCCAAGCCTGAAATGCTAACATTGGTTCCTCTTGTTCAAGAATAATAACAATTTTTTTGTTTCAAAAAAATAAAAGAACAAATATGATAACCTCTTGGTATCTGCATTGCAAACCATAATGCCTAGAAGGAGAGAGAGAGAAGAGAGAGAGAGAGAGAGAGAGAGAGAGAGAGAGAGAGAGAGAGAGAGAGAAGAAAAAAAGAGAGGGAGAGAAAGGAAGAGAGAGACAGGAGAAAGAAAGTGTCTGCCATAGAGACAGACTGAGGAGGGTGGCAGGAGGGAAACTGGGGACACCAGTGGTGGGAAATATACACTGGTGGAGGGATGGGTGTTGGAACACTGTATGTCTGAAACCTGACCATGAACAGCTTTGTAACTTTGTGTCTCACTGCGATTCAATAGAAAGGGGGAAAAGGGGGGAAGGGGAAGGCGGGGATGGGGAAAGAAGAAGAAGAATGTGCAACAGCAGCATTCACCTCTTCGAAACAGATGAAGCAAAGACGGCTGCCATAGGCCATTAGGATGTACACTTGACCAACCCCTATTCCTTCAATAATTTGTATGCTATTGTGCTAATCAGGAACTCAGTTGACTAATATGCGTAATGGCCCAACAGTGGGCACTTAAAGGATTTCTATCTATGATAGATGACCAGTTTCACCTTTTTGTAGGTAGATTTAATTCATGTCAAAACCGACCCCAAGACTTATTTTGAGTCTGTAACCTCTTTGGCTGCAGTCTCCACAGACCACACATGGACACTTATAGTTTGCGTTCAACCAGGTCTCATTCATTCTGGACTGCCAAGAAGAAATGTCTCTTTCAGAGAAGAGTTTATCCCTCACCCGCCAGAATGGGATGTGGCATTCTGACTCCATCAGAACAATACACCGACGTGAGACAATGCCTTCTCCCAGTCCTGAATCATTTCTCTTTTTCTTTAATTTTTCTTTTTTTATTAGTGAAACCATGAGGTACAGTTGTAGATTTACAATTTTTTGTGCTTGGGTTTGACTATACAATGATCAGATACCCATCCCTCCACCAGTGCCCATTTTCCACCACCATGGATAATATCCCCCCCACCCCCATCCCCCCATCCCCCGTGTTCTCTCTCTCCTTTTGGGTGTTGTGGTCTGCAAAATAGGCATTGAGTGGCAAACATGTTCAGTCCATAGTCCACTTTCGATATGCACCTCCCCTCCTGGGAGGATCCTCCAAACACCCTTTATTTGGTACTCCCTTCTCTATCTGAGCTGCCCTTTCCTCTAGAATTCCCGACTGGCCACTAAGCTATGGAGTAATCCTCCTGGTGCTGATCTCAGCTATTCTTGAGTATTAATCTCATATTTTGTTACTTTATGTCCCCCAGATGAATGCAATCTTTCTATGTCTATCCCTCTCTTTCTGATTCATTTCGCTTAGCATGATACTTTCCATGTTGTACCACTTGTATGTAAATTTCATGACTTCATCTTTTCTAAGAGCTACATAGTACTCCATTGTGTAGATGTACCAAAGTTTCTTTAACCAGTCATCTGTTCTTGGGCATTCAGGTTTCTTCCAGTTTCTGGCTATTGTATAGAGTGCTGCAATGAACAAACAAGTGCAGATGTCACTTCGAATATACATTTTTGCCTCTCTGGGATATATTCCCAGGAGTGGTATTGCTGGGTCAAATGGGAGCTCAATTTCTAATTTTTTGAGAATCGTCCATACTGTTTTCCAGAAGGGCTGAACCAGTGGACATTCCCACCAACAGTGAAGGAGTGTCCCTTTCTCGCCACATCCACGCCAGCATCGGTTGCTTTTGTTCTTTTGAATGTGGGCCAGTCTCTGAGGTGTGAGATGGTATCTCATTGTGGTTTTGATCTGCATCTCCCTGATGATTAATGATGTAGAGCATTTTCTCATGTGCTTTTTTGCCATTCAGATTTCTTCTTTGAGAAAGTTTCTGTTCATTTCATTGCTCCATTTTTGGATGGGGTTGGATGTTTTCTTCTTGTGGAGTTTAACCAGTATTTTGTATATCCTGGATATCAACCCCTTGTCAGATGTGTATTCGGCAAATATCCTTTCCCATTCTGTAGACTGTCTTTGTATTTTGGTCACTGTTTCTTTGGAGGTGCAGAAGCTTCTTAGTTTAAGATAGTCCCATTTATCTATCTCTGTTTTCACTTGCTCGGCCAGTGGCGTGGCATCTTTGAAGATACCATTAGCTTCAATGTCATGGAGGGTTTTGCCAACTTTGTCTTCAGTGTACCTTATTGTTTCTGGTTTGATGTTGAGGTCTTTAATCCATTTTTTTCCCGTTATTTTATTTTATTTCTTTTAAAGTTGTAGATTTACAATTTTTTGTGCTTTGGTTTCAATTATACAATGATCAGATACCCATCCCTCCACCAGTGCCCATTTTCCACCACCATGGATAATATCCCTCCTACCCCCATCCCCCCATCCCCCCTGTCTCTGTGGCAGGGCAATCCCCTGTGTTCTCTCTCTCCTTTTGGGTGTTGTGGTCTGCAAAAGAGGCATTGAGTGGCAAACATGTTCAGTCCATAGTCTACTTTCGACATGCATCTCCCCTCCTGGGAGGATCCTTCAAACATCCTTTATTTGGTGCTCCCTTATCTATCTGAGCTGCCCTTTCCTCTAGGATACCCGGCTGGCCTCTAAGTTATGGAGTAATCCTCCTGGTGCTGATCTCAGCTATTCTTGGGTATTAATCTCATACTTTGTTACTTTATATCCCCCAGATGAATGCAATTTTTCTATGTCTATCCCTCTCTTTCTGACTCATTTCGCTTAGCATGATACTTTCCATATTGTACCACTTGTATGTAAAGTTCATGACTTCATCTTTTCTAAGAGCTACATAGTACTCCATTGTGTAGATGTACCAAAGTTTCTTTAACCAGTCATCTGTTCTTGGGCATTCAGGTTTCTTCCAGTTTCTGGCTATTGTATAGAGTGCTGCAATGAACAAACAAGTGCAGATGTCACTTCGAATATACATTTTTGCCTCTCTGGGATATATTCCCAGGAGTGGTATTGCTGGGTCAAATGGGAGCTCAATTTCTAATTTTTTGAGAATCGTCCATACTGTTTTCCAGAAGGGCTGAACCAGTGGACATTCCCACCAACAGTGAAGGAGTGTCCCTTTCTCGCCACATCCACGCCAGCATCGGTTGCTTTTGTTCTTTTGAATGTGGGCCAGTCTCTGAGGTGTGAGATGGTATCTCATTGTGGTTTTGATCTGCATCTCCCTGATGATTAATGATGTAGAGCATTTTCTCATGTGCTTTTTTGCCATTCAGATTTCTTCTTTGAGAAAGTTTCTGTTCATTTCATAGCCCCATTTTTGGATGGGGTTGGATGTTTTCTTCTTGTGGAGTTTAACCAGTATTTTGTATATCCTGGATATCAACCCGTTGTCAGATGTGAATTCGGTGAATATCCTTTCCCATTCTGTAGACTGTCTTTGTATTTTGGTCACTGTTTCTTTGGAGGTGCAGAAGCTTCTTAGTTTAAGATAGTCCCATTTATCTATCTCTGTTTTCACTTGCTCGGCCAGTGGCGTGGCATCTTTGAAGATACCATTAGCTTCAATGTCATGGAGGGTTTTGCCAACTTTACCTTCAATGTACCTTATGGTTTCTGGTCTGATGTTGAGGTCTTTAATCCATTTTGATCTTACTTTTGTACATGGTGTTAGGCAGAGTTCTGAGCCTATTTTTTTGCATGTAGCCATCCAGTGATGCCAACACAATTTATTAAAGAGGCTTTCCTTACTCCACTTCACATTACTTGCACCTTTATCAAAGATTAGATGAGCATATGATTGAGGGGAGATGTCAGTGTATTCAACCCTGTTCCATTGGTCTGCAGTTCTGCCTTTGTTCCAGTACCATGCTGTTTTAATTATTACTGCTTTGTAGTACAGTTTGAAGTTCGGGAGGTTGATTCCTCCCATTTTCTTTTTCCCAAGAATTGCTTTAGCTATTCGTGGGGGCTTATTGTTCCATATAAATTTCAGGAGTGTTTGCTCCATTTCTTTGAAGAATGTCATGGGTATCCTTATAGGGATTGCATTGAATTTATACAATGCTTTCGGTAGTATTGCCATTTTGACAATGTTAAGTCTCCCGACCCATGAGCAGGGGATATCTTTCCATTTCCTCATGTCCTCTTTTATTTCCTGAAGTAGCGTTTTGTAGTTTTCTTTGTACAGGTCCTTTACTTCCTTAGTTAAGCTGATTCCTAGGTACTTGATTTTCTGGGGCACAATTGTGAACGGGATTGTTTTTTTCATGTTGCTTTCTTCTCTCTCACTGTTTGCATATAGGAAATCCATGGACTTTTGGGTATTGATTTTATAGCCTGCAATTTTACTATATGAGTCTATTGTTTCTAGGAGTTTTTTGGTGGAGATTATTGGGTTCTCTAAGTATAGTATCATATCATCTGCGAATAGTAAGAGCTTGATTTCTTCCTTTCCTACCTGAATGCCCTTAATATCTCTTTCTTGCCTAATCGCTATTGCAAGTACTTCCAGTACTATATTGAACAGCAGTGGAGATAGTGGGCATCCTTGTCTCGTCCCTGATCTTAGAGGGAAGGCTCTCAGATTTTCCCCATTGAGGATGATGCTTGCTGTAGGCTTGTGGTAGATGGCTTTAATTATGTTGAGGAAGGTCCCCTCTATACCCATTTTGGCTAGGGTTTTCATCATAAAGGGGTGCTGGATCTTGTCAAATGCTTTCTCTGCATCGATTGATATGATCATATGGTTTTTATCTTTTCTTTTGTTGATATGATGGATTATGTTGATTGATTTCCGAATGTTGAACCATCCTTGCATCCCTGGGATGAATCCTACTTGGTCATGGTGTATGATCTTTTTGACGAGTAATTGGATTCTATTTGCTAGTAGTTTGTTGAGGATCTTTGCATCTGTGTTCATCAGGGATATCGGCCTGTAATTCTCTTTCTTTGCGGTATCTCTGTCTGCTTTTGGTATCAGTGTGATATTCGCTTCGTAGAAACTGTTCGGAAGTGTTTTTGATATTTCAATTTTGTGGAAAAGCTTAAAGAGGATAGGGAGTAAGTCCTCTTTAAAGATTTGGAAGAATTCACTAGTGAATCCATCTGGCCCAGGACTTTTGTGCTTGGGGAGACTTTTTATTACCATTTCAATTTCCTTGATGGTGACAGGTCTGTTCAGGTATTCCAGGTCTTCTTGGTTCAGCCTTGGGCGTCTGTAGGAGTCTAGGAATTTATCCATTTCCTCGAGGTTTTGATGTTCCGTGGCATAAAGTTTCTCAAAGTACTCCCTGAGGATCCTCTGAATTTCTGTAGTTTCTGTTGTAATGACCCCCTTTTCATTTCTGATTCGGTTTATTAGTGTTTTCTCTCTCTCTCTTTCGTTGTGAGTTTTGCTAGAGGCTTATCAATCTTGTTAATTTTCTCGAAGAACCAGCTCTTGGTTTCATTGATCTTTCGGATTGTTTTTTGGGTTTCCATCTCGTTAATCTCTGCTTTGAGCTTTATTATTTCCTTTCTCCTGTTCGGGTTGTGCTCCTTTTTTGGGGGCTTCTCCAAGCTCTTAAGCTGTGAGGTTAGGTTACTTATGTGTGCTCGCTCCTCCTTCCTGAGGAATGCTTGTAGAGCTATAAACTTTCCTCTTAACACAGATTTTGCTGTGTCCCATAAGTTTTGGTAACTCGTGTTCTCATTTTCATTCATTTCTAGGAATCTTTTGATTTCCTCTTTGATTTCCTTTCTAAGCCACTCGCTGTTCAATAGAGCACTGTTTAATTTCCAGGTGTTTGATTTAGTTTTCTGTTTTTGTGTGTGATTTACTTCTAATTTCAGCGCATTATGGTCTGAGAAGATTGTTGATACAATCTCTACCTTCTTAATTTTATGGAGGCATGTTTTGTGGCTCAGCATGTGGTCTATCTTGGAGAATGTTCCATGTAAGCTTGAGAAGAATGTGTATTCAGCTTTTCGTGGATGAAGTGTCCTGTATATATCTACTAAGTCCCTTTCTTCCATTATTTCCCTCAGATGAAGTATGTCCTTGCTAAGCTTGAGTCTGGTTGATCTATCAAGAGGTGACAAAGCAGTGTTGAAGTCTCCCACTAGTATTGTGTTGCTATTGATGTCTCTTTCCAAATCTATGAGTAGTTGTTTTAAGTACTTTGCTGGTCTCGCATTAGGTGCATATACATTTATTATTGTAAGTTCTTCCTGTTGTACAGATCCTTTGATCAATAAGAAATGGCCTTCACTGTCTCTTATGACCTTCCTCACTCTGAAATCGATGTGGTCTGATATTAGGATGGCTACCGCAGCTTTTTTATGGGAGCTGTTTGCCTGTAGGATTGTTTTCCAGCCTTTGACTCTGAGCCTGTGTTTGCTTTGACTATTGAGATGTGTTTCTTGCAGGCAGCAGAATGTTGGGTTCAATTTTCTAATCCATCCTGCCACTCTATGTCTTTTAATTGGTGGTTTAGCCCATTGACATTGAGAGAGATTATTGTTATGGGATTTTGCCCCATTGTTCTGTTGAAATTTGGTGTATTTGAGGGGCCTGTCTTGCCTTAAAGTAGTAGCCCATTTAGTTGTTCTTGTAACCATGGTTTTGAGTCTATGAAGTTCCTGAGCTGTTGTTTGTCTGTGAAACTGTGTGTTGTTCCTTCTATTATGAATGAGAGTCTCGCTGGGTAAAGTATTTTTGGAGAGGCATTTATTTCACTGAGTTTTTTCACTATGTCCCACCACTGTTTTTGGGCCATGAGGGTTTCATCAGAAAAATCAGCTGTGAATTTTAAGGATGCTCCTTTGTAAGAGATTTCTTTCTTCGATCTTGCTGCTTTCAGAATTTTATCTCTGTCTAAGGTTTTGGTCATTTTGATCAGAATGTGTCTTGGGGTGTTTTTATTCGGATTTCTTCTAGCTGGTACCCTTCGGGCCTCCTGAATGTGGTCACAAGTTTTCTTCAGCTCTGGAAACGTTGTAGCAATGATGTCTTTGACAGTTTTTTCTTCATCAAGGTTTTCTTCCTGTACCTCTGGGACTCCAATAATTCTTATGTTACCCCTCTTGGCTTCATCACGATCTTCTCTTGCCATCTGTTCCCGAATTGTGAGTCTCTTTTCCATTTTCTGCTCTTTTCTGGAGAGTCTCTGAACTTCATCTTCGAGCTCACTGATTCTGTTCTCAGCCGCTCTTACTCTGCTGCTGAGGCCTTCCACTGAGCTTTTCAATTCGCCTACGACTCGAAATCACAATTGCCAAGCATCACTCTGCAAAATGAAATGAGGACATTCCAGAATTAGAAGAAGGCCAAGGATCTGACTCAGTGACAGAGAGAGCATCATTTACCTTGCATGTGTGAGGAGGTCCTGGCTTCTGGAACCATAGGTAAGCAAATAAGCATGGTCATGCTTAACCCGCCAGAATGTGCGTGTGGTAGAGTGTACTGTGGGGTTAGGGACCTATATTTTGGATAGGTAGCATCTGGTTGGGAAAATAAGAGTAGTGTTAGGATATCAAACTCAGTAATTTAATCATTTCTCTTTAGAGAATTCTAGACAGGGCAGAAGCTACCCAGATTCAAATGTCAGCCTGAAAGACTATGTCTTCTGTTCAATAAAACTGCCCCGTGCAAAGTAGGACATCACTGTTGAGGGAGTCTGTGTTCCAAATGGATTGCAGGTTCTCCTGATCTTCCAAGAGAGAAGAGCTTAGGGAAACACAGAGCCTGGTTGGGGAAAAAGAAAGAGCAGCTCTAGTCAAGGGCGAGTCATGTCAGGAATGTCCCTGTTCCCCCGTTGTCTCTACTGCTTTCACAGACACTTTGAATGGTCCATTCTCTCTTAGCATTTGTGTTTCTGCTCAAATGTCACCTCCACAAAGAGAGTGTCTCAGAACCCATAGAGATGGCCTGAGATGACTTCTCATTGTTACACTTGTCAAGAAATAAAGGAAATTCCTCTTAAAGGTGTCACTGAGTTAAGAGATTTTTCTGTTTATTTTTAAATTTATGGTTTGGGTGTCCATGCAGCAAGGACCAACCAGGATTGGCCATGTGCAACACAAGCACCTTAGCCCATGTACTATGCCTCTGGTCTCCTTTCTCAGTTTAAGATATTCTCATTCTTTATGCCAAGAAGCACTTTTTTTTCTCACCAGTCATTCTTAGAAATATGTGGCTTCAAGCAAAATTTCAAGAAGGAATTCTCATGTCTGTTACATAAAAATAAACATATTTCACTCTTCCCATTTCTAAGCATTAATCAAAGAAGCTAGCCAGAAATAAATCACTAGTTCTGTTTTTAATTTACTTGCCAGGGCCTTTTGCTTATTTGTTTGTTTGTTTAATATTTTCACCCAGACTGTTTAGAAACACTGAGTAATGAGTGATGAATTCTGCTTTACTAAACATGTGGTTTGGGCAAGAAACAACTCTGACTGCTTTGTTTATTCAGGATGACATTCTAAGGACCTTTTTGGGTGGGTAAGAGGAAAGAAATAGGCTTCCAAAGATACAGTGCAATTTGGAACAAGAGCAAAGAGGAAAGGAAGGACGAAAGAATTCACCACTTGTGTCCATCTGCAAAGTCCTGCACATTAGGTGTCTTACTGTTCACAGCCCTAGTGGCACATAGGAGAATTGGATTTTAACATTTAAGCAAACAAAAAAACTACTTACTTGTATCATTCAATGTTTAAGAAACACAAAGAATCCAGGTTGGAAAATGATAAGAAATCAAGGAAATCTAAGAAGAAGCATCTTGGCTCAGAAACTCTTTAGGATTAAGCACTTTAGGACTACTAAATCCTCTTGCAGGCATACTAAAACTACTGGCAACTCACCACCCTTGGGGAACAATCATTGTTCCCCGCATCACTGCATAATTCCTCAAACATAAAGTTCCAGATGGAAGTGTTTGGACAAAGCAAGATCAGACATTCACTCATGAAATGGAACATATGAGGATCTATTCTATTTAACCCTCTGCGAATAGAACATGAGCATGGTAGACTTGACATTTTGAAATGCTCATCACTAAGACAATAAACTAATTGAAACTATTCTTCAATAAATAGCAGATCTGTATCAACTAGAGGTGGAAAATTTAAATTTCAGTGTTTTTTTTTAATGAAAACTCAATACCAGGTCTTTTTTTTTCCACAAACACTCTCTTATATTTCTTGCTAAGAAAAACTTTGCAGACAGTCTCACTAAAAATGATTACAAGGAAACATAAATTATGAGGTCTGGTCTACTAAATCCAAAAAATACTGTGAACACTTGAAAATGTTTGTGGTGAGTAGTTTCATTTATGTCCTCTAATAAAATCTCACTTCCTTGGGCCAGAGAGATATTATAGTGGTAAGGCATTTGCCTTGTATGCAGCCAATGAAGGTTTGATCCCTGGCATCCCAAGCCATCCCTCAAGCCTAGAAGTAGAGATCTAGGCGAAAGCACAGATCTAGGAGTAAATCCTGAGTACAGCTCTGTGGCCCAACAATAAAACAAAACAAAACAAAATCACTCAAATAAAATCTCAGTCCTTAAATCATCTGCTATTTACTGATCACTGATGTGATCATGTGACTTATTTTGACCAACCGGATAAAAACAAATAACGATCCATTTGGAACTTTCAAATAGGGCTTTATCCTACTGAAATGCTGCCACTGCCTAAGAAAAAACCTAAACTCACCTCCCTGAAGAGAAACAACCAAATGTAGGATGAGACCCAGGTAATCTAAGACTCTTAGCTCAGCCCAGCACCCTGAGGGTTATTTAGTTACAGGTGCCCAAAAGATGAGTCTGGGGGAGAAATGACTAGTCTTCCAACAGAACTGCAATAAATAAAGTGTTTTGAATCACTACAAATTTTTGGTGGTTCCTTAGTAGCATTAGGAATGTGGTAGAGTATGCTACAAATACCACATGTTATTCATTGAAAGGGCTGGAGCGATAGCACAGTGGTAGCGCGTTTGCCTTGCACGCAGCCAGCTCAGCTGAGCCGGGTTCAATTCCTCCACCCCTCTCGGAGTGCCTGGCAAGCTACCGAGAGTATCTCATCTGCACGTCAAAGCCTGGTAAGCTACTCACGACGTATTCAATATGCCAAACATAGTAACAACAAGTCTCAAAAAAATGGAGATGTTACTGGACCCGCTCAAGCAAATCTATGAATAACAGGAGGACAGTGACAGTGATTTATTGAAATCCTGTAAGAATGAATCGGAAGAAGAAAGAATAGATGCGACTAAAAATATGCTGAAAACTTCTATAAAGACATAAAAACTTGGGAAATTACATTTCACTCTTTGAGGATCACTGAAAGGGAAAAAGCTGCTCTGAATATGGTACTAAAGATAATTATCCCTTTCCCCCTCTGCGTTTTTTTTTTAAACTTAATTCATAAACTTTTGTTGAGCCACAGCGCTGTCCTCTGGGTTCTTCCCAAAATCTGTCTTAGTCAATACTTTATTCAGTGCCCTAGATAAATGGGGCCAGTAAGCTCATCAAAAGTACAGATGCAGGGCCAGAGGATTAGTACAACAGGTAGGGCACTTGTCTTGCAGGCAGCTGACTCAAGGTTTGATCCCTGGCACCCCTTATGGCCACTCTACATGGAGCCCCACGAGGACTGAGTCCCTGAGCGCAGAGCCAAGAGTAAGTCTGAGCACTGCAGAGTGTGACTCCAAAACAACAACAACAAAACCCCAAACAAACCAATAATAAAATACAGATGCCGATACGTTAGAATTTCAACATTTTATAAAAGAATCAAAATTCCAAAAGTGCTAAAATTACTTGTACTAATGAATCAAACATATCAATGAGAAGAAGATCCAAGTTAAGGCTTTAGGTTCAAAATAGCAACTTAGTACAAAATATACAAGTGTAGAACTGGAGTACCCTGGTTGACACATATCACACTAAAAAAAAACTTAAGACGGGAGTTGGAAGGGCAGCAGGAGGTGAGGCACTTGCCTAGCATCTCCCTGAGTCAATTTCAAATCCTTGTCACCAATATGGTCCCCTAAGTACCACCAGCAGTCACTTCTGTTTTTTTTCTTTTTATATTTATTTATTGAATCACGGTGGGAAAAGTTACTAAACTTTCAGGTTTGTCTCGGTCATACAATGATCAAACACCTCTCCCTTCACCAGTACTCATTTTTCACCACCAAGAACCCCAGTATACCTCCCCTCCCACCCCTCCAAATGCCTGTGAGGCAGATGATTTCTACTTAACTCTTCTCTACATTGATTACATTCATTATTTCGACAAAAGATGCAGCATTATTGTTTAGAACTCCCCTCCCGCCCCAACAATCAGAATTGCTGAAAAGGCATTGTGAAATACTTTGTTTTCTATAGCTGGTTATGAGAATCATATAATGTCACTGTGATTTTGGATGTCTGCAAAGAGCCAGATAATTACGAGATTGGTTTCTGTGCGTCTGGTGTTGTGGCTGTGCCAGAGAGCCGCTCCTGAGGGGCAACTCATGACCTCAGTAGGGTGTGAAGGAGGAGCTGATATCACCCCCCTTCCCATGAGACCCAGCAGTCACTTCTGAGCTCAGATCCAGGAATAGCTTATGAGCACCACTCTGGGTGGCCCCCAAAACAAAACCAAAATATGCAAACAAACAAAAACAACACAAAACCTTGGGACTTGAGTTGGCAGCAAGCATGGTGAAAGTCCAGAAGGTAACAAGCTGCCAAGCTGCTGGCAATGACATCTTGGCTGCAATGAATATGCAGAGGCCCAAGGGCAGCTATAGTCCAAATACTGTGCTCATTTCTTGTTCTGCCACACGTAATGTAGGAGAAGAATCTGGTGAAGGGAAGGTCTGAAAACTATGTTGTACGAGCAACATTTGGAGAAGCAGGAATCATTAGACAATCATTAGACATTAAGGATTTTGCTATCCAGAGAGGACATCCAGAGGGACTCCGTGTTCCCGGAAGCGGCGGTGTCCGCCTCCCCGGGGGTCTTAGTAGCGTCCTCCCCACGGGTGTACACCTGGACGTGGGTCTGCTGCCACAGCGGGCCTCCCCTCAAGGAAAGAGGGGGGGAAACCATGCCTTAAAAAAAAAGATGGGCACAGAGGGTCCCAGGCCCTTGGGGGCGGGCTGTACCTGGTTGGAATAGGAGCCGGTACAACATGGAAAGTATCATGCTAAGCGAAATGAGTCAGAAAGAGAGGGATAGACATAGAAAGATTGCATTCATCTGGGGGATATAAAGTAATAAAATATGAGATTAATACCCAAGAATAGCTGACATCAGCACCAGGAGGATTACTCCATAGCTTAGAGGCCAGCCGGGTATTCTAGGGGAAAGGGCAGCTCAGATAGAGAAGGGAGCACCAAATAAAGGGTGTTTGGAGGATCCTCCCAGGAGGGGAGATGCATGTCGAAAGTGGACTATGGACTGAACATGTTTGCCACTCAATGCCTCTTTTGCAGACCACAACACCCAAAAGGAGAGAGAGAACACAGGGGATTGCCCTGCCACAGAGGCAGCGGGGGATGGGGGGATGGAGGTGGGGGGATATTATCCATGGTGGTGGAAAATGGGCACTGGTGGAGGGATGGGTATCTGATCATTGCATAATCAAACCCAAGCACAAAAAAATTGTAAATCTACAACTGTACCTCATGGTGTTTCACTAATAAAAAAAAAAAATTAAAAAAAAAAAAAAAGATGGGCGCCAGGAAGAAGGGAACGGAAAAAGCAGCTGAGAGCATCAAGAGGCATCATAGATTTAGCTAAACACCCTTGCAATGTTTCAATGGAATGTGACAAGTGTTAGAGGCGGCAGAAGAACAGAGCATTCTGTCATTTTTGTAGTTCTGTCCAGAAGTTACCAATTTGTGCACAGTGTGGGAAGACAAAGTGCATGATGAAAGTCTTCAGACTGTGTCATAAAGCACGCAGGTGTCTACAGCACTACTGGCCTTGCCCTGGAGGGCGCCATCTGTGACTTCTGCGAAGCCTGGGTGTGCCATGAGTGCAAGTGCCTTAGCACCCACTTGTGCGCGTGCCTGCTGATGGAGGCCGAGTGGGTGGAGTGCGAGCACCGAATCTGGGACCCCGGAGGCAGAATATTCAGTTATTCTTTTTTTCTCATAACTTGCTCTGCAAAGATGATCAGTTTGAACATCTAGCCAGCTGCCAGGTTTTATTTGTTTATTTATTTATTTTTAATTTTTATTAGTGAAACACCATGAGGTACAGTTGTAGACTTAAAAATTTTTATGCTTGGCTTTCAGTTATACAATGATTGAGTACCCAGCCCTCCACCAGTGCCCATTCTCCACTACCACTAATCCCAAGAATAGCCGAGATAAGTACCAGGAGGTTGACTCCATGGCTTTGAGGCCAGCCGCACACACGCTAGAGGTAAAGACAGCTCAGATAGAGAAGGGAGCACCAAATAAAAGGTGTTGGGAAGATCCGCCCAGGATGGGAGATGCATGCTGAAAGTAGACTATAGACCGAACATGAATGCCACTCAAATTCCTCTTTTGCAAACCACAGCACCCAAAAGGAAAGATAGAACAAAAGGGAATGCCCTGCCACAGAGGGGGGGGGGGGGGTAGGATGGGGGGATGGAGGGTGGGAGGGATACTGGGATTAGCTGCCAGGTTTTAGAGGCGGAAACATTTAAATGTGTGTCCTGCAACTGGCTGGGCCAGCACTCCTGTCTCTGGTGTAAGGCATGTTTCTGTGAAGATCACACAAGGAGTAACATCTTTAAGCAAGAAAAAAGGCAAACAGACTCCCTGCCCCAAGTGCAGACACAAGACCCAGGAGACGAAGGACCTGAGCATGTCGACCCATTTCCCTGAAGTTCGGTAGGCAGGCAGGAGGTGAAGATGGAGATGGAGCTGCTGGCTATAATGCCTACTGGAAGAGCCTCGCCCCCGAGAAGAACAGCGATGCCAGCTACCAGGACGAGGTGGAGGAGAAGGACAAGGATAATGAAGAGGAAGAAGATGAAGGGGCCAAGGATTCCGATGCCGAGGCATCTGACTTGTTTACTAGCTTGAATCTAGGAAGGACCTATGCAGTGGCTATGTGCACTACTAGGAGCACGAGGATTATGAGAGCCTTGTGCCTGTGGCCCCCGTCTGGGAGGAGGAGCTGCTGTGCACCAAGTGACACATGCGGGTACTCAGGAGCACCGTCACTGGTCATGTGCCATGCTAGTTGCTTTTATGAGGCATGGAGAAGGGCATAGAATTTTTTTTATAGGATCTGATAATCAGGCATAAGAAAGTGAGTTTTATATATAAGATGTTTTTAATCAAGCCAAACAATTGGAGCATCATGGATTGGATTTTTACCGACTGCAGTAGTCTAGTAAGTTTTGCCAGTTAGATGTGTACACAGGATAAAGGAATAGGATGATAATATATTTGTTGGAAATGAAATGGCTATTATTAAGAAATCTGCTTATAAATTCACTTTTGTCTGATTTTGTAAAATGTCATGGGTAAAATGAATTATTGTATGTTTCCTTATATATCCACAGGAAAAAAAGTGAAATGTTAATTAAATTCTAAATTTTCATTGTTTGTGTTACCTCAAGTAGACCAGGATGTATGTTTCAGCAGTCCACTCTCTCCTGTCGCCTTTCACTGTGTGTGTCTTTACTAGTACTTGTTAATGCCTAAAAATATACACAGAGGTGAGTGCTCAGCCATTTTTCAGTGACAAAGAGACAGAAATAGTATTACTACACAGATACTTTACCTAGGAAATCTCATTTCTATTTTCTTTTTGAATAAATCTAGTATTTCACTTAAAAAAAAGGATATTGCTATCCAAAATTTGAAGGATCATCATGGGGAAGAGGTTTGAAATGTATCTATCACTCCCAAGAACAAATTCTTAGTCAAGACCCGAGAGGAAATCTCTCTCCATACCAAGCCCC
This sequence comes from Sorex fumeus, assembly GCF_029834395.1. NCBI lineage: Eukaryota > Metazoa > Chordata > Mammalia > Eulipotyphla > Soricidae > Sorex > Sorex fumeus. The sequence goes on from NW_026606118.1 coordinate 26,186,841, forward strand.
ACAGGGTTCAAGCATTTTTGCCTGGCACATCCTTTCCCAGAGAATGTATGGGATTGTGTCTCTGGAGTTGTCTCCCAAGATTGACCTTTCCCATCCATAAGCATGCCCAAGTATAAACATTAAAATATTTTTAAAAAATCCCTTTCCCTCTATTTCTACTACATTCTGAAATGGCTGTAGGAGAGAGCCTTAAAAATGGGGGCAGTTCCATAAAACTGGAATGAGGATACTTGACTCATCTCTGGGGGCAGAAAAAAAAGTACCAAATTTTATTAAAACCATATGAATTTCAGGTGTGTTTTGTCTATTTTTTGGAAAAATGTCATGGGTATCCTGATAGGGACTGCATTGAACTTGTATAGTGCTTTGGGCAGTATTGCCATTTTGATAATGTTAATCCTCCCTATCCATGAGCAGGGGGTGTGCCTCCATTTCTTAGTGTCCTCTTTTATTTCTTGAAGTAGTATTGTGTAATTTTTCTTGTATAGGTCCTTCATGTCTTTGGTTAAACTGATTCCGAGGTACTTAATTTTCTGAGGTACTATTGTGAACGGGGTTGTTTTTTTATGTCTCTTTCTTTTCTTTCTTTATTTGTATATAAGAAATGTATGGACTTTTGGGTGTTGATTTTGCCACTCTACTAAACTGACCTATTGTTTCTAGGAGCTTTTCTGTAGAGTCTTTAGGGTTTTCTAAGTATAGTATCACATAGTCTGCTTGACCTCTTGATAGCTTGTGATAGCTTGACCTCTTCCTTTCCTATCTGTATGCCCTTGATACATTTCTCTTGCCTAACTGCAAAGGCCAGGACTTCCAGTACTATATTGAGGTGTGGTGAAAGTGGGCAACCTTGTCTTGTGCCTGATCTTAGAGGAAGGCTTTTAGTTTTTCCTCATTGAGAATGATACCTGCTGTGGGCATGTGGTAGATGGCTTTGACTATATTGAGTAAAGTTCCTTCGATGCCTATTTTGTTGAGAGTTTTCATCATAAATGGGTGCTGGATCTTGTCAAATGCTTTCTCTGCATCTATTGATATGATCATATAGTTTTTATCTTTTGTTTTGTTGATATGATGGATTATGTTCATCGATTTCTGAATGTTAAACCATCCTTGCATCCCTGGGATGAATCCTACTTGATCATAATGTATGCTCCTTGGGAAAAAGAAGATGGTGGCATCACCCTCCCCAGCTTCAAACTGTACTACAAATAAGTAGTAATTAAAACATCACGGTACAGGGCTAGAAACAGACCTGCAGACCAATGGAACAGAGTTGAATATTCTGTTACAGACCCCCAAAGATATGACCATTTAATCTTTGACAAAGGAGCAAGAAGTGGAACAAGGAAATTCTCTTCAACAAGTGGTGCTGGGAAAACTGGATAGCTACTTGCAAAAAAATGAACTCTGACCTATGTCTAATGCCAGGCACAAAAGTCAGATCAAAGTGGATTAAAGATCTCAATATCAGACATGAATCCATAAGGTACACAGAGGAAAATGTAGGCAGAACTCTCCACGATATTGAAGCTAAAAGCATCTTTAAGGATGAAACAGCACTGACCATGCAAGTGGAAGCAAACATAAACAAATGGACTACATCAAACAAAGAAGTTTCTGCACTTCAAAAGAAACAGTTACATGGACGCTGGTGGAGGGATGGGTACTTGATCATTGTATAACTGAAACCCAAGCACAAAAATTTGTAAGTCTATAACTGTACCTGTGCTGGAGCGATAGCACAGCGGGTAGGGCGTTCGCCTTACATGCGGCCAACATGGCCGACCCGAGTTCGATTCCTCCGCCCCTCTTGGAGAGCCCGGCAAGCTACCGAGAGTATTCGATATGCCAGACACAGTAACAACAAAGTCTCCAATGGAGACGTTACTGGGCCCGCTCGAGCAAATCGACGATCAACGGGAGGGCCTTTACCTTTACCTTACCTTATAACTGTACCTCATGGTGTTTCACTAATAAAAAAAATAAAAATAAGAAACAGTTACAAAAATACAGAAAGAACCCACAGAATGGGAAAGAATATTTATTCAATACCCATCTGATAAAGGATTAATATTCAGAATATACAAGACACTAGTAGAATTACACAAGGAAAAATACTCCAACCCCATCAAAAATGGGGATAAAAAATAAACAGAAGTTTCCTCAAAAAGAAATACAAATAGCCAAAAGACACATGAAAAAAATGCTCCACATTGCTAGCCATCAGGGAGATGCAAATCAAAACAACAATGAGAAATTATTTCACACCACAGAGACTGGCACACATTCAAAAGAACAAAAGCAACCAGTGCTGGCGTGGATTTGGGGGAAAAGGAATGCTCTTTCACTGTTGGTGGGAATACCCACTAGTCCAGCCTTTCTGGAAAACAATATGGACAGTCCTTCCAAAACTAGAAATTGAGCTTCCATATGATCCCGCAACACCACTTCTGGGAATATATCCTGAGGATACAAAAAAGCACAGTAGAAATGACATCTGTACCTATATGTTTATTGCAGCACTGTTCACAATAGCCAAAATCTCCAAAATCTGGAAACAACCCAAAGTACCCTAGAACAGATGATTGGTTAAAGAAACTTTGGTACATCTACACAATGGAATACTATGCAGCTGTTAAGAGAGATGAAGTCATGAAATTTTCTTATAAATGGATAGACATGAAGAGTATCATGCTAAGTGAAATGATTCAGAAAGAGAGGGACAGACATAGAAGAACTCACTTATTTGTGGAGTATAAAACAACATAACATGAGGCTGACTCCTAATACAGGGGACAGAAATATTGCTCCATAGCTGGAAGCCTGCTTCATGAGCAAAGGGGAAAATGCAGCTGGAATAGAGAAGGGATCACTAAGAAAATGATGGCTTCAGCACACACATTGGGATGGGAAATGTGTGCTGAAAGTAGATAAAGGACCAAACATGATAATCTCTCAGTGTCTGTATCACAAACCATAATGCCCAAAAGTAGAGAGAGAGTATGGGGAATACTGTCTGCCATGGAGGCGGGGGAGGGTGGGAAAGGGGAATAGGGGGGTATACCGCCAATATTGGTGGTGGGGAATATGCACTGGTGGAGGGATAGGTGTTTGATCATTGTGTTATTGTAACCCAAACATGAAAGCTTGTAACTATCTCATGGTGATTCAATAAAATTAAAAAAATTTTTTTTCATGAAAAATTTCTTTGTTCAATCATAAAATTTTTCTGGGCAATGACTCGGCCAGGCACTGTGTTGAAAATGTGAAGACTGAAAACACCACCCAGTGACCAGGAGGACAGCTCAAAGTGATGGAGTGCAGAAATGAGCAGGGTCCTGATGTTGGTCCTGATACTGCACAGTCCTGGGGGCACCCCTGGGAGTGTATCTGGTACCCCCTGTGTAAAGAGCATCAAAATGCCAGGCCAAGCACCCAAACATCAGGCTTGGCAACCTTTGGCTATGTATAGCTACAAGTGTCCCCTGTGCCCCTAAGCACAGCTAGGAAGCCCCCGCCCCACCTCAATAAACAAAGTCACCATTCTTATGTTGACAGAACAGAACACAGTCTAGTGGAGACAGAGAGGCGAATAGATTATACAAATAAAGCTTGATACAAGTTTTACAATCACCACTCCCTTTTTCCTGGCAGATTTCATTGTTCTTCACTTGGTTCTGATATTGACCAATCATTCTGAATCTTCTAGATTTTTCTCTCTTTAGCTCTAACTTTTCTGGGGATAAACAATGCTTATGTGTTATGAAAGCATTGGATGAGGTCATTTACTATTAGAAACAGATGGAAGACCTGAGTTCTCCCCAGTACCTGTGCATACTAGCAAAACACTACTTAGAGGTATTGTTAATAATCTCACAACTCTCATAGAGAGTTGCCCTGGCTTTTCATGATACCTGAATTCCCAGTTCTTCCATCAAACTACTTAAAACTACATAAAATTCCTAATCAGCACGGCCCATTTCATAAATTGAGATACTTTCACTATTCAAATATCTTTTTGACTTTAAAGATTTGTACATTAAGAGGGCTGGAGAGATAGTAAAATGGTACAGCATTTGCTTTGCACGTGGCCAACCTGGGTTTGATCTCCCGTACTCTCAGGAGTGATCACTAAGCGCAAAACTAGGAGAAAGCTCTGAGCACGCCCAGGTGTGACCCAAGCCTCATGCAATAAAGATTTGTACGTTAATATTGTAAAAATATAGGTGACATTTCATCTAATTTCTTACAATAAAACAATTTTCCACGATCAACCCACAGATGTTATGAAACTATTTGCAAATAATTCTTCATAAAAATATTTTAAAAGTTTTGAGTATGAAATTATTATTTGCATCAATTTTTCTGGTTTTTTTTTTGGAGTCATGCCCAGTATGATCAGAGATTACTCCTGACCGAGGGCTCATGATGACTTCCATAGTGGTCAGGGTGACCATTGGTGCTCGTGATCAAGCTGGATCTTCTACAAGCAAAACAGGCACTCCAGCTCTCTGAGTGAACTCCACAGCCACCTAGAATTTTCTCTCTTAACATTTGTTTTTAAAAACATTTCTTAGAGGATCTCTAATGCCAACATTTTAAAAGGGTGGTAAGGTGTTAAATCTGATTTCTGTTCAACTTATAACACATGCTCAAAAGTTCTCAATTTCCACAACTCTAATAAAGTAATAAGGAAAACAGAAGTAGCATTGTACCAAGGGGTGACAGAGGCACTAGGTGAGCTACAAGCAAGAGGCAAGTATTTAGGGGAGCTATTCTCCTTTCTAAATGGTCCCCAACGGCTAAGGCATTTAAAAACATTTGTCATGTTAAAGGTATGATGACAACTTTAATTTCTACAAAGTTAATTTTTCATACTGTAGGTTATCAAAACTGCTCTTCAAAACAGGCAGTGAATCGCCGGCATCCAAGACCCTCTTCATTCACCACTATAAAAAAATTATTTTCCTTATTAAGACACTATGATTTACAAAGTTATTCAGAGTTGGGTTTTAGGAATATTATGTCCCAGAACCAATGTTGCCAGCAGGGTCAACCTCAGCACCAGTGTTTCTGGGTTAACTCCCTGCCACCTCAAACCCCTGCCTACCTTCTTGGCAAGCATCTTTTTAAGTTTTTGTTGAGAAAATACATAAATGCACCCAGCTAAATATCAAAAGAAAAAAAATAAAATGAGGGTTGGGAATATAGGTATTTTTTTCGGTATAATATTTTCTTCTAGCTACCCAAAAATGTTGGCTGCGTGCAAGGGAAACACCTTAACGGATTCCTCCTCCCCTCTCCGAGAGCCCGGCAAGCTACCGAGAGTATCTCGCCCGCACGGCAAAGCCTGGCAAGCTTCCCGCAAAGTATTTGATATGCCAAGCACAGTAACAGGTCTCACAATCTTACTGGGCGCGGTTGAGCAAATCGATGAACAATGGGAGGACAGTGACAGTGACACAAAAATATGCACGTAGGAAAGAATGGACACAAAGACCATAAAGAATTAACAGGAAAGGAGAGTATAAGGTACCGATTACACTAGGTTTCTCTGCCACTCATTTTTATGAGAGTCTGGGTTCTTAAAAAAAATAAGATCTACATCCAGAGCTGACTTGTGAATAGCAAACTCGGGAATCAAACTCACACATGCAAAGATGTGCTCTTCTCACTTGGGCTAGTTTAGTCTCCCTTGGTTTCTGCAGGGAAGTCTTCTAGTTTCTCAGTAAGCCACCTCGGTCCTTTCTGTTGCACCTATTTTTGCCTAAAGATTTATGGCCCTATTCTCTTCTGTGCCATCTGAACAGGGCTTAAGGACAGCCTTGTTGTCACCTCTTGAACTATGCTTTTCCTGTGTCGTCACTTGAATGACATGCTTTTGTTCCCGGCGTCTGTGTTTGCTGTTTCCATTAGCCACTATAGGCACTTGCTGGAGATGCATTTGTTCCCCTTTTCAGGATACTGAAGTATTGATACTACGAATTTCAGATGCTCCCACCCAGACTTGGAGTCTTTCTACTATCTACTAACATACCTACCTCATTTCAGGTTAGACCTAATAACAGACATGTTTCACGTTGTTAGTTCATTCCTGTATTATTTGTTGGTACAGAAAACGGTCCATTTACACCAAATAAATAACAAAGCCCAGCATTTATATGGTCTAGTCCCTTCATCTTTTCAAACATTTGATCTATGTTTTCTTTCTTCTAATCAGTAGGGAATCATGGATTGCTAACAACTTGCTTTTTAGTCAACTAGTCTAATGTTTAAGGTCATAGCTTTGACCAGTGACTACTTCTTATCAGGGTCCTCTGTCTTTCTGGAAAAATTTTATATGACCTTGATAACTTTCTTGTTTCGTGGCACAACAAAAATCAGCTATTTCACATCATTCGAGGCCAAGCAAACAATGAGATGCTTCTTCAAGGACCCTTCGTTTCTTCTAGTGAAAAAAAAATTACAGAGAAAATGAGAACTTGGTGATAGCAGGCACTGTGGGAAATGTTCCTAGGTTATTTCCCTTGCACACTGATTTTATTCTATTTGTCCTATACATTCAGTGTTAATTTCAGTTTATTTGAGCAACTTTTAACTGTAGTACTTTGCATATTCTCTGGTATAAGAATATTTTATTTTGTAACTTGACAAAATGTTCCCAGATAACCACTCCAATATCAGTATAAATAACAAAGCAATGACTACAGCGTAGCATTGTGCAGTAATTCCTGGTTTTATTTTCATTTATTTTGGGGAAGTGTTTCAGGTGCCACCTGGCTGTGCTCAGATAAAATCGTGTGTGTTTTTTCTACACAAAGATCAAGGAAGGACTTTTCATGCAAATAATATTCCATGTAAATGAGAATTTTGTATTTAGACTAAAAGTTTCTCCTTTAATATATGATTCAAAATTTATATATTATGAATTTATAATCTAATATATTTTCAATCATCAAAAACTGGATATGGGGGGGGCTGGAGTGATAGTACAGTGGGTAAGGTGTTTGCCTTGCATGCAGCTGACCCAGGTTCAATTCCCAACATCCCATATGGTCCCCTGAGCACTGCCAGGAGTAATTCTGAGTTCAGAGCTAGAAGTAACCCCGGTGCATCACTGGGTATGACCCACAAAGCCAAAAAAAAAAAAAACTAGATATGGGAACCAGAGAGTTAGTACAGGGGTTAAGTTATTTAAAATTGCCTTGCATTCTGCCGACACCATTCTAATCCACATGTGAGCTCCTGAGAACCACTAGGAGTCACTCCAGAGCATAGAGCCAGGACTGACTCTTGAGCACTGCCAGGAATGCCCTCTGCCACCCACCAAACATTAAAAAAAAAAACCATAAATTTTTAAGTTAATTACAGATGTTTCTAGTGTAGATATTTAATTTCCTGAAGATTGTTGGATAAATTAAAATATTTATTATTTGAGGGTGGACAGAGAATACAGGGGGCAGGACGCTTACCTTGTACTCATAGGCCCACGCAGGTTCAATATCCCACAGGTCATATGGTCCCCTGATCCCAACCAGGAGTAAGCCCTGAGTAGCACCACCAGAGTGGCCAAAATGTATATGCATAGATATAAATATAGATATAGAAATAGATATAGATATATGTGTACACATATCTGTATACATATGTACATGGTGTGTGTATATATATATATATTGCTTAAATCTTTATGACTTCAAACTTCTGAAAACTACTTTAGAATATCAGAAAATAGAAACAATGCAACAAAATAACAGTTCAGTAAAAGTATTATGTACATTTATATGAGGTAATTGCATATTTTAACTTCAGAAATCAAACCTTGTATTCGTTACATATGTCAAGAAAAAAAATCACATGCAACATTCCAGGTTCATTATATAATATATATGTGGTTGCCTTCTAAAATTTAACAAGTTTGTTTGGGGCTTTTGAGGGGGATGGGGGATCACACCTGGCTGGACTCAGGGTTTATTTCTGCTCTGGGTTTAGGGGGTCACTCCTGGCTGTGCTCAAACCCTATGTAGTGCTGGGAATTCAATCAGAGTTGACCACATGCAAGGAAATACTTCGCCTCCTGTATTATTTGTCTGGTCTTTCTAGCACTATAGCACTGTCCTCCCATTCATTGATTTGCTCGAGCGGGCCCAGTAATGTCTCCATTGTGAGACTTGTTGTTACTGTGTTTGGCATATCAAATACGTCACGGGGAGCTTGCCACGCTCTGCTGTGCAGGCGAGATACTCTCGTAGCTTGCTGGGCTCTCTGAGAGGGTTAGTAGCTTGCAGGGCTCTCTGAGAGGGACGAAGGAATCAAACCCAGGTCAGTTGGGTAGGCCACAAGCAAGGCAAATGCCCTACCTGCTGTGCTATTGCTCCAGCCCCTCGTCTTTCTAACAGCTTTTAAGTACATATCACCTAATAGCTAAGAGGACGAAGAACCTCCGGCTCCGGGCACATCTCTTTGATTACACTGTTCTTTCTGCAATAACATATGCCTCAGAGACCTGGGCCCTACAAAAACTGGGTGAGAACGGTATTCGGGTCTCCCAAAGAAGAATTGAAAGAGCTATGCTTGGAATATCACATTTCACTCAAATGAGAGAAAGAATCCGTAGTTCTGACCTCCGTTGACGATCAAGAATCAGGGACGGTGTCTCGTTTGCCAAGGTGTCAAAAATCAGATGGGCTGATTTAGAGATGACCACTGGACTAAAGCCATTAGAGACTGGATTCCATGGGATGTCAAAAGACCGCGTGGCCACCCACCTACCAGATGGTCAGACTTCTTCATCAAGATCATGAAAAATCGGTTTGAGGCTCTTCATGTTCCTAGAACAAACAGATGCCATTGGGCTACACTAGCACGCAACAGGGACAAATGGAGACATTACTGGCGCTTGCTCAAGCAAATCGATGATTAACGGAAAGTCAAGTGATCAAGTGATCACCTAATTTTTAAATAGATATTCTAGAAAACCCACCAGTTTAATTTTTGTTATTGCTCCAATAATTTTTGTTTTGTTTAACCCCTATCTTTTGAGACGAGAAACCTTCCTCTTAGGAAAGATTTTAAAAAGTCAGTACTTTTCTCTTTCCATATTTATCTTGGACTCAATTTCTTTCAATCTTGATGTTAATTTTTCTCTTATAAGTAAGTTAAACTTTAACGTTTTGAGCTGAAATGTCTGATTATCAAAATCCAGTCATTTGAATCCACTTAATTTCTATAACACTCTACTTTATATATCTACTTCAATATTTTATGACTTTATAGTAGTGCATTTATTCTGAACTAAGTATATGTAAATCTATTCAAAATATTCTAATAAAAATTCTCCACCTATGCTTTTAACCAATAATGCTTTATCACTTTTAAAATGATTTGCTTGTCAATTGGGACTACAT